>NC_071576.1:40278813-40878813 GCF_024509145.1 Vidua macroura | reverse complement strand
ACTCTCTCCAGTTTGCCAATGTCTCTCTTGCTTTTAATTAAAATACATTTTCATGAATAGTTGCTTCTGGGATGCGTCATACTGTAATAATGACTACTGTTAACCTTTGTGCTAGAAACTCTACATGGTTATATGCATTTAGAATGAATGTTTAACATTCAGCCCTTACTTCCATTTCCTTTAGGTTGGTGGTCTATATTTACACCTATAGCTATTCTTTTGTAGTTATAGAATAAGGTTTTGAAAATTTTTGAATATATGCAGAAGCTGTTAACGTGACATTTAAGGTGCTACATGTTAAACACATAGGAAAAAAATGGAAATTATTGCCATGGTAGAGTGAATTTGATGCAGTTTTGTATCTGTGGGGGGTTCTGTTGCTATTTAAATCCTCATTTGACTTGTGAATTTTAATGTTTGTGTACTCCAGTGCTCTATTCTACTTGGAAGGATGCTGTAGGGCACAAGTTAGAATACATTTGTATTTATCCAGTTTTAAATTATCACTGTGACTTAGGACTTTAAAGATGAAAGAAATTGATGAGACACACAATCTACTCCTTAGAATTGTGCTAAACATTTAATTGATATAATAAAATTTATTTTGCTCAGCCCTTGATAGAACTAACATTCTTAGTAAAATTCTTTATGACCCTAGACTTGCAGTCAGTGATTGTATACTGCTGCTTCAAATTATTTTTGTTGCAGTTGAGTGAAGCATCTTTTCACACTGTGTGTCTTAAACCAATATGTATTATCCCTACACTTACTCTGTGAGTGTTGCAAGTTGCTGTTTTGGGTAAGCTATCCTCTGTGTAGCTGCCCATGAAGCTCTTTGTTGAGAGATACAGAGAGAGATGCATCTGAACTTCTGTCTCTTGCCTTCATATGCTCTTGTGTTTGCCAAACTGAAACTGCTGTAAATTCTCCATTAAGAAGCATTTGTTTAGATGCGAAGAAGAAAAGAGTAAAAAGCAGGCAAGATGGATATGCAGATTCAGAAGTAAAGTAAAACATTGAATTAAATTTCTTTTAATTTTTCTCTCTAGATTCCCTCTGGCCAAAGATTCGTGTTCCCCTGAAAGTTGTTAGGACTGCAGAAAACAAACTTAGCAACCGCTTCTTCCCTTATGATGAGATTGAAACGGAAGCAGTGCTGGCTATTGATGATGATATCATTATGCTAACCTCAGATGAACTCCAGTTTGGCTATGAGGTAAGAGAATTGGTTTTCCCTGTCTCCTAGGCCATCCACTTCTACATTGTATATAAAGTGGAGGAAGCACTGCACAATCTGTTGATTCAGATTGTTGCATCTCTCTTTACTATAATAGTTCGATGCTGACTGAAACAAGTTTACAGATAGTCATTTCTTTATTGAAAAACCTGCCAACTAAGAGGTTTTCAATAACTGGCACAGGAGTGCCAAGAGACTGCAGAAAATGTTGTAGTGGAATTAGTGTAGTGGAAGCAGTCTGAAGACTGAGCTGCATTCTTCTTAACTTCAGATAAATCAGAAATTCTAGCCAAGCGAACATGTCTTGATGGGCAAGACAAGTTTCAGAGATGAAGTGTTGGGAACAGCGGAGGCCTCCTGGGGACATGCTGAAGTAAGGTGGAGGAAGAACTGAAGAATTTCAAGGAGGGGACACATGGATAATATGCCTGAAATGGCAAAGCTTCAACAGCTGCTCTTGTGATGAGGGTATGGACAAAAAGAGAGCTTGCCAAATCAGTTTCCCATGGTGGTACAAAGAGGTGACAGTCTTCATAGGTACTTGAATTGTTTGTTAAAAGTACACTTGAAGCCACACTGTTGTCTTCCTTCCAAAACTATGTTTTGAGTTAGGTAATTTTTTGTCTTCCACGTGTATTTGAGTATACGACACAATGCATAATCTAAGTCCACAGTCCATAATCATTACTGTTATGTGTGTATTTAAGACAAAGATGCTGTATTTGCAAACAAATCAGAAACATTAGAAACATAGAACATAGAACATTACATTAGTCATGTAATACAGTATTTTAAGAAAGCTTGGAATTATTTAGTCACACCTGTACATGCATTATCAACAGCAAAACAACACTGGGCTTCCTAAGTGAGAACTAGAACATGAAACTGTTACCTAAGTTGAATGAAATTATGAAAACTGCTTCTCTAAGGTGGAGAAAGCTAGCGAAATGTGATAGCTGTCCAATTTTTAGCAATCTTAAGTGCAGTTAATACAAGGTGATATTTTTAAAAAATATGTTGGACATATTTCTTTAATGTATGTACATGTGCTGTGAAATATTGCTCTTTCTCCCTCTCGAGTAAAAGAGACTGTTAGCAAGTAAAAAGCTTTTGGACTCCAGAAATGTCTTGTGATGATGTAGGTATGCTGAAGTAATAACAAAGATGTTAAGTAGTGGAGACAGAGGTTTCATCGATCATGTGTGTCTCCAGAAAGGAAATACTTTCCTTGCCAGGTTAAGAGTAGCGAGTTAATACATGAAGTGTGAAAGATGGAAGGAAGAGAAGACAACTGAAGGAAAGGGATTTTGGCTACATAGACTTTCTCTATACTTTGTTGTCTACACTGAATGTTTTAAGCACTGTACTGCAACAGCAGAGCAATCAAGTGCTGGCAGTTTTGCAGGCTGACTTACTTTTGCCTGTGTTGATGCTTATAACTACTAGTTTTGAGACTGATCTGATGGGATGAAAGATAGCAGATCCGTAATGTGCATGCTGCATAAATCCTGGTTCCATTTGCAGTTTAACTTCCATTTTCATAAAGCTGTCTCAAATAAAGTGACTAAGAGTAAGGAGTGACTTACCAAAGTCACCTAAATGACTGTGTAAGTAGTTCTGCTGTTGTCAGAACAGGCTTGGAGGGCTTTGAAGCAAAAATTCAGACTGCAGCTGAGTTCCATCTGTGTCAGCCAGAAGTCATGCAAAGAAGAACCTTGGTTTTTGTGTGTCTGAACTGTTAATTTTAACACCTTCAGTGGACAATATCTTTAATATCAGACGTATTGAGTCTGGTCACTCACACAGAGAGGAGTTATCCTCATGAAAAACAAAAATAAGGCAAAAAAAATTTGGTGTGAATTCCTCTGTAGGCAGTGCAACAAGAGGATAATTAGGACTTGCAACTGTTCATCTCCTAGGATTAAGTCTAACAGGTCTAGCAGTTTGATTGTGCTGGCTCATTTATTGGCCTTATGGCCACGTGCCTTGGTTGCAGGGACTATCTGAGTAACAGTCCTTATATTCTGTGTGTGAATGTAACTGTTTGGACATGAGATTGTTTCGTTTGGCAGACTGGAAACTATTTCTGTTGCAGTTTTTTGCATTTTATTATAAATCCTATTTCTTTTTAATTCTGGGAAGTCATCTTACTGCACAGTAACATTGATGGAAAATTAAAGTGCTGTATTGAGAAGATAGTTGAGACAAACCTGTGAGTAACTTGAATCCTTGTATTTTGAGTTTGGCTTCACCACCCCCACTCCCTCAGTAAATTAAATGAATAGAAATGTCTTTGAATACAGAAGCAGAGCAAATTATTGTCGAAATACACAGTTTTCCTCGTATAAGGAGTGGGTGATGTAACTCCTACTCTCTGGCAAAGAAATCAGGGGCTGAAGATTGATCTTTCCTGTCCTTGAGTGTCGGTGACTTGCTTGACAGGCCTGAGCTGGCTCCCAGATGTTTAAATTGTCCTCAGCCTGTGATAATTTATTTATCTGTTTATGTGTGTTACCAGAAAAGTATCTCTCAAACTCTTGACTCATTTGCAGAGGAATCCAGAGGGAACAGTAGCAGCATATAAGGTTACTAGAAAGTTTTCTTTTAAAAGTAGGTCTGCTTCTGCTTTGGTCATATGAAGGGCTGGAAATGTGACATTCAGTAATTTTCTTTTCTCTTTGGACATCCTTGAGACTTTGCATTTAAACATGTGGCAAAACCCCCTCTGTCACACACTTGTCTGATTGTATAGAGCAAGCCTAAAAAAAAAAAAAGCCCAGAAAACTTTGATCTCTGTACACTTTCAGCCATAAAAAATTATAGTAACACTCAAAGTGTCAGACATTTTTTACTTGTTAAAAGTGAACTATTATGGTACAGTGATTTATGACCTTGCATAAATCTATTGGAGCAAGCAGAAAAATAGTCCCTGTGTGCTGCTGTATTAAGGTAGCAGAAGAATACTCATAACATTCTGAGTGAAAAAAGTAGTTCTGTTAAGTTACATGACTTGGGACACTGGAAAAAAACTGTTACGTCTAGATAATTTTTTCCCACTTACAGAAGTTTGTTGTTCACAGAGAGAGTATCAGAGAGACCCAGGAAATGGAACAAGTATTTAGATTATCATAATCTCAAAAAATTAAAGCAGAACTATTGGCCACCTTTGAAGTGTTTGGTGTTTGAATACAAGACTGAAATCAAGCATTGTAGCATTCCCACCTCTGTGTCTCAGCTGGTCTCAAGGCAGATGTCATAGCATTAAGTAATTTCTTATCCCGTATTTATGCAGCACTTTGTCTTTACAGAGACAAAATATTTTTATTAGAGAATAATAGAAATAGTCTAAATGGGGATTATTGTCTGAGGCTGTTTTTTGTTCATAAAATGTACAGTTTGGTGCATTGCTAAGTTTGCATTTATTCTGTTGAAAACTTTTGGCCTTTTGTTGGTAGATGATCTTCTGTTTCACAATTGTTTTTCAGTGCTTCATGTCTCTGGCATTCTTTAAAAATAATCTATTCTCTGTTGAATTGCATATTTTGATGAAGTTGGAATGCCTTCTTCAGAGGAATTCTTCCTTGCTCATTTTGACTTTAAAAGTTTAGTTTTCAGCATTTCTTTGTAGGACAAGTACTATAACTCTGCTTAACAAAATAATTATTAATTTCTGGCCACATTCAAAGCTCTTCTTCAAACTGATGATATTTTACAAAATGTGTGTGTGCAAAGCATTGTGCATCTTTTAATGGACTCTGTGTTTACATTTTACTTTATTTTTTTAGTAATAGCACAAACCATTCCTTTGAGGACTGGGAAAGAATTAAGAGTGGATGGGGCTCTGGAAGGCAGAAGGAGTACAATGGGTTGAGTTTGTTTTAATTTCTATAGAATAGTCAGTGTTTAATTCTTATAATGTTGTCATGGTAGCTTTGGAAATGCTGACTATTTTTCTGTTCATTAAATTGCTGAAACTGCATGCGACTTAATATAGTTTATTGAATTTAATGCATAAATGTTTGAGAAAGTTTTGTAGAGGGAAATGCTTCCCTGTCCTTCTGGCTACATGGAGAGTTTGCTGTTCTGATGGCACAGCAAATTGCACAGAATAGTTGAGGCTGTGAGGCAGAAAGAGCTCTGGAAAGATGAGGCTGGAGAGTGTTTTAGCTATCCTGTTTATGTCACTTGGGTACTCAACTTGGAAACAAAATTACTATCACTTCCTTTTGGTTTTCCTTACAAGACTTTTAGTAAAACTACTAAGTCAGAATTTCTATTTGACATTTCATCTGGGAGATGCTTCATCCAAAAATATTTATCTTCAGGGTTGACTACCAGAGTCTTTGGCATGGCTTGTCTGCAAAGAAGCATACCTCCTCTTCACTTGGCAGTATCTTTTTCCTTGGATATGTCCTTTACCAATATTAAAGCAGGCCATCCTTCTTAGTCTGAGAAAGCTAATAACATCACTGGCTTAAAATGAAATGTATTCCTACTAGACTAATAAATTATAGGCTAATAAATTATAGGCAACCATCAAACATGAAAATGGACAGTAATACAAAATAGATAGTACTAGAATCATTACCACTATTTTTATTCTGAAAGCTTCCTTATATGCAGTAGCTGTATATATTAATTTTGGCACAAAGCATATGTATGGATTTGGGCAATGAGCTGGATGGAGGCATTGGGAGCCTTTCCAAAATCACCATTGAATGAGCTAGTGGTGAACATTATGAAAAAGCCAAGCTTTTCCACTGACTTCAAAAGCATTACTTTTAAAGGGGATCTTTGTTCAAAACACCAAAGTTATTTTTTAGATGCATTGAACTGACAATTTTTGGAGGCCAGAAAAAAATTTTACAGGGTAGAGTTGATATTTAGAGTGACACAAGAACATCTGTATGAGTAATGTGCATTATAGTTGGCTTTTATTTTATGTCATTTGGACTCTTGAAGATGACACCAAGGGCAAAAAGTATAAGGGATATGAATCCAGGGTTGTGTGTTGAGAAGGCACTGCACTCCCATGGGAAGCAGTAGCTGACTTTAATCTTTCTTTCGGCTGCTGTTAATATGCATGCCATTTCCTCTACAAGAATTCTTAGCCCAGTACGGTGCAGATCTGTAGTGTTCTGTTAAATCCTTTGTTGAGCTTCAGTAGCTTATGTGGTGGTGCCTTCCAACAGCTGGGAGATAGACATTTTAATATTCAGGTTTAAAACTAAATCATTAATTTTTTGAATCCTGGAGAGTGAGAAATAAATTTTTGAGTGTTGTACATTTAGTTTTGTGTTCTTTATTAAGGTTTTCTGCATCATGTCAAAATAGATATCTCAAGCCCTCGCTGGCTTGCCTGCCAGAAGTCTGTATTGTTTTAATTAGACAATTTAGACAATGGCACTAACTTGTAAGTGTCCTATGAATTCTCTTCCTTCAGTTCCAAGTTATCTCTGCTTTCAAGAACCCTCTGTGTTGGAGCGTTGTCATATCTAAATACTATCCCAGTACTTGTGCCCTAGAACTGTCTAGAAAGATTGATTTCTGGATAAAATAGAAGCTGAGGAGTCAGAAGATCTGGTTCCCATTCTTGTTTCCTGTATGATTTTTGGCAGGTTCCCTCATCTGGATGTTTGAAATTATAACTGCTCTCATCATGGGATTCTGAAGCTGTATTAACTGACAGCAATAAAATGTGTTGAGATGTATAGATGAAAAGGTATATAGTAATGAAAATTCAGAGAAATGTAGATGCAGAAGCAGTAACTTAAAACTGATTGTTTTATCATATTTACTTCGACAAAATACTTGCATAGACTCTTTATAGTCCAAGCTTCCCAACTGAAATGCACTGACACATAAGTGGCCAAAGTGAACTGCTGATGGAGTTACATTTGTAGGATGGTGGAATTCCAGATAACACTTCCTTTACTGTACATTCAACTGTAGGGTTGCCTTGTTCTTTTGTACAGATGAAAGAACTTGTGAAGGGATCCTTGGGAATTTTTGAGGTACTTTGTTCTTGTTGTTGGTCTTGCATACAAAAATTTCATTATATATGCATCTGTTTATTTATATATTACCAACCTAAACCAGAAACTCTTGTAACCTAACTGTATGTTAGAGTGTCAAGACTCATTCTTCCAAAAAGCCTAGCAGTTATTTGGATTAAGGTACAAATTTTAAATAATTTTTCTGCAAATAATGCAGACAAATTATATCTAGCAAACAAATAGCATTCAGACCCCTCTAAATAATTATAATCCTTCCTCCCTTTTTCTCGAATGCAAAAATTGTCCATTATTTAATGTGGCCAGCAGTGTGGAGAACTGGGGTGGTGTTAATGATGCCCTTCTCCTTGTTCTTGTCTACTGTATTTGATCCTGTACTCAGCTATAAAATAATCTATGGAGTGACAAGGATGGTATCTTGATTATATCCAGCTGTCTGGAACAAGTCAAGGGCAAAGCAGCCTTCCATGTAGCCAAGCACCCACTAAAGAATACCAGAAATATTAAAATTTAAGCCAGTTCCTGACAAAGGAAGCAGGTTGGTTAGATCCAAAGCCAGCTGTGAAAGTAGTTAGGTTGTAGTCCTATCTACTGAAGTCAACATCAAAAGTTGCATTTTAATCATGCTTGGGTTTAATTAGAGTTACAGTCTTTTTGAGTAGTCATTTGTGTTTCTCTATAACAATTACTTTAGTAGTCCTTTAGTGGCCCTTTGCTCTGGGACATGGCTTCTCTGAGTTGTAGGATCCTTCCACAGCAAGCTTATTCTTTTTTGTACTTTTTCCTGGCAACTTTTTGTTCCAAGAATTTGGACTTAGAAGAATTTAAGTGATCTTTGCCCCACTGAAACTACCCTTCCAGATGTGTTGCATTTGCTACCCTTCCAGAAAGCAGATGTGTTACATTTGCTATCTGTGCAGGCCTGGTTAACAGCATGTCACGTTTTTTTTCTCTTCAGGTCTGGCGTGAGTTCCCTGACAGGTTGGTTGGATATCCAGGTCGCCTGCACCTTTGGGACCATGAGATGAACAAATGGAAATATGAATCAGAATGGACCAATGAAGTCTCAATGGTGCTTACTGGGGCAGCCTTTTATCACAAGGTAATATACAACTTGCACTGTACTAATGTACAATGTGTACATTAAAAAAGATCTATATGTGTTGCTGTCATTGTTGCATCAGTTTTTGTGGTGCTGTGATTATGTTCTTTAAAACAGTTGGAGAACTAATTGCAAACTTTCCCTAGACCTCTTTCAGTTGCTGTGAAAATCACTGATTTGTCTCTGCCAGTGAAACAAAACCATAACTTACCTTTATGACTTAAAAAACTCCTGCCAGTTTGCATGACCTGAAAGAACATAAGAAATTTTGCAGGGAATGTAGCTACAAAGCTACATTCCCTGCAGGTTCAGAAAAGAGAACCAATTTTAACAAAATTTGTGTGGTGGTCAGGAAAGGAATAATTACATAGTTTAGCACCCAGAAATTATTTTCTATCTACTGAAGTAGTTCTTGTCTGAAGGCACTATCACTTAGCTGTCTGCTGTTCCATGTCTGAAATATTTAGTCTTGCAGTTACTGTATCTGTATTTAAAATTATCTTCTTTCTCTCACTCTTGTCTGCAGTATTTCAACTATCTTTACACCTATAAGATGCCTGGAGACATCAAGAATTGGGTGGATGCTCATATGAACTGTGAAGATATTGCCATGAATTTTCTAGTAGCAAATGTCACTGGCAAATCAGTCATTAAGGTGGGGCTTTTCTGCTGTTTATCTTTACAAAATTAAAAACCATGAAATACATATTTAAATTTATTTAGTAGGCTTCAATATGTTACTTAATCCTCCTTTTTCTCTCATTTTCCCCCAGTATGGTATATTCTTCCATGATAGAAAAGCCTTTCTCATAAATTTTTTATGTTGTCTGAGAAGAGAGAATTATTTTTTACCAGTTGTTTCTGGTGGTTATTTTAGCCATTTAGATTTTTATAGCTCATCATAGAGATGAGCTATAAAAAAGTTAATTTAAATGACAGCTGTATGTTTGTGTGTGTCTATGTACATGCCCACATACATCTATTTTAACTATCTGAGATCGCTAGAGGAAAGAAATTGCCAACTGTCCACAGCTCGCTCTATCGTGGCCTGACAACAGCTGATTTATAGGAATGTTAATTGCACGAACATTAATTGCAAGATCAGCTTTAAATGAAATTTTTATCCCTGAATTAATTTCCTGACATGTTTCGACACGTTTTCAGGTCTAGACATTCACTCCGTACGTTCATTTCAAAGTGTGTCAACTTGGAATGAGGTTTAGAGGCCACCAGGCATTACTTCAATTAGCAGGGTCCGTTCTCCCTTCTGTCCATCATCATTTACTGGGACTAGTGGCTGCATTTCCTAGAAAAGTCTTTAGAAGATAAAGTATGTGGTTTTGTTGAAAAAGTTTCTGAGCTGTATGAGGGCAGAGCAGAGTAATTTGGCACCTCTGTGCGATTTGGAGAGTCTTGCAGCGTTTGCCAGTCAGCTCTTAACTGGAGAGAGCAAAAGAGTGCCTGTTGGATTAATGTTACGGTGAAGTATGGGAAGCTATATTTCATCGCTGTTATGGCTGCAAGAACAAATGGTGTTTATACAGGGACCTTGGCAGTGAGAAAACAGTCATTAAACAGGAATTAAGGAGCTTGTCATCGCCACTTCTTTTCAGTTACAGAAGGATAAAACCCTCCAAGCCGTTTTTATTGGGCCCCTGTGAATTTTGCAGTCAGCCGGGCCAGATGGAGCTGAATGGAGGAATGGAGTGGCTTTTTTTTTGTACACCCCCTCTTTTTGAGACAGCTCAGCTTACACAGCAGGCATGTTCAGAGGTATTGCACTGCTCTCTGTGCAAGGAGATTAATGTCCTTTCTGTTGATATTTGATAATATCTGGCATGCCTTTCTGCAGGTGACCCCACGAAAGAAGTTCAAATGTCCAGAATGCACAGCAATTGATGGGTTATCATTGGACCAGACACACATGGTGGAAAGGTGAGTGACCACTCTATTTCTCTGATTGCCTTGTTCTGATCCCTAGAATCTTATCCTGGGTCTCATTAAATTAGGATCAAAAACGATAGTATTTTTATAAATTACTAATTTTGACTAATGTTACATGGATTCGATCAGCATAAGTCATTCCTACAATGGGTGATGTGTCACTGAGAAGCAGACTACTACTAAAAAGGACTTTAGAAGGGTACAATTTTTAGCAGCTTTGCTGTAAAGCTTATAGGACACATATGTGAATTTTGGGTTCTTGGTTGGCAGTACTGTCAGTAATACCACATTTCTGTTTGCCGTGGAATATCAACTGTAATAAGTATGAATTCACTCTTTAAACCAGACAATTGATAGCTTACCAAAGAGCAGAAAGGATATAAATTATTAATAAAATAATTTGAAGTGATATTTGTTCATTGTCTTCTTTCTAAGGATTGTGAAGCACATTGCTTCCACTAGTGGAGGGCATTTGCTGCACAATTCCATGTTGCATTTTTTAACAATGGCAGCATTATTATATTTTTTCTGAAAATTTAGTTTTGAAATGATGTATGCATTTGGAAAGGTAGTGAGTGCTCAGAGTGAAATACTGAAAGTTTGTAAGTGTGAAATTTGCATTCTCTGCTTTACAGTAAAGGGCTTTCCAGCCTTGACCAAGACACTAGGCTTCTCTCTGCCTTGGCTTCTGAATTCGTGAAATCAGGGAAAGTTTCTTCATTTTGCAAAGCTGTTCAATGTTTGAAATGGGCTATCTGACAATAATGTACATACTAGTTATTAGGTGGAATTAACCTGAGATTTAGGACCCATAAAGGCATCTCACATTACGCTTCTCGGGCTGTTGCATCTCTCCTGCAAACTTTGGGAAAAATTTTTTGCAATAGAACTGATGAGGTAGGTAAGCAGGGGGAAGAAGTTACCAGAAGATACAGACAGTTGGACTTGATCTTAAAGGTCTCTTCCAACATTTATGATTCTAAAAGGTGACCAAAAAAAAAAAAAATCTGACCTGAATTTCAAACAGGTCATTTCAGATTTGCATGGAAAGGTATTACATGGTTATCCTACTAATTATCATTTTAACAGTGAGCTTTTTTCTGTCCTTCTCTGAAGAAATCAGAAAATTTAAAGTGTTGTATGGACTTTAATAAGACTGGATTTTAAAAAAGAGTATGCAACTCAGGAGTAAAACATACCCCATTAAGATGGTAAAAATCACTCTGCAGGAAAATACTTGAGAAAGGGGTGGGAAGTTTTGTAGATCTTAAATGTTAGCTGAAAGGGAAGCACAATTCTGACCTGGCTTACAGGATGGACTACCCAAGCCAGTTAAGCTTTCCTGTAGTGCTACATAGTAGTAGTGCTACAACAACACGTGGGAATTGAGCTAGGTTCTCATTAAGGTAAATGCTATAAAAACAGAAGATGATAGAATTGCTCTTTTCCTTGAAGTGCATTATGATGCTGGGTAAAGGTCATGTTTCCATGTCTATAGCAGTTCTTGTATCCTCAGAGTAAAGTGTCATTGACAGTTTATTGAGAACATATTTAAACTATTGTTTTGCTTGTCTGTAATTATGAAAAGTGGGGAATACTGGGTTGTGGGAAGTGTTATACAGACTGCAAATCCACATACTTTTATTTGCCCAGCCAAAGAAGTACATGCTGAGATAGAGTCTGAGTGCAGGAGAATCTGGAGAGATATACAGTTTAGGTATATTCAGATTTGATTTTGAAAATCCTTAATATCATACTGAAACTGCTTGCTACACCTAATGCCTTCTTGCCCTGTGTTATCATCTACCTAAATATAAGGGAGCTATTTGAGAATCTGAAAGTGTTTATTTTTTTGAATCTTCCATGCTAGATATTCATTTAAAGAGGATAATAAATGGTAACAACTTCTAGAGCAAATTTTCCTAACTTAAAAGTGAGTAAGGCTCTCATATCTATCTGTCTGTCTATCTATCTATCAATCATTTATCCACTATTTTCAGAGTCAAGAGAGAAGCTGAATGGAAAAAAATGCATGCATCAGGGAATCCTTGTCACTATAAATAATAACTTTGTACTGATAACTTTACAGTGGCAATACCTGAGGCTCTCAGGCAGAGAGCCATTATCAGCTTTACTTGCAGCTTCCCCAAGTGCCTGACTCCTTGCTTTTTAGCATTCAGAGATAACAAACAGGTCTGAGTTAATTTCTTGCCCGGATATCCAGGGATCAATCTACTGTTTCACAAACAGTTTTTCAGTGTTGTCATGTACATGCACAACATTTAGTGTTAGGTTTCTGGTTCAGAAATAGCAGAAAGATGCCCAGCAACTGCCTATTGGTTTTGTAAATGGAAAAGGTTTGAGAAGTCAGTTGTGGAGATCTGTCCAGGAAAGATATGTAACTAACTGGTTTTGTTGGGCATTTTGACTCATTCAGCAGAGACAAAGGAAGATGGTACAGTTGAACTCTATCTCTTATTAAGAAATTTTATTATTTTAGCAATACAGTGAATCATGGGAAAGCCAACTTTGCTATTCTTCCTGCTGTCTAATTTATTTGAGATAAATAGAAAACTTTAGTCCCCAGGGTTACCAAAATCCATCATTAAAATACAGTAACTGAAAAAAGCTTTGAACCAAGAATTCCCTTCTTGCCCTAGGTTAGCCTTTACATCAGGTCTAAACTGCAGGAAGGTCTCATAATCCCTGTATTTACAGGTGTTTAAGTAGCAACAAGTTTACTGCCTTTAGCATCTTTGCCTCTGGCTCTCAAAAATGGAGAATTCTTTAAAATGCAATCTAGAGGGTGACTGCCAGTACCGTAAATATAGCAAAGGGCTGAGCTGCTTCTGCAGCCACAATAACAGCAGTGTTTTATTTAGGACACGTAAGTATCTGTCAGAGTCAAAATAGGAAGCCTTTTCCTTAAGAGACAAACTGTCCAGGTCACAGTTGGCCAAAGGTTGGAGGTACAGGGCTACCCTGCCAAAAAGTTAGTTGGATTATAGCACTGAGGAACCTGATTAAGAGAGACCTTAACAAACACCAAGTTCATCCAGGGGCAATGAGGCTCTCAATTTCTGAGTTCACACAGTCTTAATGTCTTATTGAGCTGAGCACGATTGTTGTCAGCAAAGCAAGGGGAAAAAAATAATACTTGGAAGCAAACATGCCTCTGTTACTTTGAGTTTGAAAAACTATTGATACAACTAAGAGAAACACCTTCCCTCCATATTGAGATGACATTACATTCTCTTGGCTACCTAGCTTTCATTGTTTAATGTTCTAGATATCCTTTCTGGTTTATATTATCCATAAATGGCAAGGACTTTGGAATTCAAGTGATTTAGTTTAGTGCTAGAGATGAAATTTTTGGAAAGAAATGTCTTTCTTTCAAACACATTTTGTGGCTTGTGCATGACATTTCTTTCCTTTAAAAAAGCCTGTTTCTGATCTTTGAATTTGGTATTTATTTGTGGAGGGCTAACTTCTGTTTCAGCCAGAGTGTTTAGAACACACTAATTTTTCAATTTTTAATTTTTGCCATTTCTTTAACAATGAAATGGTTTCCTGGTGGTTAAAGATATCGTACTGGTAGGCTTAAATGGACTTGCCACCAAAATAAGTTCAACTGTAGAAGGATCCCATCCTGATATTTTGTCATAAGACCTCACTTTTGATTTGGGAGTATAACCTGTGGAGGAAAGAGGTCAATTTTATCTGCCCTGTCCATTTAGTTTTGTCTTTTGCTCTGAGGGTGCCACTTAGTTCCGGTTGTGACAATGGCTGCTCTGATGTGGACACCTGCCTACCAGGCAGTAGGCTGAGATAACTAATTCATTTCACACCAGCCACACCAGCTGTTACATTACAATGTGTTTCAGTCATTACTGGCAAAGGCAGGATTTGAACCAGTAGACAAAAAGTATTCTTGTATTCCAGAAACCAGTGAAGGCCAACAGCTGTGCAAACCTCTCACATGCACATCTCCCAGTGCATCTACCTCCTTGCCTGTGAAGTTTGTGGGTTTCCTGCCATGATGCTTCTCCAATACACATCATGGATTAGTTAACCACATTTCTTACAAGTAACAGATTATTTGAAAGTCTGACTTTATCTAAGATCAGATGGGTTTAAGATATCTCACTGTGGGCATCCTGTGGAAGCAACAGAAACTGCTTAATGCTCCTGGAGAAAACACTCAGTTCCTGCTGTCTGCAGGAACTACTGCAGTGAACCTTTCAGTGCCTGTGGTCCAAATCTCATTCTCTTGATGGTTCACCTTGTTATTGCAGATTATTGAACAGCTACCTGGGTCTTTACTTCAGTCCTCACTGGTGGTTCCTTTGCTATTTCAGATCTGTGCTACACTGGAGCAGATAGTGCTGTCACAGGAGTAGAGGTTGTGTCCCACTGTACATGATTTTTCTCTTACCCTCTGAATTCCTTTTCTTTTGTTTGTGGCCCCAGTGATTTGAATCTGAAGAGAGGAAGGTATGAGGTAGGACAAAGTACAAGAGGATGGGAAGGTAGCAGAAAGTGAAGCATCTGTATTTACCTGTATTAATATTTTATTCAAGTATCACTTCATATGAAGTAGTTTTCTGACACTTTTCTCAGGGCAGAAAATGGTCTGAATTATGACCATTATAGCTTGAAACAGCTATGTGATTGAGGAAATAATTTTGAAAACTGCTCTTGCTGTCCCGTCTACTTCAAAAGAGTTTTTGGGGCAGTGTTGAGCAGTCCCCATCACAGAACTGTCACACTCAGTTGGTGTGATTGACCAGGTCCTGATGAAGAAAATTATCCTGAAGACATAGTGACCCCCTAACCCTTCAAAGGGGTCAGGAGAGGGTGCAGTGGTTGGAGAGCGAGAGTCACTGCCTGCAGCACATCAGTCTCTGTAGCTGAGTCAAAGTGCTCACTTCTTTTTTTTTTTTTTCTCCCTTTTGAATGACAAAAGAAATGTCAGCTGTTACCTTGTAGCTCTCTGTTATGTGCAGGGAACTGTTGTCATGATTCTTGGTATCTGAATTCCTTAAAAGCTGTTTTATGTAGCAGGTAGCTAATGTTAGCTGAGCATTGGCTGAGGTGAGATGAGCCAGGTTTTCTCTGCCTTGCTACCACAGGTACAGCACCCTTCACTGAAAAAGTTAAAGGAGCAATGTAATGGTTAAACGTCTATTTCCTTGGTTTTTGAAGAACATGTCTGTTCCTTTCTACATTACTGACACCAGAAGTTATTAAAACAGAAAGAGTCATCAGTGGTCCAGTTTTTTTGTGCTAATGTGATGTCTTATTGCTCAATATATCTTTATTTAGACAAGGAAATTAAACTAGTTAGTTTGTTACATTTTATAGTTTTAATTCAGCTTCACCTTTAAGTTACAGTACAATCAGCTCTGCCTATTCTCTGATGCATGTTTATATTTTTGTGGGAAAAGATAGAGCTTCTGAAGAAGCCTGAAAAAAGACAGACTTTTTTTTTTTTTTTTAGAACTCTGTTTTCACAAAGCCTTGGTTTTTGCAAAATTTTCGTTATAAACGAAATTGACCCAACAGTTGCCCTTTAAGAGACATGTTGGCAGTTAATCTGTTCTGGTTTACAGCATGTACATTGCTTTAAGAATGACTGGAATTCTAGGGGGAGGGAGAAGGGAAGCTTTGACCTCCATGTGCACATATGCTGCTGCCAGCATACCCTTGCTCGTCTCTGTGATTAAATGGATAAATCAAAGAACACCAGCTTCTTTTCTGTTCTCTCTGCAGTGAGGCTCTCTTTTTATTTATAAGTAGCCAGCATGGCTGAAATACTTCCAAGTGCAAGAGGGAAGGTTTCTACCAGTTATTTTGGTGTGGGAGTTGGTAGCCAGCCCAGTTGTTTGAGTTCTTAATTATACTGCTTTCCTTTTCACCAGATCTGAATGCATCAATAAGTTTGCCTCTGTCTTTGGGACCATGCCTCTCAAAGTGGTGGAGCATCGTGCTGACCCCGTCCTGTACAAAGATGACTTTCCTGAGAAACTGAAGAGCTTTCCCAATATTGGCAGCTTGTAAACAGTGAGACAAACCTCAGTGAGGAAAACGACAGCTGAAAAGGTCCTATAAGGAATATAAAGCCCTGAAGACAAAACTTGCTAGAGAGTGGGTTGCATCTGAGAGAGATGGGAATTAATGTTGTTGTTTTCCTTTTACATGGCACAAAGATGTAATTGAAATCTGAACAACTGCTACTCTGTTGCTCGCAGAGAACTGAATCTATTTGCAGGTTCTCCAAAAAATGTCAAACACACAGTTTTGTCCAAAGGAGGCTATGCACCTGGAAGAATAAAACAGAATCTTGCTCTCTGTGGTCTGACTGGCATGACTAACCTCTTCTATTAAATGTGCTGCAGGCTCTCTGGTTAGTGAGCATCTATCCATTCAAAGCAACTGTCTGCAATGTAGAGCTGTTCTCTTTTGGGAGGAGTTTATTTCCTGTGTGGCTGGTGGGCCTCTGTCTTTTGAGCTTTAACTGTTGTCTTAAGTAACTGTGCAACAAATATTTTCTTCTGTAATATGAGACAAATGTTTATTTTTTTTACAACATCACAAAAATCTGTCTGTTTTCACCTAGTTTAAAGAGCAAAGCAATTTGTGTTACTTAAATTATTTTAATGGAGATGGAGACACAGCAGCCAGGAGGATACTCTTCTTCAAAGCAGAGACCTGCAGAACAGAACTGCAATCGCTGCACTTCCTGTGTAAGTCTCAGGTTTTCTGCTGCACTTATGCAAAAGACTCTGACTGTCTATCAAAACTATTTGTATTATACAGAAAATTATTTGTCTTTAGTCTTCTTATGTTTTTTATCTTCATTATAAAACCAGCAATCAGTTTACACTTTTACATTGTAGCCATCCATAGGGATGAAGTATGAAATAAGTTTTTCATGTCTGAATCCTCTTCAGCAAGAAGTGTACTAATTTGTAAAACACCTCTATTTGCAGAAAGTTCCAGTTCCAGCTTCAATGTATAGGCATATGTGTGTGTGTATGACACTGTTAACGCACACTTACAAACTCCTGTAAGTTACCATTGTTGGAAAAACTATTATGTCTTTGTTTGTAATTTACGGGACCCATTGCCACAGGCTGAAACATACAATTTAGGAAATCTTTTGGAGAAGATTTATATTTCTTAAGAGCATTTGAATTGTTTCTCCATACTGAAATGAACCCAAATGAGAAAACTAAATGCAACAAAATTAGAAATAAAGTTGCCTGGACTGTTTAGTCTTGCCCTTCAGTATTACTGAGGATCCTAAGTTGGGCTAAGAAAGCGATCTATTTTCTAGCTCCACTGATAAAATGTTTGTTACTAGATAAGTGTGATTTCACTGTCTTTTGAAACCTCTGTTGCTGCTGGTTACAGACACATCCTACTTGATGGGCTGTTTTTCTGTTACAGTGCAAGCAACCTTATTCCTCAGATTTGCCAAACCCCAAACAATAGGACAAGTGTTAGACATCATCGTTCACCCCCTCTCCTAAACTGGATACGTAGCAATGACAGAAACCAAATGAAAGTCAGGCTAGAAACAGGAAACATCTGCTCCTATTTGTCTCACCCCCACTAAGACTTATCTTATTGCCCAATGCAGTAGATGTGCTGTGAATAAAAGTCATATTGGAACAATAGCTTTGAGGGGATGCTTCACTTCATAACCTCCCTGGGATGTGCCTGTAAACTGTATCATCTGACTCTCTGGGAGTGTTTAATTACTAGTAAATGTTTTTTGCTGCACTCTTTGTTTCATTCCTGAGTTGGTATGGGAGCTAAAAGGATAGCTGTTGCAGTGACAACTGCTGTCTGCACAGTGGCTATCACAAGAGAGAGGAAGGTTTGTTACTCATTATGTCTCCTTTGCAGCCTTTCAGGTTTATTAACATGAACGTTCTTTTTGAATCTTCCTGTTGATTTATATGCTGGTGCTTGAGCATCAGGAGATACCAGCATATTTCCCTTGAGAAGTTTGCTTTAAAAGGGTAGCTGTAACAGCGCAGTAGTCCATTTTAGCTGTCCTTTTGGAGCTGATCTCAGCTTGGCAGGCCCTAACAGTTTAACTGAGTTATAACTCCTTCCTTACAGAGTTGTGAAGCTGCTGTGATTTTTTGATTCTTTCTCAGTAAGCCAGTAAAAGGTTCGTTTTGCACAGTCTTAAAAGACACTGAGGATTTGAAATACTTGGTTGAATATTTTTAGATGTAGACAGCCAAACCAGTCCTGCTAAGCTGAGGTATAATCTCCAGACAGTAAAAAGGTAACCTGTCCTTGTGTCTGTATCCAGCAGCATCCGAGTAGTTTCCCCTTGCACAAAATGTCCAGTGACCCCTAACAATTATGTTTTATCCTTTGGCCTTTTGCAGTTGCTTTTACAGGGCTAGCTCATTTATGACCCCATTTGTCTCTGTTTAGTGCCATGGAGAAAATTGGGCAATTGACCATAAAGAAAAATTGTAAAATTGCCTACTTACTTGCTCTCTGCATTTATTATTGTGATGTTCTTGATGCAAATTCTGTAAAGATAAGATGCAATTGTGTGTCTGATTTACAATGGAGTTTTTGTCAATCTTTAAATTAAGATAATTTTTAACTTTTCATTGTATATATGATATCCAAAAAAGCTTGATAATTGTATATTAAAAATTAAATCACATGAGTGTTTATTGTATTTCACTTCTGGAGTGGCACAAGGAAACATGAATTAATTCAGAAGGGAGAATTTCAGGGACAAGCTCTTTTACTACCTAAATCTGTGTTAAACTTCAATGTACTTCAGAAAGATCTGTCAATATTTTGTCTTTCTCATAACTGGAGTTTTATGGTTGTCTTGAAAACAGAAGTTTGGTCTGCATCCCAGTCACCTTTTTGGGATAGTAGTTGTTACTCTAATTTTCTGCCAAGATTTGACAATGGCATTTATCTTGGAGAAATAGGGAACAGATTTTTTTCCTTTCCTTCTTTCCTTTCCTTCTTTCCTTTCCTTCTTTCCTTTCCTTCTTTCCTTTCCTTCTTTCCTTTCCTTCTTTCCTTTCCTTCTTTCCTTTCCTTCTTTCCTTTCCTTCTTTCCTTTCCTTCTTTCTTTCCTTCTTTCCTTTTTTCTTTCCTTCCTTTTTTTTTTTTTTTTTTTTTTTTTTTTTTTTTTTTTTTTTTTGCAAAGAGATACAGCAGATGTTAAATAACTGTGCTTTTGAGAAGAGATCTTTGGCTAAGTCACTGAGATTGTGGAATCTAATGTGGTGGCAGCTTTTTGTTTCCAGAAGCCCTGTGGATCATGCTGCAAAAGGGCAGTGTGTGCATGGCACACCTTGCTGCTTGAACATGGCAAGGGGGAATGTGCTGCAGGGGCTGCTCTGCCAGTCGTGGGGAGTCCTAAGGATGCATTTTTAGCATCACTATCTCTTCGTACAATGCAAGAGTTTTTCCTTCCTCACAGCTCCACTGTCTTATTACAGGATGTGAAGATTCAGGCCCTAATGTTCTGAATGACTCTGTCCTTCCGTCTCTAGCTCCTGCTCTGGAACCTCCTGCCATCCATCATGCTTCCGCTGGTGTGGTTCAAATATGCTTTACTCTAGCAACAAGTTTATCCCTCTTAATTATCCATTCAAGAGCCTTTTAAACTCAAAGACCTTGGAGACACAGATATCAAAATAATTGTGAGGTGGGATTTAAGTGATGCTCAGTACTTCTGACTCATTTTTCTTTTAGGCTGTATTGGTGAGTGTTGAGCCTTCTAAAAAGATGCTAAAGTGAGATACATGAAAATGGATTTAGAAGGGCAATTTTAATGTTAAATATACCTCCAAGATTTGATAAGAATGCCCTCCATAACGGATGTCTGATATGTTGGGTACTTGTCACAGGTAGCATATCTTTTGATCAGGAAAGATCTCAGAATGGTTAATGGGTACTGCATAAATCTGTCCAGCCCTCTTACATGGAAGCTGCTCTCACAACCAAAGCATGATACATGGAAGAAAGATTAAAATCAATGGTGCTGATGAGGAAATGGGATCAGACAGAGTGAATATGAATTTTTTCCATTTTTCTCTTTGAAGATTTGTATACTTAAATTTTAATATGACTGCTGCAAAACATGTTCTTTTGTAAACTAAAATGTAAAGTATGTGTAGTTCTTGTAGTCGTGGATATATATATTTCATCCATGTACTCGAATCACAAAAACAAATTCTGCAAATTTATGTTTGATTAAATCTGTGTTAGAAAATGAGCAACTTCCCAATTCCAATTGGTCCAGTTGCTAACTTCAGTCTGATCCTAAAGAGCTGAGAGGAGCAGAGCAAATCCTGGCAAGTATTTCACCTATACTGCCTTTTCATTTCAATTTTTAGGCTGAAAATAAAGTTTCTGTCAAAACTTGCCAGAAAATACCAAACACAATACTCCATAGGATCTGCAGGTTATCTCATGAGCAGGTGGTCACTTCAAACCTCTTGCTAACATTGGCATGTGACAAAGATAGCATTTGCTTAGCAGAGAATTCAGGTAGAACACGTTTGCTTTACTATTGAGTCATAGGTCCTTAGGTTGTATCTCATGCTGTTGGGAGTGCCTGTAGGACGGTGTAAGTTCTTTTTATGATGCCTGTCACTGCTGTATCTAAGTGCAAGAAACTGAGCTTCATGGTCCTCCTGCATGGGTAAGATCAGCCTCTAACTTTTAGCTGCAGATAAGGAAATGAGGCAGTCAGATTCCCTTTGGAGATGTGTGGGTAAAAACAGGATTGAACACCAATATCCCAAGCCTGGGATTTAGCAGAACAACTACACTTTTATCTGAATTGTTTGTTTGGAGTTTTGGGTTCCTCACTACCAAGGCAGAGGACTGTTAGCCTTGACTTTAAGAATCAGCAGGCTTCAGTGGGCCCTGGTTTGAAGTCATTTAGAGACATTCCTGGTGCACTCTGTGTAATTTCAGCCTGATGGAAATGGCTGTAATGCAGTCCCACCTCTGCTGATCTTCAGGATTCCCCTGTCTGCAGCTTCTTGTGGTTGCTTTGAAAGTGAGTTATGTTTCCCATTAAAGGATAACAGGGACAATTGAGGCAATTATGTGAACTGGCTTGGAGCTAGCAGCACGAAGAGAGTTTTCCAACTGAGAACAGTGCTGCTCAAAGGTTCTTCCTGCAAGGTTGCCTGTTTGCTGTCTTCATTTGTCTGGAAAAGGATCCTGTAATTGTCCTTCAAATTTCCTTTAGTCATGCTAAATGCCTGTTTACTTGCATAAACAGGAAGTGCTCCTGCTCCAGACAAGCATACCAACTCTGTAGTGACCATGGTCAGAGATCAGTGCAACTTGGTTATGATTTTATTAGATCTATAAACTTGTGTCAGTGCTCAGTGCCATACTCTGTGCAGGGGGAATGTTGTGACTAAGAAAATACCAGCTTAATTATTAAGTCACATCTATTAGATTTTTAACCTAAGTTTCAGTTGAGGGGGGCTGGACAAAGGTCAAAGCTGGACCATTTGACCAATGAAGGCATGAAGAATGTGGGATATGCAGACATGAGGTTTTCCACGTGTCATTATGAAGTCTGGTTTCTGTTGCATCCTGTGCTTTTAAGGATGAAGCTTATCTCTTTTAGCCCCTCCCTTCCATTCTGTGCAGTGATGTGAACCTGTAAAACTAAAAAGCTTGGAACTGACTGAACAAAGTACCACTTACAGATATCCAGCTGCCCAATGTGAATACCTTGTGCTCATTCAGGAGATAAGCCCATAATGCCTTGGAAAGATACCTGAGCTTTTCAAGCCACTGCCAGTGTTCCTTCCCATGTGTCCATGTGTATATGTGCCATACACTCAAGAAAACCATTGTTTCTCACCTGCTTGGCTGGCTGTTTGTAAACTTACAGGTCCTTTTGTGAAACTTCTCTTTGAAGGCGAGGGCCAGGTCTCAGCTGGGTGCTGGCCACAGTTAGTGCCGGGCGCCTTCAGTTGCAGACTGATGGCAGCAATAACTGCTTTGCCACACTTCATACAAATAGGGAAGGGAAAATGTTTTAAGGAGAAAGGACCATAAAATGAGATGCAGGAATTCAGTAAGGCTACAGCAAAAGGAGCAGATTGCTAACTCAGAGCATCTGTCTTTGCCCTGTGAGTAAGTTACGAACTGCAAAGCAAGAGAAAGTGGAAGATCCTTTCACAAATAATAAACACTTGTTTGTCTCAGATGAAATGCAACACCTTTACATGTGGGCTCCAGCTGGCCATAAGTAGATGCACCTTGCATGGCTGTTACCTTTCTTGCCAATGAGAAGATTATTGAACATCCATCTGCTTAAAGGTTAATAACCTGCTTTTAAAAAGAGGAAGAAAAAAAGGCAAATCTGTTTAGTTCACAGGAATAAAAAATTGTTTTTCATTTAAACTGCTCGAACTTTGCCCTGCCTCGAAGTCATATTCTCCAGCAGAGAAGGAACGTGTTAACCTAGGAGCTGCAGCCACATCTCCCAGAGAGAAATTTTTCCATGTGTTTTAAATAACTCCTGTAACTCCACTAAGAAGGTACAGCTTCAAGAAGAAAATCCATATTTCTAATCTGGGTTCTGCCACTATCTAGTTTAGAGAGAGACTCTTTAGTTCTTTGGCATCATTTAGGCCAGGAACAATTTCTGATGTAAACCCATACAAGCAGGATGTTACTGAAACTGGCTTTAGGCTCTCAACACTCTGAACTCTGCCAACATCTGGAGAATCTGGCTTTGAGTGCTTGGGGAGGGAAGGAATTTTTCTCCTACAAGTGAGAGGAATGGATAAGCTTGCAACAGCACCTGCATTATCCATTTCTTTTTGAGATAGAAAACAGCCATGCACCATCTGAGGCAAGTTGATGCTCCCAGACAACTGATGGAAAGGCCAGAGGGGCTCTGTGGGTCTTGGTGGGTTGCTGGCAGCTGCTGGGAACCTTCTCAGCTTTGCCTGAGCACGAAAAGCCCTTTCGAGTCCACCCAGCATCTGAGGGACTTGAGCTTTTACTGGTCCTGGTTCTGATGGGTCTGTGCAGTCCAAAGGAAACAGTTTTGCAGCTGAGTTTACTGATGGAGTGCAAGCAACAGAAAGGCCCTCACAGAATGCAGATTTCCCTGCAGTGGGACAAGAGCTGTGCCCTGTGAACTGGTGGGGCCCAGACAAACCCTTCCCTTTGCGTGAGGACAAGTGAAACCCAGAGGGCTCAGTCTGCCCCACAGCCCGCTGAGCAGCTTCTGGCTGCAGGCAGGCACCTCTGGGAAACCCTGCAGACCCACAGAGGAGAAGAGGGTGGGTGAGGCTTGGATGCCTCTGCTAAAGTGGAGCTAGGAATGGAGGGAGTGTGATGGCCTGTGGGAATATGGGAAACACTGCCAGCCCCAGGTGTCTTCTCCTAGGGCTTCAAGAGACCTTGTGCTTGGTGCCCTGAGCATGACATTGCTTTGTAAAAGGGGTGGTGCCACAGCATGGGGAGCTGAGGGTCCCCAGTTCTGTGGCCTCTTGTTGCCAAGTCAGCTTCTCCCTGTGTCAGCTGTGATTACCGGTGGGAGACGTGCAGCAGCCCTGTGAGGCTTAAGTTCTGCTGGAAGCAGCAACTGCAGAGCAGTAAGGCAAGGAGACCATCCTGCTGTCTAACCCGTGGCCAGGGTGCCCTCTGTGCCGGCCAGTGCGGATGCCACGCGGTGCCGAATGCGCTCCCAGAGGCAGCGGGGCCTCGTTAGCCGGGAGCCGGCTGGCAGGACGCTCCTGTGCCCGCCTGCTGGCTCTTAACCAGCTCTTTGTACGGGAGAGGCAGCAGCCCGTGAGCTGCCACCTGTTGTTAATCTACCCCTGGCTAATCCATTCTGGACTGCGTCAGCAGTTCAAAAGGGCACTGTTAGTATTTTTTGCCAGCTTCAATTAACGTGAGATTTTGGAGGCCCCTCTGATCACATTTCATCTGTCATGAGTCAGGAACAAACCAGCCAGATTGCAGTTGAGAGGAGAGAAGAGAAGGAGTTTATTGCAAACCAAAACAACAACAGTGTTTGTGCCCCCTTGGCCAGGGTGGCTGGGAAGCAGGGACCTTCCCACTCCTTTCAAAACCTGGAAAAATAAAAATTGGTGACTGGAAATTCCAGCCCTTCACCTCCAAAAAAAAAAACCAAAACCAAAAACAAAAACAAAAAAAACCAAAAAAAACAAAAAAAACAAAAAAACAAAAAAAAACAACCAAAAAAAACCAAAAAAAAAACCAAAACAAAACAAACCTGCAAGTGCAATAACTTACTTCAAAAAAAGTTAAGAAGAATCAAGCTGCAAGACTGTTTGTTCTTTTTTAATATTCCACTGTAATGAACTGGTAATACATGGTTGCATAGGCAATAACATTGCATGGCACAAACCTCATGTGACAACATTTTAAATGATTTTTTTATTCTTTTTTTTTCCTGAACATTTTTTAAACTTTTTTATTTTTTATATGTTCTACCCCAGGCTGTTAAGCTAAAGAGGAAAAAAAAAAAAAAAAGGTAGCATTTATACAAGGTTACAATATTTTACAACAAAAAAACAATAGTATTGATTGAGGTTTGTTTTCTTTCTTTCTCCCAGTCTCTCTTTCAAGCACTGCACACCTAAACTGATATATTATTATACATTGAAAACTGTCCTTCAAAATCAGTAGTATAAAAGTCCTAGCTCTACCTACCTACCTAGCTATGTGGGGGGGGTGGGGGGGTGGAGAACCATGTTACCAGCAAAGAGTTAAGGGGGGTGTAAGGCTGCTTCCTTGCCTCCTCCCAGCTCCCTTCGGGAAGCTGCAAAGGGCTGAATGACTTTCCATCTGATTCCACCCCTTTCCCATTTGGGTTTAATTTCTCCCTCAGTCTGTTTGCTTTTTGCTGTGTCAGTCAGAGCAGCAAAATAAACACAGGGCTCTGCCTCTGCTTGATTATTTTTCAATCCTTTTCCAAGAAACTACCTTTTTGCCTTAGTTTGTTTGGAGAGTGTTTTACAATGTGCTGCCCAGTCTGAGTGTACTCTGAGAATCAGGGGAACGCACCTCCCCACCCCAAAACACCTCCCGTGCAGGAGGAAACCAGCAGGCAGCCCTGTTGGGCAGCACACAGGGTACTGGCCCGGGCTGGAGATGTGTCCCCTCAGCTAGTGGGGCAGGTGAAGCCATGTGTGCTGCAGCTCTGCGACCTCACATGTGATACATTTCTTTCCCTAGCACCCTGCCCATGCGATGGCTCAGGCCAGGCGTGGTCCAGCAAGGATGTGTCATCTGGCAGGGATGTGCATTCCAGCAGGGATGGACGCTCGCTCACACTCTGCCACAGGCTTTAGAGAACAGGGAGGGTGGTTCTCTTCTTATTTTGCTGTCTTGGTCTTCCTCCCTGTAGGCTCTAACCAGGTAGGTGCTGGGGCAGTGGGACCTGAACTGGGTAGCATATTCTGGAGGAGGCAGCCAGAACGTGGCTGGAAAGCCTGCTGGGAGTGCAGGTGGGTGGCACTGCTGGCAGTAGGTGACATGCCAGGGGGCTGACCTGGCTCCTCCCCAGGAGCTTGTTGAGGCACAGCAGCCCTAAGAGTCTGGACCCCGCAGGGCCCAGCAAGCCCCAGCCTAGTTCCCCACTGGTTTCAATTGCTACCAAAGCGCTAACTACTGCTTGTAAGGCAAGAAGTGCCTTCAAGTACTTGGCAGCGAGTAGTACCCAACCACTTTTAAACCAGTGCCAGGAACCCATGCTGCTCTTGCTATTTGCATCCTTCTGGTCTCAAAGCTCTGGGACACCTCTGGGGTTCCCAGCCATGGCCAACATAAGGCAGGCACATTGTAGGATACCTGCTGTATAGCCAGGGCCAGGACTGCTTGGGAGAAATGTTTTGCTCCTCCCTCCATGAGGCTGAAGGGAGCACCTGGGTGAGCCCAGTTAGCTGGGCTGCACCCACAGAGAATGTCACCATGGGCATGGCAAGTGTTGGGATGGCTGATGCTTGTGAGACATTGTGGTGGTGGATGGGGACAAAGCTTGCAGCTTTGAAGGCCAGTCCAAGCCAGGGAATTGTGATCCAATGTATAGACAGGAGTAAAATACTAAATAAGAAATAAATAGAGAAGAAAGTCATAAATAGAATTGAAAAGTATTAAAATAACAACAACAATAATAATAATTAAAAAGGTATCATCATGGTAATGTGAGATTGCAAGAACAGCGCTGACCCTGTGACCTTTAAGAAATGCAGTAGCTGTAGACTGGCTAGGTTAAGATACACACACATATATAGATACACACACATATATAAGTATATATATATTTATACAGTTTTTCATGTTAATTTAACAGCTAGTTTTAAAAACCCTTTTAAATTAATTTTAAAAATGTGTTTTAAGTACAGATGCATGTAGCTTAAAAACTGCCAGAACAACTGCTTTTGAAGATTTGGGAGGGGCACCCCTTCCAGCATTACCCAGAAGTGTGGGTGCAAGGGACCATGCTGGAATGGCAGCAGCACCCAGAGAGGTGAGGCAGAGCCTGATGAGCAGTGGGGCTGCCTGCAGCTGGAGGTGGGAAGGGAGCCCTGCACAAGGGGTCCAGGGAACAACATTCCCCTTGCCTCGTGGTGTTTTCAGGCAGGTTGAGGGCTGGGCACATGCAGTGGTGTTTAAATTAGACTGAGACCAACATGTGCTTTCCACATGAATTTTAAGGTGAGAGAAAGTAGGGGCCAAGCTTCTCTAAATGCCAAGTCTGCTGCCAGGAGACTCTCCTCTCTCTCTAACAAGAGAGAGATACAGCACTTAATCCTCTGGGCTGTTAAACAGCTCAGATGAAATACTGGCCCCATGGAAGTCTGTGAGGAAAAGCTACCTTTTAACTTCAGTAGGGAATGCAGCTAAGCTTTTGAATAGATACAGCCCTCCACTGGAGCTGCCTTCAGAGCTTGCAGGCTAAGCAAGACCTGTCCCCATTTGCCTACCTGCCCCACTGCACTCTCCTTAGCTCTGCTTGTTGCTAATTTGCCTTGTCAGCAATGGTACTGGACTGTTCAGGTAGCAGCCCTCCACTGATTGTCTGCTGACATTGGGAAGCATCAAGATCCCCAGTGTACCTGGGAAAAGGCTCTCAAAACTGCGCTTAGCTGCCTGCACAAATCTGATGGACAAATTGCCTCCTGCCACCAGTCCCTGGGTAGCTGGGAAGCTCAGTGGCTTCTGGGGTATCCAGTGGGGATGTACACAGCTCCAACTGGTCAGCATGATCCTGCATGGTTCCGTGATCAGCACCATTTTCAGCATTTAAGCCACCATGCCAGAGGCTTCACCTGAATGTTTAGGCTGGGATGTAAATCCTGGCTGCTTGTCCCTAGTTATGCAGATGATGTAGTGAAATGCATGCTGGCTCCCTGTGCATAGCAGGGAAGGCATCTCTTAGCATTTCTGAGGAGAGAGAAGAAACGGTACTACTGGTGTTTTCTTATTCCAGTAAATACATTACTTTTGACCTAGCAATAGTGTATCATTAAGGTAGTGTATTGACAGTCTAGGCACTATGGAAATACTTGTATGGCTCATTAACCTGAAGCTGAACATTTGGTTGTAGCTTATTTGGAACTTTTTCCAAGACCACTAGATATTCCTGGACCTTAAATCACAAGATCCCCTAACACTGAGCGTGAGGAAAGAGGGCAGGGTGACAAATCAGTTTTTATGGGAGTAGTATCCTATAATTTCCTTGTGAATCTCGGAGATGGCTACCCCAGCTCAAGCCCAGCTTGCAGAGCCACACTGTATGGATGGTAGTGCTCAGCTGACTTTCAGCTTCTCCTTGGCAGTATTTCAGTGGGGTAAAAGGATATTCTGAAATTATTCCATGCACTGTGATCACTGAAAAACTTGTAAAATGTTTAGCCTTGCAAAGGAGATTTTAACATCTCTGTGCAGGTAAGAGCAGTGGGACAGAAAAGCAGAGAGGCATGTTGGTTCACAAAAACCAGAGAAGTTCTGGTCTCTTCTATTTCCTCTGCAAAGTGAAGAGGAACTGAGGTGGCTGGAGATGGGGCAGTATCACCTTGAGCCCCTTCCCAGCCTGTTCCCTTTGCTGTCCCTGGTGCAGAGATACCCACGGCCATTGTGTGCAACAGAGGTGGAGGGCTGAGGGAGGGCCTGTCATTGCACATGGCTGACCCCAGGATGAGGCATATGAGCAATTTGGTGGCCACTGTGGCGGTGTGCTAGTGCTTGAGCGCTTTCTTAGGGCAGTCTTTTTGGGAACTTGCAGATTTACATAGCAATTGTGCTTCCCTGCCAGAGCTGCTGTCTCTAAACTGAAGTTAGTAATTCCCAATCCAGTGAAAGAAAGAGAAAATCTTTTCCTGTACCACCATCCTTGTGAGGCTCAACATAGACCACGACTAGGGAAAGCAAAGCCCAGGCACTTCCTGGGGCACTGAGCCATGCCAGAAAGCTTTTGTTTGCTGGGATGTATCTCCATCTGGGTCACCAGAGGGCTGGCAAAGACTCTCAGCATCATAACACCATGCCATGGTGGATAGAGGGGCATCCCCTTCACAGGCCTCTACAACTCTGCTTCATCTCAGAGTACAAGATGGAGCAGGAGCAGGGTAGAAGGAGGTGGGCTAATGTTGCCTTTTTTCTAGCTTCAGTTATCTTCCCAGCCCTGTTCCCCACTCAGCTGTGGAAAGTCGTAGCTCCTGCTAAAATGATGTTGGCAGTGTGAGAGAGTCTCTTTGCTGGTGCCAGAGTCCCCATCCAGTCCCTTGCCCAGGGCAGAATATGTGTGTGTGAGTGTGTGGGTGGGTGGTGGGATGGGAGAAGCTGCTGAAAGGCCAGTGGGCTCTTGCTCTTTGGAAAGGCATGTCTGGTGTCAGAAAAAACAGTGGGAAGAAAAAATGCCCAGGTTGTTGGGGAGGTGGCAGTGAGAAGGGATGCATCCCATCCCAGATCTTGATGGAAGAAGTGCTGCTCCACAGCCTCCCTCTCTCTGCCTGATCCCAGGAAGGCGGGAGGTGCCACGTTCATGCTGGAAACTCTCCACTTACATTAACATATGTACTTTATATGCCTAGGGTAGCTAAAAGTGCTGCATTCAGATCCCCGAGGAGGCAACTGCTGTCTGGAGTCCAAGCGGATGGATTTACTGGGCTGTCCCCACGTGCTCTCTCTGTGTCTCGCGGGCACCGGGCTGCAGCCCTGTCATGTCGCCCAGGAGATCGCGGCGCTGTGCTCCTTTGCTTTCATCCTCAGGGCAGCGATGCTGGAGGTCTTGCGGTCCGGCTCGCTGTTCAGCTCGTAGCCATTGAGGCTGGGGCTCATCCCGGCTGTGCTGAAGAGGCCACCCATGTGAGTCTGTCCCACGTGGCTGCCGGGCCCGGAGACTCCAAGGAACTCGGAGACGCCGCCGGCCGCATGGGGGTGAGCATGGGGGGACATGCAGGAGGGCACCGTCTCGCAGGGGACCACGCAGGCAGGCACAGGGGAGGCGGCTCCATTGTTGCCAATCCAGGAGGGGTTCTGGATCTGGAGGTGGGAAAAGAAGCATCAGGGCTGCCCCGTGCAGGATATTTTGGGCAGCTGGCCTGAGGGAATGGACTGTGTCCAGCCCCGGCCTGACAGGGCAGCCTAGTGGAGGGGCAGCCATTGAGATGGGCATGCAGTCCCGTCTGCTGGCCCCTGCCAGCTGCGGCACCCTCAGCCCTGCTGCAGCCAGCAAATCCACTCCAAAAGCTGTATGCCAGCCTGGACAGGGGCAGGGAGTGTGGCAGGATTACTCACAGGGAGCAGGATTGTGCTCCTTCTCTGCCACAGCATCTGTTTATTTATTCTGCTCCCAGACACTCCCCTTAGTTTTTTTGTACCATGAGCACTTTTCTCAGCGCAGGAAATTTTGTGTTATCCACGGTGTTTCTGTGGTCGTACTCATTAGGGAGAGATCAGGCAGAAAGCAGTGCTGTGAGGCTGCTCACCCACCGTCCCTCTCCAGCTCAGGGCAGTTTTGCCTAGGCAAGGATTATTTTGTACCACACAGACATGCCTGTTGGAGCTGAGCTCTCAGCATAGGCAGCTTCCTTGCCCCTCTCCTGCAACAGTGCCCATCTATGCAGCAGCACCCACCCTGCTGCAGAGCAGAGCCCTGCAGGGCCACCTCGAGAGACCATCTGGGATCCTGCAGTGTCACACATAAAATGATATTGCAGAAGAAGAGAGGAGGGCTCAGTATTTGGCAGTAGGAATAGGTGTGCTGCAGCAGGGGACACATGGGCATGCAGGATGAAAGCAGAGAGGAGGTGAGCAGCAGGCTGGAGCAAGAGAGCATAGCGCCCTTCATCCCACTGCCCCTTTCCACTGCTTGCCCTTGGGCCCTCTCTGATCTCTTACCTCCTGCAAATTGCTTTTCAGTTTTTTGATCTCTTGTGCTGAGAGAGGAGGGCAGTATGGAGGGAGAGAGCAGTGTAAGTTACAAAGGCAAGAGAAGGACATGCTAAGAAGGCTGCTGAGAGTGTTCTCTGCTTGAAAAGCTGCTTTGGCACCTCAGCTGTTTCAAAAGGGTTTCTTGTTCAGTTTATGGGAGACGCCAAGAGGAAGAGAGGTCAAACAGTCCCAGCTTGGTTGCGGGGTAGCATTGGTACAGCACTGGCCGGGGAGGCAGCTGACAGACAGGGTGTCAGGGAGGGAGGACGTCCAGCAGATCTGTGAGGACAGTCAGGTTCAGAGCATCATGCCCTTGAGCAAATTCTGGGTGGTGGGAAGAGGGGTAGAGGATGGAGGGAGTGCTCTCTGGGCACAGCCTAGCCCTGGAGCTAGCAAACCCCAGTCTGCCTGGCATCATCTGAAGTGTTGTGAAACTGGGGCTGGCCCAATGTTTAGGAGGCAATTGTGCTGACAGGTCTTCCAAGATGGGAAGCTAAGGAGGGGAGGCAACCCTGTGACTTGGTTCCAGGGTCAGGGCAGGAATGGTTTTGGTAGGACTCAGAAGCAGCCTCAGGTACCCCAACAAGGCTGCTCCCTCCCCTCTTCCTTTGGAGCATAAGTCTACCTCTCCCTTGGGAAGCATCCCCAGATGTCACCAAGTGTGCTGTGCATACCACAGCCCATCACTGGGAGACTGCTGTGGGAATTTTCCAGGGGAAAAATGCTTTTATCCAACCACCATGTCCAAGGGGCATCAAAACCAGACATAGTAACAGGAAGCCTCCCTGGGATCTGCTGTTCTTTAGGCATGAATGAGCCTTTTGGATATTTTTTAAACCAGTGAAAAGCTAGTGCGCAGCAGCACACATTGATAGGATGTGCTGAGCAGAGTGACCTGTGCCCAAGGGTGCTGCTCTATATCACACATTGCTGGGCTTGGTACCTGCTTTAAAGATGGCTGCTCTGGGCCAGGGCATGAGGGAGCCAAACAAGACACCCAACTAAAAAACTGCCAGCCCTTCAGTGCCTGGCAGTATAGCCCCGGTGTCCCTGCAGCCTTGCCTAAGGGCAGGTGGATGTGCCTGAGAAGTGAAGCATGGCTGTGGGGGGATTGGCACCAGAGGCAGCGTGTCCAGGAAGCACTGTGCCCAGGCAGGGGAATGCACTCACCTGGGCGTAGTTCTCAGCACGGGTGAGCAGAGGCAGCTCATAGGCGGTGGAGAAGTGGGTCCGGACCTGCTGCATCTGACCGAACCGCTCCCGCTTGCGCCATTTGGCTCTCCGGTTCTGAAACCACACCTGGGGAGAGGCGACAGCAGGGCTGTGAACAAGGGGAGCCCGGCAGTGGCTGGTAGCCCGACAGCCCTGAAGAGCCCACCAGAGGGCAGGGCCACACCAGGTGGGTGGTTTTGTATGGCATGGAGAAGGGCGCTGCTCCACACACATGCTCTGCAGGGGAGACACAGTCCTTCCCTCCTTCTTCTGAGGGTCTGAGGCCAGCCTGTGCTCCTGGAAAGGGAGCACTCCATGCAAAAGGGGATATCCATCTTCTGGTGCACATGCTCTCTGGGGACATTCCCAGCTCTTGCCTCCCACAGCCTGATGTGCCCTGGAATCGCCCATCTTCCTCTCACCCCTAAATCTGTGTTACCCGGGCTCTGCCTGCCGCTCTCCTGCTGTCAGCCAGTCTTAGAGGAGAAGTGTGAATACATCCGTGTGTGCTGCTGCCAGGCTGAAAACAGCAGTGATAGGGCTTTCCCCAAGACTAATCCTGGCTATGATGCCATTGACTGCAGCTTGCATTTCTCACCAACTCTCATTTTTCTTAACCAAAACAAGAAATACAAAGCCAAACAACCCTTCCCTCCTTAGCCTTAGGAAAGGACAGGTGTCCTTCTATAGCATCCTTTGGTTTACACTGAGTTTTCTTTGCAAGGTTTACTTCTCTTTGCTTCACAGTGCTGCTTGGATCCCTTCAAGGCAAAGACCAAAACTCTGTTTCTGCTCTTATTTTTACTGGCTTGACATCAGTGTGGATTATTGCACTGTTGTCAGCACCATTGCTCCTGATTTGCATCAGCCTAAGAGAGATCAGAGCCTGGCCCAGTGTCTTCAAAGCCTCTTGAAGCTCGTGAGTCAGGGAAACACATCAATCAAGAGCTGCTTTGAAGGCACTGAGAGATGAGGGCGATCACCAGGGGCTGGGTTGCGCAGGTCACGCCAGTGCATGAAAGGAGCACTCCTAGAGCCTCTCAGCTCTGCTTTGAGTTTTACACGGTGACTCGCTGCAGGAGGCCAGGGGGGTATTGCTGACAAGCAGCTTGGCCCTTCCCACACCTGGCCGTGGGGCGGCTTCTCTGTTTGCCAGGCACCTGGGGAAAGCAGACGCCAGGTAGGCAGCTCATGTATTCACAGGACAGCAGGACAAGGCAGGTGCTTGGCACAGGGTGGGATGGCAGGACAATTTTTGGAGGGGCAGGAGTGCTGGGGCCCCTGCAGCCTGAGTCAGTGCAGCCAGGAGCTGCTATGGAGAGGGATAAGGGGTTTGGGTTTCCAGTCTGAGATGACCTTCCTGCTTGTGCTGGAAGAGTTGTTTCAGGCTCTCCTGCTTCAGATTCTGCCTTCCACCACATAGACAGCCTCGTGCTGGTCTCTTGCAAGGTAGGCCTGTGGTATGATAGGCCGCTAAGGGTCTGGATGTGCACTGTGGTCTGCTTTGGGCAAGGAGCCGATAATGCAGCTGCCAGGCACGTGCTCCTCATGTGGGCTGTGGATAGCACAGGGTTTAGTGCCCGGCCCCATGGCCATGGCAATGCCACTGGCATGGGCCAGCCACAAACTGGCCAAAGCAGCAACCTGCTATCAACACTCTATCCCAAATCAATAACCCTGTGTTTTCAGTAGGTGCAAAAAGCATCGGGAGAAGCATCCTAACGTTATCCCAGCTGCACATGCAGAGCGTCCTACTGGAGCAGGTTTGATGCCTCAGGCATCTGTCTGTTTTTCTTCCACCTCTTCTTGGCACAGCCACTCCAGCCCAGCTGCAGGCCAGTCCCAGGGCTGGCCTGGATCACGCCGCTTTGATCTGCAGATTCAAAGTTAGCGGTGGTGACCTGGTTCCTCCTCAGGCGGAGGAGGCCCTGCTGTGCACAGAGGGGTGGAGAACAGGTAGGGAGCAGAGTGCTGGCTGTGTATGAGGCCAGGATGAACATATGCCAGGCATACGCGGCCGTTCCCTCTGTGGTGAAGGCACCGGCTGCCTTGCCTGCCTGAACATCCTACCTGGGAGCAGGGCGGCCGAGCTCAGGCTCCCATGGCAGTGTGTGGCTCTGCAGTGTGACCTTTGAAGCCATCAGTGCAGGGTCTGTGCCCTCTTTTTCCCAGGACAACACAACAGCTGCCTTGACAGAGCAGAGTGAGGTCGCAGCCTTTGCTCTAACACATTTATGCATTGGATTGAACAGAGCAAAGTGATTTAAACTGGCAGTTCCCAAATTGCCATGTGGCTGGTGGGCTGGGACGATGTGGCAAGTCGTCACATTAGGCTGAAGAAGAAGATTGTCTTCAGTCCAAGTGTTGGTGTCAGAGGCACGAGAGGCACTCTGAGAGCTGACAGTGAGCTCTGAAGCACTTGTGGCAAGGTGTGGACCACTTTTTAAAGCTGTCCTTTCTCCTCTGGTACAAGTCCTTATAGGGTTCTTGGTATCTTGCAGTTGGGTTTCTCCAGGCCTCCACAGTGCTCCGGGGAAAACAAGACAGGCATGGCAACGTATAATGTGAAAATGTCAGCAAAAAACCTCAACTAATCCTCAGTATTTCCACAGTCTTAGAAGACACCTGCTTTTAAAAAGCAAATCTAAACCCAAACAGAAGTTCATTTTCCTTTCATTGCCTGTCACTCCCTGTCAAGAGCGGCTGTTGTGGGATGGGAATGTGACAGCGGAGGTTGCAGTGGCTAGTGCAGCATGTCCTCTGGGGTCAGGATGAGCTACTTCTATTGTGCAGGGGCCAGCAGTCACCGTGGACTGAATCTCAGTGTTAGCAATTACAGCAGGAGTGTACAGTAATGTCATGTGTCTGACTCCTGCAGACAACGCTTTTATAAGCCCTGATGTACCAAATCAGCCCTGTAAAAATCTACAGAACAGTGTTTCATGTCTCCATAAACATTCAGCTATATGCTGGTACCTAAATCCATATGCATACACAGCTGATGTGCACTTGGGGGTGGAGAGGCCAGAAGTTGCCTGAGACAAAGCAAGGAGGCTCCTGCTCACTCTCTTGCTGCCTCTACCCTTGCATCCAGTGGGCACTGCCAGTCTGCCCCTGCCACCAAGCCCTGTGTGCCCTGCACAGGGCACAGGTGGATGGGCTCAGCTGGGACTTAACCCAGGCCACTGACCATGTCTGGATAATTGGGGGCTGCATCACTGATCTGTCCTTCCTCCAAGTTAAAGAAAAAGGTCTTTCCCCCTCTCTCCTACCCCCACCATGGCAGTGGTGGTGAGGCTGACCTCTGCACATGTGGTGGTGGGCTGGTGGCAGCTGTGACCCCTCACTGCATCACTGCTCTGATGCAGGTAAGAGCTGCCCACCATGTTCAAGTCTCTTGTGCTTTTACTCTCTTCTGGCAGCCTCACAGCATCCATTCTCCCCATTCCTGTTCTCTCACCCTGCTACCCTCCTCTCTCTGCTCAGTCTCCATCTGTCTGTGTTCAGGACCCCATCCCTCTGTGAAAGGCCAGGCCGTCTCCCCTCTTGCCAGAGATGGACACCAGTCCTTTGCTTTTCAGACTGCAAGAACAGAGCCAGAATTCATCCTTGAGTGCTGAAACTGGACACCGTTTTATCAGTGGCCTGGAATGGGAAATTGGAGCCTGGGATGAGAGAATTGAATAACTTGAGCTTGTTTTCATTTCATGTTTAATTTCCTGCAGGCTTAGCTCAGTCTTTCCGCTCCTTCCACCAGCCTCCCAGGGTTTTATGGGGGAAAAGGGATCAAGATATATTACTTCTTGCTTTGCTTTGCTTTTTTTCTTTTCCTTTTTTTCCAAGGCGGTGATTTTGCTACAGCGGAGTTTGACATTTCCCTCTCACTTTCAAGCCCCCGCCGCATCACAGGGTCACCGCCAAGAACATTTCATTAATGGTCCCAGCAATCATAAAGCTGGCTCTGAGGAGGGCTGCCTGGCTGTGAAGCCTCCTTCCAGTCCCATCCCTTTCTCCTCTCCCAGAGAGCAGTCCAGGAGGCAGATACTGATAACCCAAGAGAGATAAGCAGCCAGGGCCAGGCTGGCATGGGCTTGGGATGTGCCTGTGTGTGTTTCTATGCAAGGGGAAAGAATAATGTGTGAATACACGTGTCTACCTTGTTTTTCTAGTGCCACTGCCTCAGACATCTGCTGCAGACCTGGATGAGCTGAAAGAGCCTCAAGCAGTTGCTGATACCAAGCAGAAGCTCTTTCTAGGGCTCTGCAGCCCCAGACATGGAAGAGAAGAAGAAAGGAATGGGATATACATGGTGCATAGGACCTACATGTACTCAGCGCCCCCTGTGCCCTCTTGCAGGTTTGTGGCTGAGCTGTAGCAACCTCTTCCTGGCTGTGCCTCTGCACAGGGCTTATGCATGGCTCCCACTTTGGAAAACAGGGATGTGGAGTATCTTAATAGTACATGGAAACAAGGGGCAAGGTTGTGGGGAGTAGGCAGGAAAATGTTGCATTGCAGCACAGGGGATTTTAGTTTTGACATTGTCAGACACCAGTACAGATGGCTGGAAACTGAGGCAGGCAGGGAAATGGAGCGGGAGAGGGGCCAGGCCATGGAATGCCACTGCTTCACAGACATTATGGTCCACCTTATGTACGCTGCTGGCATGGGCTCTTCTACAGACACCAAAAACTTCAGCAGCTACTTCACTAATGAAGCATGAGCTTGGGAAAGGCATGGAAAAATCAGAGCTGCAGAGCCTGTCTGGGCTCTGCATCTGTTTCTGCCTGCAGTGCAGCTGGTTATGCTCCCCAGGAAGCCAAGCCTGGCCAGAGGGGATGACCTCCAGCCAAAAGCTGTGAGAGGGAGCATCACACCTTAAACTTGTGCATCGCCTTTGTGCCATCTCGCTTTGCTTAGTTCAGCTTTGCAGGCAGCTGAAGCTGACCTCCAAAAAATCATTCCAGGGCAGGATTATCCCTTAGATGACCATATCTTCCTTGGGAGAGGGACTACTGTGCTCCCCTCAAAGCCCATGAGGCTGCAGCAGGTGTGTGCCCAAATACCCCACACCAGCCAGAGCCTTTCCCAGTGCAATGGAGGGTTCTGAGTACCTAGTAGCTCTTTGGCTTGCAGGGGAAAAGTAGTGAGGGGCTCGTGTCTAATTTGTGATTTCCACCCTCTCGCCCTTGGTTCTTGGTCCTTGCAGTAGGCATTTGCTTCACCATCAGTCTCCTGAGCTGCAGCCCCATGCTCGTACCCACTCTTGGGCTGTGAGCTAATGGCCCTTGATGCCGCACTGCTGGTACTGGAAGATCCCACAGAGCAGAACTGCCCAGGGGGTGGGAGACCAAAAACAAGGCTTAAACAAGCTATAGCACAACCTAGAGGTGGAGGTACTAGGTTGATTCACTAAGGCTTTGTCTCCAAAAGCCTCCCTCATGGGAGGAACAGCCCTGTGCCATCAGCAGAAGAGCCCTGTGCCACCTTAGACTGCACCTCCACACCTCCCGGGGGCTGCCACTGCCATGCCAAGGCCAAGCAGCTCACTAACCTACAGCCCCAGCCCCCTGGGAACACATCTGAGATACCAGCACCTGGGCTGCCTCTGGGCCTGCCCAGCCAGCACCTGCTGCACTGGGCACAAGCCTGCTGGTCCTTGCTCTCTGGTGATAGGAGTCTGCACTGCTACTGACAGCACAGCAGTCCTGCATCACGAGGTGGTGGCCTGGTGCCAGCCCATGGCCCAAGTCACTGGGTCCTGCCCGGCAGAGCCAGGGAATGACTGAAATGCAAGTGCTTACCCCTTTCACCATGGGGCAAGTGCACGAGCAGCCAGGCCACTCAGACAAGCCCTTCAGCAGCTCTGTCACACGAGCCTTGTCATTGCCATCCCAAGTGAGAGGTGACACAGGCAGGGAGGCTGCTCTTGGCTGCCTGTGGCAACAGGCTACTGGCACGCTTATCTCAGAGCAAGCTAAACCCCTCTTTGCCAAATATACTCCTGGCTACCTAGGGAGTTCTTCTGCCCTCAGCTGAAGTGTGATCCAGGGGTAAAGTGGGGAAAAACACTGAAATGAAGGGTCATATGTAAGGAATGTGTAGATTGCGTCTGCCTCGCCTGCCCTGGCTCTGATAGACAGCCCTTCACATTGCCTGGGATGACACAGTAGCTGCAAACCCTGGCTCAGAAGTGAGCGGGAGGAGCTTGCCACCCTCCAGCACCTCATTCTCATTCCTGAGCTAAAGGAATGTCATGCACTGTGCAGGCAGTAACCCGATGCTATGCCTGGCCTCCCAGGAGACCCCATTAGCACTTGTGGTGTGTTCTTGGGAAATCAAGAGCTGCATCCAGTGGCACAAGTAAAGAGCTGATGTTTGTAGCAGTGCCTTGCTCTGCTCATCCTGCGGTGCTCAGCATGCTGCACTCGGGACCAATGGGAATCATACTGATGCCTACTGAAACGCAGCCGTGTCCAGCCTGAAGAGAAACAGCTGTGGGGAGGAAGAGCACACCAGCCCTGCAAACCAGTTTAGGCAAGCACACAAGAAAAATTTTGCTTGTTTGAATTCAGAAGTGAATGTACAAACTGAAATGGACTTAAGCATGGATGCGGGCCTTATTTTTGCAACAACTACTTGTAAAGGTTAAAGCAGAGGCTGCCTGGGAGCTGGGACTATTCCTGGTATAAAAGATAGAATCACATGTCTCCATGGGCCAATTATTCTTGATGCTAATGCAGGTTCTGGGGGTGGTGAGCTGACAAATGCCTGCAGATGGAAGTGACAGGATTAGCTGTGCTGGAGAAGGAGCTGGCCACCAGGGCGTGAGCTGCGGATGTCTGCTCCATGCAGTGGTGCTCCTTTTTGCACATCCTTCTGAGCCCTGACATGCCTCCTGTTTAACCTTGACTCACAGGACAGAGCAGTAGTCAGAGAATCATTCCCTCCTCTGATGTGGATTTCGGGCCTGCTGACGCCCCAGGTTAGTTCAAGGGAGCTAATTCATGAGAGCTGGCACCTGTGTGGGTGGAGGTGATTGAGGCTGTCAACAGAGTGTGGCTGTTTGACTCTCCTGCTTCTCCTAAGGTGTTGGGTGCACCTTTTACCTCCAGATCTCCAGCTTTCATGCAGTCTCAGCACCTGCCAAGCAGCAACAAGAGCTGCCTCTCTTGCATCATCACGTTCTCTGGCACTGAACTCCCAGTCACCTCTGCAGCCCCATCTGCCAGAAAGAGCCAATGCTGTGGAAAAGCTTGCTCGCACTCAGGCTAATGAACCTGTGTCCCCTGCAAGCCTCCTGAAGAGAACAGGTTTTGTGCAAGCTTTGTTCAGGGTGGCAGTGAGGCTTACCCACCTGCTGTCCCATTAGATCAGGGACAAGAGGTGTTTCTGTGGACACTGGATTGCAGAACACCACACCAATAAAGGAGGTGACACCAGTGTCAGCCGTGTATATTCCTCCTTGTGCTTTCCCTGTGCCACAGGCTCTGATTAGGGCTCGGCTGCCTGCAGCTTATGGTGGGGCTGAAAGGGAACCTCAGAGGTTTTTTGCAGCTCATCCACCCCTTACCACCCAGGATTTCCCCCCATACCTGTACACGAGCCTCAGTGAGGTCTGTCCTCATGGCTAGCTGCTCCCTGGCATAGACATCGGGGTAGTGTGTCTTCTGGAAGACCTTCTCCAGCTCCTCCAGCTGGTAACTTGTGAAGGTGGTGCGGTTCCTCCGCTTCTTGCCCTTGTTGCTCTCTGAGTCGGCCTTGTCCATGGGGCTGGGGAGGTCTGTGCTGGCCCTGTCCTGGGGCACTTTCACCCCGGCCTCCTTCACGCTGAGGTAGCTGCTGTCCATTGCTGAAGGGTCAGAGCTTGGCTGCAAGTCAGGCTCTCCCAAACCACTTTCCTTACCTGTTTCAGTGGGAGGTAGGGGAGGGAAGAGGAGGGCAGGTTTGACCAGGGATAGGGGCAGGGAGAGAGAGAAAAGGAAAGAGATGTAAATCTTCTGACCTATTTTGCCCAGTGCAGATGGGCAAGAGGAGGTTGGGGCAAGCTCTCTCAGCTCCTGCTCCCTCTCAGAGACCCAGGTGGGAGGATGAGCTCTGCACACTCAGGTGCACACACCCCAGCAAGACCCTCCTTCAACCACTCAACACCCACATCAGGGTTGAATATCATGGAGAACTACATCCCTTGGTCCCGACCACAGGGAAGGTCTCTGAGAGGTACCCATCTGCTCCTTGCACCATGCAGGTCCCCTGCCACCAGCCCATCTGTGCTCCCCTGCTGAATAACACAGAGTAGAAAGCCAGGAGTACAGAGCAGCCACATGTGGTGCTCGGTGGGGTCTGTTTTCTGCTCCTGCATCCTCAGGCACTGCTGGTGTGTCAGCAGAGGTGCTCCTCCTAACTGACACCCCCAGTCACCCCCACAGCCTTCTGCCAGGACTTGCACTGCTTTTGGCAAAGAGGTTGTGAACGGGCCTTAGTGCCTTCTGCAGTTTGAGACACCTGCAGAAACAGCACCCTGTGTGTGCAGGGCAGAGGGAAATGAGAGGAGTGTGACAGCAGTCTGGGGCACTGTTTCTACCTGGTTGCCCTCAACAATTAATAATTAATGAGACATGACATATGAGAGTAGTATGGCAGTGTAGGAGGAAGAGGTTTCACCCCCTGAACCAGTGAACTGGTTCCTTTCTAAAAAGCACCTTTGAGCTTTGTAAACGGGGTATATGCATCCTCAGGTGCAGGCACTGTGTCTGTCCTCCTCCACACCTCCTGCCTCCAGTGACAGTGGTGTCCCCTTCATTAGCAAGAGTGATGCTACACCAGCAGGACCCTGGTGGGGACCCATGGCTCTCCCTTATCTGATGTCACTGCTCTGCATGGTGGGCTGAACCCAGGACAGAAAAAGAGGGATCTGTGTGAGCAACTGGCCACCTGGCATAAAGTGCATAGCCAAGGGTCACACCTGACCCCATTTCTGGCTGGGATCTTTGGGCAAAAAACTGGTGGCCCTATTGCAGGTTTTAACCTTGAGCCACTGTGCTCAGTTCCTAAATGTGTGGGAAGTGATACTGTGGTATTTTATATCCATGCTCTCCTTACCAAGCCAAGAGCACATCAAGTGTCTCATATTTTTTTGAAATTTCCTTTTAGTCTATTTTTAAAACTTACTGGGCCAGGATCAGTCTTTCTGGGAAACAGTTTCACTGTTTAGTGATGTCCCCACTGGGAGCTTTTCCCAGGCAATGTGATAGCCAGGGTCATTAATGCCAGCTTGGGTATCTTAGCCTGTGTCTTTGGCAATACTCATCTCTTGTTACAAAATCCTTTTGCCAATTCACTGTATATTTACAGTTTAGCCCTTCTGTGAACAGCTCTGTCACATCTTCACAGCCAAAAGCCCAGGAAAAGTGTTGTGACAAGGTGTACAATGTACAAGTCCTTGCCCATCTCTCACTCTTGCAGCTCAAACGCTGCACTGAGATGATTGGGATGAAATCAGAAGGTGAAATGTAGCTATCATCCTCAGACATAAGAGCAAGGGTGGCCCAGGTTTAAGCCTGGGGGGATGAGCTATGAAAGGGATTTGAGAAGAAAAGTGCCCAGGTGTTACAGAGGGCTTGTAGGCAGACCTTGGATGAATGCAATGGAGTTACCTGCCACTTTCACCCTACTGTGATTTCAGATTTATTGCTTTCTCTAATATTGTTCCTTCAGACTTTTGAGGATCTCCCTATAAAGCTTACCAAAGCTTGATGTCTATCTCAGGTCTCTTTGCTTTGATCCTTGGGAACATTTTGCAAAAATTTATGCTCCCTGGGTTCCAGGACCTGTGTCTAGGCCAGTGACTGACATGCTCCCTCTTCTTTGAACCTGCCTTCTCCTACTGGCTGACCTCTCGCACTGCTCCTGGGGGATGCAGGTGGACAGACCTGTCCAAAATGGGCTGGGACAGTGCCCTGCCCCAAAGCCTTGGTAAATCATATGCTACAGACATGAGATTTGTAATTTTTACAACTGAAAATAAAACAGTTCCAGAAAGTCTGCAGCAATGGACTACCACCCATGAGATTCAGTAGAGGCAGAGTAATAAATAAAGTATTCCAAGAGGTTGGGTTTTTTTTTTCTCTTTCTCTCTTTCTTTTATTATTTATGATGTCAGGAAGCTCAGTATATCTTTCCCCACAACTTTGCTCTGGCTGCCTCCCTAACTCCTAAGCCCCCTGCAGCTCCAGCAGCAGCAAACACAAGACCTGAAGACTTTCCTTGGGAAGTCCTCTGCTGTTTTTTATCTGCTTCAGGAGCTCAGTTAGCTGGGGAAGGGTCTGCACAAACACACAGAAACACACACACACACAGAGGGAGAGAAAAAAGTTCTGTGTCTGTTCCAATTTCATTGACAACATAGCTCAAACTGCAGCTGAGAGCTGGGCCCCGGACTTTCAGCGGTGATAAGTTATCTCCATCACAAAGCATCAGCCCCAAGGAGGAAGGACTGTTCCTCCTGTACACACAGTGGGTGTTCCCACGCCTGCTCTGCCAGTCCAGAGCCCTCCCTGCAGCTCAGCCATGCTGCTCTAGTGCTCCTGCACTGCAGCAGACATGGGCTTCTTCACCTCTAGCTCCTGAGAGCCCTGGTAGGGATGAACTTTTTCCATGGGAGGGGCAGAAACTCTGGGATGGAGGGCCTGATGGCAGCACTGGGAGGGCATGGTGTGCATCCGCCCTCAGCTGAGCATCCCAATAAGTAACTCTAATTCCCTAGAAACAGGCTCCCTGACCTCAAAAGAGTCACGCTAACTGCTGAAGTGAAACAAATTGCATACATCTGCATATGGATATGCCCAAACTTCCTGTAACTAGAGATGGCCTCAAAGTTTCAGTGCAAAGTTTGGAGTGTCTGTTTCTAATCAAACCTAGAGAGACCTTGAGTTACATATTGTGAAGATCTCTATGACAAGGAGTTAATGTGAGCACCACTGCACCCTGACAAGCCTGACAGCAGAGTTTGGTGCCTCCTTCATTGCTTGCCAATCCATCCTTGCCCTTGTAGCAGTAGAAGGAGGATATTTTCTGCCTTCCCACAATTATACCCTCCTCTCCCAGTGCCTTGGCTGCCTGCTAGACCATCAGCACTCCCAAGACCTTCCCTGAGTCATCCTGTGTCAGCTGCCAAGGGACAGTCCAGGATAACTGGGCATGTGGGCCCTTAGCATCTTGCAGCTCCTTTTGGGCAGGAGGGATGACTGCATTCTCACTTCTTCTGCAGGGGATATGCCTTTCAAATCTCACCATACTTGTCCTGGCAACCCTACAGAGGAGAAAAGGGGTGCAGGAGACACAAGACTATGTTCACCTGTGGCCGTGAGGTAAGGCCCTGAGACAGCAAGGCATTGTGCTGCTCTGCTGACATGCTCCTGGAGGGAGCAGTCATCTTTGTCATGCTGTCAGAATGTTTGGATTCACAGCTTGTATTGGTTTTGTTCCTCGGGTGTGCTATTTTGAGAGGGTGATGAAGTAAAATCTTCACTATGTACAGTCTTATGCATGGAATTTAATTTAGAGTAAAGTCAGTTTGGTGCATCCACAGGGATGGAGACTGGGACATTTCCAACACACAGCTTTGGGTCCAACTTGAAATGGTAGGTCTGCTTTGCACTGCACATGCATAACAAGCCACAGCTCCTGCCCAATAGGCTCCTTCACGCAGATCCTGTGATGGCAGCCCCACAGTCCATAAGGCTGCAGGAGAGCTACATGGCCAGCACAACCCAGGGACATGGCCAGCACAGGGCAGTTTCCCCTGGGCTCCAGGTAAAAAAGCCTGCTGGGTCTTGGCGCTGCTAATGTACTGCTCTGGCAACATCTAGTTCAAGCTATTACAGTGTCAGCGAAGAGCTGATGCAATCCCAGTCCTGGCAGGCTTCAAGAATAGCCTGGAGCTCCTTCTGGCCCGTGGCAGCTCACAGGCTGGCTGTGGACAGCCCATGTCCAAAGAGCATGGCACAGGTGGCATGGGGCTGCACCAGCCTGCCCCTCTAAATGACTCCCACACTAAATGACATTGGGGCCTTCTGCCTTCCTGTCCAAGTGCGGTCACAGGAGTGTTCCCCCCTGCTCACCCCCAAATTCCATGGCCTCCAGTGCTGACCACTTCAGGGTGCCTCTCCTTGCCTGCACAGGCATGGTCCTTTAAAAAAAAAAATTAAGGGTCTTCATAGCAATGACCCTTAAAAAAAAAAAAAAAAAAAAAAAAAAAAGCTCTTAATGTCATTCTCTCAACTTTCACTTAAATACCAGTGCTAAAATTTTGCCTAGAGAGGGTTCAGGCAGTGTATTTTGCACTTCTTACCAAGGCAGATTTGCACCACAGCCCAGCCAGCACACCTCAAGGACTTGGCCAACCATAGGAACCTTATCCAACTCCTGTGATCTTGCCTTAACACGTGCTGAAATGATTATACTTGTTTCTAAGCTATCTGTTGCAGTCTTCTGCCTCCTCTCTGTCGTTAAAGTCTAGAAGTGAGCACAAGACTATTATTTTTTAAAAATCCACATTTTGGGTTATATAGGAAAAAAAAAAGTGACTGAATTTTAGACATATATAGACCCAAATATTTAGGTTTATTTCTGTTGAGGGAGTCAGTGCTCTTGCAGTCTGCACATGTAGAAAGGATTTTAACACATTTTTAGTTGTATGTGGCATCGCTGATTTTATTCACAATGATCAGATGCTTAATCATACTTTCACTCTTGTGCCCAACTGAAGTGTAAAACTGGGCAGCATTCATCTCTTAAATGCAGGTGGTAGAATTCTAGATAGGGCACAAACCATTGGCTTCATTCTGGAAGCTGCAGTTACCATTTGCTGCTAAGCAGAAGCTGGTTGGAGCATCTCCATTTCAGCTCCGGATAAGGATGAATATATGGCCTGTCTGTCCCTCCCAGACTGGGACCTCCTTTGGTTGATTCTGCAGAACCTGAAGGAAGGCTGAATATGGTCTATGCTGTTCCTCTGCTCATGGTACAGCATTCACTGACTTCCCATTGTGCTCAAGAGACCACTGCATGAATATTCTCCTCTGCATGGACACTTTCCATCTCTGCTGAGCTTGTCAAAGCTGCTGGCACTGCTGCTCTGCTGCCTGCAGCCTCCTGGAGCTCTACAGCAGAGTGGGGGACACAGTGGTTACTCACGGTGGAACTCACTGCCTAAAAATAGCTGTGAAATACCTGATCACCTTGGGGAGCTAATTACAGGCAGAGTGAAGTCCTACAGAAAAGTCTACTTGTAGAAGAATGAAAAGGGGAAAGGAGTGTTTCTCTCTACTGTGCTCCTCCTGACCACACCTAGGACTCTCCTGTTTGAGAAGAGATTTATGCTTCTGATCAGAGCATACAGCAGGAGCAATACTAAGGCCTGGAGCAGAAAGGTCTAACAACCTCCTTCTGTTCCTGAAAAGCAGTCTGGAGACAGTGTCAAATGTCCCACACAGTAAGTCCATGGGTGGATGTTTGATGGCCCTGAAGCCAGTGTATAACTTGAGTCACTGCTCTACCTCCACTGTGTGCCTGGGAGAAGTTTCTGTGGGAGTCAAATTCACCTCAGCCCTGGCTGCACTTAAGCGCTCTTGTTCCTAGCTGGCTAGTTCTCCTGGAGTAAATCACTGTATGAGTTTGGGGACAGACAGCTTGATAAACATTAGCTCGAGTGCTGCTGAGAAGTTTACATCACAGCAAGCCTTGGGAATATGCACTGTTTACTTGGGAAAATTGCTGCTCCTCTCACTTTTATTCTGAACTAGCTTTCTTTCCCCCCCAATTCAAACATCTGTTTATGAGGGCATGTGTTGCTTTATTGCCTGATTAGCTGGATTCACACACCCTGTGGCTACTTGGGGAGAACTCAGCATTGTCTACAGCAACATGTGCTGCTTGCTCCTCTTTCATGTTTTTTAAAGGACACAAACAAAACTGGCTTTTACATAAACAAATCAATTCTGAAAACTCTGCATAGAAGCTGTGGCTAGAGAAAAAGACACAGCTCATTCCCCAAGTCCTTTTTCATGTGGCACATCCATCTGAAAAGCAGGAAAGTGCTGACTAGCAAATTTTGAAGGCACAAAAATGCTTCTAGCAACCTGCTGCAATTGTAGTCTACTTTCTGGCTCCCAGGACATGATATAAGGAAAGAGCAAGAAAATGTACTGCCATTGCCTCCAGGAGAGAAAATGAAACTGCTCCATTGCATACCATGCTTCCTCACTGCTGAATGTGAAGGGAAATAATTGCTTATGCCAATATTCTGGAGTTGGGCATCTCAGTTCTCTCTAATGACTTCCCAGTGACGTGGTTTTTTCTTCTCTGACACCTGAAGGTCTTCAGTGTTGCAGGGGGTGACACAGTGCCTTGGGGATATGCCAGGATCAGCCACAAGATGACTTTTTAAGTGACAGCAGATGGAAGTGACAGCCACCTCGGTGACATCAGAGCCTCATTAGATTCCACACAGGTGTCCCCGTGCACAGGGCTGGGGGTGATCAGCTACAGGTTTGCAGCACGCCAGGCCACGTGCAAAGTTTGAAAGTATGACAGACTTTCAAAGATGGGTCAGCTACTGCGTATTAAAATGTCTCATTTCCCACATGTCCCACTGGCATGTCACAAACAGCTAGGAAAAAATGGTGGATTTCTGCTCCATCCTACTTGTGTCTCTGCCTAAAGCAGTGCATGTGAACCAAAAGCCATCTAGAACCTCTGAACTGATATATCCTCAGTGAATACTAGCCAGGGAAGATGGACAAGGCAGACAAGTATGAGAAGAGGGCTTGAAAGGGCTTTCAGTTTCCTCTTGGCTCTGGTTTTGATAACTTTTGGATAAGTAGTCTCCTCCTTCCCAAGCAGTCCTGCATGCCTTGCTATGACAGTGATCACCTGAGGGTCTTGGTTTTTCCTAAGCTCCTCAGAACCAGATGTAAGCACCTAACTGCTCAGTGCTGAATAGATGAAATATGTGATTTCATTAAGAAAAAAAATCAGCATCACTAATATTGGACAAAGTATTGAATGGTGTCATCTGAGTCATAGACTCACACCTACACACAGAACAGACCGGTCCTCAGTGCTGTTTGCTGAAGACTTATGTTCTCCACAGACAGGCACCGTAGGGTTTTGCACACCTTGATGCTCTGTCCTGGTGTGGGAACTCAGTTCTGCTCCTATCTGAGCTGAGTTCTCCTACTGCAACATCTTTACTTGCTGTCAGCATCTGGAGCAACATCTGCCCAATCCACCAGGTCTACCTTACTTTGGGATCATTCAGTTATCCCTCTGTTGTGTTGTTTTTAGAAAAATCTAGATCCAGCAAGGTAGCTCCTCCTCTGCTTGAGTGCTATCTCCAGCTGAGTTAGTGACAGTAGCATCTAAGGTGGCCGGGATTCATCCCCTCCCTGTGCTGGGGCCCGGTGAAGTCAGGCCCTGCACCTGCAGCAGGGAAACGTAAGTGCTGTGGAGCCCTGGGGCTGACAGCAGTCAGTGCCACTCAGTGCCTGCAGTAGCACTGAGTGCTGTTCAGATGTGAGTGACAGATGAGGCTGATGCAGGGCTTAGGGCTAAGCTCTCACTCTGAAAAGAAGAGCATAAGAGTTCCCATCAGATGCAGATTTATGTATTCATCTTAACTTCACCCGTGCTGTTTGGCCACTGCAAGGGTCTGAAAAGATCCCTCACATGAGCACTGCAAGAGGAAAGGGGGCTCTTCTCCTCTCCTGACAAGCTGTTGTCTTCTCCAGAGGTTTTCCCTGCAACCAGTCAGTCCCTCTCTCTTCCCCACAACATGCCCTGGACATTTCCCCTACAATTTCCACTCCAGGCTGTGTGCTGTATGAGCAAGACTTCTGCTCTGACAGGGCGAGAGGGAGGTATGGGGCAGTCATGCAACCTTCCACACTTCAATGTGTGTTGCCTTCCATGCTAACCACACACAAAGTGAGGCACCACCGGCCATCACTTGTGACTGAAGGTATAAATCAACCATCTAGTTAAGAAGGGAGGATTTTACTTCCTGCTGGTAAGACAAAGATGCCTGAAGGGAGTTGATCCTTGCTCTGATGTCTGGATATGGCACAGTTTAGTTCCCTGCTGCCAGCTTGCAGAGTGATTCACTCCATCCCGTTGGTCGGTGCGTGCCTGGACACTGTTCACATCATTGGGTTGGTTGGTCTGTCTGCCTCTCTCTGCATTCTTCTGTCTGTCTGCTTTGCAAAAGCAACCTCTCTGTAGCAGAGACAGCCAAGCATTGCTGAAGTTTAGCTGCCTCCCAGAGGTGACTTCTAGTTGCCTGGTTTTTTTGTGCTGCTGGTAGCAGGGCTGGACCTGCAACCTGAAAATTGCTGACTGAGAAGAGGGGCAGGAGGAGGGAGGTCAGGGCCATTATGTAATGGGCTGGGCAAGAGCTCAGCTGCATCTGCATTATGAAGTCCTAGTTCAGATTAATGACAGTTGAACTTCAATGGCTTGTGGGCCCCGGCCAGGGCAGTGTCCAGCAGGCTCTGCCCAGCTGAAGCAGCCAGCCTGTGGCCCTAGTCCAGCAAGGCACTGCAGCACATATGTGTCCCTGGACTACCCTTATGCTAAAGTGCAGTGTTATGTACTTCAGATGCCAGTCAGGCAAGCCCAAACAAATCTTCCCAACACTGCTCCCATGGTGCTCCTTGTGCTTCTCAGTTTAGGCAGGCTCCCAGGAGAAGACCTGGGGACTGCTGAGTCTGGATGAGATGCTGTGGTAACCCCATTGGAACCCAAGTACAACACATCTCAGGGGGATTTGAGTGCTACCAATTACACTTGGAAATTGGAAAACGGGAGTGATAGAAAGCTGGAGTAGAAGCAGAAAACAACCAAAGTTGGCAGAATCTCAAAGAACCACAGAAAGGGTTGAGTTTAAACATTGAGACAAAGTTTGGGCAAGATTTCTTAGCAAAGCCATTCTGTTGTTCTTCAGTTTTATACAGCTGATTAGTAAAGAAGGGCCCAGACGAGGGAAGAAAAACCTTCAGCCTTCCCCAAACCTGCCTATTCTTGGAAGAACATCTATAGTTTATTTCCATTCCAACTGCACATTGCAAAACTCAAGGCCAGCCAGGTCTGGGAAAATTCCTACAAGCACTAGGCTTTTAGAAGCATTCCAGAAAGAAATTAGGTCTCTGGCTATCAAACCCACTAATTCAGTGTCACTGAGCCTGGGCAACAGACTGGCATCAGCTTTTACTGGCAGAGAGTAGTAGGGCAGCAAAATCCCAAACTGAAGCAAGAAGCAGCACAACCAAACTGGGAACTTGCCAGCCAAGAAGCAAAACAAAATAAACAACAGCAAACCTGAGAGCAGCAGGTTGTTTCCCCTGACCTTTACACCCTCATCATGAGGTGGGGGCCATGCTGCAACCCCACAGGGTTTTCCTGCAGAGGAGATGCTGATGCCAATTGGGGTGGGAAAGCCCAGACTCCTGACAGGGTCTGAAAGTGGCAGCAGCAATGCCTGGTACCAGGGACTCTCATCCCTGATCTCCATGAGCCCACATGCAGTGCAGGGGGTACACAATGACATCAAGGTCTTTCTGAGCTTGAGAGTTGTTTTGAGGTATTGAGGACATATGGCTGCACTGCAAGGCCTGGCCATGAACTGCAGTGTGTGTCTACACTATAGCTGTGGAGAAAGGGCAAAGACAGAAAAATCTGTCTAAGACTGGTTTGCTTGGAAACTCCAGTTGACCCTGACACAGTCTAAACAAATATTTATTTAAATTACTCAGAATGGCCCAGTCTTCTTATATGTATCCCCAAAGACTGTCATAAAATGTCTGCAGAAAGGACTCCGTGAACCTCTGCTGCCCTGCTCTAGAGGCACATATTTCAGCTTCAGTCAAACTGAAGTTTAATAAACCCTTGGCCTCTGTAGGTTCCCTCCAGCCTCTGCACAAACAATTCTCCCCTGCCTCAGTGTGGCTCTGGGTCTGTGTCCACCACTGGTGTTTGCCATGAGCTGCCAGCACCACTGCAGCCTCTGATGGGAGACCACCAGTAGTTGTGAGTGCTACGCTCTTGCACCTCATGTTTTTTTCTGCACGGGCTGTGAGGAGTAGCGAAAGAGTGCTTGAAACTCTCCCTCATTTGTCAGCAGCTCTGAAACATATATACCACTTAGGGCTTCTCTGGGGCTTTATCTCCACATCCTTCATATCCTGGAAGAAAGAAGGTATATGTTTACTATGGGAGTCAAGATAATCTAAGGCTTTTGAATGATACCAGTAGCTGACACAAGCCACTGTGCTTGGTAAAATACTGGGAAACCCTGCTTGCATCATGGTTTAAGTGCATTGCTTTCCTCATCCAAAAAAATACTTCTGTGTTTTTCAGTAATCCACTTTTAATGAAGTTTTGCCAATTCATCAAGGAGTAAAATTGATACTCCCTGAATTGAACAATTACTCTCATGAGACACTTGTGCAAGAGCCCAAATACATGGTTTCCAAAGGAAAGGGATGAAAATAATTTACAGAAGCAGTGAGGCAAAGGTTTATTGATAATGAGGCACTAAGAGGAAATGGAATGGATGTGCCTAAGATTCCTCTAGTAAATGAACAATAAATAGTATTCACAATCAGCAACTTATATTTTTAATTTTGAGCTGAGAATAGCAACATTCACAGACTCACAGATTATTCTGAGTTAGAAGGGACCCACAAGGATCATTGAGTCCAAGTCTGACGTGAATGGCCCATATGGGGTTTGAACCCAAGATGCAGGTCAAATGACAGTTATTAAGGAAAAAAAATCCATTAAGCTGTACTGAGCAAGGAAAACATCCACAAAAGTGTGCTCTTACTTGTGAAAGGGGAGTCATGAATTGTTCAAAGGGTAAACTGTGCTTGTCAAGTAATTCAGAGAGCTATGCACTCTGAGGTCAGAGAAAGGGATTTCATTTCACTTGAGAACTATTTCACCTTGCAACATATATAATTGTCGCCAGGGGGGGAAAATGAAATTTAAAAAAAACCCAAAACAACCAAAAAAACCCAGAAGTAGGTTTGCATCAGCCAAGAGCATTTGACCTTTACTTTCTACTCCATTTCTGAGTTTCAGTTCTTTTCCCAGAATGTGCCTGGTGAGCCACATTCCCACAGTGACTGCCCATCCTGTGCATACTCTCCAGCTAAATACTTCTTGCTTTCTGGGTCTTTGGATCACAGACACTGGACCCCTCTCTATGGTGAACACTTCTCCATTTTCTCATAATCATCCAGTGTTTGAAGGTGGTCATTATTTACTGCATGGCATCCACACTCTATTCAGCAGTGTTGTCTGGGCTCCCCACAGCATCCACTGAACTGTGCCAGAGGTCACACAGAGATGCCTGAGTCACAACAAGCCCGGTGAGGTGAGGCACTGCTACTTCTTGTGTTGTGTGGATGGCAAAGTGAGACAGAGCACACAACACACACTCTATCTAAGCCTGAGTTTTAAAAAGTACTTAGCACTAATATTTTTGCAGCCTGGAGGTGAAGGTTGTGTGCCTCTCAGATGCCCTGAATCATGCAGTACCTTTGTATCTTGGCCAAGTAGATCTAAACCCCCATTCAATCCAGCACACTCCTCAGTCTTCAGAACAAGTTTCTGCCACATCAGAATTATTTATCCTTATCCCAGCCTTTGCTCCCCTTCCTTGCCTGGGTCCAAGCAAGGCTGGACCAACTATTAGGGTAAATGGCCACTGCAATAAGAGTAAGTTCAGACCTGGCTGAAAACACTCTTAAAACATGAGAAATCTGCAGTGTCTTTAGGTGTGAAAATCAAAGGTGCCACTACTGAGACAGTTCAAACCACAACTCCTTATGGCTAGTTGTTGGATAATCTTTCAGAGGAAAGGCACAAAGCATGTTTCCTACCCAAAGCCCAGCTCCACTTTAAGTCTGATGATCTTGCTCCACAGCACAGTAAAGCAGAACTTATGAAAAAAAGTCACTATTGGATTTTTTCCCTGACATGGAGAAAACAAAAATGCGCTTGGTTTTAGTTACATTCTTGCAAATGGCTTAATTTATTCAGAAGAACTTTAAAAAAAAAGTATTATAAAAGCAGCAAGAGGCAACCAACTGCTGTGGGAGCTTTTAGGCAAGATTGTTAAGTTTTGATTAGGTTAGAAGGAACTGAATGCAGGATTGTGGTATGACATGTCAGGCAGTAGACACAAACAACAGTGACTCTGGTAACATATTTTCCTAACAGAAAACAAAAAAAAATCATGACTCTTGGAAGGAGTAGAACTCCTGGAGCACCACTAGTTCTCAACCAAACTGGATGATTACATGAAAGATAATGACCATGAAAATCAGCCTAAATTAGACAGCTGAGTTCATGCCCACTTTTGTGTTTGCTTCCAGTTAACATTCCAGAACGGGATCATGTTGACATGAGTGACTACAACTGTGAAATAAACATTAGCAAACATTTACAGAAATCGTCTTTAGGAACTTGTGAAAAGGAAGATTTGTCCCAGAAATCTACTTCTGCCAGAGGTGCTCATCCAATCAGGGAACAAGAACTCATCATTTGTGCCCACCGTGTCCTACCTTCCACTCACCACCACAGACGTCCTTTCAGCTGCCTGCTCCTTACACCAATTCACCCACACACACACACACAATCTGCTGACCAAAGATTACTCACAAACATCATCCCAACAACTATCCTGTGTCCCAGACAGACCTCAAAAACTCATACCTTGCTCACAATTTGCAAATAAAACACACGGGGTGTTCATCCCTCCTGCTCCCTGTCTCCAAAAATACTTCCTTAGGGGAGCCCTTCTTTTGGGAGATACCTGATCTCCATAAAGGTGGCTGTGAGCTGACATGGGCCACAACTCAGAAAGTCTCTGCCTAGAGACATCATGATGCCAGTGCCACAAGCTGTCTTTTCTAGTAGGGTGGGAAGCAACAGGAGGCCTTAAAAGCAGATGGAAAGAGTGACTGCAGGCAGGACAGCCTAGAGAGGAGAGTAAAACACACAATTAGAAAACATGGGCTGGAATCAGTACACCTGGGAAGCACTGGTTGGAAAGGTACGTGCTCTTTCAGTTTCCTAGATTAGAGCAAGCAAGACTCCTTTTCAAAAGCTGTTTGCCTTTCCTCTTCAGAAACAAGCCTGTCTGCAAGGTTCTGGAAAGGCTGAAGTTTAGGAAGAGCAGATAAACACTTCAGACACTCCAGTGTCTGAGGGCTCCTGGAATTAGTGGGGCCACTAGGCAATGGCTGGCTCTGTTTCCCCAGAGCATCTCCAGCTCATGGGCTCAGAGTGCTTGCAGGGAAAGATGCTGGGGGCTGCAGTGGGTTGCTTTCTCCTTCCTTCTCATCTCAGACTAGGCTTCCCACACACTGCCTTCTCAGATTTACTATCTCACAGTACATTTGGGTTACGGCTTTTCAGATTCATGAGAGGCAAACATGCCTGTGTGGGAATATGCAATTTCTTCTGCAATTCATTTGGTTTATAGGGCTCTCAGGAGAAAATATACAGTCAGATGTAAATAATAGGACTCCAAACTCCAAAACCCCTTCAGTGAACACAGTTATGAGTATGTAGCTTCCAAGAAGCTGGGGTTTTAGAGCCAAGGTTTTAGTGGTAGAGGAAACTCTCCATCCCAAAGAAGAGAACACCCTTGGCTGTGCCTGCTGGTAATGAGAGACTTGTCTGGCATCAGGGACCTCTGAGTATTTGCTGCTTATGTCCTCTGTTTTCCAAAGCAAAAATGCACCTTCCTGACTTGGCTTAAACCATATCATTCTTCCCACTGACATCTCCTACAGCTTATGGAGCTGAGGCTTCTAAACTGCTATACAGTCCAATTTGCTTCAAAATGTAGTACACTGTGGACTATATGACATGAGTTTTTAACTTTGTCAAGAACATGATCTGACAGACAGAAAATAAAAGGTTACTTTGTCTCCTGTCAGCTGATGGACTGTGGTGTTTGGATGCTACAGTAGGAAGCTTCATAGATTACCAGGCAGGGAGAGTCTGGAATCCAGTGTACCATCTTTTTGTTTAATGGTTTTTGCCCCAGGAGAGCTGAAGGCTGTGGAGCAGAACTGCCTGCCTGGAAAAGGGGTGGTCTGACATCCCTTTGGGCAGGACACAATAGGGTGAGGAGCAGGTCACCTCACCCATGGTGCTACACTGCTATCACTGTCATGCTGCCAGCTCCCCTGCTTTCCCCTGCCACCTGGGCCAGGCATGCTCTGGGATGTGCTTTGGGCAGTCTTCAGTGCCCATGCTCACACTAAGGTATTAATACTTCTGGCACAGGACTGAACAAAGGGGAACTGCTTTGCTCACCACTGTAAGGCATACCTGCAAAAACATGCCCTGCTCAGCCTCCTTCCAAAAGAACCCAGACCCATGGACCTACCTCATGCCAGGCATGCAGGGAGGAAGTGCCAGAGCAACCACTGTAGCTATTTATACAGTCATATCACATTTTCCTATTGGGACATTTTCACAGAGCTTGGATTGACTTTGCTCCCACTGAGATGCCACCACAGGCTTTCAGCTGCTGCTCCCTTTTCTTGTGAAATCCTGAGGGGGAGTTCTCAGCAAAGTTCTTGGTTTTAATGAAATCTGTGGGCTAAATGAGGCCATTCCCTGTTTTTCCCCAGTGGGGAACTAATTTCTACCAGATTCAACACCCTTAGTTGTATTCTTGGCTTTCAGGACCCACTCAGTTACCCTCATAACTTCTCCTTGGCCAGGACCCACTGGCCTCTTACGTGTTAATGCATGTATGTGGTCACTGTTACAGACCATGGTTTATCTGCTGCAGGCTCCTAATATCTCCATCTCTGTGGAAGGTGCAATCAGCCAGATTAACACACAAAAGCATACATCAGAGAACATTCACATTGCCTGAGGCAATATTTGCATCAGATCTTCTCTAGAAAAACCTAGGCTGTTCCACTGGATTTTTGCAGAGTCCAGATAGGCCAGACTTACAGAGTTCAGATTTAGGAATTTCTCGCAAGGACTGTGCTATGTTTCCTGGCTAATGTCTGAAAAGGACAACTGGGGTCAGACAGCACTTTCCCTTTACACTGAAAGTCGTTAAAACCCAACAGAATAGACAAAGAGCTGGATCAGTCCTGGTCCTTTTGTCACTCTCTTGTGAAGTGTCTGGGGGGTGATTCAGTTGCACACCCATGGAGTTTTGGTGCTGTGCAAAACACACTAAGGTCTCTCAGATGCTGACACGAGGCAGGTACCCAGGCCTTGAGGAGCAGCACAGGGAGAGCAGGGAGTGTAAATGGTGGCATACAGTTGGCTCAATGCCTTCTCTCAGCACTAGCCAAGCTTCTCCTCCCTGCCATCTTTAGGATGCTGCATACCTCCTAATGCCTGTACTAGCATCTGGCAAACCTGCTGAAATACTTCGGCATCAAAGCCTCTGCCTTGTTGCCTGCTCTTTGTGTCTTGGTCCCCAAATATGGTGAAAAATTCAGCCCTTAGGAGCTTGGTTGCTATCATAGCCTCTTGGCTCCTTTTTGGGTAAACTTCAGGTCATTTTCTAAAGAAATCCATAGCTACCAACAAATATTGTCTGGCAGATTCTGTCTCAGGCAAAGGCCCAACAATGAATCGCAGTAAGGTCCCCAGGAGACACTGCTCTGTATGGTTTCTCCCCATCTTTGGGGACCCACTTTAGAAATACAACACATGCAAGAAAAGCATCTCACCTCTTTATAGTAATTTGCTATCATCTGTCTGGATTTTCCTCAAAACCGGTTCTCTCATGGCTTGACTAAAGATTTTACAACTTCAAGGCATCACAGCAAAACATCAGAACGTCTTTTTTGAGTGTTTTGGTGATAATGAGCTCCCATGAGTGCTTGTCGTAAGTTGTTTTATTTTCTCATCTCCTATAAGACATTTCATCTTTAAATTCCAAGCTTTCCCACCATGACCAGAGGGCTTTTGCCTTGCTAGTCTGAAAAGAGTCAAAAAGCAGACAAGGCTGCCAAGTGAGGGTTTGGTTTTTTTAATCACACCTTGTTTGACACCAGGAGCCTTTTTGAGGAACACTCCCTCTTAGTTCCATGAAGTCTGCTCTTGTAAACTTACATCTATGGATGAAATAGGAGACTTTTCATTCCTGCACACTGTGGAAGAAGGAGGTAAAAAAGGATGTAGTCTCAGTTTTTTCTTGCTGCCCTGCTGAGGGAAGTGTCTGCACAAAAAAAAAAAATGCCTTTGAACAAGGCACTGGCAGAACTAGTCTTTGGTGACTGTGCTCTTGTGTCAGTGCTGTTCCAACCCCACAGGCACCCCTAGCTGTGTTCAATGGAAACTGATTCAGCCCTGAAAATGCCTGGCTGCTCTCCTTTCACTGTCAGGGTAGCTTTCTCTTCTCACAAGGGGCATGTAGAGCTTTTGTAATGCTGGCAAGCCTTTCAGCTGAGCCTCCAGGAGCAGGATCAGTGCCCTGCAAGGCCTGACAGGCTGACAGTCCTATGCTCCCTTCTCTGACAATGGGGAAGCGCTGCCCCTTTGCTCCTGGCTGAGTTTGCCTAGGGTGCATGTTATGCCTCTCTTCAGCAGTTCACCTTGCTCTGGGTTCAATTTAGCTTGGCAGCCTGGAGCTCCTGACAGCCTGTTTACAAAACATCATTGGTTCCTATCAAAGGGCTCACCCCACACCAGGACATCCCAGCTGTACCACAGGGTCTGGGTGGCTGCCTATGCAGTACCTGCTCTCTTGGTCTCCTGGGGGAGGGCTGCTGTACACGGGGCATGGGAGACCCATGCTACAGTATTTTATGGACTTGTGCTAACATGAAAGCCATTTTGACCTCCAGATATTCATGTGGAAACCAAAATGAACCTAGTAAGGCACATCCCAGATATTATCTAGTAATAAGAAGACATAAGCACCCTCTGGTTAATGTATCACACAGCAAAGCTCTTGCTAGCCTTCTTTTCTAACCAGGACAGCTAATGAGGTCCAAAAACCTGCGTAGAAGCTCAAAGAGACAGCTCAGGGCCTGCCAACAGGGGCAGGCACCACAAACAGATTGCCCAAACCTCTTTCTTTCACATGAGCCAAGTTTTTGAAGGAAAATACTGCAGGCTGAAAGCCCTGATGCTTTCAGGACTGACCAGGTCCAAGCCCCAGTGATGTGTATGCTCAGTGTTAGTTCATCTCCCACCTTGGCTATGCTGAGCAATTTCCTGGATCCCAGCAGTCCGGTCTGCTGCATACATTTTTTTGCCAGCAAGGACACTTTCCTCAGTCCCAGCCTTCCCTCAGACCCATGCAAGGACGAAGGCTACATGTTGGACTGTCCCATCATCTCCCTCTCTGGTTTCCATGACCAACTGCAGTAGGGTTTCTCCCCATCTTTGGGGACCCACTTTAGAAATACAACACATGCAAGAATAGCTTCACAACTCCTCGTAGTAATTTGCCATCATCCGTCTGCATTTTCCTCAAAACCAATTCTCTCATGGCATGACTAAAGACTTTACAATTTCAAGACATTGTAGCAAAACATCAGAACCTCTTTTATGAGTGTTTTGGTGATAATAAACCCTCAAGAGTGCTTGTCACAAGTTGTTTTATTTTCCCATCTCCTATACAACATTTAATTTTTAAATTCTACATCTGAATGAGCACCTGTGATGCCTGTAAATTACACAGGTGATAAACCCCTCTCCTGCTACTTGACTATTCCCATTGCCCACCCTTTGAGGTGGACTGCTGACAAATGGAGAAAAAAGTTGTTCAACCAAAACCTCCAATTTTTACCACCAAGGAAAGGGGATTTTCAGGACAACCAGCCACAAAACCAAACTAATTAAAGGCCACAAGGGAACAGCAGGGTTCTCTGGATACCAACTTATCCAAGCCTAGGCATAAATAAGGTTTATTATAGCTTGAACTCTAACTTAAAACCAGCATCACTCAACTTTGCATGTGCAACTACAGGTTCCTATTTTTCCTGAGCTGACTTTGGGCCTTCCAGTAGATTTTTATGAGGCTCTGTCCTGACCAGTCCTTTATAACAACCCTCTCTGTGGATATTTGTGAACCGCGCCACATGACCAATAAACCGTTCCTGCCAAGCACGGAGTAAATGGACAAATTCCTTACCTCTTCACCAGATCCCTAGCGCACGGTAACAGAGGCTGGCCAGCCCACGCGCCCGAGACACGGAGCTGTGTCCGGGAACCCACAGCAGAAAACCCCGGCAGCACGTGGAAGCTACGCCACAGCCGGGCTCCTAAGAGCTGCTTGCAGCTGGGGAGAACGAAAGCTAATGCTGCAATCCGGCTGTGTCAAGTAATTGTGCAGGTGGTAGTTCAAAACATCAGGGTGCCTTTGAGTGCAGCAGATGACCCCACCAATCGGGGGGTTGCATCAAACCGCAGGCGATGCAAAAAGAAAAAGGACCCTACGATCTCCTTAAAAAATGTTTTTCCCCAAAGCCCCAGGAAAACTTTCCAGCCACCCCAGTCTGCGTGTGTCCCAAATCCCCATGTCTGTAATAAAGTTGTCCCAGTTCCCCTATCCCCAAGCACCCAGGGATGACCCACCCCCAGCATCATCGCAGCAGGCCCTCTCCATCTGCAAAGGGAAGCGTTGCAGCAGCTGAAACGCCAAGAGCAGAAGCTGAGCAAAGAAGCAGTCAGATGAGCAGCGAAGAAGATCAAGCAGCCGTTCTTCTTTTTTATATTTTGAAAAAGAGGGAATTGTTGCATCCTGGGATTGGGTTTAGGGGTTCTTATTTGTGTTAGCTAGCTGAGTCCTGTGTAATCCCGCACACCCCCCGTGTCGCTTCCCCCCCTGCGGTTTCTGGCCCCACGCTGCCTGCCGTTGGATTTCCCCCCCACCGCCACTCCTGTCACCACCCCCCCGTCCAGCCCCGGGAAACCCCGTGCTGGCCACCCCAAGCCACACGATCCCGCTCAGCCCGCTCTGGCTCGGTGCCCGCCCCTGCGGGGTTCTCTGGTTGGTCGCTGTTGCTGGCGTCACCGCCACGGCAGCCGCCCCTATTGGCCGGCAGGCCGTGGATCCTCTCGCCCCGCCCCTCCATAAAATCCTACCCCGCCGGCGCCCAGGCGCCATTTTCTCCCATGCGAGTGACGGGAGCGGTTGCGTCTTTCCATCGAACTGCGCCATGTGACCAATAAACCGTTCCTGCCAAGCACGGAGTAAATGGACAAATTCCTTACCTCTTTACCGGATCCCTAGCGCACAGCAACAGCGGCTGGCCAGCCCACGCTCCCGAGACATGGAGCCGTGTCCGGGAACCCGCGGCAGAAAACCCCGGCAGTACGTGGAACCTACGCCACAGCCAGGCTCCCAAGAGCTGCTTGCAGCTGGGAAGAATGAAAGCTAACGCAGCAGATATTTCCCTTCCCCAACAGAGCTGCAGTTAACTGAGTTGCTGTGCTCATGTTTGATGTTGCAGCCAATACCCCATTGCTTTCTGTCCTTCATAAGTCCCTTTTTCTAATAGCTTGAAGTGGTATGATCTGGATGGAAATACTCATTTCTCTAGCACAAGAGCTCATACCTATATAAAGCAACCAGCTTCCCTTTCTTCCAGTAGCAGCTTTCCAACTTCTGTTCAAGAGCTGAAATGCAATATTTAAGCTCTGCCATAAATCCCACAGCTTCATGGAGTGTTTCTGGCCTTCTGCACATTCTGTCTAACCGTCTAGTCCATCGGCTATTTATCTTGGAAGTCCTCACTGGAGATGTGAGAAACACAAAATGTCTGCAGGTCCTCTGCCAATTTAGGTAGGTTCTTCTTCCTCTTGCCTTCTAGCATTTGGCTATGTCCTGTCTAGCTCAGACTGATATCTGGCTCCAATCTGCTTCTGAAGGTTCAGACCAAATCTTGATAAGCCAGGTTATGTCTATAGTGCAGGGCTTCTCAGCTCTCAGCTATGGGTCCTTGCCACAGCTGTGCTCCTGACTCTACTCCAGGAAGAGGTCTGGGCATGCACTATCCCAGGGAAGGCTGGAAAAGAACCACATGGTGCTCCAGAAGGTCTCCCTGCCTAATGAGCTGTAGACCAGCACTGTGGCTCAGGCTCTAGTGCATACCCTGCCCCACTGTTTGGCCTTGGGCTCCCCTCTGGGAATGAGCTCTGCAGAACAAGGCTCTGCCCAGTTCCCCTTTCCAGCTGGCCGCACAGTGGGAATGGACATGCATCAGCCTCCCATCCAGTCATTCTTGAGTGGCATCTCTGGGGCAGGAAAAACCTGATGCTGTGGGCTTCTACACACACACTGGAAAGGACCAGTCTCTCAGGTGACCCATTCCCACCTGGCAGACCCAACAGCCTGAGAACAGCTCCATGCCCAGCATACTGGTACCCCTGTGAGCCTTTGGTATAATTTTTGAAGTGCTTTTCTTTTCAGAAACCTTGCTGTGGCACAGGTCTTGTATTAAGTTTTGGGCTGATTAATATTCTCCTGTTTCCCCTGTTTTGTAAAACAACTTCTGGCCTGTGTCACACACATTTCTCAACACCTTGCAGAGTCATGGGGCTTCAGATCTCTCTGAGCACTGTCCCAGAACAGAGTCATTTTCTGATTGTTTTTAACCCTTTCAGGGAAAATTCTTGATATTGCACTCTTTCCCTGTGCATATTGTACAGCTTTGGTTTGTTTTGATTTAATTCTGGTGTAAATTTCTTTCACTTCCCACTGCTCCAGAATAGATTAGATATCTGCAAGCACTTTTGCTATCTGATCTCTCTTGCATCAAAAGAATGAATACAGTTCCCCATTTCCCTTTTTGGAAACAGTATCCTACACTAAAACTGATGCTACAGCTCCCAAGTGAAGTAGTCAGTCAATATCCAAAGTCCCGAGGGGACTGCTTCCACCACGGGGAGGAACTGATGTGACACGAGATATTTCTTTCAAGCAGCAGTGCTTGCACCTAGAGCCCAGATGGGGAACAGCAATCAGATTGGAATTATATTGAGATTTTACAAATTTATTTACCCCCAACACCAGTTTGCCCAAAGCATTTGTTCTCTTCCTTGATTTCCTCATTCCCCATTCATAGCACTTCTCTGATGGGCCTTGATGCTGTTGACTCCCTGCCCTCTGATTTTGTAGGGTTTTCAGACTTCATAAAGGTGGCTGTTATGTCAAGTCCCACAGAGTCTGCACCCAGGCTCAGCATGCACCATACAGTCTGTTGGTGAGTAAACCAGCTTATCTTTCAGGCTCCACCACCAGCTCACCCACTGCCTTACAGCTAATGAACTTATTAGTTCTTGCTAATAAATAATATATTTAGAAATAATACTGATTCAACCATCTGTTTCCAATAAGCAGATTAAAAACCACTTAAACTGCATCTTCATTAAAAAAAAAAAAAGATACAAACAGACTTAAATAGACATTTAGTACTGACTTGGATAATACAACTGTCTCCAGTCAGTGCAGATGAGCGACCATAGTTCATGATGTACCAACTTGTCATGACTAAGTCCTGCTGGGACCTGAAGACAGCAGCTACAGAATGTTGTATCACAGATATTCTCAAGGGAGATATAAAGAATTTTATACTGGTGGGTTCATAATTAGATAGTTCACAAAATCTGTTGCAGGCAACCTTCCATAATAATACTGAGTCTGTCACTGTTCATTACCCATCCAAGATATCTTCTTTGCTTCTTCTTCTTACCCTGCCTCTCCTCATTCATCTCTTCTCCTTCCTTTCTCCATCCATTTACCCTATTTCTCACTGATTCCTCTCTTTGACCAAAAAATGACCTTAGAATTATCATGGTGATCACAATTGCTCTTTCACATTGTGTCTACTTGACACAGTCACACACAATGACAGTCAAAATATGAAGATGATTTACAAGAATGGATGAAAAATATGGCCAAGCAGATTCACCAGTATGTATAATAACATTGAAATCTGAACTTACACAGAAAATAAAGTGAAGCTCATTTATTTATTATATGTAAGTAGCTTTTCTCCTTTACTTATGAACTTTCCTTTACAAGTTGAGGTTGCTGTGACACATGTAACTATAATAAATTGCTCTGACATTTTATTAATATGAAATATTCCCATCCATCTCTTAGTAAATATTTCTCAAGTCACAGGGGTCCTATATCAGCTGCATTACCACTCGGGCTTCTCTTTTTTCCATTTAAAAATGTACCTACGTAAAGATATTAGACCTGTGCTTTCCAACATGATTAACAATTGAGATGGGATTTTTTTTTCAGATGTGTAGGATGAGTACCTCTAAAACATATGATTTTTGGGGCAGGGATTGCTCAACATTTTCTGAAAAGCATAACTCGTATCTTGTGTTGGCCAATAGAGGTTGCCTATGCTGATGAGTTACTTTTTAAAGATTAGACCATTAACGTGGGTTGGCAGGTTAAGCCTATTTTACATACCAAAAAACCCAAGGATATGAGATTATTACCGATTATTTACAGCTTTTTGCACAGAATAAGGCTGTCAAGAAACCTAAGTTAAAGCCCCTACAAAATCACACACAGGACTTCTGCTCCATGAGTTTCTGACTCCAGCAGTGGTTCCTTCTCAAGCCAGCTGAGTGCTTCTTTTTGCCCAAGCCATGGCCCTGCAAAGGTCACATTAATGCCACTGAGTGGCCACAGCTTCACCTTGCACAGGCCACTCAGGTACTCCAACTGTCAGTTTTTCCAACTGTAAAATGAGAACAAAAACTTCTTACTGCCCCAGAACACATTCACACTTTTTACCCGAGAATTGCTAAGCCACAAAAATGCTGAACAAGTAATAAAGCATCTTAAGGACTCCAGGGAGCAAAACTGGCTAAAGGACCAGTTTTCACTAGGGTGACCGAATGGACAGGTCTGGAGATGCCCTTTAGCAGCAGACCTTGGCTCCGAATCTCTCAGACACCACCTCCCTCTTACAAGGGAAACTCATCATGACTTCGAACGCAGGGCCTGGAAAATGAATAAATCCTCATGATCTGAGGGATTGAAGTCTGCACATTAGCTCCCCTTAAACCGTGGGTGCATTTAACTTGGGAGGTTAGAAACCACAGCCAAAGAAATCTCTTTTGATTCACAACTTGTTTTGAGCAGTCACCCATAAAGTAGCCACTGAATCACTCCAGCCAGTTAGTCATGCAACCACACTGAATGTACACTCAAAAGGCTGCACAAAATAAACAGCCTGCAGCTCCAGATAACACACGCAGAGCTCATTTGCGCTATCTGGCATCAGCATATATTGTTAATAGGACTCCTACACCAAACCCTTAGGAAAAAAACGCACTCAAATAAGCATCTCCAAATCTCTCTCTACATCAGTATTTTTCTCGTCTGCTTCGCTCTGTGTTGCTTTCAAAATAACTAAGACCAGTAAAAGTTTCAAGACTCTTTCTGCACCTTCTTGTTGCTGGTAACGTCCTGCTGGGTTTACAGGCGTGCGCTGCTGATGTGTAAGGCTAAAGCGGAGTTAATTCCAATGAGCAGCAGATAAGTCGAAAATAAACAGCTCTAGTGCGAAAAGATATCTTCCTGCAAGGAGGGAGCGGCAGGGATACAGGGGGAGGGAGTCTCCCGGTCCTTTGACACATGAGTGTTATGAACAGCTCGGGTCAGGAATCCTATAAAAGCCTCCAGCCAGATCTACTAATTCTACCGTCCAATTCAAGGGAAGCGCAAAACACCTTTTGGAAAGAGCCGCGAATAAACCCTCCTGCGCGGCCCTAGGGGTAGAGGAACGTGAGCCCTACCTTCGCGTCTGGCTCCCTGAGGAAATCCCGCAGGTTTCCGCGGAGGAGATCCCGCACCTCCGAGTGTCTGTTCAAACAGAGGCTTAGCCAAACTCCTGGCGAGAGCTCCCTCCCCTCCCTGGGAGGGTGCCGGAACCCTTGAATGGCAGATCTGGTGGCCCTATTGTGGAAAAGAGAGGGCTATTGCCAGGGCGGCGTCAGCAGCACGCCGGGAGCCGGCGGCCGAGCCTCGCCGGGCAGCCGGTCCCGCATCAGCGGGAGGGAAGGGCCGGCTCTGCCGCCCTGCTCCCTGAAGCTCGCCTCGCCTCCCCACCCTCCTGGCTCCGCTTGCCGGTTCCTGCTCCCTGATGCCAGCTTGAATCACGTTCCCCCCTTGTCGCTTCCCCACTCGCGCCTGCCTGCAGCGCACCTCTCCTTTTTATACCGCCTTGTTGCTCCCCGCGGGGATCAGGACAGCAGCATCTCCCCACCCCGGCGGAGAGAGGTGCGGGGGAGGCCGCGCACCCCGCCCGCCTCCCCTCCCCTGCGCTCTCAGCCGCGGCGAAGGAGCCCGGGCAGGAGTCGGGAGCCGAGATCAAAGCCGCGGGGAGAGGGAAGGGGAGGCAGGACCGAAGGGCCGCCGCAGCTCGGGACACCCCTCCCCAAGTCCTCTGCACCCCGGGCTCTCGGCGGGCGAGGGGCAGGGACCGCCATCCCCCTCCTGGCAGAGCCGTTCCTGCGGACATCCTTAGCAGGGCGGCCCGGACGCCGGTGCGGGGACACAGCATCGGCCGAGGTGGGGGAGCCCTGCGGGAGTCCCAAGGGGAGCACACGGCCCCCGTTCCTCTCCGGGCGTGGGACCATGGCGGAATCCGGGGGAAGGGGGCAGACGCCGCCGGCCCTCCGCGGCGAACGGCGAAGTCCGCAGAGCCCTGGAACGTCGGTGGGGGCTCTGCGCGGCGCCGCGGGGAGCCCCGAGCGCCTGGCAGCGAGCGGTCTCTCGCGGGAGGCGGAGAGGGACCGCCAGCGAGCTCGTTCCTGCCGTGCCTGCAGCTTACGTTACATCAGGGAACGAGAAGGAGAAATCCATTAAAAGTGCCGATTTAAAAAGCACGCAACGAGCCTCCGATTCCTACAGCAGTGGCTTTCTGTACTTCTAATAATAACGCACTTATGGCCGCACTTCTTATTTGCTATCTAAATTTAAAAAACGGTCGTTATTTGCATAACGCGATACTTAAAGAATTTCCTCTGTTAGAAAAAGCCGTTTCCTTTCTCCTGTTTCCTTTGAGCAAACGTTCCCATCACATTCGCTCTCACTCCCAAAAGGATTTTGTTCCAGCCGGTATTTCTAGACAGCAATATATGTATGTATTTCTGTGTGTATAGGGGTATGTGAATACATACGTTTCAAGAAATATAACTTCAGCTCCACGCAGTAGAAATAGCAAGTCAGATTACTACAGCACATAAATCATCTGAAAGCTTTTTCTCCTCCTAAGCCAAGATATATAACCTGTTCTAAGGACTAGATGATCTTGAAGGTCTCATCCAACCTTGAAGATTCTCTGAATCTGGGACTTTTTTTTTTAAGAATTCGTCTTTCACTGCCCGTGCCGGTTTGCGGAATAACCTATACCCCTATTCGAGGCAGGGAACCCGGGGTAAGCAGTGCGAAGCTGCCGGCCCGTCGAAGCGCAGGGGCAGCGGCCTCCGGGTAGGCACAGAAGGAGCCGTGCCGGGAACCCCATAGGGACAGGCTGGCAGCCGCCACTGCGAGGGTGCCGCGGGGAGCCCGGCCGAGAGCCAGGGCCGCCCGGTGCCATTGTCCCTGCCAGAAGCCGGGCTGGAAGCGCTCCGACGATTGCCGTCCGTGTCCTCCGTGTATTTACGGCCGCCAGTTCTCCCTGGCCTATATTTATCCGTACAATGCAATGGAAGGTCTTAGATCTAGAAATAGAAGCCGAGGGCAATAGATGGCAGGCTCGGGCTTTTTATAACTCAAAAAGACTTGTTTATTAAAGAAATAAAATGAAATTAAACAACTAAAAAAAGGAGGGGACACCCTGTCCCTCCGGCACGCGGAGCGTGTGCCATGCCCGCCGTGCCCCGCCGGCCCGGCCCCCGCCGCAGCGCCCGGCCGCTGGGCTCCGGGCTCTCCCGGGCCTCCACAGCGACCAGGGGAAAGGCGAGGTGAAGGCTACGGGGTCACCATGCGGGGAGCAGCACCCGCCAGGAGGGGACCGGGCCGCGCGATGGGCACGGGGGAAGCTGGCTGCCGGGGTATCGCCTGGCAGGAGAGCCTGCCTGCTGGTTGGCCTCGGTTTGTGTTTTGCTTGGTTGGGTATTATTTTCCTCTTCTTTTGGGGTTTTGTTGTTTTTAAAATTGAGGGTTTTACAGTCACGGCGTCCCACCACTCCAGCATCCTGCTCGGGCCCGGACAGCAGAGAACGCGGGGAGCCAGCGGAACCCGACGCGCTCCTTCACCTCAGCGCAACGCGCACGGCAGTACCAGCACCGAAGCTGCGGCGGGGTGTCGGCGGGAAGCAGTGGAACAGTCGCCTGTCCCCGGCTTCCCGAGCAAATCTCTCCGGGGAGCTCTCCTCACGGCCTTGAGCGCCGTGTGTGCGCTGGCTGGCCGCGCTTGTGCCCGCTGCAGAGAACGAGGACGTCTCTTCCCCGGGCTCACCCGCACCGTGGGGATCTACCCCGCCTCGGAGGTTTCCCCGTCCCTTCAGCCCTCGCGGGGGTTCTTCGGGCACAACTCCTGCCCCCGGCGCGGTGGTCTCGCGGTTTGGGAAAGGCGGAGAGGCGCCTATGGATGTTGCAGTCGCTCCGCGAAACCCCGATCTGTCTGTTATTAGCGAGTCTCTCTCTTCAACCATTAAGCACTATTATTATCGCTATTGCTATTAATTATCCTTGCCGAACCATGTGTCTCTCATTACAGCCCACCGTCCCCAGCCACATCACAAGGGGCTCACAACGAGCGCGGTCTGGGCCGGGCCGGGCCACCCGCCGCCGCCGCGGGGCTCCCACTGAAGGAGAGCCCCGAGCCTCGCTTGAAAATAAATCAGGGGAACCCTGGCGGTGTTAGGAAGGCAATAAACTCGTGTGATTCTACCGCGGGGTTGTAATGTGTCATCACAGGCTATGCCGGCGCCCTGGGCCTTGCAATCTACAAAAACAAGAGAGCCGGTTAGCAGAGAGAGATGTCAGGGCGGCGGGGAAGGCACGGGGGGCTGCCCTACGAGCCTATTCCCAGTGGGAGCGGGGACCGGTTGCCTCCTGCACGGGCCGCAGCCCCGCAGGTCTTCCCGGTCCCACCGTGTGTCCTTTCCCGCGGAGCCCGGGCTGGCCTCAGAAGGCCTCCGCGGATGCGGAGCGGGCCTGACGCTGGTGGGGGTTGTCCGCCCAGGGGGAAAGGGCAGAGAGGGTGAGAGGATCACTTCTGGTTAGAAAATGTGTGCAAGCAGCCCTCAAAGAGAGCCCTCATGCCACTGCTCGGCCCGGTGAGGATATACCCGCTGGAGGATGATTGTGCCACCGGGAGCGGGAAGGACCCGTGCGAGTTCTGGCAGGAGCCCGTGTGGGCGCAACGTAGCTGGGCTACGCCTGCGGCTCCCGGGCACGTCTGTATGGAGAGGACTTAATGTCCTTTTCCTGTGCAGGGGAGTCACCTGTGCCTGGGGGAACTGGGGTTGTGGAGCTGGATCCGGGGACACCTCAGCTGCAAGCAGGGGGCGAGGGACGGCGCCTGAAGGCGACCTGGCAAGCCGGGGTTTGGGAGACAGGCAGAAGTGAGTAAGGCGCCTCTACCCTCTTTTAAGTCTAGAGATGGAGGAAAGGGGTAAATAGAGCAAAGAGTGCTCAAATGACGGCGGGAGCCTAGAAGTGGGATTGCTGGCCTGACCCGGACCTCTTCCACCTCCTCTGTGCCCCCAGTCCGTAGTCACTGTCCGTCTTAGGGTCTCCCTGGAGACACGGTCCTATAGCTGTCCTTGCCTTTAGGACTAACGCATGGAGAATGAGACCCCGTTAGCGGAGACGCGCTCCGAATCTAGGCCGGGGCAGCCCCTCTGCCCACGCAGAGATCACCGGGAGGGAAAGGAAGAGCTTTCATTTTCACCTTCTCTTCTTGGGAAAACCTAGGGGGGGCTATTTGTTTCATTGTTGAATTTTTCTGTTTGTTTTTAGGGGGGGCTGTTTGTTTGTTTTGCTTTTCCCTAACTGCCCCGATACAGCGGAAAACTCCCGAAGAAGCCTTTTCAAGCCACGGTCGGAAACGACATGAGAAGCGCCCCCGTTCCCGGCTGTACTGTCGAGCGCCAGCGCGAGGGAGTGTCTTAATTACCGCTAATGACCCACGGAGGGGATGCGAGGGGGTTATCTGCAGCCGGGCAGAAATCAATTAGGGGAGTGGCAATTAGGGAAGAAAGTGAGAGACAGGAGAGGCCGTTACCGCGAAAAGTGATGATTTCGGCGAAATTTTCCAGAAATTCTTTCTGCAGAAAACGGTCCCCGCGGAGAGTACATTGCACAGCCTGGCGCTCCCCTCTTTCTCTTTCTGTCCCGGTTTCCGCGGAATTCCCCGCATTGCACAAGAGCTAACGCTTTGCGGGAGCGCATCGCCCGCAATCCGAAACTATGATTACGATCACAGCTAAACGGGACACTGGGGAAGGGCGGCTTCCCGCGGGCATCGCGGGCTCCAGACCCGGCTGGGAATGAAGATACTCGTGGGGCACGGCGGCCTCCGCTGCGGCGAGAGGGGGCTGCGCTCCGGAGCCGGGCAAGGTCTCCTTGACCCCGGTAGGGTTTATCCTGCCAGGCAGCCCCCCCCCACATTCCCGGGAGGTCCTTCCCAGGCCCGGGAGTCTCCCGCTTTCGCCTCCGGTGCTTCCCCGCCGCACGCCAAGGACTCACCGTAACAGGAGACCTGCAGGGCTCCGTTGTGGCCGCTGCTCTCTTGCAGCTTGATGTTGCTGTCCGGGGGGGTTTTGCAGGGGCCTCGCTGCATATAGAGGTGCGGCGGCTGCTGCTGCGGAGGGTATTTGTTAAAGGAGGCCGGAGACCCGGCAGAGCCGGGAGCCTGCACGCTGCCATCCAGGGACTGACATTCTTGCTGGCTGTAGCGGCTCCGGCACTTAGTGCTGCTGTCACCAAAGCCTTGTCCTTTGCTGGCCAGGAAAGTAGGGCTGAACTTGTCACTTGCTTGAAATGCCCTAAAAGGCGAGGAGCCTTCTGTGTCCTGGGAGGCTGCGTTGTAGTAGGAATCCATGGCAGCCGGATCACAATAAGAAACACAAGTATCAGCATTCATTCCTAAAATTAAAAGGCCCGAGTGCCCTTAATGCGCTTGGAGGGGCACCAGGAGCCACTCGTTCTCTCTCCCTCTCGCATAGACACACACTCACAGCTGGGCCGGGAAGCTCTAAGAGGATTCAGATGTTTGTGAAAGCTGACCAGATCTCCAAACCCCCTTAAGTTCTCGCACAGTAAAAGGGGTCTTTTTCTTTCCCTCCCTCCCTCTCTCACATACGCTTGCCCTCCGTGTCTCCCTCCAAACTACACTCTAAAGAGGTTCTTCTCTGCGCTTCCCCCCCCACCACATTGGAAAAAAAAAAAAAAAAGAGAGAGAGAGGGAGACCTCTCCCCCAATTAATATGTAGATGATGACAGTAGAGGGGAGGGGGCCTAGGAAGGGGTGTGTGTGTGTGTGTATGGGGGTGTGTGGAAGCAGAGGGAAGGTGTAGGTCATATCTTTTGCGTTAAAAAAAAATAAAAATAAACCAAACCAGAAAAATAAACCAGCCCCAAAATTTTTATGATTATAAACCAGAAAATCAAGCAGATGATACAAACTCCACGAAGAGATGAGTGCGGGATCCGCGCCGGCGGAAGCGCCGGGGACGATTTAATGGTCGTGACACGCTCTGTTCACTCCGGCTCTCTGCTCAGTGCCCCAGCTGTGGGGACCCTCGCCTCTGCGACCCCCTTCTCTCTGTTAAAGGCAATACGGATTTTCCCCGCAGCTATCTGCCTTTAAGCCTCCCCACTCCCGTTAACCCCTTCAGGGCTGACAGCTCTGCCAGCGCTGCCGTGAGCCGTTTTTCTACTGTGGCACGGAGGTGCCGCGGTCACGCCTCACAGAGCCGGGCGAGCTCTCCGTCGGGTCTCGCCACACGTTTACGATGGTCATTATTTATTTACCTCTAAAAACGTGCTCTCTTCAGGTGTAAAACTACTGGATCCAAACGGGAGGGCAGCAGGGACGGATTTTAACAGGGTCACCAAGCACACAGAATTGGATCAAGCTTCTGGGATTGCCAAGGGACAGAGGCTGGCAAAGGGACAGAGAGGCTGGCAGGAGCCCTTTTTGGTTTGAGGGGTCAATTACAAACCAGAAAGAGCTTAAAAATAAATCAATACTCACCTTTCGTCGTCCTTCTCTACCCCCTCCCCACCTCCCATTCAACCTGATTCCCCTCCTCCCCCAGTTAACTCCTGCTACCCCTTACTTACTCTTACCCTGCCTTCCTCCCATCCCCACATCTGGTTTCTATTGCTCACTTACCTTGAAGTTTTCAGTAATAAAGATATTACGCAAACTAAATCCACAGTTCTTCGGAAGAAAAAAGAAAAGAAAAGAAAAGAAAAGAAAAGAAAAGAAAAGAAAAGAAAAGAAAAGAAAAGAAAAGAAAAGAAAAGAAAAGAAAAGAAAAGAAAAGAAAAGAAAAGAAAAGAAAAGAAAAGAAAAGAAAAGAAAAGAAAAGAATTTAACAAAAGAAAAGAAAAGAAAAGAATTTAACGAAATAAAAGAAAAAACTAGTAACAGAAAGGGAAGACAAGAAGAACCTTAACCCCGTCGGGAGCGCGGGCCGCAGCGGAGCCGGCTGCGGGCGGGGAGCGGGGCCACCGGCTGCTGCTCTGGGCTCCCAGCGGGCTCCCGCCGGGGTCCGAACCATGTGTGCTCCCTTCTCCCGAGTAGCTTCCCCCACCCCGTGCAGAGCGGGGGGGACTCGTGGCTTTCATCTGTGTATGTGTATATCTGTGTTGGGGGGGAGCGGGATGCGGCTCAAGGGGGAGCGGGACGGCAGAATGGGAATGTGACCTCCGAGACGACGGCTCGGGAGGGGCCCGTGGCCACCGCCACCCTCCAGGCCTTCGCTCCACGAGCGAGACCGGCACCGCCGTTTTCATTAGCTCGGATATGACAAGAATAGACGCCCACCCCTCGCCCCCCAGATGCAGAATGGATTTCTAGCGACGTCGTCATTAAAAACAGCCAGAGACGGATTCATTTATGAGATTTTAAACCATTTTGCGAGTTTCCCTCAGAGCAGGGCTGGGCTCGCTGAGTTTTCTAGTCCAAGAAAGCTTTCAGCGGATTTGCCTTCCTTATTACCTCTACTTAATTATTTTCTCGTCCTTTCTTTCTCCCCTCCCAAACTCACCCACCCCACTGCAGGCCCCATTCTTTCCCTCGTCCACGACATAATAAAAACCAAACCAACTCAATGCATAAAAGCCTTATTAAAATCCGCTTCGGGGCGGCCAAGGGAGCCCGCGTACTGCCGGTACCGGCAGCCTGCGAGCGGCTCCGCCGAAGGGCAGCTGCCCTGGGTACCGGGAGCACCTCAGCTCCCGCATCCCCAGCTCCTCTGCAGCGGACTCGCAGCGTCACTCACGGTGGAGGGGCGCTTTAAATACGTGTTTCCCAGTTCCTTCTCCCGCAATTTCTTGGGGGAACGAAAAAGAAGCCTGAAAGAAATGATGTGAGGACAGTTCTCGATCCTACAGCATTATACACGGCCTCGGGATTTCTCTTCGGCAGAGTTAAACAACAGCAAGAGCAAAAAACTAAAGGGAGAGATTTGGGGAACGGGCAGGAGATTATAAACACACACACACACACGTATATATATATATATATATATATATATATATATATATATATAATTTTTATTCAGAAACGCTGCAATGCACTGGCTCGCAGAGGCAGTTCAGCGTGGCCGACCCGAAAGAGAGCTGCCCATGTTTCTTTGGTCAGAAGTGTCGGCTAGCCCCTCCTTGCATTAAATTGTAACGAAAAATCCATTAACTTCAAATCAGTGCTAATCCGCAGCCCTCGGAAAGGACCGTAATGGAACCCTCTATCTAAGAACCAATTTTCATCCCTAGAAGCGGAAGGTTAATTCGGGAATCGTTACCGGGGGAAAGGATGTGTGCAAGTACCTGGCGATCTAGCGGGCGTGGGGGGGAATAACCGGGAAATCATTTTTCCTGACTGTTTTCGTTTAGCTGGACTAGGTTTGGCGTGCAGTTCTCTCAGCAAGTGTGACGGGGGATTCCCCTCGGCCCCCGTTAGCCAGGAGCGGAGCCTTGCGAACACACAAGCACACAGGGAGCCTGTAGCCGCCCTCCCGTTAAACGAGGCGATGGACCTGTGTGTCACGGTGCTGCCGGGACGGCCGTGTCCATCCGGCCGCGGCGTTCTGCCTGCCCGGTCTCTTCGCATTCTCGACTGCGGGACCAGGACCCGCAGAGCAAGGGCGCAAAGGGACGCGCACCATTTGAAACACGATCTCATCATTTTTCCTCTGAGTGACCCCAAACCTGCCCTGTCCCTGCATGAAATGCATCCAAAAGGGAAGGGAAAAAGAGAGGCCGAAAGGTTTGCGCTCCGTAGGAGCCGTTTGCCAAATACATGTGTACATGGGCTTTATATTGAGACAATTTTCAGGTATGGTCTCTATTGGTTTTGGAAGAGGTCACTCCCGAGGGTCCCTTCTGCCCCAGAGCTGCGGGAGCCCATGTGAGAGCCAACCGGTCCCGCCTTTATGGACGGCAGCTCACACCGACCGAGTAATAGATGCGGGAATCGTCAGGAATCTGCAGTTCTGGGCATTCCAGCTGTCCCTGCCGGCGACACCCCAGGGAGAAGGGACAGCGCAGGACAGCCCTGACTAGCTTGTTTCCGAGGAGCTGTTTCCTTTCCGCCGAGGCAAGGGCGGGCGTCACTCCCGGGTGGGGACCCGGAGCAAGGCGCAGGGGATGGCGGGCATATCCTGCATTTCGATTTCTGGAAGAAAAATAAATCTTTATTTCCGTGTGATTTAAACACTCAGACTTGTGTTAAGTCCAGGGAAAAGGCAGAGGTTTCCTCTGGTCCCTGCACACCGGGCGCAGCAGCTCAGGGCTGCGAGGAGCGGGCAGGCGGGACGGCTGCTGGGACGAGCCCGGCTCTCGCAGGAGGCCGGTGGGGGAGGAGGCAAGAACGCTCTTCCCCGCTTTCCCAGTCACCATCGAGGGAAACCCCCGGCTTGAGGGGACCCCTCAAGCCTCCGCCGTCCTCCTGGTATTCCCGATGGCTGCAGCCAGAGAGAGCGGCGGCGGGATGGCTGAAGAGAGTCACTGCAGGAGTCGGGGGTGCCGGATCCAGCACCCCAGAGTAAATACTTCGGTTTAGGGAGCGGGATCATTTCACTGGAGAGGGGGATGGAGAGAGGGGAATCTTTCACACCGTTCTCTCCTGGCACTTCGACTGAGCCCTGCTTATGAAAACTGTTTCGAATTTGTTTCCCGAACGGATTGGTTTGTGTGGTCACTTCAGACTTGCGGGCTCCTTTTGTACTGGACCGAGATCTGAAGGCGACTTATTTATAACACCACTGCAAGGGGGGAGTGAAGGGAAAAAAGTACTCGTGCTAATCTCCCCTAACATTTTTTTTTTACCAGTGGGATGAAGGCTGCATCTTTATTTCAGGAGTGGAGCTTGCTTAGTGACCGTCCGGCCGATACCTGCCGCCTTGCGCTCTGGCTCCTGCTTGCTGCCGGGCACCGGCTGGGGCCTGAGCTGCACGGTGAGGGGGCTTTGCTGTCCTGCCTTTTGAGCCTTTCCTCGGGAATAAATATCGAATGTTGTTAAAACACGTTCCTAGTGTAACGAAAACGCTTACGGAGAACTGAAGCTGACCCGCTCCCCTCCTTTCCGGGAAGAAGGAAGGACCAGGCTCCGATGCTGGCCAGGCTAGCCCCTGCCTCTCTGGGTTTGTGCGGGCAAAGCTTTTTCATCCACCTCCTTAGATCCCGCCCCACTGCGTCTTACAGCTACCTCAGCAAGAGTGCTCCGCTTCCCGCAGGCTCCCACCCCTCAGCCCGCTTTTCGGCCGTGGTCCCACAGCCGCGCCGTCCGCGGTCCCACAGCCGCGCCGTCCGCGGTCCCACAGCCGCGCCGTCCGCGTCTCTCGGCCCCACTCCGCAGCGCGGCCCGTCCTGCTGCTCCGGGGACGGAGGGCACCATGAGGATCCACATGGCCTCCTGTGCCTGTGTATCTGTATGTTGTCACCAAAGAGGGCACCTGCTTGGTCTCTGGGACGCTGGGTGAGGGACCCGCCGGACCCAGGCTGCCGCCGGTGCCGGTCTGCGGACTGAGCAGCTCAGGATGGGGCCCCGGTGCCCGCTCGGGAGGTGGAGGCGAGGCGGAGGTCCCCAGCTCTCTCCGTGCGGGACACAAGGGGAGGCGGCAGGAGGGGGCCAGAGCCGCCATGGCCTGCTCTGCTCGCATGGCGCCGGGGTCCCTAAGATGCCTTAGGGGACTGCTCTGGGCCGCAAGGGCTTTCCAGACAAGAATAGTGTTCCTTTCGTTTTTATTTTAATTTTTAAATTTTGTTTTCTTTTCTAGGCAGTGTGGAGCTCGCGCCCAGCTGCGTGCAGCGAAGAGCATTTATGTACCCGGTCCTGCACGCAGACCCCGGGGCTGCCACGGCCGGAGAAGGGCGGCTGGGCCCATTCCGCGGCGGGCTATGCCCTGCGCTGTCCAGGTGGTCAGCGGGGCCCGGGGTCCCCGGAGCAGCAGAAACCCCTTGATCCCGTCCTTTCCCCGGTGTTCCCAGAAATACATGGAAAATCACCTCTTTTGGCATCTCGCTCGCGGGGCCCCGGGTGACGCCAGTATATGAGGACCAATGGGAAGATGGAGCAGGGGCGGCCCCCGCACCCCGTTCCGCACCCCACTCCACCTCGCGTGGAGCGCACCCAGCTGGCACCGTGTCCCGGTCCGGGCTGAGCCGGGTCTGAGGACCACAGACTGGCTTTGGCGGTAAAGCCGGGCTGAGTTAAAGCCGTGCCGCTCACTTCGTCCCGCTTCCAAGCACCCCCGACAGATCTGGGATGGTCGGGGGAGGGTGTCTATATTGAATCCCAGGTGGCTGTCGGTAAATTCCTTCACGCGGAGAAATATGCACTTGTTATTAATTTGCTCGATACTTTCCTTTTGCGTGTGACCTTGCCAGCACTGGCTCTAAAATCAGGGGCTATTTTTTGCGTAAGTCAGAAGTTCGGGCGCACTGAAGTCAGGGCGACTCTGCCTTCAGGGGAAGCGGTGGTCCCCTGGACTGTAACGCCGAGATAGCGGCCGAGCTTGCCCGGCGGCTCCTGCCAAGGGCTCCGCGGGAGAGCGCGCGGCAGCACCCACGGGAGCTGAGGGACGCGGAGGGCCGAGCGGCTCGGCGGGGCAGCAGAGCTCCAGGGGTGCGCACCGCGCTCTGGGTACCGCCCTCCTGTCCTGGGAATGTGCTACGGGACCAGGCGTCCGGGCTCTTGGTCCCAGGAACAGGACAAGGACTGCCCCCGACACTGGTGACCTTTTGAGGCCGGGGCCGCGATGCGCCGCGGGATAGGCATTTCCCCTTGGGCTGCGTCAGCCTGTGAATGTCCTCCTTGCCCCGCGCTTGAAACAAAGAGGTCAGGGAGGAGGGAGCTCCAAGCCGAAGGCACCCCGCGGCAGTTGGTGCACCTGTCAGCGCGGCGAGAGCGGCTCTCCCTGACCTTTACGAGCAGGGCAGAGCTGGGACAAGCCGCGGCGGCGGGGGCGAAGGAGAAGAGACGGGGACACGCTGGGGCAGGGGAGAGGTTGAGCGAGAGGGAGCTCGCCCCCCGGTCCGTCACGCCTGGTGCTGAGACCCGGCCTCGCCGCCCAGGCCGCGGGGACGACGCTGGCCCAGTCCGGAGACCCGTCTCTAGCATCCCTTGGCGAACAGCAGCTGGTGCCTGCTGCCAAGGGAGGATGAAAAGCTCTCCCAGAGAAGCGTGGATGCTTTTTATTGCAATTATGAGGCAAGGGCAAGGCGGCTCCAGGTCTGGGAGAGGGGAGGCAGACCTGCGCCCGTTCCCGCACTCTACAGTGCTCTGCTGGGCGCCCCTGAACCTTCGGGCTGCCGCGACGGAGGGATCGGCTTAGCCGCCCCGTCCCCTGCCCCTGCCCCGGTCCTTGAATTTCGTTTGCTCCTCTCCTTGTCTTATTCTCTGGTAGATATTTCCGGGGTTGTTTGTAACAAATGCACCTTTCTCATTGCAATGTCCAAGCAGCTTCCTTAAACCAAGTGTAAACCAAAGGAAAACAGATCTTCCCAAATAAAGCAACTCTTGACCCAGAACTGGGAATTATAATCATGACGGTTTTTCTTTTTCTGGTAACAATTGCGTACCAATTACAGGTATCACAGCACAATGTTCAGCGGACAGTGCACCACACACAAACTTATTTTCCTTGTGATTTGCGCCAAAATTTGCTGCCCCAGCACGGTTTAAGTGCTCAGGAGGATGGCTAAATGCGCTGCGGAACTTGAGCTCCTGAGCTCCTGGCCCGGGTGAGGAGCGTCCGCGCTGGACTCCCACTCTTGCTCCAGGGCCACGGCAGCGGCTTTCTCCCATCCTGCTGCTCAGAGCGCTGTTTTCCAAGGCAATGGTGCCGGAGGAAACCCCCTTTTATCCGCAGGTTCATTCAAGGAGGAGTACAGGAAGGGGAACGTGTGCTTTTTTGGGGGGCTTAGGCAAGCCCTGGAAAAGTCCCTTCCAGAACTGTCCCGAAGAGGGAAGGGAACAGGACAAAGGGGATTTGCAAATAAAATCTTCGGCTTCTTTGCACGGGGTCTTCTCTCGGACACTCCGCAGTCGCCCTTGGCAGCCGCAGGCGCACAGCGCCCGGCCCGAGGGCTGCTGGCCCCGCCGCAGCTGCCCGGGGGCTCAACTTTCAGCTACGGCCGGGTCTCGCAGCCGCAGTGGCGGGATCTCTGAGTAGATGTGATTCCTAGCAGGGGCTACATGCTGCTCTTCCAGTCTCCTGGACCATAGATATGACCCCTTCTTTCCTGTTACTCGTTTGCTTGTTTATTTTTTTAAGCCTTCCAGGAATGCTGCTATTCCTTATTTTTATTTTTTTTTTTAACTTGCAAAAAACCCTATCAAGGCTTATTGTGTCAGAGCCATGTCTAATTAAGGGGGAGTTGATTCACAGGGTTCGAAAATTCCCTCCACAGGATGGTCCAGGACTGGTCTTCCAGAGAGCACCCAAGATATTTTGCAAGCAGCGGAGCAGGCTGAGGAGATGCCTGCCTGCATAGACATCTCACGACGATGTCACGTCCTTGCTTTAAAAGTCTCACACTGAGGGAAGCACCCCTGATTTAAGGTAGAGAAAATGAGTCTCAAACTTTGATTGCCCAAACTCACACTCAGCCACAATATCTGCTGTCCACTGGATGCTGGGAAAGAGTCCAGGAGTCCTGTGGGTCTCTGCCCCTTCCTTCAGTGAGCAGCTCAGCAGCAGCAGCAGCATCCCAGGTGAGTGGCATGGCCAGCCTCTGAATTTCAAGGAAAAGTACCTTATCTACTGACAGACACAGGGACACAAGTGACTGGCATTTCTCCAGGTCCTGAGCTTCGTCAGCTTTCCCTGGAGCCCATATTAAGTACTAAGTTAGCAACCTTGGTGAAGTGCACCCAAGTCTCCAAATTGCATGGTGACAACCTTGCCCAGTCACAGCAACAGACCTCTGCCCAGCTGCCATCCTCAGCTTTTAGGGGTCATCCACTCATGAAAACTTCTGATCAGGACACACTGCTGCCAGGGCACAAGAGAAGGTCACTGAGAAAGTCCGAAAAGGAACAGTGTTTGAATGACATCACAAGGAAATTTGCTACCAAAGCAGGAGCAATGGCAGTCTGACCGGCTATTTTTGGTGGCTTAAAAAGCAGAAGGACAAAAAGAGGGAGTAAACCCAACAGCAACAACAATAACAACAAAGAATCATAGAATGGTTTGTGTTGGCAAAGACCTTAAAGATAACCCAGTTCCAATCCCCCTGCCATGGGCAGGGACATCTTCCACTAGAGCAGGTAGCTCAAAGCCCTCAAACCCTGGCCTGGAACACTTCCAGGGATGGGGAATAAATATCTTCTCTGGGCAACCTGTTTCAGTGCCTCACCATCCTCACAGTGAAGAATTTCTCCCTAAAATCTAACCTGAACCTACTCTCTTTCACTTTAAAGCCATTCCCCCTTGTTCTATCACTACATGCTCTTGCAAAAAGTCCCTCTCCCTCTTTCCACTTTAGGTACTGGGAGGCTGCTGTAGTGAAGCAAAGGCAGAGTCTCCACAGCCATTACAGTCTGTGATGGAGAAAGCCTGTGGCTGTGCTGATGCTAGGATGGGGTGGGAGGACAGTCAGACAGACCTTTCCCAAGTTTAGAATGACAGTCCAGTCAGCTGAGCCCCGGGCCCACCTGTGTCCTCCCTGCTGCTCAGATTTATAGAGTGCAACATTTTAATAAAAAACACACACACCTCTCCACTTTGGTGCATTAAGAGATTTCTAGCAAAACACAGTAATGTTGCTATAAATTTCCCTCCCAGCACCCTCACAAGTAATAACTCAAGCCCCAGCATTTTGCATTTAATGTTTATTTTGATGGCTGCATTCCAGAAAGAAAAGGGAAAAAGAGGCAAAATCTACTCAACCACTCTCCCCGTTGCTATTAGCCTGATGTTTTCAATAAAATTTAGTGCAAACTGGGAAACAAACACTTGGAAAAAGAAAGGAGGAAAACAAGCACATTTGGGCAAAATTCTCCTAGACATCTGCCAAAGCCTGTGTTCAAATCCTGGCTTAAATTAAAGATGCCCTGCCATGGGTTCTCATTATATTCCACTCCCTTGGCATGTTTGAACAGCACCCCAGGGAGCCATACCTGTGTTAAACAAGGTTCAGTGGTGGGATGCTCTGAAGGACTGAGACATATGGAGGCTTAAGGTTGAAATGGCCAAGTCTGGAAGCTAAAGGCTGAAGCTTCTTGGCCAAATAATGCAGGGCAGAATACTAGGAGTGCTGCCAGTCATGTTTGAAGTATGTATCAGAGCTATTTAAAGCTTTCAGAGCACCTGCTTTTCTGTGAAGCCACCAATCCTTCACGTGCACCAGCACTAAGCCCACATTGGCCACTGAAAAAGGACAAAACCACGCAGGCAGATGGTGATACGGCCAGAGAAGCCATGGGCATTTGCTTGACGACTTCTGACTCTGCTGAGAGCAGCTTAAACCCTTATGTGATGGTGAATATTTTCGCAGATGCAGTTTAAACGTTTGATTGCTTACCCCAAAGTAGTAACCCTTGTTCTGATGTGATTAACAAAGATGTGCTGAGAGCAGCAGCACTACACAACCAGGTTGCTCACTACTGAGAGATGTGTCCCAGGCCCATGGTGGGACATGTGCATGCATGGGCTAATCATGTAGAACTGTACATCCAGAGCATGTGAAACACATCTTTGTGCATCAGACCAGGAGAAGCCAATGGGTTCCAGGAATTACCAGATTTAAATGTCGTAAAAGCTTTTGGTTACCCATTCTCCAAGGCACCCTTCACCTTGCATTTCCTGTCTAGTACCTCAGACACATACTGGTATGGCTGTGTCTCTGCCTTGAGGTGTGTATGAATCTAGCTGTGGCTAGACCTGAATTTTTCAGATTTCCTTCTCTCCTCAGATCACTCTCAACCCCAAGCAGATTCAGAGACTGACCATACTGTGATGTTTCACTCAACCACCAGTGCCTGTACACACTTCCTTGGAACAAATTCCATTGGTTCATGAAGGCACCACCAGCTCAACCAGCTTTCCCTTTTCCATGGAGTATCTCTGATCGCTGAGTACTTTTATGTGGCATTCACTTCCTCCCATTTTTCAACAGCGATATCAAAAAGATTCTCTGCTCTGGGTCAAGGGCACCAAATCCACCAAACAGTTCTGCTGTGGTGGCACGCAGTTTTTGCATTCAACCTCTTTTTGCATTCAGGCCATATGTCTCTTGAGTTCACATCCAAAACTTGAGGCTTCTGTGTTTGGCTTATGATATGAGATTCATTGGGCAAGTGGTATATAATAAATTAGATATTTTGGTCAGGACTTCCATATGTGGAAGAATCTGTTATTGCACACTAATTCTTACATTTTGACATAAATGACCAATTTGTAAGTGTTCGCAATACCCAGATTCTCCCAAAAGGGACTTCATGCTGTCTGACTCTGAAATTTCCATGCCATATGGATGAACCTCTGCATTGAATCCTGTCATCAAAGGCAAAAAACCCAAATCATAGAGAGACAAAATATATTACTCTTGCCCATGGCATCTTGCAGTGTGCCTCTGTTTTTTTCAGTGGTATAAAATGAGCATCAAGACTTCATCCTGAGCACACTGGTCAGAATGAAGCTGTCACTGCCTGTACAGGTCAATAAGGTTTTTGATCTCCCTCTTTGAGCTAATGTGATTATTTCTATCTGAATTATTCCTAGTCACACATGTCATGAGTGCATGAGGCATGCGCATGACTGTGAACTCATGTCTACTTTACTGGAAACAAAAGGCTCATGGCAATGGTGAGCTGCCCACCAGCAAGCACTCTACTGACAGGAATGGGAACAACTCTCAGCTGCTTGCCAGTGAGTGATTTGCTGCCAGAACATGGCTAGAAAATGTCAGATTTTTCCTTACTTCAAGTTGTTTGCTCTACTGGCTTCAGAGTGGTTTCAATGAGGATTACACTAATTTTACACCTAGAAGCTGGTCCTTTGCTTTTTTTTCACCCTCCTTTTGAACAAAGATTTAATTAAACAGCCTACAGCTCTGTGGGGCAAATTTTAAATATTCTGGTAAAACAGTATTAATCAAACATACCTTTGTTATTACCTGGAGAACATCCGCTCAGTGAACAGTATTTGTGACTTTTTGACTCCTTTTAAGAAATGCATCAGTCTGTGACCCCATGGGTCTGAAATATGAACCTGCTGTTTCTAGAGGGGTTAAGGCACATCTTTTTACTTCTTATATTTTCCCATCTTCCTTCCTAGTAGAACTGTCTACAACAACCTTAGTGTACTGAATACCCAGGACGGTTTTTCACCTCACAGAAACTGACATGGCTCTGACGGCATCGTGGCAATTCACACAAGGCATTTGTCTCTTCAGTATTTGTCTCAAGTTAAAAAAAAAATCTATTTATGTTTTAAAAAAATAATGCTATTCAGAAGGAGGGCAGCTTGGGTTTGGGTTGATTGTACTTCAACAGTCAGAATAAGTAAAACTTCCAGCCAACCTGGACAAAAGTAGAGAGTTCAGTCGTGTGTCCCTCTGATTTCTTTTTTTATACAACACACAACACTGAAAAATATTGGAAAGAGGTACAGTAGTTCCTCTTCAAGGCCTCAAACAGCATGAGGGAAATATATTCACTAAAAACCTTAAATTGACCCACTCAGCTGATAGCCAGTTCCAAGAAAGTCAGCAATTTTTTTTTTTCCTTTTTACCTTGGTTAATATTATTTTTATAAGGAGAATGGGAATAAAAGTTCACTCTGGATGACTGGCATGATTTACTTCAACTGCATCAGCACTCTCCCAGGTCATATTTGAGGCAGTTTCTTGGTGATATTTCCGGGAGGGCAATGGAGTTGTGTGATGTTATTTAAACAAAACAGAAAGCTGAAATATGATTTTTTAGGTTCCTTGAGGGACAAGAAGAGATTTGTTTTAAAAACCTTCAGTCACCTTAAATCCATAAATTTATTTTACCTTGGGACAAGCAGCAAAGATGAGATCACTGAACTGCACAGATGAACAGAGACCTCACAGATACCAAAGAAACATGAATCCGGTTACTTGCATGGCTGAGGATGAAACAGAGCTCCATCCATTGCTTTGTGTCCAGTTCCTCCTCTCCAGGGATATAATTTCTGTGTTACCCTGGGTGCAAGCCTTGCAGGTGGAGTCAGTGCCCTGGCTTTGGCAACTACCCAGGAAACCTGGTGCAAGAGGCAGTGGGGACGATTTGGTGGTGTCTTCTTGGACACTTGACCCTGACCTCTGTTTCATACCTACATGTGACAAGCTGCTAAGCACAGTCCTGGTTTGCTATCAGAAGCTATATGGGGTTTGCTGAGCTGAGCCTTCTGGACTGCCCTCTGAAACCCCTAAATAAACTATAGCAGGAAAAGAAAAATGCTGTGGGTATGACTGGGTCTGCACAAATGTCCTTCTTTGAGTGGCAAGTGTGGCTGTGGGGAACTGAATTTACCTGGAGATTAAATTAATCCCCTGGAGGAAAAGCCCTCCAGTACAGTTTGCTGCAGTGATGTTGTTGCTCAGGTCTGCTGAGGATACACCTCTCGCATAGACTCCTTACAGAAGCGGAGGCCAGTTCAAGGCTATTGTACTGATATTTCCATCTCCTGAGAGATTCCTCTGGTTAGAATATGAAGGACCACATACATACAGCAGCGTGGACTCCCTGCAGCTGTGGCTGCTCACAGTGTTAAACCTGTAAAAAGATGTTTGAAGAGTGCAAGAACATGCAACAGACTGGAGAGGTGTTAAAAATATCCATTTCTGCAGCCCATCTTTACACAAAAAGTACACCTACACACATGTTCTACTAGTACAGGTATGTAGACTATAAAGTTTGTTTTCCTATCTGCTGAAAAGATAAATATATATATATATTTGGAGCTGTCCAAGAAGAATACATCCAAGTCTGTGAGGGAAGTTGAGTTTTGGGAACTATCTCCTTTTCTTAGTCATATGAAATGCCAGCATTTCAAGTATTTGGGAGGACGTGTTTCCAAAGGGAAATCTCCTAAACCTCTAGAGACTGCATTATGTTGGCTCATACAATCTAGATAGCAACTTTTCCTAATTTTTCTGTGCCTGGGCCCAATCTGGCCTGTGCTAACGTCAATAAAATTTTTGCTGTTCAACTTCTTGGCAACAGGATTAGGCTTTCTGTTTGTATTACTTCTTTATCTGTGATTTAGATTTTCTGCCAAGGCCTTTAACCATTGATGTCAATTGATGATAGGGAAAGCAAGAGGAGAGGGAGAGACGATTTGTTTTTTTACTTGAAATACTATACACTGAGCATTAAGCATCTTACTAGTGTACAAATCTTATGGTTCTATGCAAATGTGTACCTTTCCAGATTACAATAACTTGGCACAGTTACTCTGTACTTCACCTTTGCATAATGGCTTTTAAAGATACTTGTATATTTTACGCACTTTGATTATTATGCAAATAATTTAAGATCCAAGAGCAGGAATATAGCCATGAGTTGTTCTTCAAAAATTGGGTAAAGAAGAATCTACAGTTAAAGCTAACTTCTTTCCTCTCTCTCTGTTTCTCACTCTCTCTGTCTCTCTCTGCCTCATATGGGCCATAAACCAATATCCTCTATTCTCCAGAAGCAGCAGGAACAGTGTCTAGTAGCACAAACATACAGATATTAAAATTTGAGCTTATTCAACCATAATTGACCAAAAAGAAAATGAAGGGAAAACAAAAACCTTAGTTACAGAGCTAAGAAAAAAATAATGTATTTCCTGAACACATGAAGGGTACATTTCTCTCTCTCCAATTAGAATCCTCAGGAGATTTGGGTTTCAAGTGGGGTTAAAAGCTTCATGGTTTGTTTAGCCAACACATGTAAACCCAAAGGCTATTTTTGGCCAGGAGTGTATCCTTGGTGCAGGGAGCATTTGCAAACAGACAGGGACACTGTTCCCTCTGTGTTGCTGCCCAGCTGGTACGTGAACATCCTTTGTGTGCCATGCTGGAAGGCAGCTGCTGGAGAGGCAGCTTGGGAAGGGCAGTCACAAGAGTGGGGTTTCTGCACCTCATGGACAAAGACCAGGATGGCCAAGGGCTCTGGCAGGGACTGAGAGGACTCTGTGTCCTGGTGGGGACAGCTGAGTTACACCCTGGTCTGCAAGCAGAGAAAAGAAAAACCAAGTGCTTGAGGGTTGCCTCTGGCTCTCAGTCCTTCTTCCCTCCTGAGCAGGAAAACTTCATGTCCAGTTCCAGGCTGGAGCCTTAACACAGCCCAGCTCCCCAAAGCTTTGACAGACAGATGCTCTTCTATAAAAAAATCAAAGGACAAATGCAATTTTTCTCTAACATAGTAATAGACCTACAGGCACAGGAATTTCTCGTGGGTTTGGATCATTGCTGCAAAATGTTACTGTGAAAGTATCCTTGCTATGTCCCTTCTCTAGCATGGATGGTTAGACAGAACTGCTCCCGAGTGCCCAGGCTGGGCTCTCAGTTACACAGAGGTAAATCTAGGGCCAATCCACAAGACTTTGTGAATAAACAGTACTCAGTCTGGGACTGAGGGATCTATAGACAGAGCTGTCTGATGTTGGTCATGGATTAAAAGTTTTGGTAAACAGCAAGGACAAAAGTCTTTTGCCAATACACTGTTTCACAGGAATGGGTCTTGTGAGAGGAGCTACTTGTCCTTTTGAAATAGGAATACAGCTTGCTTGGTAAAGTCAACTTACATTAAATCCATCTACTCATATTTCTTGACGATGCCTGTCTTAATATTGCCAGATTAAAAACTTCTAGTATGTGGAATTAAGATGGAACTTTATAAACTGAAAGAAAATTTGTTCATGTATTTTAATGAAAATACTGCCAGTGTGACACCAGTAGAAATGCATATTTCTGGGAGCAGAGCTTGTACTACACTTGGTAAGGTTGCTACTCAAATATTGCATCCAGTTCTGCCTTTCTCTGGCTGGAAAAGTGCTGGAGGAAGTTGAAAAGATTTTTAGCAAGGCAATCTAATAAATTTTATATAAGGAGGCTGTCCTATTGGAGACAAAATGTTGGGAGATCACTGACTGTGTGCAAACAGAAGTATTCACCTACATGGGGCTTTTCCATCCTGCAAGCAAAAATGCTTTTTATGATGCAGTGACTGGATTCTGGAGTCAAGCAAGTTCATCCTTGGAGCAAAGTATCATCTTATTGTCACAAAATCACCTCTGCCTATCCTGGGGTCTGTGCTGGCATGTGGGAATTTTAAGCTTGGGCAGCTTTCAGAAAGAAATGCTTTAACCCAGCTTGTGGGAGAAATCTATTGCCTGGGTAATACAGGAAGCAAACAAGATGATCACAGCAATCCCCTCTGCTCTGGGAGCCTGGGAATAGAAGAGTGGAGGTGCTTTGCTTTTGCAGTGGCATGTGGTGATGCAAAAGCTTCTTGGTCATTTAAGAATTTTGGGGTCTTTATTTTATGGGCAGGGATAATGTCTAAATACACATTATTTTTTTAACACCACCACCCCCTCTTGTGCTTTGTAGAGTCCCAAGCTACAGTTGCAGAACTGTGATCAGGATAAAAGCCGACAGTCCAACCATAAATCAGCCAGAACCGAGTTCCTTAACCTTTCATATTAACCTCTTGCATTGACTTGAGTTAGGTGCTACGCTCTGCTGCTATAAATTGTCCTGCAGTGAATTTATGAGCCTCAGCACAATAAAGGAGTTTTTCTTTGCCCCTCGCCCCACCCCTGCCCCCCACTTTTCTCTTAGTGCATTTTAGAAATTATGCAGGAAAGGCCTAATGATTGGGATCTGTGAATATTGCTAACTCTCCTTCCCCACCAAAGGGATCTGACAGGAAGATGTGGGGGTTGGGAGTGGGGGTAGAGAAATTCTTCATTTCATGTATTGGTGACATGACGGGGAAACCACTTCTGAAAAACCCAAGAAACTGTTAGCTGCCCCTTGGAATAAGGAAAAAAATTCCTAGTAATTAAACCCATTTGAGAGTTAAAATAACAATCTATTCACACCGTTGCAGTCATCATCACTCTGCTTCCCTGTCTCCTCAAGTTATTTGGTACATAAGGACTGTGGGATGATTTGCCCCATGAGCACTCTGCTCAGGTCACCCCTGCACACTTTCCAGGGGCAGAAACTCTGTGTTCCTGAACAGCATGTGCTCCTACAACATGTGTAGGAACCAGCTTGTGGCAGCACAAGGAGAACCCTTAGAACAGCACTTTCCTCTCTGCATATCTCCAGTGAGGCTGTGGCACTGAAATGAGAGCCAGCAAAACCCCATGGTTGATAGGAGTGCAAATGTGCCTTTCTGCTCCCAGGCACCTGGGGGGAGACCCGGGGCTGGAACTGCTGAGGATGGGCATGCAGGTGAGATGGCTTTGCAGTTCTTTGCTGCTGTTGGGAGGGAGCAGATATTTTTGCATAGACATCAAACACTATGGATGCCTTTTGGTGTGAGTGGGGGGCCTGCCAAATCCTTCCTTCCTTCCTGCCATTAATCTGTAATGCTGCAGTTCGTTATCTGCTGCCCTCCATCCCAGAGCTGGCTGCATTTCTGTGTTATTTAGAGGTTTGGAAGTATTTTGAGATACTTATACAGTGATAAAGTTTGTGACTCACATCTGCATCCTGGTGTCTTTGAGCCTGTCAATCTGCAGTATTTCCATGGTGCTGGTGACTGCAGCACTTGGCCCAAGAGCTATGAAGAGTTTGGTGTCACTACGCTGAGTTTGCTCCTACCTCTAGATGTGACCCTGCAAAGAAATTAATGCTGATGGACTTCACATTGTGTGGATGACCAAGACCTGCTTGGCCTTGCAAACCCAAGCTGTCTGACCTCATGGCTGAAGACTAAGACACTGTGCACTCTGAATCTCCTGGGGGTTTCTGCACCCTGATATTTGGATGGCTGATGTGACAGCTGCTCTCCCACACAGCAATACTGCTGGGGCTGGGGGGTTGGGGACAGAGCCTCGCTGTTTCTAAAGCAGCACCTCTGGGCCATGAGGTGGTGTGGGTCAGAGCTATTCCAGTTGATTTAGACAGAGCTACCTTGGAGGCAAAGCATGAGCATCAGCATGGCCTGACATCTTCCTGAATTATCTATTTTTCTGTGGAAAATAAGAAAATGAGTAAAAAATGAGCCTTCTTCTGTCCTACCTGTGGTACATGCAATTTCAGTGAGTCTTTCAAAGATTAAATGGCCACTTCGAGTAAACATAACTGCAGCTCCAGAAAGCATTTTTTTTTTTCCACAGGGTAGGTGATTTTATTCCCTTACCTGCATTTATACATATAGCTGGTGCTCCCTAAAACTAGAGTGACTTTGCTGAGATGCAGGGAGCCATCTGGGCTCTCCTGTCTGGGTGATGGTGGGGAGCAGTGGCTGCTGGGGATCACTGGGGCTGTGGATCAGTGTAGGGGATCAGTGTGGCACTCCCGATGGAGAGGTGCAATCCTGAGGACTCTGTTTCCCCACTGGGAGAGCAGCGCAGCTGTTCCACGGCTGACCGGGCAAGTGCAGCTGTGTTAGGGAGCCAAGCAAATATCCAGCAAAGAAAAAGTTAAAAAGAGCAGCTTTCCTGGTTATGTGCAAGGTGGGAGTGAGGACCTGCATATTTTTATTTTGTTTTGGTTTGTTTTTTTTCGCATTGTGAAAAGAAAACTGAAGAGGGTTTAGCTGAAAGTTTTTCTCGGGCGTTCTGTTTCTCCTACCCTGACCGCCACTCTTGTCTCTGTATGTGAACTTGTTGCTTCTCTCCTACCCCAGATTGCTCCAGAGCAACCCCAGTGTGTGCCTTCTTGTCTCTCCCTGCGCCATGCAGCACGGCCAAGCTGTGCCCGGGTCCCTCAGCCCAATGGGTTTCTGTGCCTGCCGGCGTGGGACTTTCCAAGCTGCAGAGGACCCTGTTGAAGCCAGCTGTAGGGGAGGGACCACAGTTTGTGATGGTGAGGAAATGCTCCCATTCCCCCATTATATGGTGGTCTCAATTTATGTTATCCTCCTCAGTGCTGAGAAACATCTTGCATCTCAAAAGCTGTGGTGCACCAAGGGCAATCTTTGGTGCAGCCTTGGGCTCTTCTGCAAGGGTGCCATCCACCTTTCCCGGCTGCTCTCGTGAGCTTCACAGGGCTGGGCTGCCTTCCCAGCCCCTGCTCAGGTCTCCTCAGAGCCCAGCACGGGGGGCATCATCTCTGCCCCTGCCCTGGCGATGCGGGAAAAGGCACCGAAAATAAAGGGAAAACAACAAAAGGCCGGACCCCTCCAGTCGGATCATTCACAGGTCTATTTCCAGTTCCCCATTTGTTTACCTTATAGAAAAGTTAATTGGCTCCTTTTGATCTTACAGTGAAAACCACAAAGGAAATTTTCTTAGAGTAGGAGCAAACTGAAGCCTGTGAGTTTCTCCGATATTCATTAAAGCAATTCTGTTTGAGTCTTAATTTAAAGAAAACATTAAATTCTTTTCCCCCTTGCTTATTATTAAGAGCCCACTACGTCCCTAGGCTAAAGCGCTCGCTCCACAAATAACCTTCCCGACAGCTGCCAACTGGGTGCAGTTTATAACCTGCCTTTGGAATATATATATATGTGCATGTACCTGGTAATACAGAAAGAGCTGTGTTTATAGTGGCATTGTCTTTAAAATTTCCAAATAGGCAAGTCAAGATTATTATAAAGTTTAACGGGCTAAAGGAAAATCACTATAAGTTTAGAGTATGCTACTTTATTCTTTTTAAATATGAGTCTTCCCAGTGTACTGAAATTAAAACAATTTTTTATTCCAAGTTTGAGGCAATTAAACTGAAAATGTGATGAGAAAATATTTCTTTTTTGAGGTTGATTTAATTAGCAGAGCTATATTAGGAAAGCAAGTAATGCAATCTATTTATGGACAGATGTATCTCTACATAATAATAGACAATAAAAATAAATTAAAGAGAATCACAAGGCAAAAATAGCTGATGTTTTTCTCAAGTTTCTTTTAGTAATTTCTTGAAGGCAGTAGGCAGCACATCTCTGCTGCTTGCATTTTTGTTTTCCAAACAAAATGATTCCCTCATTCTTATTATGAAATCTCTGTCTATTTTTATGAAGATACTTGAGGAAAAAACAAGGCACCCAGCAGTTACCCTTCCACCCCTCACTTCATTTATAACTATTGTACAGCAGCAAAATGAATTTAGTGAAAATATGGCTTGTGACAATTGATGACACAAAGCAAACAAACAAATAAGATCTGACCTCACGCTCTGAGGAAAAAAAACTCCACATTTTAAACAGATAAAAATCTAAAGGACAAATTCAGTGGAAACTTGTGTGCCAAACACACAAGCCCCAAAGGTAAACCAGTACAGCTTGAAGGCAGGTAAATAATGGAGAGGGTTCCTGTAGGCTTTTCTTATTTTCATTGCAAAACTTAACTACACCCGCTGCCCATCCATCTGTGCACAGACGTACATGGGGACAGAGGAATATGTATTTGTAGCTCATTATCTAGACATGCTGCCATACAAATGCAAACTCTTCTGAGAGCAGAAATACACTGAAGACAAAAAAATAAATTGCCACGTAAGAAAGCTATTGCTGGGTGACTATCAGAGAAGAATAAAGCAGGGAGTCATTCTGGGAAGGGAACGAGCGCGCTGTGCATAATTACAACATCATGGTCAAGATATTTTATTTTCATTTTAAAAGGCTACATAAGTATTAGCCAAAATGTGACAAGTAAGCACTACTTAAATATGTAACATATTAAAGAGAGTTTTACAGCTTTCTTGTAATGTTTTTCATTGGTAAATTTTAAATCAACAAAGGGCACATATCAGACATTCAAAAATAAATTGCAGTATTTGTCCCCCTTGTTTTAACATGCATGTATAAGAAATATGATGCTGTCAAAATATAGCTTTAAATAATTAAAAGAATAAAAGTGGAACTAAGTTTGATTTTTTTTTTTTTGGTAGCAGAAACAGACTTTAGAAAACATCCTGAAAGATACAATTCTTACAAAAATTCTCATGCTCTTTTTGGCATTTCTAGTTGCCTTTTCCAAACCATGAATAGTTCTCTTCTTTAGTCACTATAAAGATGCATGCGAACTATTATGTCAAGTAAAAGAAAGGCAAGGAAATAAAATAGATAAGTAAAATGGGAAGGTATTTTTCAATATTTTTAGTGAAAAAAATCGTAATAAGAACACATAAATGCTGTCTAATAAGAAAAAAAGCCTACTTGAAAAACAGTTGGAGCTCTTCAGATTTATCCCCTCCAAAATATTGTTCTAAACAGCATACTTTTCCCCATTTTCACCAGCAGAGACAAGTTTGTAGAGCTACTGAGAAATAACTTTTTTTTTTTTAACATTAGAAGGAGCAAGGAAAATAAAAATTTCTGCATGTTGGTGACTAAAATAAGATAATCCTTAGAAGGGAGGGAGAGAGGGAATGAGACCGTTGAAAAGCACAATCAGGCAGCAAAATACAAGCGTCTCTCTTGCCAAATCCAGCTCAGCGTTAAAGCAAATAAGTTACTCAGCAAAGAAAGAAAAGTTTGGACCCTACCTTTGTCAGCTGAAAAGTAATGGGGAGCGTCTTCCAATACTGAGAATGACCTGCACTGCCTATAGGGTACTCCTTACCTTAAAATCTATACATTTCTAACAAAAACAGCTTGGAGCAATTCACATAAAACAGACCCAAATGTTGCCCATTCCATGTAAAAGATCAGGTTTCTGTCTCAGCTCAGCCTGTGATATCAGACTTGGGCTTTTTTTTTTTTTTAAATATGTATTCTTATGTTTCCAATCCTCCAACACACTTTTTTTCATCTTAGTAAAGTTTGCTTTTTGGAAAGGGTGTGTGGGAAGGATTTTCAACTTGTCAGGACTCTCTCTTTTCAGTACAATTAAGCTTTCACTTGATCATTTTGCAGGCCGGAATGATTTGCTGTGGTCACCGGCTCCTTATTATTAATATTGTTTCAGATACATAAAGTTTACTGCAAGCTGTAAATATGTCAGGTTTTGCCACGGGGTTTACTAATAAAGAACTCTTAGAGGGGGGTTATTGATGGGAAAGATAATCTTTTCAATAAGGGTTCCTGCTCTTTTTGTTGCCCTGGGTGAGCGCAGTGCAGGGGCACTCCCCGTGGGGGATGCTCCGATCTCCAAGCGCTTCCCTGCAGGCAGCACACGGATACCAGGCAGGGCCCTCCTGCTCCTGCCTCCCTCCCAGCCTCACACATTTCTGTCTTTCTGCAGGATTTTAAATGCCCTATTAATTTTTTTAATACCTTTGGTGCTATGGTTTTTTTAAATGGGTTTGTGACCATAAGAAATTGATTGACTGTCAAGTGACACTTCCAAGTTATTTCTGTAGGTGTCACCTTGGGTTAGTGTAGTGGTATTAAACATAGTGAATACTTCAGTTTCTTTCAAATATGGCCACACAGCTCAGCTAATTAGCTATTTTTTTAAACAAACAAACAAGAAAGAGACATATATGTTTGAATTTCTCTTCTGCCAGCATTTCTCTTTCTTCTTTTGAAACATCCTATTATTAAATACATATATATTTGGGCAAGTCACAATAAACGTCTGATCAATCATTCTTAATTCACTTTGGTATTTACTGCAATAACAATAAACAATTTTAGGCTCATATGGTGTTAATGTGGCTGTCATATGGCTGCCCAGAAAACTTCTATGCACATTTACTATTAATTAAATGCATCATTATGAATTGTGAGAAAAGAGAAGAGAAGAGAAGAGAAGAGAAGAGAAGAGAAGAGAAGAGAAGAGAAGAGAAGAGAAGAGAAGAGAAGAGAAGAGAAGAGAAGAGAAGAGAAGAGAAGAGAAGAGAAGAGAAGAGAAGAGAAGAGAAGAGGAGACGCATGGAATGCTGTCTGGTCAGAAGCCTAGTTAGCTTACACTGTATGGGGAAGGAGAGGAGATTAATGGTGAGATAAGGCTGTATTGCTTCAGCTGTCACTTCAAATCCAAAGCTTAAATTTTCATGTCAGCTATATAAAATTTACCCAGCACAACTATGTCTAGGTTTGGAGAATTTCTTTATTCTCACATAAGATAACGTCAGAGACTACAAGATGAGGGCAATACTGATTTTACTTTACACCTTTCCTCTGTTTCCATGCAGTTGATTTGCTGGGAGGTGGGGGAATTTTAAAGCTCACAGGGAAGGTAGAAACCAACTGTCTTTTCCCAAGAATGAGGAACAGGCTAGAAAATAGGCTGCATTAGTGTAGGAAGGACTCTAGGCCCCTAGATGGGTGTATTTAGGGCCCCATGCCTGTTGGGCAGGACGGGCTGGGACGGCAGTGGGAGCCCCTTGTTCTCTGCCAGTGGGGCAGGAGGGGATGGGAGGGGACAGGGTGATGCAGAGGACCCTGGTGCACCTGCACCTGGTGCTCAGGGGGTTTTAGCTGCAGGCAAGTGGTCATTCAAGACCCCCAGGCATCTCCATGAGAGCGGAGGCAGCTGAGCAGCGGGCGCTGCAGGAGGAGTCAGCTGCAGGAGCAGGAGCTTGCTGAGTGGGATGAACTGGCAGGGGCAGGCGTGCAGTGGGGACAGCACGGCTGAGCTTGCCATGATGGAGAGGAGAGTGGGGGGATTGAGCTCAGCAGCCAAAAAACCCCAAACCTCAGCTGTCATCAGGATAAAATAATGAATGTCTGAAAACCAGGCTTGGTAAAGTAAGCATGTTCAGGAAAGCCTGTAACCTCATGCTTGCTTTTAAGCCCCACTGGTATCAAATCAGTGCTGTCCTGAGGAATGGTAGATTTAAGCATGTACTTAAGAGTTTCCTGGATTCGTGGCTCAGGGTAGAGGTGGCCAGTCGGAGCAGCTGCAAGCTGTGGGCATGGATTTTTTTCCCGTGGTTGTGGCTGCAGAGGAGCAGAGCTGAGCCTGCTCAGAGTCAGTTCTGAGTTTTGATATATAATTGCAAGCAATTCTCATCCAGGCTCAGGAAAGCTGAACAGGGGCCTTGTTTACTTTACCCTTCTTATTTTTTCCCCTGAAGGCAAGCAGCCAGGGTTAGGTTTCAGCCTGGTGGTTGCTTGGGCCAATGACGCAAAGGAACAAGGTCTCGTTTTTGCTGTGATGGTCTCTGGGTACTGCAGCCTGACTAGTAATGTTAATGAAGTCCCTTAACATAAACACTGCTTTTCTAACACACTCCCTGGGGACATGGAAAAATCCCTCGGCTTCAGCTCGGGAAAAGGCCAGGGCAAACAGACACACAGTGGGTATAATGCAATGGAGGAAAAAGAACTGACTATTTACAGCAGGTATAGGCAGTTGTTTAAACATGATCATTGCCTTGCCTTGTGCCATCCTTGCAGGCAGCAGTGAATTAAACTGAGTCAACGTTTTGGCTTCTTTGCATTGCCCTCTTAGTCCTGATGGTGTTGCCAGTGGCTTTGGTGCTCTCCTGGCTGAATGATCTCATAGAGGTATGAGGTCAGATGTGCCTTACACCAGAAGGGCAGCCTGCTCTTCTAAAAAACAGGAATTGTTTGACAGAGATTGTCTGCTGTTGTCTCAGGCAAAATGGCATGTGCTGTTTTTAGTTCAGAGAACCTGGAAAAATGGCAAATCAAAGAGAAAAGGGTCTTATGTATAGACTATTAATTAGAGCTTTATGGTTTTCTTTGTTAGAAATGGTAGGAAACATTTTAGAAGAGTAAAACTAATGCAGTTTAACAAAAAAAAAAACACAAGGTAAAAGTGAGAGAAAAAATTTAAATTGTTTCCAATCACTTTGAGTTGGAGGAAGAATTTGGTGCTGGAATAAAACAAAAGACAAATGTTTTTTCTATTGTTCCCTCAAAACTTAAAATTTTAGGTTGATGCCAAGCCATCAATTCAAACCTAGCCCAAATTTCAGCTTGGCATCTGAATAAAAAAAAAAAAAAAACAAAAAAAACCACCAACCTCACTAGTGCATTGTTAGTACTGAGCTAAATGATCTGCTCTGATTTACTCAGACACCTAAAATTCACCTCTCTAAATAAAATTCTTCCTGAAGTTTTACCATGTGAAACTTACTCCTCATGCTAGTGAATGATCATTCTCCCCTGGTCAGGTACTGGCATCTGTCAGAGCTTCCTGCTTCGACCTCTTCTGCACACTGACTGCAGTGGGGCAAGACCTAATGTCCTTGTTCCACATATGGAAATGGGGCATGGGGTGTAACTATGGTGTCCTGACATGATGGAAATCTAATAATTCCCAACAGAAAAGACAAAATTTTAAATGTGAAAGGCACATTATTTCCCTGGTCTCGTACAAATCCATACAGCCTTCTTGGAGACTCGGGAGAAGCAGCTAGGCTAGAGTTTCCAGGGTAAGGTGAGTCCTTTAGTGCCTTGCTGACTGCTGCAGCCTGGCAAAATTAGGAACAGTTCAGGTTAAAATAAGGTTTGTTCTTTGGGGTTGAAGAGCAGAATAAAAAATGGTGGGGACCAGTATGAACCCTCAGGTCTGAGAATGGTAAAGTCCTTGCTTAACTGCACCCCCATCTCCAGTGAAGCAGCTACAGGGCTCTGTTTTTCATGACTGATGCATTTCACTCCTCCAGGGACAGAGTGGGGAAATTCATCTTTTGGCCACAATCCACATGAAATTGGTGCATTTTCCACTTCCCTTTTGAAGGCCCTTGAAACTGATATCCACCACCCAAAGAGGCCATGAAATCCTTGAGCTTGCTGCGGCACATCAGCCTTTCCCCTCTGAGCAAGTGATCAGAGGGAGCCTGCTGTGCATCCTCACATACACAACAGCCTGCTGGGGCAGAGCTGGCAGGCAGGGCTGGGGTGGAGGCCATCCCAAAATGAGCCATCCTGAGCTGCACACAGCACTGTCTGAGAGGAGCAGAGTGGCCTTGCTGAAACAGGCACTGCCTCTTCCCTGTGCAGAGCTCCACACTGTGCTCCCCAGGGAAAAATGATGACTGTCATTGGCAGAGGGCCTCTTCTGCAGTACCATTAGATCTATTCAAGGTAGCTAAGCATATGAAATCTGCTTAATAATCTTACTTGGAAAAGTTCTTATTAGATTTTATTTTGATTTTTGATTTTTTTCAAAATTTCAAAATAAGTATTTTGAAAAGAACGTGATCAAGTACGTAAAGCAGCCAGCTGAAATTAAATCCCAAAGCTAAGGGAAAAATAACCAGTGTTAGGGATTTGCTTTAACTTCTGGTGTTCCAACATACTCACCAATATTTTAGGTGGTTCCTGTCATACATTAAAGGGATACAGGTGGTTCCTGTCATACATTAAAGGGATTATCACAATCATCAATAGTGATCCTTTTGTGGCTGAGATATTAGACTTTGGAGGCTTTGGGGCCTGAGATATTTTCTTTGTCTGAAGATCTGAGGAATATATCTGACATATCATTTAGCACACCTCCTGAAATACCTATCATTTTTGGATCCAGGACAAGAGGGTGTCAGGACTTCAGGCTGCTCTGAAATGGCAATTCTTATATTCTTATGAAAACATTAAAATATAAAATTGTGACATATTTTAGTGAAACTACTCATGTTTTCTTGCAACAGACAAACCAAATATACACATTCAGACCAACGTGAGCTTTACACTCCTAGTACCTTTTGCAATATAATTATTAATTAACTGTTCTTGAAATAATAAAATCAGACAGATAATTGTTGAAGGAAGACAATGGACAAGGATGCTGTGTATTACTGAAAAGCTCAATGAATCAACAATAAGTCATCTTCTGTTCAAATCCCCTCCACTGACACAGAATTGTCATGGGAAGCAGATGCAGGGTGGCAGAGCCACCTCTGCTTCTCCATGGCTGTCAGAACGGAACCACGGAGAGGGCTGTAGTGTGCTGCCAGGCTTGAGAAGCCACATCAGCATCTTTCAAGTGTGGTGCAGACCCAGGGCAATGCTGTCACCTGCAGAAATTATGGCTCTAAGCTCTCTGTGCTCAGCATGGGGCATGAGAGCACAGGCACTAGGATGGCAACCCAGGAAGAGCCTGGGACTGAGGGGGAGGTAAGAGCAGCCAGCAGACCATCCCTAGAGGGGATATGTTGGCTGGAAAGCAAAAATGATAAATGCAATAAAGAAGGTGAATGGGAGCAGGAAGGTAGGCTAGGTGATGAGGTACGGAGCAGAAAGAGGAAATGTTTAATTGCAATTCAGGTGCAATTTGATTTCTGTGCATTTTTTCCCTTATGAATATTTATTAATAAATTTAAGGGACATTAATTATCCTTGTTGCACCATTTCAAAGATCTGATCTCGAATTTGTCCTGCGATGAAAGTCCTTGAGCTGACACTCAGTGCCTCCCAGAGGCAATGATAAATATCAGAGTGAAGTGGGCTGCCTGCCTTTGGCTTTTCCCAGGGTCCTGAGCTGCTTCTACTTGTTTGCCTGTTTTATTTGACTGTAGAAATCCTTGTGCTAGATCTGATGAACTAGCTGGATGAGCAAACTGGGTGGTGGTTGTTGCCTACTTCTTCTTAAGAAACCGGGAAAGTATAATTTATGGACAATTTTTGGGCTAATTTTCTAAAGAGATTTCTTTTTCCTCCAGACCTCAGGCAGCTGGAATTTGGCCTGTCTTGAAGCATGCTGTTCCTTATTGTTAATTACCTTAGTGTCATCTGGATATTCTTATTATGAACATTAAATCTCCACTTTAGAAGCGAGTAGATAAAAGCAGGCATTGGAATGGATGGGAAAGATCCCACTGATGTGTCTACCAAATCACACTTATCTGCAGTGAAGACCTAAGTAGAAGTGAAAATAGAAGCCATAATTTTTAAAAAGAGTTGATTAATATATCAACAGGGTACTTGAAGTTTAAGCCTTGTACTGTTCCAAATGGATGGCATTGCTTAATGTTGGCATTTCATAAATTCTCTCCCTTTGAACTGGAGAGGCCGCATCTTTGCTTGGTGGTGGGAGGACACAGATGTATTTTTTACAGCCTTGATTGACTAAGGAAAGCCACAGAGTCAGATTGTGGCATAAGGGATCACAAGCCAAACACATTGGAACATTTTGTTCTCCAAACACTGCATTGATTTCCATGGTCATGGTTTTCTGCCCTGTGGTGGTGGCTGTGACACACTTCTGCACATGGACAGAAGCCAGCACTTGGAAATGAGCAATTTTGACTATTCCTCTCCACTCTGACCATGGGCATGTCTGACCTTGGCTCAGCTGTGGGTTCTCTACCCACAGCATTGGCAGCTGTCATCAGCCCAGCTCTGCAGCTCCAGGTCTCATGGAGCCCCTTCCCTGCATGCACCTAGCACATAAACAGAGATGCCCCTCTACCGAGGCGTGCAGTGTGCACATCGAGATGCGTATCGAGAGGTAGCCTTGGGCAGTACAGCACAAGTCAGCTGAGGATGACTAAAGTAGTCCTGAAACTGCCCAATTTGGTCAAGGGAAGCTCTTTGCAGTGACTTTGGATGACCTATCCCTCTGTATGTCTCTAGGGAAGATGCCAGGGAAAAAAAGCTAGGAGCTGATGGTATTTGAAACATTAATGCTTTTTTCCCACACTTTTGGGTCTCACTCCCATGCTGACATTTCTGCAGACCTTAGCTCACCATCTTTGAGCAGACCTTCTATTTGGATTTTCAGCTGTTTGAGCTTCCTTAAGATGTGGGCGATTGTTTTTCCGATAAGACACATAATGTAGGATGAGTACGTTATTACTGTGTTATTTTACCTCTGATAATTTCATCAAAAAGCTTATACAACTTCATCACAAACTTTAAGGTCATGTGTTAAAACAGGAGAAAAATATGCCCTGGCTTGTGGAAGATAACTTGTTTACAAGGGTAAGGAGAAAGGCAGGTGCACCATGGGGAGGCAGCAACCAGATAAAAGGGGAACATCTGGAAGGACTGCAATGCTGGCTTGTAGACTTTGTACAGAAATAACTTTGTTAGTTTTGTAAGAGATTTTGTATCTTTAGAGGTGCTTTCTTTCCATTTTGCTTTTAGAAGAAAAATTATTGCTCTCTGTCTGGAGGTGGGGGCAGAAATATAATTTCCAATCCCAATCACATTCACTGATCAATTTCTGCCCCAGATGGTGAAAGTTTTTGCATATTTTGCTCCTGTGTTTTCCTGGGGATTGAGATGAAACTGAAGTACTCGCACTTGTCTCCATGCTGTCTCCTGGCCAATTTCATGTGATAATAGCCACCTTGTTTAAGATATCCAAATGTGGATAAACAGGACAGTATTGCAATCCACCTTTAAGATGAGTTGTGGTTCTTGAGATGGCAGGGGAAAGGCTAAAGCGGAGGAAAAGAAGTGGAAGACAAGACATGTCCTGACATATAATTTCTACATTGTCTGTTGTGAAATACAGACTCCAGTACTGATCAACACCTACCCCTCCATTCTTGAATATTTTTTTTTTTGCTTTAAAATTTAAAACCTAACAAACGATTCACCTTCATCTTTCAAAATCTTGCGTGTTGATGCATCCTTTGCCTCTTTATTTGGGCTGTGACATGAATGTTCTGTTCCATGGTAGGCAATGGGCTATAAATGATGAACTGTTACAGGAGAGACAATCATGGGCTGTGTTTCAGGCAGTCCTCAAGATACTTCAAGCTCTTTAACACATTGTAGCATGAACTATGAATAGACATATTTGTTCTGCCACTTAACCAGAAGCTTTCCCCAAAATGTGTTCAGCCCCTCCTAAACCAAAGGTTTTGATAACAAGATGATGGTCAATGCTCCTATGATCAGCAGAAATAAATACAAGGGATTATTTTCTCTTCTTACAAGATGCTTTTCTCCTCCTTTTTGCTCTCCACTAATTTCCATATACAGAATGTAAAAGTGGCAATGTCTTACACAATCTCTGTATGACTGATCTTCACCCCCTTCTATGAAAGGTCCTGGACCTTCTGAAAACCAGAGAAATGCCTGTGAATTATAGTAGTTCATGCCAAAGGCAAGAGTTCAATGACAGTATTCACTTTGCATCTAAGTAGTTTTTGAATTTTTTCTTTTTATTCCAGTGAATTTGAGGTTTCATAAAGATATTTCACAGGCAGATTCCTTCCCACTCACCCACCCTTTATGGCTCGTGTGATATTTCCTTCCTCCTTTCCTTCCTTTCACCTACAGCCTCCCACTCAGCCCCACAAGTCCGTCCTATTCCATCTCCTACTTTCCAGGGACAGAACCTTTGTTCTCTCTCTGCAGTAGAGAAGAGGGGTAGAAAAGACCTTACGGCATAGTTTAGCTATGCTGAATTTTTCTGTTAACTAATACAACATGTTCAAAGCTTTGACTTTGTATAAGCAGATTCATCCAGAGGACAAGCACTGTTAGGAAAAAACAATTGTCAAAGATAAAGGAGTCACTTGAAAGTGATCTATCCAGGCTGTGCTGTGGCTGTCTCCATGCATGGGAGAGTCTTTTTGGGTCTGGAGAAAGTTAGCAGAGTGTAGCACTGCACTGTGGGAGATGGATGCAGAACCACATATGTCGATATCTGCTTTTGACAGAGTGTTGACCTGAATGGCAAAATTCACATGTGGATAAGAATCATCACTAAGGCACTGTGCTTTAAGAGATCCCTGTTTGATTTAAGAGTGCCTCTGATGAAAGAACTCACATTTAAACTTTAGCTGCAAACCCAGAAGCTCTGTTAAATTTATCTGGGCTTATGGTGTAGTGACAATCTGCAAATTTGGCAAAAAGTTCATCCAAAGGCTCCCAGTATTGAAGACGACTGAATGAAACCCGGAGAACTGGAAAAATTTGCACAATTTAATCTTTGGACATTGTGGTTCAGACAAATCCCTTCACCAGAAGAAATGGTGAAACCTGAAAAGTTGCACATCTTGGTTACATACACAGTAGAGATGCCATCTCTGCCCCAGGGAGTTTATGGTCTAGGCTGACATTGGGGGCCCCTCAGCTGTCTGCATTTCAGAGTACTTACTCATGGATAAATACGAATGACAACATTAATTTACCACCCAGGGGCTGGGAAGACAGATCTGATAGTGCTTGTGGGGGGTGGCCCTCTACATTACAGAAAGCATCACGTCAAAGAAGAGAAACAAGCTAATCACATCAACACCTACCACAGAGTATCTATTTACTGTAACTCTAGAGACACGAGGGGTCACTAGGGACAATTAGTACTAGTGGGACTATGGTGTTGTATTGATCAGCCTCTCAAATTTTGGTGGTGTCTGTAGAAATGCTAATGGAATTTAAATAGCTGCAAAAGAAGAAAGCACAGAGGGAATTTGGTGCATCCTCATGTAGATGGGACAAATTCTTTAAGAGAGTATCGTGGGGACATTATATTGTTAGGCCCCATTAATGACTGCTTCTTGGTGCAGCAGGACCAGCATGTTTAGTTGTGGGCAGCTCTCATGCAAGACCCAGCTCTTATGCTGCATAAAGTGGAGGCACTTGCTCAGATGAGAGTTTCAGAAGGAGAAGAATCAAAAGTGAGGAGGAGGATGCAAAGGAGCTTGTGTTCACCCTGTAGTCTGAGATGAACTGAAATGGAGGTCCTGATTTAAGGGATACCCCAGCACTTAGCTAAATGCCTGAATGCAACAATCATGACTTTATCCTTTGGGACAGGTTACAGGCAAATTTCACAAAGTCCCATAAAAATAAATGGAAATAAACATGCTTAAGTATAATACTAATATCATGAGCCATGTGTCTTTGTAGTGGGAAAGTAAATCTAAATCTAACAGAGTTCTTTAAGAGTCAGTAAACACATGGAAAAAGGCAGTCTAGCAGATCTAAACCACTTAAATTTTCAAAAGAGCATCACAAAGGTTGACTAATGATAATAAAGTCTCTTGGGGCAATAGGAAAGCTCCTCTCTTAGAATAATAGCAAGTTGAAGGGAACAGGGAAACAGAATAGGCTGAAATACTCATCTTTCACAATAGAGGGAGGTTACCCACAGTGTCCTTCAAGAATCCTTCTGGGATCACAGTTCAGGGTATTCAGAAATGATCCTCCACAAAATGGCATAAACAGTGAGCTGATAAAATACAGATGATACAATACTGATCTGGGCAGTCAAACCCAAAAACTAAATGGAAAGGGTTGCAACATGACTACAAATTATTAGTTATAGAATAGGAAATTAAATGTTGCAAAAGTAACATATATGGAAAAAAACAGTCCTGACCATACAGGCCCAATAGCAATCTTTAAATGGCTTATGAGCACACCAGACAGTCAGATGTGAGAGCTCTCTGAAAGCAACAGTGGCAGTCAGGAAAAAGGAGCAACTATTGTATGGCTTGCCCTACAGTGGATCTGCAGCCTCCTGCTTCGGGGAACAGGTAGACAGCTTGGCTAGAGAGAGGGGACAGAGTGGCAGGAGATGTGCAAAACAGAAAAACTTTCCTTTTCAGATGGCAACAGTCTTATTTCCATGGTTTTGGTCCCCAGATACTGTGGGATCTGACCCAGCTGAGCACATGCTGCAGGGCTGTAGAAATACTACTGACTGCCTATCTCCCTTATGGAGTGGGCATTACTAACCTTGCCTTAAAGCAGGAGAAGCACAGAAAATAAAGGGATTTGACTGCGATCTCAGATGGGATGGGATGGAGTGGGAGTGCTGCAGTCCACATTTTGGGCCCAGAGCACTGGGTTTCATTATGTCCATTGCTCTTCCTTCCTCCTCACAGAGACTGTGGTAACTGCTTGGCAGGAGAACTAACTCAGCTTCAAGATACTGACTGGGAAGGGGCCTTGGTAGCATTAGTGGTTTCCAGTCCTGCAAACAGCTCTGTAGTTCTACAGGGTCTGGAGCTACAGACGTGTTTTCTGCTCCGTGTGCACAAGTCCTCTGAGCTGTGCCCTGGCTCATGTGGACAGACATGAGAGAGGGGAAATTAGCACTTAATATATGTATAAATAAACCCCATTGATAGCCATTGCAGTGACATGTGCTTTCAGCAGGTTGGAAGAGTAATTTCGAAGACTCCTTCTCCTGAGCTAGAGTCCTATCCATATCTAGGAATGTGTTGGAGAGTTTTGTGCAGGGTAGACTCAGGGCTTAGGCAAAGCTGGCAGCTGCCTGCAACACACTTTGACACATCCTCTGCCTGTGCAAAAAGACAGCTGTGGAGAGCCAAAATTACCACTGCTGTCACTTATGGAAGGAACTGCTCTGTGTGTTTATGGTAGGAGTGATGTTAATCCCAGCACCAGTCATTTGTGCCTAACCCCTCTCTTGTCCTCTTCCCATGGCAGTGGAATCAGCCAGACTTGCACTCTAAAGCATATCCACCTGAGCTCCACTCTTCTCCAGCAGAAAAGCCAGGTAAAGCTTGAGCCAAGATCCATGGGGTAGGAACAAGCATTTTGGTCTATACTGCCATGAAGCCTTGAGCTCCTATGTTACAGCTGGAAGGAGCAGCATGGCAATTTGAAGGAGCTGCAGGACTGTGGAGCTCAGTGCAGGCTACCCACTGACATCCATCCTCCTTCCCTTCCTCCCTTCTCATCCCAGTCAGCCCCGGAATGGTATTTGAGCCACGTAGTTTAACTCCACACTGGAGAGCTATGCATGAGCTGTATTCTCAGTAGCAGTGTGGCTTAAATGAGTAACAGGGAAGCAATACCTGGTCCTAATGGAGGGATAACTGGAAGAACTGTATGGCCAAGAGCTCACAAGTCACCTTGCAGTGGCAATACCCTGTCTGTACTGAGACCCTGCCTAGCTATGGTGTGGCTCATGTAACCACAGGTCAGATCAACAAAGTTCTCAGCATAAAAAAACCTCCCACTTACATCATCAGGTTTGTAAAAATGCGAGCATTCTAGTGGAATGCTGTGAGCTAACTGAGGTGTCTGCAAATCAGGCCACTTCTTGAAAAGCCTTGAAGGTGCAACTGCACCTCTGGACAGCTGAACTATTGCTGTAATTTTCTGAAAAATTGAACCTACTGTGTCTAACTTCCCCACTTGAAGCAAAGCAAAGAAGTGCAAGGAGGCGCACCTCTCCCAAAACTTGTCTAGGCAACAGGAGACAGGCATTTTTCTCATGATGTCATTGTCCTGGAAACTTTTGAAAGCACATTGCAAAGGAGGAAGCCTTGTGGGTCTGAACTCCCCATGAGCCTCTCCAAATGGGCCAAGCTTTGATGAAACCAGCTCATTATCAAAAGCGGAGAAAAACATGTTGGACGTTGTTTACTACTGAGATCACCCTAGTGGTTCTTCCAGCTGCCTGAGGATATTGGTGAAGACAGAAGGAGGGAGAGATGGAAAGAGAGAAAATGACTGTTTTGAAGTTTCCATCCTCAAGGTGACATATTTTCTTTCAACCTCTTTGTTCTAAAAAACCTCTTGAAAACACATCTACCCAAGGCCTCTGCATCTCTGGTTCTGGGTGAGGTCCATAGTCTGAAATTGTTTCTGGTGAACTTTGTTAACTTTGGAGTGTGTTTAATGACTTTGCTTTCCCTGTTCATCTTGGCATTGGAGTGGATAACTCTGACTAGAAGAAAATGTATATAATGAATCCCATACAATTAGGGACAATGCCAAGTTTCAGCTTTCTTGACATTATAGTCCAGGCCCAAGAGTTTAAGCTCTGTACTGCTAGGAATTGCCACATTCTCATGTTGAAACTCTGGAGGATTTCACAATATATGAAGCTCATCATAACCAGGAATGAGAGATTTTCCCTGTTGTATACACTAGAAGTTATGAGAAAGGAAACCAAAATCCTGCCAGAGGTCTCCTGTCATCCTGTAGTTAAAATCTTTTTTTTTTTTTTTTTTTTGAGTTGATTAGAAAACAAGAGCATGATGAGGTTTTTTTTCCAATTCATTTGTCAGTGGTTATCTGAACCACAAGGCGACTCAGAAAGGGCCAGGCCATGGTCCTGTACTCTAAGCAAATCTGACACCAGTGGATTTACTGAAATCATTATCTGTATCCAAGCCCTCCTTAGGGTGGGGGCTTCCATAGAGACCCGTATGCCAGCAAAGTCTGAGCTCTTTTCAACAGAAAGCTGAGGGGTGAGCACTTGAAGGAGAGTCAGAGAATGGAAAATCTGATTATTTCCATTCAAAATGTAATCCTTGACAAATTATAGAAAAAGCAAAAGGTTACTTTGGGTGTAGTCATAGAAAAACCTACCTAGTAGAGAGGTATAGAAAGCCAAGGTTGATTTGATTTTTAATTCTGGCTTCTTTTCTCCAGCCAGCATCAAAGACAGACAAACTTGGTTTTAACTATTACTTGATATGCTGAAAAGGGTTGATCACCAAGCTTTCAGTTCCCAGAATATGTCCCCATTACTTTAGCAGGAGACCAAGCAACAAGACTCAGGAACAACATTTTAAAAATTCTGGAGACCGGGAAGGGTGCTTACCCAAGTGACTAAATGGCTAAAAAGCTCAACTTCAATTGATGGGTTGACATCTGGCCAACTGGGCTGCTGAAATGGGAAGCACTAATCTATTGTCCTTTTGCTGGGCACATCTTGCTTTGGAAGTTCATTCTACACATGCTCTATGACTCGAGGACATCAACTGCACTTCTTCTGAAAATAAGCCAAGAAATGTTGCAATCAGAGAGTTATAGAATACCTCAAGCAAGACTATCTCAGGGAACCCTTAAGGATCATCAAGTCCATCTCTCTGCTTTTTTCAGGACTACCAAACACTAAGACACATATAACTAAGAACATAGTCCAGATGCTTCTTGGACTCTGACAGGCAAAGGCTTAGCTATACATCTATTTTTTTAATAGATGTGTTCCTTACACTTTGGTATTCAACAATAATGCCCAAAAAAACAACCTTTCTTCTGGGATCTAAGGAGTATATCCTCTTTCCACTGGGGGCTGGCTAGGGATTCTACACTCTTTTTCATTTTCTCTGTATAATTATTTTTAACCTCTAGATTTTGGGACCCCTGAGCTACATCCCTTTAGAACTCTAAGTACTTTATTTTACTTCAGTTTACATTAGGACAATCAGTAGTGTAGCAAGATTTGGAGTTCTTTTGTGTTCAGTTCTGTATAGATACAGGAAGAAGTCAGGATCTAAGTCAGCAACATTCAGAAAAAGTACTGGATTTGTGCTGCTTAGGAAACTCTAATTAGGAAGAGAGAAAGTTTTTCAACATGCTGGTCCGTTAATGGTCAAAATAATACAAAAAGATATATGGAAAAAAACCCAAGAGTGATATTTTGCACCAAAAATAAAAGCTGTCTGAATTATTTTACTTTGGTTTCTTAAGGCAAAAATAGTCAAATTGAAAATCTTTTCTGCTTTTCTGCTCTGCAGTAACTAGAAGTGTGTTTGTTTACAGGGCAGAATAGGGCTTGATAAACAATCCAGTCTTTACATGCATGAATACAACCTGAAAGAGATTTTTCCTTAATTTTCCCATTTTCTTTTCTTTCCTTTTTCTTTCCTCTCACCCCCCTCTTCCCTCCCTCCTTTCTCCCACCCCTGCATTTTTACAAAAGCAGTTAACTTAATTTCAGGAGCTTGTGTGGTTTTCATTAGGATTGCAGTCTTTTGAAATGTCATGAGAACACCCAACAGGAACTGAAATTGATATAAAAGGGGTTGACTCAGATCACTCTCTGCACCCCACCATCTTGCTTCAGCTTCATTGCTTTTGGGTTGGAAAGTGAAAGATTGGCAATTTCTGGGGAAGAACAGAAGAAAGGAGAGAAAAGGAAGAGGAATGAAAGGGAGATGTAAAACAGTTTTCTCCAGTCTTATGCTTTTTCTGGCCCTGCATGACTAGTACTTCATGCTGTGAAAAGTATATCACCACTTTGCTGACCTTTGAGAAAGGATATACTGGATGGGGATGCTCCATGTGATAGGGATACAGCATGCAGGAACAGAAATGTGGTTATGTCTCTTAAAGCATGCAACAAGGACATAATCTGACAGTATGAATCTTGCCAGAGTGAGACAAAGCATTTTCCCTGCACAAAGCATTTTCTTAAGTCATTAGACTAACTAGTATTTGCTTCCTCAGTTTGACTGGGAATTATGCACCCAGACTGATGGGTATGACTTGTCTGGTCAGGGTGTTTATGTGAGCATATACTGTACACACACGCGCACACATGTTCTCTTCAACTGTTGCAAGAGCTGTTTCTTTTGGAAAAGGAGAGGCTTGTTGCTGAATATGCCACTTTTCCTGCTTTCTCCAGTCACCCAAAGGCAGGCACATTCACACTCTGGGCCCATTTGCCAAGCCCTCTTCATCAAGGCTTGGGACTGTTGGTTATGTCTGTGTGACTGGGCCCAAGCTTTCACACGTGCGACCAAGGAAGATCAGACTGCAAATGGGTGGCTATGGTGGGGATGAGCTAAAGGTAACAGGGTTTGTTTGTTTTTACTCCTAAACCTGAGGGTCACTAGCATTTTATCACATAATTCTTGTGAATGGTGTCTCTGTCACCAGACCAGGAACGTGTGTTTGAGCATGGAGAGGCAGAAGCTGGGTCTGCACAAATGAGTGCTGAACGTGGAAGAAGTGTGGCCACAATGGAGCAACACTGCAGAGACACTGCTCTGCTTCTCTGTCCTGGCCCCATGCTGCATTGCACATGTGTGCCCACTGCCAGGGACTGAGGCAGGTTGGGGGGCTCTGTGCCATGCTTCATTGCACATGAGAGCCACAGCCTTGGATGCTTCTTCTCTGAACTGGTTGAATTTCAGACAGAAATTTTCACCCTTAATAAAAACTTGCTTTACTGAACACTGGGTCTGGCCTCAGAAGGATACTCAAGACGCCTGTTTTCAAGTTACAAGGTTACAGATCCAGACATTTCCACTGTGGAAAAAGTCATTTGAGATGGCGTGTTGTTCCTTCCAAAGTGTGTTAGTCATGGGGAGCAGGCAGCATGTTACCAGAGATCCCAGGCCCATTAAGGCAGAGAAAGAACAAAGTAGTCTTTCTCTGCAGAGCTCACAAAGAAACATTTACTCCACATTTGCCACTACTGCTCCAAAAGTGCTAAAAAAGAGAGGTAAAGGGAGGACATAAAATACTGGGAACAGACCAAATAGGAAGACAAGAGAGGGAAAATGAGATTTCTAAAACCAGCTTGCATCTTCTGTCCAAAATTTTAGTCTTAAGGATTCCTTGACAGGGCATTGGCTGTTCATGGCCCTTCTTCTTGGTAGTTCATGGTCCTTCAGCAAATCAGTCATCTAAGCAACAAGTCAGACGGCCTTTCCAGCTAGAGATTATTGTAATTTAACTCAACCTGTGATGTGTTGTCACATACCTTTTCTCTGCAGTCTCCTAATGGACCTGTGCTTTGTAAATCCTCAGGTTGAGTGACAATAAGCATTTCAGGAAAGAGGATTTGGCAGTTTGAGATAGATGCCACAAAACACTTAGCTGCAGAAGAGTGTTTCTTTTTGTAAAGACTGGAAAAACTGACAATGCAATACTTTGATACAGAGACCTGCATCCTGCAGTGTGGTTGTATGAGTTTGTGTGAGACAGATGCAGGAAGGAGACTCTGTAAAGCCAGTTGCCACTGGAGCCCTGCAGCTCTCCAGCAGAAGAGGATGGATAGATTACAATGCTAAGAAGGCTGATAGCTGGTATGACGCCTAGAGCTTAAACAGGCACATCACACTTATCATTAATTTGCCCTTATTCATTCCAGCAAACCACAGCAGGGGTAATAACCTCTGCACCATCTGGAGGCATGTCCAGGCCACCTCAAAGGGGACCCTGGTCAGTGCTGTGACACCAGCCAGGTTCATGCCTGTGAGGCCAGGAGCAATCCCATTCAGCCAACAGCTGTGGCCTGGGGTGTTTGGGATGCATCAATGGTTTTGATTATGTTTGAACTTCCTCTCCTACAATTGACAATTGTCATAGTCTAGAAATGTTTCTTCCAAGCAGTGTACTAGGCAAAAAAAGATAAATAAACTATTTTTTTGGTTTGTTTTAGTTGCTGCTGGCATCTTATGGGTCCCAAAGCAGGGGGCACAGAACACAATAGAGGAAAGAACAGACCAGCTTTCAGGGATCAGCTGACCTTTCAGACCTCTTGAGCCTTCACAAAAACCTTGCCAGTTACAAACCAGCTGTAAAATCAGGAACTCCTTGTGACGTCACTGTTGAAAAGTCCTAATTAGATAATTTCCCAAACCGTGCAGGTCTCAAGTGCCTCAGCTTCACCTTTAGCCCTGACCAAATCTCCCAATTTAGTGGTTAAAGGTTCAGTTCTGTGTCAGGTCAAAGGCGTCCTTGAGAAGCCACCTATTGTTCCAAAATGGATTTTGCTGTCTGATAGTATTTCAAGATACCACCTTCCCTGTGTGCCTCCAGTGCCTCAGCATTCAGCCCAACTGCTCTAAGGAGAGCAGCAGCAGTAGTGAACTGTCTTTCACCTTAACCATCCAAGCAACCTTCACCTCCTAAGCAGCCAAGAATAAAATCCAGCTCCCCAAAAGGCATTTGGAAAAGGTACACTATATTTATATGTATGCGCCACTGCAAGGAATCTGTGCCAGGAGACTGGCTTATTACTTTTATTATTTGTTATTATCAAAGGCCAGTGTTGTGCTTTAGGAACAGTACCTGTTGCACTATAAGCTTCTGGGTGCACTTAACACATCTCTAGAAGCAGAGTGAACCTGTCACATGTCCCTGAAATGGATGGGAAATGCAGTTTGGAAAATGCCACTTGAGACATGTGAGTTTAAGGCACCAAAGAAGGAAGTATGCCAATGTTAATGAGAGAACAAGGAGCGTGCTTCTTGTCAAACGAATACGGAATAGCGAAATAAAAAGTATTTTCCCTTCCTTCCACTCTATTTTTTAATATTTCCCTTTTTAATCAACCTTTTGGTTAGCCTCATCAATTTAATTTCAATTCACTATGATTTAATATTAGTTCCATTAAATATCTGGGTATACTTCCCCTCAAAAGAGCAGAGAATAAGGCCCCTGTTTTTAATCCATGGCCTTGGTTACAGTAGTGGTGTGAGATGTGTAGTGCATGCTTGCTGTTATGCTAAATTCATTTAAATTCACCCCCAGAAAGCCACAAGACAAAGAGGAAAGGTAAAATCACTGTGATCACAAAGAGCGCCCTGGGCCTTCATGGGGCACAGGAGTACAAATGGAGAAATGTGATGGCACCAACACCGTGTTTATCTGGGGATTTTCTTTTTAGTGAAAATCAGAAGAGTCTGCCAGATCTCTGAGCTTCAGGTTAAACATTTACATTTGTTTATTCTTGTCTGCATTCCACTCATTTTTCCGTATGCCCTAAAATATCATTTGAAGTTTATTACAGTCACTCTAAGAAAGGTCATATGGTAGGTTTGGCATGATGTCTGATTTTTCCTGTTCCCCCAAATTACAGCATTTTTTAGTTGACCTGTCTCCTGTGAACCTTTGCTTTTTGTTTTTTGTTGAGTTTTTGGAGATAAGTAATTAACTTTATTTTAATATAACACTCATTCCCCTTGTCCACAAATGGATAAAGGGCACAAGGCACTGTTATATTGCTCTGAAATAATAGCTCACTGCTTAATGATTTTCCTCTGGATGCTGATTATTTAAAATCAGAGCCAGCATGTATGCTTTAGCAGATTTTGAAATTTTAGCTATGGAATCAGAATCGTTGCTTTTAAAGCAAAGTCTCTGCAGGAGTCCCCAAATTATATAGGCAGATCCCCTAATTTTAAAGAGCATAAAATGAAACTCTCAAAATCACTGGGTAGAGAGACACCTGAAATTGTTCCCCATGGCATAATACTTCACAACAGACTTGCTCTGCCACCTGGGGCCTCTGCTGCAGAGCAGGAAAGTCCCAGACTGGGCTCACTGGATTGACACTGGATCCCCAGACTCACCTCAGCAAGGGCAAACTTGAGCTTTGCTATCTAGGGGTGATGGGTTGAATGTCCCTCACCCAGGAAAGGAAGGGGAGACAGCACAGTGGAGATTATGGTGATTTCTACAGGTTCCTGGGAAGTAGCAGCCACTCACTTAAGCCAGCCTTCACCCAGCATCTGCACTAGCCTGACCCAGCTGTGAAGGGCAGCTTCCCCCTTTGCCTGCATTTACAGGGCAGCCCTTGTCTGGTGGTTCAGTTTACAACTCAAAAAACTCTTAAAAAGAGATTCCTTTTTAAAACATGGGGTAGTGAAAATTATCAAATACCACCTGAATCCTAAATGACTTAGCTGGTGAAAGGGACCAAAAAGGAAGTATGAGCCACAGCTGTGCAGAGCGGTGCACTCTGCAAGAAGAGTGCAACACTGCTGCTGTTGCTGCATCATCTGTGGGGTGTCTGCTTATTCAAAGACAGAGAAGGCTGTGCTGGAGCTCTTCCCCAGGAGCCCTGGGGCAAGCAATTTTCATGAAAGCCTGAATAAGTACATGGATTTCTGAGGCACTTAGAGAAACTTTCTGTGTAACAGTAAATCTTGATCTTTAATTACAGTTGTGCTATTCCCCCATCATAGCTAGCGGGGTGTGTGTGGGAGGAAAACTCTTCAATTACCTCTGCCTACCTGAAACTTAAAATAGAGAAATACAGAAATAAATGGTCAGAGACACAACTACACTGAAATGCAAAAAATCCATGTTTGTATGTGTGAGTGTATATACACACACATGTAAAGATATTCTCATTTGCATTACTATCACTTTTCTTTTTTCTCCCAAGAAGACAGCCTTCTCTCCCAGGCTCCAACTGTAAATTTCCTAAGGCATTGACTTAATCTTCCCTCAATCGGTCCTCATCGCTGGAATCACTGGGATGGAGGCCTGGAAGCAAAGCATCCAAAACCTCACAGCCAAAGCAAAACAATGTCTCCTTTCCCCAGCCTCCTAATAAGTTCAAGGAGTTATGTGAAACCAAACAAAGTGGTGACCTGGTCACATAGCTGAGCACTCCAGCCCCCGTGCTGTGCCATGCCGTGGCATGCTGTGCCTCCCTGCCAGGGCTGGCAAGCCCTTGGCAACCTGTGGGACATGATGGCAATTGCAGTGCATGTGGGGTGTGGCAGTGAAACCCATGCTCCAGCGGGTGGGCTTGCTGTAAGACACCCCAGGGACATCAGTGCCTGGCTTGTCCCCACTCAGTGCTGCTCCTGGGGTCCAGGCTGGCAGCAGCATCCCTGCTTGCCTGTGTGATGGCACACATGGTATGTGCAGGAGCAGTGGCACAGACTGTGTGCCCTGCACCACTGGGTCACTGAGGTCTCCAGGATTGCAGGAACACTTCTTTGAGGAAGTCTGGTACTGTCTGGTGACATAACAAGCTTTCCAGAACAATTCTTTGATTTATCTTTCCATAAAGTTTACCGATTTATGGTGCTCTAACATTATTTAATCAGAAGGACTCAAATTGATTGCTTGTACATGGCAAACCAGAAGAACAGTATTACTGCAGTGGATGGTTTTGGGGATAATGCAGGTGTTTTCTTACAATTGTGTCAGCCATCACAACACATTCAAGAGTTACTTCAGCTGGTGTTCCCATCAGAACTATAAGGCTTGATTTGCTTTGTGTGTATTTGGAGAAGAACTTCTATCTGTGTGAAGAAAATCCTTTCAAAGTAAGACTTTGTGTTGTGCTTCCAAAGCCTGAAGATTACAAATCTCACACAAGGAATTTATTGCACTTTGTTGTGTCACTCACATGAGTGGCATACCTGAGGAGACAGAACTCACTAAGCCATCACCTCAAAGCCGAATGTCTCTTCAGCTACAAACACAGCTCCCAGTGCTGGCGCCTGAAGGACATGGCACTGCTAACAGCAGTGAGAACTTCGCTCTATTTAGCAGAATTACAATTGAAAAGTCTCTTTCCCGTTTTTTTTTTTAAACATTCACTTGGAAAAACCTCACCTTTCTTAAGAAACCAAACCAATATTGCTTACATTCAAGGCTTTGCTCTGTCTGCTCTGCCCTGGTAAGTCAAAGCTTCGGTTTTAGCGCAGTGCAGCTGCTCCTGAGCATTCATACCAGGGAAGGATCATGCCAAGTGACTGCAGAGCAGATGCTGTGGTGTGGGCCCTGAGATGGTCCCCAGCAGACTGGGCTGCCCTTTTGGTATCTACATGGAAACCAAGGGCCTCTCCAAAATTTCTCCCTATTTTGGAGTGCTATAAAAAATGTGTTCTAATATGCTGACCAGTCAGCCCACGTTATGACAAGGAGTTTGCTGGGTGGCCAGGCTGCTGGTCCCGCCATGCCATGGCTCTGTGAATGACACTAGCCCCTTGCCCTCCTCTGGGGTGTCTGTACTGGCAGAATCTGTGGGGCTGACAATGGCACTGGCACTGTCAACACATGGGACTCACACCCTTGCCCTGACCACCCCGAGCATCCCTGTGCTCAGCCACACAAAACCTCACACTGGAGTGCCGTCCTGCCTGCTGAGAGAGGAGCAAACACTGACTTTTGAGGCTGAGTTTATGTTAAAAATAGTCATTGTGCCTGAAGGAATGAATCCTACATTGTTTTTTCACTTTCCTGCTGTGCTGCTATTTTTTTCATCTTGTCCCTCGTTAAGTGTCTCCCTGCCGCAGCGTGGGCAGCCCTTTACTTCCCAGTTTCCAGCTATGTGGTGTGCTTTATAGTTTTTCCCAACTACTGCATGAGGACTTCCAGATGAATTCTTGGCATGAACCCTGCCTTCAATAGAGCCTGAGAGATTAATTAATCTTTCCAGTAATCTCAGTAGGTGGGTTAGTAGTGATCAACACTGATGCTCCTGTTGTGCAGAGGATGCATCAAGTAGCTGGAGGTCTGAGCAGCTTGTCCAAAGCTGTGGCAGAAATCTCAGAGCTCAGTTACCAGGCCTGAGGTTCCACTTTCTCATTTCGTCTCAAAGATATGGTTTTCTGTGACCTGGTTTTCTGTGACTTGGTTTTCCTTCAGAATCTCTTCTGTAGTGTGTCCAGACTGGCATGAGGAGTATCTGAAATGGGGGAGAGACATTTTCCTGGGTGCCTTTGCCTTATTTCTTCTTGACTTGCATCTCATGCAGCCTCAGCTTGCTGGGGACAATAATGTTTTTGTTACTTGTTACAGAACTTGAATTAACTGAAAACAAAAAAAAAAATTCAGACTCTTCCTTAAGAAGCTTTTAATTTGATAGGTGAAATGTCAGGGAAAATCAATGTGAGTCTGTTTCCTCTCTCCTTCATTATGCGCTCCATTAAACAGCTTTTATGTTCTGTTTATAGGTTGGTTGTGTGTTTCGTCTCTTTTTTTTGGTTTAATTTATTTTAATTTTTTTAATAAAAGAAACATTCTTACATTTATGATGTAAAGCAAGCTCGGCTGAGAACCAGCACTACAAGAAATTAGTTTGGCTGGAGCAAGGAATCTGTGAGACCACGAACATCAAGATGTCCCTAGCAAGAGGCTCTGTGGCGGGATACCATGGAGGGGAGGTTGGTGGGGAAATCAAACACATTCCAGACAATTTGCTGATTGCAAATCTTCAGAGGTATAAAATGTCTCAAAATTGTTATGTCCCCTCTTGCGGTGTTAAGAGAGGTCTGATTGCCCAACCTGGAAAGAGAAAACCACAAGTGACTTGTTAAGGTTTCTGTCTCACCCCTACAGCGAGGAGCAAGAGAACGCCTTTTCCAGTTCGTAAACACCGCCTGGTTGACTGGAGGGATGTTCTCGCCCGGATGTGGCAAATTTTATAGCCGTGTGAATAAGAAACAGAGCACGCAAAGGAAAGTATTACAGTTTAAAGGGTGATAAAACTTAATGCCACCCTGCTCCATTTGTCTCCTGCCCCATGTTCTCTCAAAATGTCCATTGAGAACCTTTGACTTTGGTGAGGCTTAGGAGGCAAAGAGGGCAGTAAAACAAAATCTGGAGACCAGTAGACATGTCATCCAGGTTAATGCATTTATTTTCTTTGAGTAATGGAAAATAATAGCCCATGACTAGATTGAGAGAGAAGTTTTTCATTCCTTTTTCCTGTGATTTCCACAGGATTGCTCAGCAAAGTTATTTTGTTGCTGGATGTCTCAGTTTTTCCAAGTGTGTTGTAGGGACAAATTTTGTCCCACTTGGACTATGGCTATGAAGGTTAATTTAGCATTATTTGTAAAGTGCTTTGTGTCACTAAGGGCCAAAGTGTCCAAGGGGAGAATGGACACTGATAATGGTGCTGTAGTTGCACTGCTAAACCACCTCCCACACTGCAAGGCCAACCTCTGCATTTTCACTGCTCTTCCTTTCATTTGCACACATTGCCCAGGTATCTTAAAGTTGTGGTAAAGCTTTCTAGCATAGGACAACAAGCAAAGGGAAAACAATTTTTAGGCAGCTCTCACTGGGGAAACTGGACTGTCACCACTCCTCAGTAAAGAGATTTCTGAGCAGAAGACAGAAGAAATTACTGATCATCAGCAATTCTTGCACAGAAAGTAGTTCATTTGGATAAGTTGCTGACCAGCAGGACCAAAGGTGTCCACTCAGGACAAGGGAAAGTTTCATGTCAAAGTACAGAGGACTTCTTCCATGAATCAGGCTGCTCTTCCAACTGCAGATGACAGCAGGAAGGTGCTAGTGGTCTGTGACAGGGAGTGAAAACTAAGGACTCTATTGCTGCAGTAACAAAGCAGAGGCAAGTTGGTGAGAGAGAGAAGGGAAAAAGAAAGATGATTGATGTAATCATGACAGTGGTGACTTTATGAGGAAAGTTTTAGTAGTAATAAGCAGGATCATTGAGGTGCCACATGCATTAAGGAATGAGTCAACAAGGTAACAGGAAAAGATTCAGCAGAGGCACTGCCAGGGAAGGAGGATGGAAAGGAAAGGAAAGGAAACTACAGAGTGGGTTGGGAAGATCTCTGCTAAAGTAAAGATAGTGGGGAAGACTGCATTGCTGCACCAATTGCTGCCATGTCACACCACCAGGATGGTTTGTGCTATGACAAGAAGTGCTGCTGGGGAATGCATTGTCTATGGCCTTCCCCCCAAAAAAATGCATGCTTGCTGATAGCTCTCTGCTATCTCAGAGGATAGAAATGTTTGGGACTAACTTGAAAATTACGTCTAAACCCATAATCACTCAGACAGCTCCAGCCAGATGTCTAACTAAGAGATCTCCGGACATGGAGAGGAAGGCAATCTCTTATTTCTCCTGAGCATGTACATTTTTGCGCCATTGAAATGCATCAAATGGCAGGTTTCTTCAAATATTTTTCAGTTTTACTGAACTGGTAACTCATACAGAAAATCTAGGAAAAACAAACAAACAAACCAAAAAAGATGTTGTTTGAGAAAAATCTCATTTTGTCACCTGAGGACAGAGAGGTCTTGGGAAGTTGCACCTGGTCTCCTCGCCACTAGCAAGAGGTGAAAAGAGCAAGAGCCATGGTTTTGAAATTATCAACAATCAAACAACTACACTTTTTTTAAAGAACTGAAGTTTGGATCATCTGGAAGCACTGAGTATTTTTCTGAAAGACTTCATTGTATAAAGTATATAGTAGTGGGGATTTACACAGATTTTCTTGGGATGGCCACCAAAATATTGACGTATGTCTGATTAGTGTGGTTTATCTGTTTGGCATTCATCATATTTTTATTTTTGCTTTTTCGTTAGGGAAAACATTTGGACATGTTAATGAATGGAAAACACATCAGAAATTGCTCAGGATTAATTAATCAAATCCAATAGCATAGGCCACGCTCCTGTCTCCTGGGCCATACCCAGATAAGTTTGTCTCTGCCAAAGAAAGGATTGGTTAAGTTGGTCATCATGTAACATACTCATTAGGAACTCATGCCCATGATTGGTTAAATAATTGGATGGAAATTATTGCTGTCCTTCAAGAATAACAAAAAACCATTTAGCTCACTTTTTGTTCCATTAAAAAAAAAAGACTACAAAAGGAATATTTTTTACTTTGTTGCAAATTGTAACTAAAACTTCAATTAAAATCACATATAATAGTTTTATTTCACAGTTAGTTTATTTGACTCTAAGTTTTTAAAATTAAAAGGCTTCACAAATTAATAAAAAAATTGAACTATAGATTTTTGGTTTAAGACATTCTGTTGTCCTTACTGATGCTGCCTATTTCTTACCATTAAGCAGGGGGGTTAAAAGTAGCAATGCTTTCTGATGTAAAAAATAAGAAAAAAATATCCCACCCCAAAATCCTCGAAGGGCAATCTTACTCTGGAGAGTAAGGGAGAAAAGCTCATTTTCCATAAGATCTATTGATTTTCCATAGTTCTTTTCCATTTTGAAATAGGCTTAGTTCATGTCTTGTTTCTGCGTTTTCTTAAATACCTACTACAACCCCAGGCTGTAACACCTTCTCATGCACATTAGCCCTGGCAATGTTACAAAACTGTTCCTGCTGTCAGGGGCTCCCATGGGCACTGCTCTGCAATGGTGGAGTGCAGAAACCATCCTTCCTACTGGATAAGTTCCAAGAATCCAAAAGCCTGGTTACATGATCTGCCAGGCAAGGTACAGTCCAAATCTAAATAACTTCTCTAATGCCTGAAATGGCTTTGCTTATACACCCGAGAAATACGGAAACACTGGAAATGATGTTAATTGAATTTTCCCTCCTCCTTCTTTTGTCCTCAAACCCCACTGCATTTTAAAAAATCCCTTTTTGAAAATAACTATCAGAGCTGGAAATTAAGTTAACATGAAGTGAGTTAAGGATGTGACTAAACTCCTGATTAAATTTACTTGGAAAAAAAGAGAAAGTTCTACTGAAGGTGGAAGGCCAGACTTGTGTAAGGCAGCATGGGCTGAGCAGCCAGTGGGTGTCCGGCGCTGGGGTAGCTGAGCATCTCACCAGCATCACCCATAGCTCTCCCTGAGTACTGACTTCTTACCTCCACCTGCAGTAGGGGAGCCCAAACTGAGCTTTCTGTGGGAAGAAGGTTTCCCCCTGCCACAGGCTGTGTGCTTTCGCTGGCGTGAGAAGCGGCTTCCTGCCTTTTGATAACCAACACTAGCTAAGGCAAAAATTCTGCCTAGCATGCATTTCCCAGAGCTTTGTCGCTATGATTGAACCAATATTCTTTCCACTGCTTCTCCTGAGAGGCTTTCCAGTGCTTGATACATCTAATTGTTGAAGTGTTGCCTTCAGCATCCTCTAATTACAGTTTGAAATTAAGCTTAAGCTTTTTTTCCACCTTGGCTTCTACTGTTCTGTGACTGGGACGATATTTTCTGGAGTAATTCATAGTAAATGAGTTTCAGAAGGGCAATGACTAGATAGAGAAGGGTAGAAGACCAGCTTTTGCTCTAAACAGACACGTTACTCTTTAGGATTTTTCAGTGTTTCCTTTAAAATGCAAACAGTACATCTGCAACAAAGTCTCGTGGGCATTGAAATCTTCTAGGTTATGAACAGCTATGAGGGTGGGAGCTCAGTGTCTACACTTGACTTGGACTTCAACCGTATCTTTTTGACACCCCTGAAGTTCCCAAGTTTTCTGGTTGCCCTTTTCTTCCTTCTGTACACATACTGCCCAGACACAATCCTGGTTTCTGTGCAGAGCTCAGTCTCAACTTCTTGGAATCACTTAATCCACTCTTCCCACACTATTTGAGAAGGGGCCCAAGACCTGTCAATGAATGCTTCTTAAAGGCTAAAGACAAGCACTCATGTGTGAGATGTATCTCCCATAATGGGATCACACAACTGTAACTTCCCTAGGGCAACTGGTACAGGCAGTTTTGTGTCACAGCGTATACCACAGCACGTGTCGCAGTTGAGACAGCCACAATACACAGACTATCACCATACAATATCAAATGACCTCAACCCATACAGAGTAACGCTATAACACTTCAGAAGGCTGCAGGTGTCTGCTCTTCTTGGTCTTTAGCCCAACCTTTCATACCCCTCATTGTTAATGCAGTGCACCTGTGTGCCCTCTGTTTCCCCTGGTGATTGGTCAGTGCACCTGGGCACTCCATGGCTCATTGCTGTCAATGCTGCTCACCTGCTTCTCACAGCTGTAACCATTGGGGATGAGGCTCGGTCACAGCCCCACTCCCAATTACCACAAACTGTGTGCCTACAGTTTTGCACAGGGGTACCTGAAGGCAGAATACCTGCCATGGACAATCTCCCTAAGGCGAGACCTAGGCAGTAACCAGAAACTTTGAACTGAAAGCATATCTTGAAACCAAATGTTTCAGAGCTTTAAAAAAAAGTGTTTTGCTATTGCACAGCCAAATGGAAAGCAAGCTATATAAATACTTTTTTCCAAAACCCTTGTCCATGTCTTGCTTTTTTTTTCTCCCTCTCAGAAACAGAAAAACAACCAAACAATTTCAGTAAGCCTGGTGGTAAAGCACTCACATATTTTGGATTTAAATCCTTGCTTAATTATGGGGCCGTAGCTCCATCTCTCCCTTTTCTAATGAGTATTTCTTTGACATTTAACACCTTTGCTAAGAGACACTGCAAGAAGCCTGGCAGCAGGGGCAGTAGCCACATGTACAGAAAGGGGCTGCATACCACAGTATCTGAAGGAGGCCAAAGTGGGTCTGAAGGTTTGCCATGGTTGGGGCTATGGACCTGTCTTCCCTTGAACTTCTTCCTGCCTCTTCCCAGCTGTCACCAGATATGGCACCCTACATGTGAGAAATGCTTTTTGTAAGTTAGCAACTTCTGATGAAAAACTATTTTGCACCCCAAATTATGAGCCAACTCTCCTGGAGTCATGCACAATACCCCATCACCCACTCTGATGTTGGCTTCTCATTCTCTCTGCGACCAGACAAAAGGATTTTATTAAGTAACAATCTGAATGGCTTAGAAAAAGAACAAAAATCTAATTTTCAAGAGATTATGGTGAACCTCTTGTAAACTGTGTTCAATAAGAAGAGGACTTAGAACAGGGCATATAATGGGTCTGAGTGACTGTGCTGTGGTAACAGGTCATTTCCTGATGGTTAACAGGTAATTTTTCTAACAATCGAAATGCAGGGATCATGCATGTAGGTTTCTAATGGACACTCATGAAATGGTAAGAGGATTGATGAATACCAGGTGGCCACACTTCAATTTCCTATTGTCAAAAGCTCCATTTAACTCAGCAGGCAGTAGGATCTCTGACCACCTGAATCTGAAGTGTATGGAAGTATATGGGCAGGTAGTAGCCATATACATTTATACCTCCTCTCCTGAGAAACAAAAACCCTTGATAAATGGCATCACTGCAGTAGCTCCATTAGAAAGAGCACCATCAAAACTATCCAGTCCAGGAACTCAATCCCCTAAGCATCCTGGAATCACTAGAGGTACCTCTGTCAGTTAACTCTGTAATTGCTGGTTCACTGCACTGTTTAGCTCCTGGAAGCAACAAAACAGGAATGCTGACTCCATGGGATCACCAGTGCTTCAAGGGGTGGCCTGCAAAACTCACCACTGTAGGACCAATAAGGGAAATAAATACATTAGTACAGCTTTTTTTCAAACTCTCTTACCATTCTCTATGTTGTTGACAGTCCTGTTTTTCAGGAGAAATGTTTGTGAGTTCTAGACACTGTTCTCTGTCATGGCATAGCTTACTATTATTAGTATTATTTGTAATGAGATTAAGTTGTGGGTTTTTTCCCTGAAAAAATAAGGCTGTTCCTTGTAAAGGGAGACATTTTTTCCCTACGACTTTGAAAATTCCTATTTGCATAAGTTAATGCTTTATATCAGAATTCTGTTTGCAAAGGACCAGTTTGGTAGAATCCACATTGTGTTTTTCACTCAAAATATGGACTAGAAACCCATTCTGAGCCTTTTGCTTACTTTTCCTGGCCATAATGTCTATCTTGAAAAGGATTTTGATTCTGAAATTCAGACTTCATTCAGGGCTGCAGAGGTTTGATCATTGAGTTTACAGTTTGCAACACGCTTTCCACTTTTACTGGCCACCTCTCTTGCACTCACATTTCACTTGCTTAGTGGCAGTCTGGCTTCACATCCTGGAAATGTATCTAGGAAACTTCTCTTGAAAAGCCTGCAGAATGTGTCCTTCTCCTGGTGCCAATCATGTAGGTTGCTCCCCTTTGCCGTACAGCTCCAAATGAATGTCCAGAAGCTTATAGATAAACAATGAAATCCTCCTGAGATTTCTGCAGAGTAGAAAAACTGATGTCAAAGCCTAAATTTCTTTGGACTAGGAATCTAAAGAGAAATTAATTTCTGATGAAAATTATCTGTACAAAACAGCTGATAGGTGCAAGATACTGTGCAGTTTTATTATATGGTACTACAAGATAAATTCTATGGGGGCTTATGCTGGGATTTAAATCCACAGTGATTAAGAGCTTGGCTTCCCAGAGACTGTGGCATTTCCAGATGAGCTGCATTGCCTGACGACTCTGGAGAGCCACAGACATTTTAGAGGTCTTCCCAATGAGTTTTGAGAAAAAGAACTGGGTAAAAGACAAGATTCTCTTTTTAAAGACATTAAAAGACAAACATCTGGAGAGGTTGTGGGAAGACAAGGAGAGACAGGAAAAATGAAAAAGAGACAGAACAGTAAGATCCAGGGCACATGTGGGAACGGAAGACACATTCTGCTGCCCATGAAGAGTAAGGCAACAATCATCACAGAGCCTGTGTTGACTAAGATTTGCTCCTCTGCCTCTCCTGTACCCCTCCAGTAGAATTAATTCCTCATGTTATGTAGCTGCTTCCTGGTCCTTCCTGCTCTTTTTTGGTATTGTACAGATCATAGTCTAGTGGTTAACACTTAAGATTGGGAGCTGGGCTTCTTGGACTCTGAAGCTTTGTGACTGATATATTGCGCAGCTGTGGGCAAGTTACTTCATCTTTCTGTACCTTGGGTCCATTGTTTTCAGAGGATAACAGTACCAACTGCTCTGTTGGAGAGATTAGGGGGCTTAACTAAAGTATCTTTGAAAAGCTATTCTGACATCTTGGATGAAGAATAAATTGGTAATAATGCATATTGCTCCTCATGATGCAATGCAGTTATTAAGAAAAGATGTTTGCAGGCTCTTGGAAGGGTTGTGGAAATGCTAAAGAAAATTATCTAAAGAAGGGTCACTCGCCAGTGTACCAAAGCCTGAGCTATGCTTTTTTCGAGTTTGCCAGATCTTATGAAGGAAAGAACATGTGGACAGTGGATTCTGTACAGAGTCAGGGCATTTCCTATCTTACAGAGGGGGAGCTCAACCAGAACTCACACTCATGGTTTCTCACCCTTCCCTAATACAAGTCAGTCATCAAGCACACGCAAGAAACATTTTTTGTGCCTTTATGCAAGAAAACACAAATTCAGTCCAAGAACAGCTGTCAAGACCTTCATGTGCTTGAGCTAAGGATACATGTCCTAGTCCTCATATGCCACCAGTGCTGGAAGCCTCTGTTTCTCACAGCTGGAAGTCAGGGCTCAGGGAAATAAATTTCAACTTTGAGAGAGTGTAATAACAAAATTTTCTCCATATGCAAGTGATGAAATGAGCCAAATACAGCTGCCTCCTACCAGCCCTGGAATAACAGCCTCAGCTCCTCTAAACTGTCAGCAATAAAATTATATTTGCTTTGAGCAACACTTTGGAGAATGGAGTGAAATGATTTTTAAAGGAAATAAACCCTATTTTGCAATATGTATTTATTGTACACATTAACTTCCACTAAGTGGTATGGAGTAATAGTATCAGAGAGCTTTGTATTCTTACAGTGATTTCCTCTGTGTGCCTTGGTGAGCTTATCTCCACAGTCCCAGCTCACAATTCCGACTCCTGCCCTCACTTTGTCAAGAGGAGATCACATTGCAAACTGGCCAGAGGTTTTCTCACCTTTCCCTAATGCAAAACATTCCATGAGCACGCACAAGCCATACGGATCGTCCATGATGACTGCAGATACAGCACTCAAAGGCTAGGAAGGAAACATATTTTCCCCTCTTGCTGGGATGTGCCCAGACCTGCAGCCTCTGAGCATGCCCAGGTCCTGGGATGGCTGCCTCCATGGGTACCAATTGCAAGTCTGGGCACATTTGTATCATTCTTTTTTTTCTTAGGGACCATAGCCTTAACACAAGGGAGATGATCATGCAAAGAACACATGTGGGTGCTGATTTCTGTTGTGTGGCCTACACCTTCCTTAGCACCTCATTACAGGGGTATGAAAACAAGTTGGTAAATGGCCACAGTTACATTAGTGTTGTACCTGCCTCCCTTTCCCTTTGTTCCATGCATAAACACTGTGATCTTTGCTGTTCTGTGAACTTTCAAAACTCCTGTGCTGTGTGATGGATTCGCTAAACCTGACAGGGCTCAGAAACATTCCTTTTCCTTAACAGGAGACTGCAGGGTCATATGTCTGTGTGCACGTCTGCACAGCTAGGAGATTCTGGATTATCACAGAGGGTGCAAAGCATCCTCTGGGCATATGATGCTTCTTATGTGCTCTGCAAGTGTTAGCAAGATAAGTGTGGTTTTAAAGTCGTCAAAAGAGCAAAGAGGACATGTAGACAGATCTTAGTAGGGAAATGATTTAAGGTTCTAGGACAATAAGCAAGCTTAGTTCTAATGAGGAATATGTGCTTTGCTCAGCAGAGGTAGCCTGGCTAAAGGGAATGTGAAGTACTATATCTCATTACTAGTTGGCTGTTTCTGGCACCACAGGTGTACTTTGTGAGCTGTGAAGGAATGTCAGGTATCCAGACAGCCCCATGGATGCATTTCTGATAGCTAGGGGCCCTTACTCCAGGATATATTGGCTTGAGAAAAATATTAGGTCCTAATTTTGTACAAGGTGTTTCAGATAAAGAAACATAAAATAGAATTCTCTCTTGAAAGTGGTAATTGGTTGTGTGGATTCAAATAAAACCTATGTCTGTGTTATACCTTGGTATCAAGAAAGCTCTCAGATATCCTTACATGTGAAGAGAAAAGCATGACCTGGTTGAAGACAGCACAAAACTAGTTAAAAAATATCCAAGATCATTAGCCAAGAACATGATGTAGTTGCACAGCAAAAAAACCTCCCGCCAACCTGATTTTGCAATGGTTTAGGCAAGGTAATTACTGTTGTACTGTGACTTTGTGGCCAGAGTACCAGGCAAGCCTTTGTAAGGCTTAAGGTCTCACCTTATTCTGGGCCATCCTAAATCCTGGGTTGTATTAACTTAGCTGTAAAATTAGTCTCCTAGATACTCTTGAATTGGGGTTTTCCTATACATGTCAAGCAATTTGCTCACCCAGCATTAGCGGAGAGACAGGGAGGTGCTGTAAGCACTTGGGCTGCTTAGGTATGACTTTTGCTTTACACCCATATGGAAGACTCTCTTGTATTAGGTATTGCACTTCAGGAAAGGTGAAGACAGTCAGAATAATAAAAGTCAGAAAACACAACTTCTGTGAAAGAGCAAAGGAATTTAATGTATGTTCAGGAAAGAGAGAATGGTGGGGGCAATATAGAAGCCCTCTGGTATGTAAAGCTGCTTCTGGAAAGAGCAGTGATCATTCATACTCCCTGTTACCTGGGCAGAGGTAGAAGGAATGTGTTCAGTTTGCAATGAATAGGCTGTTTGAAATGGAATGAAGCTATTCTAAGCACTTTCAGTTCAGCACTGGGAGAGGCTGGGGGTACTGGGGATCCTCTTTCTGGAGTGCTGGAAGTAAAAGTTAGATGTCACTTGGTCAAGAATAAGTTGGTTTAATCCTAGTTTAGATATGAGGGTTGGGCTAGATGAATTCCTTGCTTTCAGCCCTGCATTTCCATATTTTGCTTGAACCCTTAGTCTAAGAATCTGGAAAGCCCCAGAGGCTGGGTTGGCAGGAGAAGAGAGCCCTTCTGGGCTGTACACTGCACTGATTAATTTCTTGTCACTACAGTGTAGTTTGTCTCCTCTCTCCGTCTATTTTCCAATATTCTTTTCTAAATGGCAGAACAAGCACTCAGTATGGGTCTGTTTTTCAAGGCAGGACTCTGAGAACAACTTAAAAAGTTTGCCTGACGTATGAGGCCATATTGAATATGTGCAAATGCACATAATGCATCACCTGCAGCTACAAAACTGCTTATTAGTAAGTTTGACTAACATTTTTAGTTATAGTTAGTTTAGTTTAGTTTAGGTCTTTCACTGACTTATAACTTTGACAGCTTCAATCATTTGGTCTTAAATTTTAGGTACATGGTGTTTGCCTCAAACTGAATTATTTACCAAAATTTCAGCCAAAATGACATAGTGTTTCTGAGAAGAAGGTTGGAAAAATACATTGTTTGCTTCGTTGCTTTTTCCTTTTTTTTTTTTTTTTTTTTTTTATAACCTTTTATTTGGAAAGCCCTAGAACCTCTGTGCTTTGGAAGTGCAATTGGACACTTGGCAGAAGAGGTGGCTTTTGTGCTGGGGATGGGCTTTGTCTGTCTCTGTGAAAAACTACTCACATTTGGCCAAGTTATAATACTTAGAAAAACCATGTGGAGAGGGTCTGTTACTCCTGCCAGCTTAACTCCTGGCACAGCGACATGCCCTAGAAAGTTGCCATCTTGATGGCAAACCCTGTAAACATCCATGCTATGGCTACTTTGACATGCCTGTGCTGTCCCCTAGTTTACTTTAAAGCATAGGAAATAAGGCATCCCTGTCCTAAGGGACTATTACCAAGGTTTTCTATTTGATCACTCAAAATGCAGGAAATACTTGGATTAGGTCTATGCACAATGGTAATCCCACACTTTTGGGCAGATCATATGTTACATTCTTGAAGCCTCTTTCCCACAGGTCTTCTGCCATGCTCCAGCAAAGAGGGGAAGCTACCAGCTCCTGGACTTTTGCAGGTGACAGCAAAAGAGAGACAGCTGAAGCAGGATGAGCAATGGGAGGGCTGGCACAGTACCTGAGGGAGCTGTGAGAGCAAAGGGTTTGGCCTCACAGAGGCTAGGCCATGCTGCCTACAGGGAATTGTTCACTGAGGGCTCCTAGATGTAGATTCTCATTTTCTGGGGACCCAGCCTGAGACCCTGGGGTCTCAGCTGGGACTGAGGTTGGCAGGAACTGTGTTATGAACATCTGCAATGCTGGCTAATGACAAGCAAGAGTCAAAATCAAGACCTAGGCATCTCAATGACAGGATTTAAAATTAATGCTTACCACGAATCTTGTAGACACACTGTTGACCATATGGCTATGTCTATACTGTCAAAGGCCCTGAGGCTGCCTTCAAGACTAGATTCAATTTTGTAAGTTTGCAAGCGTGGCCAGGAGGTCAGGCAGTGCACATGCTGAAGCCAGATGTAGCCTGATGGACCATGCAGGCACTGTTTGAAACAGTCATGGGGCCTCAGAGGACACCACAGCTTTAGCTGCTTAGTAAACTGCACCCATGATTGTATGGACAGGGTTTATGCTTTCAGTTCAACATTTGGAGAATGAAGCAAATACCAACTTGCCTCCTGGGGCTGTAGCAAAAAATAGACGAATTAATCTTTACGAGACACTTTGATACTATTGTCATGAGTGCTATAGAAAAGCCCACGAGAAAACAAAATGATGTTGTTTTCAGAGGAGGATTTGAATAGTGCGCAGTCAGTAAGGCTTGAGGTCACTGAAGCTGAACAATGAAGAGAAAACAAAATCTCAAATAGCTGTTCCTGTAATGAACAGTGCTCCTCCTGAGCACAGAGTGAGGCAGCCATCCCATGGAAAAAAGCCCTGTTGTCATGCCACGGAAGGCTGTGTCATGAAAAAAGCAAACACATGAGGGAGCCCTCCTAAAGGTGCACAGGTAACTGAACTGGAGCTTTCACCTCCATGGTTTCACAACCTTGATTTCACAGGTTTTCGCCCATCCGCAGCTCCCCCCAGACATGTGCATGTATACATTCCTCACACATCAAAGGTCAATGGCAATGTGGTTACTAGGCAAATTTTCCCCATTAAAACCTTACCAAAGGCAGATGTTTAGGGGCCTACAGGATTTACAGATTTGCTCTCCAAAGAGCATATTAGGGAAGATGACTGTTCTCCTGTTGGGTCGTCGGCTGTGTTTTTGAAAGCCTCAGTGCCCACCCCAGATTAAAGCAGCATGTTGCTGGAATACTGGGCCTCCAATGAAGATGCCTTTCAACAACGCAAAACCACTAATGAGAAAACATAGACAGAAGGAGAGCCAGCCCCTGATGGCAGTGTTTCTCAGCTTTGAGTAGCTTCCAGGGCCATCGATGGCACTGGCCTGATGGAGCAGCGGGTCAGAGGAAAATGAAATCTTTGCTCTCAGTGGCTCTGACATTTGTCTGCAGTCAGGACACGAAAGAAAAGAAGGAAAGAGAGCAAGTAAGAGAGAGAAAGAGAGATCCTGGTTGGCCACATACCGTACATGCAGATAGTGTACTGCAGTTTTCTAGGCTAGGGAGACCTCCTATTCCAAGTGTTCCAGTAATTAACCTCACTTTCTTGGCTGGTGTTAATTTGTTCCAAGTATTTGGGCTTTAGATCTAACCATGGGAATCTCATTCCCTGCAGAAGCCTTGCCAAATATTACTAGACATTTTACCACACACATGCAGGCCAAAAAAAGCAAGGCTAATTACACAGCTTTTTGCAAAGTGAAGTGTATTTGTTATAAGTTCAACGTCTTCTAATAAAGGAGAAGAGCGGGAGAAAGCAAGGCAACATCTTTTAATGTCTGCCAATGGGAGGAGGAGGCAGGGAGGAATGTGGATCTGCCTTTTGCTGTGTGGTACCTGCAACACAAATCCCCAGTGAGGCTTTAGGAGCCAAGGTGTGACGATCCACAACATGAAACCAGAGGGGAAGAGTGCTACCAGGATTTTCAGCTGTAAATAACCTAGTTCAATTATTTGATCCAATGGGAGTTTTCTAAGTAAAATTTTAAACAGGGGAATTATTTAAACCAGATGTTGATTTCCCAGTACTTTCTTGTTTCTCCCCCTTTTGTACTGTATGTGCTACCTGTAAAGGACAGAGTGTGTATGGGAGGGAAAATGTGTGTTTGAGAGTGTGTGTAGGGGCTCTCTCTGACAGCATGACAAGCAACAAAGTCATACGTGACAACACCTACAGCAGAAGAAATAGGTTATGAGAAACCCTATGAATTTTAAAGTCCAAGTGCCTGCAGTTTTTTGACTCATTCCACACTGAAGGGGTTTTAAAAGGGCCAGCAAGGTAAAAAGGGCTAGAGGGGCAGTCCTAATGCCAGAGTGCTGACATTTGGGATCTCTTATCAGGTGAAGTCCTTAATTTCATTGAAATATTTTTTCTGCTTGTTATTAATTTTCTAGCTTTTGAAATTAACAATAAAATGTAAAAATACCTAGTACTAACATAAACCCTTTTATCCCTAGACCTCAAAGCAGTTCATAATGGTGAGTCAGTACTATTATCCACACTTTAAGCCCATCTACAAATAAGTTTCTTCAGGGTCTATTTCTAAGTCTGACTTTGTAATCCTTTGCTTAGTGCATTTGAATTTATTTACTTTTTAAGTGGGTAAACGTAAGTTGCTCAGACAAGCTTCTTTGTAACTTCTCTGGGACTGAGGTTGTTGAGTCTCAAATGAAATCAGACGTCTTTAGTGTTTGGGAAGGTTAGAAAGCAGTTAGGGAGTAGAAGGAAGCATTCACCTTTTTCCTAAACAGAAAGTTTTCTGACTTGTTCAGTGAAATGGATGAAATGCTTTCTTCATGCAATAGTTCAAGATTTGGGAATTTTGTTTTGCTCTAAATCTGATCAACTCTCCCCAGGTTAAGATCTGTATGACACAAAATTCTACAGAAAAAAATATACTTGGGAACCATTGAATACTTATGATTGATTTTGGATTTCTAATTTTTTAACTGCTTTCTTATACGAAATATAGCATGACTTAGAAAAAAAAATAGCAAAACTTTGTATCAAAAAGGAAAGGACAATTTCTCTGTTCCAGAATATTAAAATAGCTTGTATTTTTTACTGGCATTGTTGAAATTCCTTCCCTTCCTCCAGGTTTCTTCTTCACATAACAACAGCAGTATCAGTTTTATCTTGATGGAAGGGCATATTCTCACAGAGTGCAATTCCATCAGCTTTCTCTGGCCAGCGCCAGTTGCCAACTTTGCTCCTCTGATTTATATTAGAAGAAAGGCTGAGGTTACCCCCTATAATCCTCATTCTCTTCACATTGAATTGTTCCCCAGAAGAAGGTCAGACACAAGACTGCTGTAAATTAGCACAGCTCCATTGAAAATTGTGTCACACCAGCTGAGGGTTTGGCTTAAAAGCTGCAGTTAGAGGAGTGCATTTTTGCCTCCATAAAGGCTGAGACTGGCCCAGCCAATCTGATGAAGCAAGGCTTAAGAGGGGGGTCCGAATCAGTTGTTTTTCTTCTTGGTAATCTTTTAAAATCAAGCATGTTCTGATTTTTACAGCTTATTTGGAGAATCGAGGATGAGTCAGTGGTGGTGGAGGTGTGGGGCAAGTGGTCACACCATCATTCCTATGCGGGCCTGGCACATGCCCACAGGTGATCAGCTCCATCTCAGCTCCCACACAGCCCCGTGTGCCCTGACCAGCCCTCTGTGCTGTCAAGGAGGAGACACCTGTAAGCTCACGTGGAATAGCCTCTGCCTTCTCTCTCTGCTCTCCTACTTACTGGTAGTAAATGGTGTGTTTAAGCTCCAAAGTCCATTGATAAGTGTCTACTGCTTCCACATATCTGACTGTGTCCTCACCCACATGTGTTTTGCCTGAGGATTTTCCAGGCTCTCAGCTGACACCTGGCCACATAAACAGTTGACTTTGTGTTGTCCCACTGGAAGGTGCAAAAGATGCTCTCATGAAAGGATTGGAGGAAAGTGGTAAACCTCTTGGATCATTTACATTGCCTGGAACATCTACAGCATGATGTTCCCCAGCTCTTCCTCTTTGCCTCTTCCCTCCATTCCAAAATTGTCATGCCTTCAGATAATTGTTTATCTGTATGAATTTTAACAAAGGGGCAGAAATGTTCAGTATTTTTCCCCAGACCACAAGCTGGCTGTGAATGCCAGGGCAAAAGAGTCCTCTCCTGAAGCAGGGGCTGGCCAAACTGCCTGGAACACTTTCACATTAGATATTGTATTTTAAGTAATTTTGCTATCTCTAAAAATATCCAGCCTCTTTTGATCCTTGTCATATATGGAGAATGAACAGGGGCACATGTTGATGGCAGAGATGCCCCTTTTTGTACAAAGCATTGTATGGAAATATCCCCCATAAAGTATGTGTCTCCAAACAATAATGTGGAAAAGGCAAAACCCCAGAGCCTGGTGGGATGCTCGGGTGAGAAGCTCCTCACTGCTGTGGTGTCCCACCTTGGCAAAAGAAGGCCAGAAGATTATACTGGGGAGAAACAGAAAACTTGTGCACACACGGCAGAGAAATGGTTATAATGAGACAGCCCTGGGATGACTGCACAAGTTTTTTGCTTCCCACAGGACTGTCAAATGGTGAGTGCAAGCCTCTGGGGCCTTGTACAGCTGAGCTGAGATGAGAGGAATTTTTCAACACCCAAAGCTGGATCAAACCCTTCTTCCTGCTTCTAGTTCATAAAGCTTTTTAACTTTTGAAGGGGAGAAAAAGTGATCCCAGATGTACAACCCTAATTACATACTTAGATGAAATTGGATTAAGGTGGCTGCTGCCTGTCCTTTTCCTCTGAAGATGTCTGGGACTGGTGAGGAACTCTGGGTTACTGATGCTGGGGCACAGACCAGGGGGATCTGATCCAGCACTGCATTCAATAAAAACTCACCAAATGCTCCCCTCTGACTCAGGACATGGCTTCTGATCATTAGGGACATTATCTTGATCATCGAGAAGACTCACACTATTTTTCTAAAATTTACCCTTCTCCTCAATAAAGCTACGTGTGGGCATAGAGTGAGGATCTGCAAGAATCTTCCTCCCCCAACCAAAAAAAAAAAACCAAAAAAAACGGGCAGAAGTAACAGTAAGCTGGGCACAATATGCACCACTGCTTTTAATGTGCTTAACACATGTCTAGTTATTTTAATTTCCACTAAATCAGGCCAACATTGTATATCTCTATCGTGCCTGCCTCGCACCCATGTGCAGCACATTCCAGTCAGCACACGTGAAAGGCATGGGAACTGTCTTTCCTTGCTGTAAGCTGAATGGCAAGACACTGCTGAGCTGCTCAGGACTGTGAGGTTGCTGACAGCAGGAGGATGTCAAGCCAGGCACATGGATGTGATATGGGTCTGACAAACAGGCAGTTTGGGGTCTCCCTGCCCACTCAAAGCCGGATGGCATTAGCAGGGCACAAATCAGTCTGCTCTATGCTCCCTGTCTGAGCAGGATTTTCTCAGAATGAATATTTATGGTGTTTTCATATTTCAGATAAACCCCTCGAGTCTCATTACGTTGTTTGAATCCAAATGAGGCTGATGGCTGCGGCACAGTGCCGTACCACAAAAACCAACTCTTGCAAATCTGACCCAGCGTATAGAAGTTTAAAGCTAAACCAGTACAGAGGCTTGAATGATCCTGTGGTCAATGCCAGACCAGCATGTTAATGGGCCCCCTATGGAAACATGGGCTGAGGTCCACAGCTTCAGGTAGGTGACTTCAAGGTCAGTTGTCCCTTGTCAGTTCCTTGAACATAGAAATAACTTTTCCTCTCACCACCTAGTCACTTGTTTGAATATATATTTCTATATTCTGTACCAAAGCAAGGTGAATCTTTGGCCAGAGAAGCTATTGGTAGAATTGGATGTGTTGTGTTGACTTCTTAATATTGCTTCAGTGTCTGTTTTGAAGCTGTTTTAAGCACACAACTGTAAAAAAAGCCTCATTAAAGAAAATTGTTAAAGCAGAGATAAAGACAGAGGGGTGAATAGCTTTATTGAAACACAGTTTAAAGTTCACAGAATTACGGTTTGAAATTTTTTTTTTGTGTGGGTGGAGATCTAGTCTTGCAACCTGCAAGAGTTCATGGAACTTGTAACCTGTAAACAACTCCAAGTGAGATAAATTCAAGTCTTTGAAGGTTGCAGTGCCATCAGATGCATCCCTGTGAAAGCTGTGACTTCAAATAACCTTTTGTGGCAGGAACAATAATTCCCTTCTGGACAAATATTCTGTTGCATTGAAACTATTTGGCTAGCATAATACAGGATAAAAGATAGTCCTGAGAGCTTGACACGTAGCTGGTGGCAATAGAATAGTGATAGAAATTCAAGAGGTTCTGAGTTTCCAGAGTTAAACAAAACAGTGCTGGAAGGGACCTTTGGAAATAATTTAGGACAGTGTTTTAAGCTTAGGATCAGGAGAACAACTGCTGATCTGAAAGGCATTACCAGGCATTTCACAAAACCATTGGGGGAAATAAACCTTCCTTCTTCCTGATATTCTCTGGCATCGGAGAAGGCAAGAAAATGCATTGGGCAGCATTACACTAAGCAAACTCCTAAAGGTCAGCGTAAATTATATTTGGTTGGAAATGGGAACTACTGTGGCTCATGAACTTTTTCTGGAAGTTTTGTTGAGCTAAAAGCCACCAATTGAGCCCAGTCTCTTGCCAGATTTTAACACCAGCCCACCCAGTCATTTCCTTTTGACCTTCCCAAGTAACTGTTGTAGCTCTCCTCTGTAAACCCTCTCTGGATTCAGCTGCCTGTGAAGCAAGGAGCAGAGCCCTGCTCTGATATGACACAGCTTCATAACCTTGATTCAGGCTGCTGAGGAAGAGCTGTGAGAGTCTATAGAGACATAGGAAATGTAAAACTACTGACAGAGAAAGCACTGTTGAGATGAGTTCATACCCATGCTCAAGGATTCATAGGGAAAGCACTACCATGAAACGTAGGAAACTGTAGAGCACAAAAAATACAAACCCCAAACAAACAAACAAAGCAGCAAAGAAAACTAAACCCCATGGAGGCTTGTGAGGAATTGCAGTGTCCTGTATTGAGAAAGTGTTGTTGCTGTCAGTGAAGCCAGGGGAAGATGACAATGGAGCAAGGAAGGGAGTTAGTTTCCAGGAGCTGCAGAGGCCAACCCAACCTCTCCTGACTGGTGCTTGCCTGGTCACACAGGGCTCTGGGTGCCTTATCAGGGTGATAGGCGCACTGATTTTTACCCTAGATTTTTACCCTGGGATTATCAAACCCCAGCTATCTATTCTGTGAGCCAATAAATAATTGTTTCACACTCCTAAACTGTGCATATTCTCCTGTGCCCAGAAAGTTGATCTCAAGGAGGGGCTGTCATGAGGCGTCTCTATTTGATAGTGGGAGAAGAGGAAGTGACAGGTCTGATGGACTGAGCTCTCAGTGGGCATGAAAGTTCAGCATCAGCCCCAGCACCTGGAGTGTGAGCTCTGGGAAGTGGGAAATGTGGTGCCAGTGCTCTGCTCTCCATATGGCTCCCAGCCTCTGTGAGCAGAGCACAGGATAACTGTGAACACCCAGTGGATTTGTCAGAACTTCCCCACCTCAGAGGGGTGCATTGTGAAAATTAATCAGTTTGTGTTTGACTTTTTGGCTTGGCGCTCCCTCAATTACTTCTTCACACACAAACCCACAATAAACTAATTAGGCCTATTTCTTTGACAGGCTGTTAAAGAAGAAAGAGAAGAAGGATGTGTCTAAACTGCTTGAAAGACAATATTGGATATATATGCCAACAAAAGGCATCAGTAGCTCTTTAAATTCCTTCATTCTGAAGCTGTGATGAACAGAAATAGCAAATGAATGGCTTCCAGAAATGATGGGATATAGTTCTTGTTGCTGTTTGGCTTGTGTTTCTCTTTAAGGGATAAGGAGGACTAGAAGAGAGGGAGAACTATGAAAGAATTCGTTTCAAAGAAAGGAAGTATGTTAAACATATTTTGAAATAACTTTTTCATTTTGAAAAGTAGGGTAATACAGGCTATGCTCACAGCTCAATTTATGTATATAAATATATATACATGTATATTGTGCAGAACACAAAATATTTCCATCTGGAGTACTGAGTATTGTCTTGCACAAAAGGCTTCTACTTGAGTCATTAATAGTATATTTTATTAAAGGAAAATTGGCTTCAAAAGTGGTTGGGAATTGTGGGAATAAAATTGGGATGAAAGTAATTATCCCCCTACCCTGTCTCTTCCCTTGTGTTCATTTTTCTGTTCCAGACACAGAAGACAACAGCAGCTCCTCTGTCTTCTGTTCCTTCCATGTTTGATCTTCTGCCTGCGCTTTCTTCTGCTGGGTCCTGGAGCCCGTAGGAATGAGGGTATTGTGTCCATATTGCATGTGATGACATGTGTTTGAACGAGCACCAGGGCAGCCTGGCAAGAAGAGCTTGAAATCCAGCAGGACTGAACAGCAGGCCAGGTCCCTGCTGAGGAACAGCTCGGCCACTTCTTTAAAATCCTTTGGGGATAAAAGAAGCAGGAAGAAAAACTTGAACCTGCTGTGGCACCTGCTTTTTTCTTCTTCCTAGAGGCTTAAGGGGGCCAGGGAAGAAATAGGGTTGAGCATGTCAGCCTGGTCAGGGGCTTCAGCACATTAGTGAAAAATAGGATATGGGGGCATTTCCTGATATGGGGAGGCAACCTGGGAATTCCCACATCAAGATGGATGTGCTGAGTACCAGTGAATGGTGGATCACCCCAAACATCTTTGCAAAGAAATGGGAAACAACAGGTGGCAATGAGAGTCCTCCTGGGCAAGGCATTTTGCGTTGAGTTTTTGTAGTTCATCTTGGCCACTCTGGCCGAGGAGATGGCCAGCACAAAGAGACTGAAAAGACATTTCCTTTAGAATTCCAGAAAGTGAGTGCAGTTCTTGGGTGGTAGAATGCCTCTGTGGTTGAATAACTAACTTGGAAAAGGGAAAAGCTACAGAATGCTTTGTTTTTAACACAGCCAGCCCCCTTTTGCTTTTAATCAATACAATGACTTATGGATTGAAGTATCTTTCCAAAATGTCTACCCCATAGATTACTGGTCCTTGCTGAGAGGGCTGGTCATGAATTCTTGATGATGGTGGCTTTCATTTTACCCAAAAAAACATTGTGTGTCATAATTGAGGCAATAATTAATGCTCACTGGCAATGCTGGATACTGGTTTATACAAAAAAAACCCAAAAACTAAACCAATGGAGCATAATGTCACATGGAAAAGACTATTTGGCTCAGCAAAAAGCTAGGAGGAGAAAAAGGGAGAGACAGAAAAAGGAAGAGTTCAACAGAGACCATGACTCTTGCACAAGGCTTACACTGAGAAGGAAGTGGGAAAACTTACTTTTCCTCTTGTTAAAATAATCCAGTCTGTTAGTATTAGGTCAGGACAAAAGGTCAGGGATCTTCCCATTGTTAAACATTTCAGCTGGAGCACAGTATCATAGCTAGGGGGAATATACAACAAGTATTCCAAGAAAAAGACAATCCACTCACAAAAGTAAGTAACAAACAGGGAGTGTGTTAGTTTAAGTGTCACTGTGGTTGTCGCTGTCTCTGCTTTAAGGGTTATTTTTATTCACAGCACAGTAGTACTCAAAAGATCATAACTGAGATCACGATCCAATTTCTCTTGCTGCTGTACTGAGGCACAGTCAGAAGTATCCTTTGCTTGAAACAAATGCTCCTGCCACGGTGTTTGAAGAGACCCTCATTATCTCCCTTTTATTGGTGGAAAAAAATTGAGGCAGAAAGGCAACATAGCCCTGATAACAGAAGAAATCAATGGACATTTAGGAATCAAATACCTTGATACCTCACAGATCTGTCTTTGCATGATTGGCCTAGGTTTAAATAGGAAGCCTACGGCAAAGCTGAGAATTGAATCCAGACTCCCTGGATACTCAGCCAGAACCTTTTCTAAAACCCAGCTTTATATGTATATGCATAAGCCACTGTAAACTGTAAATGAACTCTCATTATGCCAATTAATTTTTGCTTAATTAAACAAATCTTCCACAAACATATGTGAGATGTTAGCTCCCTTTCTGTCTGGAAAAACAGACAGACAGCTATATGGGCTGGTGATTGACTTTAGTAGGACAATCACTGATCTAAAATACAGCAGCCCAGTTCAAAAGGGCAGCCTGTGCAGCTAGAACTGTGTCCTCTTTTGACTCTCTATGCATGGAACTGCTTGATAATCCAGTGCAGCCTGAGTAGTTATATGAGATCCTGACTATTGAGCAATATGAACTGTTTCTCTGCAACATAAAGTAGAAGCTGATAAGATGCAGCAGGCAGTCATTTGCATCCGTGTGCCACTTGCAAACAACTGGCGCCTTATCTGCAAAGGAATTTTGCAGTTGTCCCCATGCCTGGCAGAATCAGCTGGTTGCTCCATGGCCAGATCTGTCAGCCAAACACGACATTGTAACTTAGACAGGGTCTGGAATACCCCATGGATGTAATTCTACTCCAGACCATCCCTTGAACTGGGAAACCATTTCAGGTGTTTATTCCCTTGTGTTAGGTACTAAAGAAAGGGAAGAAAAATTCAAACTTCACATACATTTCATATTGGATTAAAATAGGTGTTAAAACCTAATATATTCATCAACAAATAACTATAAATGCTAGAATTTGAGAGAAGCTTTCCCAAAGTCTTCATCTGGCTGATTCCATCTTCTCTTCTTTTCTGACCTTTCCCATACTATGTTCAATGAACCTTCCCATTTCTTGGTTTGGAAACATCTTTCCCACAATTGTTGCTTTTTTTTAAACGCCAAAATAAAAATGAAGCACTCAAAAACTTCAGTGTAACTCCTCTTCTCAACTGATTTCAAAGAAAATATTCTGTGCAGATCTCCTTAAATGAACTGTCAACAAAGCATGCTCTGGGCAGCCAGAATTCAGAAAAGTCACCCAAGTGTACTGACTGGGGAGTAGAAAAACAAACCAGGGAGCTGTTCCCCCCAAAAAAGAGGAGATGAACCTTGTCCCACTGGAGCAACTCTGAACAGTGAAGGTCTCCCTTCGTGCCTGGCTGAGGAATCCAACCCCTCACCTCGCTAACTTCGCCCTTGGAAAGGTTATCTTGCAATCAGAAATGTTGCATTGCGTGACTTGGATCCATTGTTTATAGAATCGTCTAACCGACTTCATATGTATCTGGTCCAGGGAAACTGATGTTATTAAAACACAACACTGAGACATTGAGCTCTGATAGCAGTTCAACATGAACAAATAAAGCAAGAGTTTTCCCCAAAGTAAAGCAAAGCAAGGATACCGGCCTTCGTGTGAACCGCAGGGATGAAAGGAGGATGTGATACCATCATCTGAACATTGACCTTTTCACTGTTGTTTCTTTTTCCAGCTCTGAGCTCCAGTACTGGGTCTCTTCCACTCTCTTTTATCCCCTCAATCCAACTCCTAGAAAACCCCTGGAGCAGGTAAGCTGTGAGCTGAGAACATTTTTCTTATGTTTTGACGCTTTATTGCTTTTGCAGCCTGGTCAGAGAAGTACTTGGATTTTTAATTCTGACCTTTAACCCCAGTATCAGCTCTGCTTGCAAAAAGTTCTACAGCTATGGATGAAATGGGCATATGAACTGAAAGGTAAAAACACAGCACTGATATCTCATCAGAAACATCTGGCTATATGTTTTTCCCATACATTTTGCTAATATTAATATCAGAATTTTTAGATCTCAGGTATGTCTGATTGCTATGGAATAAGCTCACTGAAGTCTCTGATAGTCCTGTCATTAGTAACAGAGGCCTCGGATGCTGGGCATTGCAAATAACAGAGAAAACTCACTTAAAATATTGTGTGTTCTTATTCTAGAGAAATACTGCCCCCGGAGCTGTACTAGATGGTGAAGAAAGTTTGATATTCCACAGAGAGATGCATAACTGATGAGTGAGAATTTTTTGATGACTGAAGAACTTGGTTTGGTAAGATTATTTAACTCACATATATCTAGGAGCTTTCATCCAGAGATCACAGAGCTCTTAGAGGGCAAGGGAAATGCTTTGGCTATTTCAGACATCAGTGGAAAGAAGCCAGCTTTGGGATGCAATATTTTTTCTAACAATGCACAATGGGAGTAAATAATAGCCTATGCTTTGCCTGCACTGCAGAAGAAATTTTGACAGGAGCAATATGCATCAGTGCAGCTAGTACCCTTGTTTTCATGAAAAAAGCCCACTATATCTGTAGCAAGCACAGATTTTCCCTCCAAGTCAATGTGTTGTCACTAGATAGTAGAAGAGGTTAGCAAGAAGCTGAGGCTACCAGAGGGAGTGGCAGCACTGTTTTCTTTGTGGCAGCTGAACACTGGTACTTGGGACTGCTCTTTATTTATCCCCATACCACTCTAAACCAAACCAAGCATAAACTCAGGCTGAAGATAAAATGGAAACTTTCCATGTTAAAGTCCCCTGGGCTGAAGAATGAAGGGAAGAAGAGCCATCCTTCTCTATTTTCAAGTCTATGCTGCAATACAGGTGAGGTCCAGGGCATGGGGAGAGCAAGGATAACCCCCACTTTTAAGTGTATTTTGTGCCCAAGAGAGAAGCAGACTAGGATAGGTGAAAACACTTAATTTTCTTTTAGGAACAGAAGTCACTCTGAAAGATCAGCTTGCTTCTGTGCTCAAAACCAGATGGACTGTAATGGTAATAAAACAATTAAATCTTTATCATCTGGCAGCAAAGCCAAGAGGAGAAGAAAAACTAAGCTCAAAGGGTTTGAAAAGGACTCCACATTCCCCATAAAGGAAACAAATGTAAATCTGGCAAGTGGTCACTTGGAGATCCAGGACCTGTGGGTTGAAATGAGGTCTGAGTTATTCAGCCAAGTCTATTGCCAAGCTCAATGGCAATTATCCTTTTAGTGTACAAAAACTGCAGTCCTGGAATGTCTGGAGGTCTTTCTGCACTGCCAAGGCTTATCAGAGCTCACAGAGTGACTACTTTGCAAATTTATTTGTTGCGTTATGACAATGTTTTAAAATTTCATGTTGCTTCCTGATGTACTTGTGAAAAAGAGATGTCAAGATTTGATATTGGTGAAGCTGCAAATGCCTTGATCCTATCTGAACACTACTGAGGAAGTTGCACAATCCTATTGAGATAAAAAAAAGCAAATCTCATTATTTCTGTAAATGAAAAGATATGATGGAAATGTGTAGGATGTGGAAAACCATTAAGTCAAATCAGTATTTTTCTTAAACTCACTGCATCAAGTCTACAACACCTCTATTAAGCAAACTTTCTTAGCTTCTTAAAACATACTGTAATAATTACTTGTGCTCACAGAAACGTATGTCCTGGCCTTTAGCTTTCCCTGAACCATTTTGCCTCAATGTTGTTGTGCCTTTGTACTATACCAAAAATAGTCAGGAAGACTGTTCTTGACTCCCTTGTAGGAGAGAATTAGGAATTCCAAATGATGCTGATTTAACTGACTAGGTTAGTGGGATTGAGATACACATTTCTTCATGTGCTTACAAAATGTCAGTCCTTTACCGTACCATTAATATTTATAACCATTACTCTAGATGTCCTTGTTCTTGCATTGCATCTGTGCATTGACAAGATGCTGGGCTGACAGAGCTTTGGGCTGTCCCTGCCTGGCTGCTCTGTTATTTGTCTTGTAAGTGCTTGGAAATTGCTGCATGAGAGCTCCTGGTTATCCATTACTACAAGATTTCTTAATAGACTCCTAAATTCCTGTGGGACTGTGGCAATTTAAAGACTGAAAACAGTTAATCCAGCTCCCATTCAGTGTCTGCCCCTTACTGAGAAGTCTCCCAGGAAGAGTATGTATATGCGCACAATACACACTCAGAGCCAAGTTCCTGCACCATATTCCAATCACGAACACCCTGCCTGTACAACAAAACTCAAGAAAAACAAAAGCATCACTTGAGTCCAATTTCAACCCTCTGAACAAAACAATGGGCTGGCTTCTACTGCTCCAAGGTACTATCACTCTTCTTTTCTTGACCTGTGATTCTGCAGTGGGCCCTTGTATGTGTGTGCAGGAAGTTAAAGAAAAACTGATGAAGAGCTCACAGCAAAGGCTAAAGCATTCCTGAAGGTAAAATAATACAAGACCCTCTGATCTGGCAACAGCTTTGGCTTCACATGCTGGTGAAACAATGGTTCTGTAGATGATTGTGAAAAGTCAGCACCAGGAATGCTCCAGAGAAAAGGATTGCTTCTGTCAAGGTTTCCTGGGCCTCTGGGTTGGGATATCTGGGCACCATCCATGGACAGGCTCTGCTCTTCGGTCCTGGGGTGAGGAAGCTCTCTGGTATCTCTGCATGCCTACAATCCACAGAAAAACCAAACAGAGATTTGGTCATCCAAAATATTTTTCTTGGATTTTCACTTTTGTTTTGTATCAATGAACTGTGGGAGAACCCCTACATTTTCCTGCTGGAGATGCCAAAAGAAGATAAGATGACCATTGTTTCTCCTCAGAGTTCTGGTCTTCAGACCAGAAGAGGCTTTGAAATTAGCCCTTTCCTGGAACTGAAATTGTTCTGACAAAGCCAGAGTTTTCTAAGGGGTGTATGAGTATACATGAGTTTCTTCAGAAAATGCCCTCTGAGTTCTTCCTCAGGAAGGCAGCTGTTAGCTAAAGAAGGCTGAGGAAGGTACAGAAAGAAGAGCTGGTGCTGCCCTTCCTTTGGCTCATGGAGCAAAACAGTCCTCTCATGGCACCAGCTCCCATGTCTTGCATGCTGGGTGGCAGTGGGGACTCTCAGCAGCAGACAGAAGTCTGCTCCCATCAGCATTAGGCCCAGAGCTCTCCAGCAACTCAAAGTATTAAATACCCTCCTCGGGCTATTCCATCTGGGTAAAACAGTGGGTGGTGAAGCAAAACCAACAGTTACAATGTTTAAGTTACATAACAGACTTTGTCAGTGTAAACCAGGGCTCTCCACTTCCCCTTACCCTGCGCATCTCTTCAAAATTGCTTTTTTCAGTCAAACATTGTTTTTTAATATTTATGCTTTTCCCTCTTTGCCCTGGTTATCCTGGCACTCAAGGCCCAACTGCTAGCCAAGCTAACTAAGTTTAATCCATGGATCAATGCACCATTCCCATGTATCAAGCTTCAGAGAAAAAAGAAATGCATGAGAGAAATGTATTAAATATGCATTTTAAAATATCTATGTTTGAAAATCCTATTTCATTAAAAAAAAAGTGAACTCTGAGGAAGAGTTGATGAGAAGAAGGGCAATTTTTTATCCTGACAGGTGAAGATGTCACCAAAGTATTTTTGTATATGCTATTGTAGAAATGTGGTGATTGGAATTCTCCATAAGGAAAGCCTCCTGAAGGTGGTGGCACACTGTTGGCCCAGCAGATAATCTTCCATCAGTGCTGCCATCCATCCCATTATCCATGCAGCTTCACTTGACTTATATTCAAGAAGTTATAGAAGCTGTATGCTAAAAATGATCAGTCATAATGCAACATCGTTGCATGGTGGTGACATTTAGCAGGATAAACTAATCACTAAATTAACTGGTGTGGTTCCAGCTGTGGTGCTGAGGCATCATGTACATACCTATCAGGATACAAGCTGTAGTGTTGCTATTTTGCTCTACTGAGTGCAGACAAATGAAAGGAGGTTGAGATGAATAACACACCTTAGACTAGCATCAGCCAGTCCTGTACAGCTACCCAGTCCCAGTCCTGCACTGTGTGTTTTGTTAGTCACTAGGGAAACCAAAGCAGGAGGTCACTCACTCCAATGGGGAAGTGCAGAGGACACTAGCATTTAAAGCTTCCATATTTTGTATAAGATTATTTTTCTGTAAACCAGATCAATATGTTGGATAAGGCACGTGTTTCTACTTAGGTCAGGAGTGAATCAATACAATCCATGTTTGAGGAAGTGTAAAGACCAGACTAGAAAGAAACTCAAGGGAGAACAAGGGAGCTCAACTGAGCTTTTTCACAATTGGTTTCACTCTTTCAAAGGGCAGTTATGTGTGACCTACCTTGTGCAAGGTGTGGGGTGCATCAGCTATCTCACAGACACTCGTGTTGAAAGGGCCTCTGGTTACACCTGGGAGGATAAACCAGCCATCAGACTGCTCCTCTGAGCATCCTGCAAGTAGATGCTTCCCAACATGCTGTGACTCCGAAACCTCCTGAGGCTTCAGGCAGTCAGAACTGCTTCTGACAGCATCTACTGCTTGTCTGACCACAGCTGAGGAAGTAGAAGCTGTTCTTACTGTGCGTAGTTCAGTTAAGTAACAACTGAGCTTACGTATACAAAAGAAAACTTTTTGCAAAGTGAGGGCTTAATTTCTTGGTTATAAACTTGGAAACCAAGTTACAAAAAGAAAACCCAAAAAACCCACCAAAAAGTCCAAGGGAAAGCAATGAAATGCTGACTAGTAACCTGACTCCTCCCTACTCCTTCTTCTAGCTCTCAAGCAAGGCATGCCCGCTGTAGAAGAACAGGAATCATTTGGAAAACACTCACTGATTACTTTTCTGTGTCTAACCTCCTTGAAGATTTATTTATCCATGCAAGCTAGAAGACCATGTTAATAACCCATCCTAAAGGCTGTCTTCCTTCCAGTGATGATTTTTAAAGTTAATTTTGGGGGAACTGTTGACCTTGTCAACAATTCACCTACCCCTACTGCAAGAAAACCTTGCTCTGGGCAGTCCTCCATAGGGCTATCTCCTCTGATGTTGTAGTCACATATCCTTTGAACAGAGAGAGACACACTCTCTTGCCCTTTAGCCAAGATGAAACTCTCTGATTTCTCAGTTCCTGCCTGTCTCCAAACACTCTTCCCAATTCTTCTGTCCAACAGGAACATAAATACTGAAATGAGCAGGACTGTGGTGATGATTTTGAGACTGGTGTTGGGATTAAAGCTTTCCAGAAGTGAGGGTAGCAAAGCATAGCCACAAACTGCTTGAGGACTGCAACTTCTATGGAAACAGTTGGACAACTCTTTGTCAGGAAGGACAGAAATAGCCTGCCTTCCCCTGGCATAGGAAGCTGGACTGGACAGAATGCATGTGAAAAAAATCCTAGAGTTTATCTAGCAGGAGTACATTACAACATTTTCCTGAGTGGTGCAGTGCCAGTAAAGCAGATATTGTAAGATGCAGCCTTTATGTATCTACCTTATCAAACTTGCAATCTTCAGATCACCATATGATGATCTTCATAAGATATCATACCACATATGACAAAATAATTACGTGAATGACATCCAGCATGTTTTTCAAAGTCGCCACCATCCCAACCTTTTCCTGAGTTTCTAAGCTAAACCCATCACACAAACATGGTCTTCTCACTTGGCACTACCAAAGGACTCCAGCTAAGGAGACTGAATGATGACCTAAAGCAATCTGTTGTAATTTGAACACCAGGATCAATAATTGAAGCAAATACACATTTACCATATAGCCCAATATAGCTTTCCTGCCTTCTTATTAATTAATCTGCAAAACCACAAATAAAACAGCCCCAAAATCCAAACCTTAAGTAGTTTGCAAGGTTTCAGGGCATGGACAATGAAAAGAGTCCATTTTGGTTTGAAAACTACAAGTTTTTCACATGTACTTGTATATATGAACATATGTCTAGGAATGCATATAAAATAAAGTGCTGGGAGGAGGTATACATATGTGTGTAAATAAAAGAAATAGAAAGGGAAGAGGGTGACAGATTATGTGTTTCATGTGCATCCATTTTAACATATGTGCATTCAGGCACATTCACTCCAGAAAGAGCAAGTTAAGAACAAAATACAAAAGTCAAATTTATAAATAATGAAAAAAAATCACACTTTTGGGGAAATGAATGTGTTTATATCAGTGAAATATTAAATACCATACAGTCAAGCAACCTGTCAAGAAGGAAGTGGTCATCATCCAAATGGTTTAGAAAAGAAACCCAACAGAAAAGTGATGTGTAAATGGAAAATAAATAAATTTAACATAAGGCAGTCCTGCTTCCAGACTTGTGTTAATAAAGCAGCTATTAGGTGGAGACATTGTGGTGATGCCTGAGTTGACTTGCTTGGTTTTTTTCAATTCTTGCAAGACCCTAATCAGTGTTACTTGAAATGATTATGTGGGTTTTAAATAGCAAGAAGCAGTAAATTTTAATGGCACGTCTGAATGCTGTTCCATTTAATTTCTATATGGAGCAATATTAAACCTCTAATAAATAACCTGTGTCTGAAATGGTCTCCCTCTCTCCCTTTGACACAGACACACACAGGCCAGCTCCTAGAAACATCTTTGATGTTTTTGCCATGGACTGGGGAGAGATGGCAGAAGGAAAACTAAGGTGGGGTATGGATCAGATGAGGACAAGAAAGAAGTATGTTTCTAATTTTCCCCTTAGTTGTCCCTTCCCTCCCCCCCTCCCCTTTTTTTTTTTTTCCTATAGGAAAATATAGTTTAGGGAGTAGTGGATGAAAACAACATCTCTGTCATGGGCCAGCACAAATCTCATTTTATGCTAAATCCTGCTTTTTAGCAAATAAAAGCCAAGATAAGTGGTGCTTGAGTTATTGTCAGCCTGGGGTGCAAGATTCAGACAGCGCATTCGGGGACATAAATAAATGAGGGCTTTCACTTCAGACAGATATGCAAGCTGAGAGTTTTCCATTCCTTTGGGTCCAGGCATAGCTAGATGACTTTAATAAATGACACAGAGACAATGTGGACAGAGGCACAAAGGTGTGATCATGATACAGTCCCCATGACATCATTCATGTCTCTGCCCCAGTTCCCACCTCTGACTAACTTCTCAAGGATAGTCCTCCCTTGAAGCCCCTTCCTTCTGATATCTTCCTATTCAAATACTGGGAATTCATCTTGCTCCCTGTGTGGCACAACCAGATGAGAAGGGATGAGAAGGGACTGATCCCTCCTGACACAGATTGTAGAAGGAGCAGTGCATCAATGCCTACCTCAACCTGAGGCGTTCCTCCTCCTGCTTCACTTCTCTCCATGTTTTGGCCTCCACCATCCCAGTCAGCCTCGTCTCCAGTACTTTCTGATTGGACGCTTCTTGGAGCAGGGCAGTTTAGCTCTGTGCTAGGCACTGTGCCATGCAACGTGCTGTTTTGCAGCCCTGCAAATGATTTTTCTTTATGAACAGTGGCAGACTGTCCACAAAAGATCTGGACATGGATTAAAATCATCTACTTCTTTAAACACACCAAGAAGAACTTGCAGAGAGAGTCAAATATTGTAATCAATCAACCCAATCTGGAAAATCATAGGAAGCAAGGGAGAGAAAAAGGAATTGCAGGAGAAATTTAGAGGACAGAAGCAAGGATGCAAAACCTCAAGTGGGTGGCTATTTGAAAGCTGAAGACTGTAAGTAGAAAATCCTACATAAACACAAGGGTGTATTTATACCTTCCTCCAAGCTGGCTGACACAGGTGCTCACCAGACATGGGTTACCTGGGTGGGCTGATCGTGGGGCCACACTGCTGCAGGGGAGGCACACCACTGCAGGGAGCAACGCATGCCATTTGCAAGGTGTGTATTTGAAATGTGCTGACAGTCCATTGGGTGCAAACTGCAAAAGCTCATTTGAACCCTGATAGTTCACTTGGGGAAATAATAGAACTTTTTATTTCTTTTCCCTAACATTGATACTATTCCCCCACGCCCACAGCCTGATTCCTTACCTGGGCATTCCACATCTGCAAGGATTTTGTTATTAATGCCATGAATCATGGTTAGTAATAAACAGTAGAGAAGCTCTGAGAAGTGGGAGGCCAATTTCCCCACCAAGGTAGAAGCCCCAAAGCTTTGGTTCCTTCTCTTGCCCTAGTGGTAGTTGCCTCCAGCTCCAACTGCACAGGGGCTTTGTGTGTGTGGCAGCATCCTCCAGCTCCTGCGCGTCCCCGCCAGGCCTGACTGTCACTCGGGAATGAAGCTGTCACTACAGAAAAAGCTTTTGACTGTTCTTGTTGGCACCCTGGGGGTGCTCCATGCTTACCAACCTCCCATCACACTATGGAGGGACGGGCCTTTTTTGAGCTCTGTGTGTGTTCAGCACAGAGAAAAATGTTTCCACTTACTTTTCCCCCTCCTCTCTTTGGAATATGAGGCACACACTTGTCATGCTTAAAGGAGTGGATTTATGGTTGACTCTGTCTCTTATCTCCCCACAGAACTCACTGGAGCTGCTCTCCAGATGGGACAGTATTACAAGCTTCATCATATAAAGCCCAGTTCAGCCTACAGCCCAGATGTTCTTTGTTCCCAGAAATATTCCTTCCCAACTGTAAGTAAAAAGGAACTGGTGCTGGTATGCAGTCCCCGCTCCTTCTCTTTGCATCGCTTGTTTATGGGTTACACCCCCAGTTCCAGACAGCACACTTACCTCCCCAAAAGCCACTGATCAAACCTGATGTTCGGACTCTGGGGCCTGGGCAATGCTGGGGGATATGTGGGGAGATGGAGGAAAGGATCCAGCAAGTCCCTCACTGACTACCATTGCAGACTACTCCTACTGTGAAGGGTGCCTTTCTCTTTCAAGCACAAATATGGGTCTCTTTTTTCAGGCCAAACTGAAGGTGCCAAACAAAGCTCCCTTCACCCAGGTTTCAGAGGGGAAGATGTAGGATCTTGCTAATGGGAGATTTTGGCTAAGAAAACCACAGCTCTCAAAGAAGTCCACCAGTGGCAGCAGTGTAAAAGCTACCCTCCTGGAAGAGCATGCATTTGCTGCAGCATCTCTGGGACATGCTCTGCACAGGGTTGGGAGCCCTACTGATAAAAAACATCAGTTCCCTCTCTGAATGAATCCTGCTGCTCATGGGAGCTGGTTTTCCCACTGCTACCCTTCTGGTGGGACCCAGGGAGCTTGCTGCAGCAGATGTGGAATGATGATGTTGCTGCCTCAGTCACTAGGGATGCTCTTGGGAGCTTGCAGGATGGCCTGGCTCAGCTGCCAGCAGCATCCTTGCTCAGGCACAGCCCCACAGCTGCCCCTGCATAGCTGCACAGTGATGGGGCCAGGCTGCCTCGAGCCCTGCCCGGTGCTGGTGGCCGTGGAGAGCTGGCCTTGCCTCGTCACGCTGCGTCCAAAGCGGGCAGGAACGTCCTGAGGCAGCGGATCATCCTGCTGATAAAGACTTCATATTTATGCAGCTTTCCCTGTGCCCTGAACTTTGCCTGTGTCTCTGGCAAAAGGGCATTTACCTCAGGTCAGAGCACTGCCTCGAGCCAGCGCAGGGAATCAGCTTTCAATTTCAGCAGCGACTTTCCTTCCCTTTTTTCTCTTATCCCCCCAGCCATCACAGAATAATTCCCATCCCTATTAGCTTACCCCCCTCCCCCTTCCTTTCCCTTCCCCTTTGAAATCCTCCCGCCTGTCCCCAGGACAGGGCAGGGGGAGGCGGGAGGCGGCGGGAGAATTCCTCCAGATATTACACAAAAGCCTCATGTATCCCCAGTGTCAACCCCAGAGGGCGGCTGAGTAATTTAATTAAGGCAAAGGAGCTTTTGTTTTACTTGCTTTCTTTTTTGATTTTCTCAAGTTTAAGACAAGAAAGAAAAGAAAGAGGGAGAGAAATGTTAGCCCTCAGAGGAGGCACAGCGATTCAAGCTTTCCCATCTCTGCTCAGTCTCTCATTGAGGAAAGACCATGGGCCTGTCACCCAGAGTCCGTGGGGCTCCCCAGCCTTGGATGGGTCCCCTCCTGCGGTGGTGATTTAAGGGACTGGCATATTCCAAGAATCAGTGTATATTCTTCTGCAAACACATTCATGCCATTCCCTGCATCTACCCCACACCGCTCTTTGTCCTCCTTGGTATCCGTTCCTTTGTGCCTGTGTCTCATCCTCTGCAACTGCCCCTTCCTGCCTCTTCCTTCTCCTGTTCACCCTGCCTGTCCCCTGTCTCTGTCCTTTTCTGCTCTCCCTTTTCCTGCTCTCCCTGAGTACCCACTTCCTCTCCTTTCTCCCCTCAGCCTTCCTTTCCCCACTGTTCTTGTGCCTGATATTTATTAATTGCAGATTTATCACGACTGATGAAGGACATCCATGGCAGGGTAGACTCAAATGTGGGAGAAAGTAGAGGCTGCTTTCAAGCATCATGATGGGCAAAGCATCAGTCCACCCCTGAGTTAGTGGCAGCAGATCTCTTCTCTCTGTTTCTTGTCTGAGGAAAAAGAAATGGCAGCACCAAAGGGCTGAAAGTTGTGCTAGATTCATCTTCTCATCGTGTTGCAGCAAAAGGACATGGGGACATTGTATCAGACCTGTGTAGGGGTGGCAAGCCTTGTTCTTTGCCCTGGGACCACTTCTACTGCTGGGCCCAAGTTTACCTTTAGGCCAAGTCCACAGGGTGCTGTAGGGTGGGTAGGGAGGCTCACAGGGGAATGAAGCCCTGAGTAAGCTAAAATTACCCCTGGTGTCAATTATTAAACCTGTGAGCCAAAACCTGGCCCCAGTGCCCCATCAGGAAACCATCCCGCAGCCAAAATGTTTGTCCTTGTTCTCTCATCAGCATCTCCTGACGACTCACAGCCCTCAGAGAACACAGTCCTGCTGGGAGAGAAGGGCTGTCCTCTCTGGGGCCAGGACAGCCAGAGAGTCTTCTCGTTGAAAAAAATGTCTTTTCCAGCATGGAATCCTGTTCAGGTTAAGAGCATAACAGGCCTGTTCATTCATGGGATGCCCCTTTGCAGTGCCCAGGCCTAACACTCTTGCACATGTTCCTTGGCCCAGGGACTGGGATCAGCCCCAGGGAGTGGCTTGGGGGGACACGTCCTGTGCCATCAGACGGGCAGCATCCTCCTTGCTGTTGCCCCATCACCCCATCTGGAGGGGATGTTTCTCCCCACTGAGGTGGCAAATAAGTTTTTAGCACTATCCCCATGTGAGCAGAGGCTGCTTACTCCTCACCCTCAGAGCCACAGCAGCTCCGTCTGTGGGAGTGACAGCAAAGTCCTTGGGCTGGGTTGGGCTGGCCAGACACCCCTCTCCTCCACTCCTGCAGCTCAGCAGGCTCCTCACTGACTCCTTGCCTCCATGCCTCTGCTGCCAGGCTATGGCTCCTGGGCTGCTTCCAGCCCACCCCTGCTGGGAACCCTAAGTCCCACTTTCCCTCTTCTGGCATCCCAATATGCACAGATAAACCTTCAGCATCCCCAGAGCTTGGGGTTGGGGTTGGTGTTTATTTGTCTTTTGGTTCATAATCTCTCTGAACTGTTCACCCTCCTGCCTCCCCTCACCCCAGTCCCCTTCCTGAGGAGCTGCGTGTGCACCCTGGTGGCTGCGCTGAATTCCCCTCGTGTCACAGCTGCCCCCAGCCAGGTGTCTCTTATGGACTCCACCATGAGCCTCGTGTCTGTGGCAGCCTTACCTTATTGAAGGGGACATATAGACCAATTAGTTGTTATACAATAGCTCTGGATAGCCAGGCAATGGGACAAAGGGCATCAAAGGGCATTTACTCAAATTAAAAGAGTCTGGAATTGATTTAACTCCAGGCAATAAAAAAAAAAAAAAAAAAAAAAAAAAAGAAAGAAAGCAGCTAATTCCACCTTTAGTATCTCCCTGGTATCTCCTCAGACAAAACAGGACAGGTTTTCCTAGTACCCATGTTGAATCTAGATGCATACATCAATACATCCTGGTAAAAGCCCTTGTTCCTAAAGAGAAAACTTTAACTTTGAACTGACAAAAAATACATGTTTTCCCTTGTGTTTAGCCCATCTGTACAAGAAAAGACCCTCACTTTCAGAAAAAAACAGTGTGCTCAGCATAGGAAGCCCTTTTCCCTGAATAAGGAGTTTATTCATATAATATAAGGCCCAGGAGTGAAGGGTGTCACAGAACTTCTCTGCTTAGAAAACATGTAAGCTTCCCTCTTGTAAGTGCATCTGCAGCCACCAAAATTTGCAGCCCAAAAAGATGGGGTGGAGAGTCACATGCCCTAGGACAGACAGAGCCAGAACAGTCTCAGCTGCAGAGGAGGAGAGAGCTACCTGCCTACAGAGTGAGTGAAGGGCCTTGGGGACACACTTGTTGGGCCCAGGGCACACCAGCCCAGCTGCCTGTCTTGGAAAAGCCCCCACAGCTCCACTGGGGTGACATCAGCTCACATCTCTCTGAAGCCGTCTGCCTCCCAGATAGCTGCATGTGCTGTGGACATTGAGCTCCTTTAGTCTGTTAATGACCTCTTCATATGGCTCTTGACACACTTAGTAAATACAGACCAGGAAGAAATGGAATTTTCTCAAGTGGCTAGCTTCTTATAAAAGTAACCAAGCCTGGAAGATGGCAGAGACACATTTGCTACAGTACATGATGTTCATATAAAATGTGTTCTTGGCTCCTTTCACATACTGTTTATCCTGCCTGTGAAGCAGGAGGCAGAGAAACGGCACATAAAACTGTCCACACGAGCTGGCAGTGCTGGAGGACCTACATCCTGCTAGCTTGGCTCTCATGGCTACCAGGCTGTGTGTCTGTAACCCTTGCTGTTCACTCTCTGTGTGCTACCCTCAGCCTTACAGAGAGGCTGGAGCTGAGATCCAGGAACCCCTATGGTGCCACTGATGTTCTATATGAGAAATCAAACCACTTCTGTATTGAGTAGGATTAGGATTAGGATTAATAGATGAATCAACAGCTGGTCACAAATACTAGAAGTGGTTTGCAAGTGATTTTGCAAATTAAAGAACTGATGCCATGTTGTATTGCTTGCTTGCTGGAGAAGTTCAGATTATGATGAGATACACAAAGAAATATGCAGGTCTCCAGCATTTCACAGATTTTAACAGTATACATGAAACACTGAAAATTAGTGGCAGCATTTTTTTGGCCAGTGATTACCCTATTGTGACAAAAGAAAGCTCTCCAGCCAGGAAACAGCATCTCTGTCCCCAGCCTTGATCTGTCTTGCAGCACAGAGGATGATAGTGCACATTATCATTCCTACAGATAGAAAAGTATTCCTCACTCGTTGGAGAGCTAGCATGCTGAGCCACTCTTACTGTATCATCCAGTGAAAATGACATCACCCAAGAAGGGGCAAAACACTAATTATCACAACTTTGAATATTACAAATATTTAAAGAGCTTTTGGTGGGAAGTGTGAGAAGATCTGGAGGCTATTGACAGATTCCATTGTTATGGAAGGCTTTGGATTGACAGCATTAAAAAAGAAAAGCTTTTTAAAAAAATACAATAAACCAAACTATGAATTATATTGTTCAAGTATGTGACCCAAGTAAGAGAATGATGGGAGGGAGGTTTGTCTTCAGGGACTTGTGATTCCCTTAGACAAGCCTGCCTGGAGAAGAAAAAATAACTCACTTTCTGCTGCTTGCTCCCTTTATTGGTACCTCTCTTGTCCCAAACACACTTTGCATTTTTAAAGGGCAAAGTAACATTGGGATTTTGCTGCCTTTGAGCCCCAGTCAAGCCCCAGAAAGGAGCAGCGGGATCTCATGAGGCCCATTTTCATCTTGGCAGATTGTTACTTCTGACACAATGCAGAGGAGAAAGCTCATCCTTTCTGTGTTCCCTCTCTATCCTGGCACTACAGCCAGTAGGCATATGCCCAAAAGCATGCATACAGCTTTCTATGAAAAAAAAAGAAGCCAAAGGAAATACATCAAGCCAAGTTGTTACACTGTTTGATATGCTGCCTCTATTCAAATAATCCCATGATCTACTCCTCCAGCGCTGGAGACAGTCAGCTATTTATCTCTGACTGTTTCCATTAATCACAAGGGTATGTTTGATGGCTGTGGCAGATGGGGGGCCAGGAGGGGAGCAGCTCTACTTGTTGGAAGGTGGGATGGAAATACTTGGTTCCCCAGTCTCGCCACTGCTGGTGCCTCAACTACACCACAGCCCTCAGAGGGGGCTGGAGGATTAGGAGACTGGGGAGAAGGGTTTGGGAAGAGTGCTGTCTGTGGGAAAGCAGTGAAAGCTGGCAGTGGAAGTTAGCACATGCACTGTGAAACATCATCCTAGCTCTTCTCCCTCTCTCCTTTCACATACCAGCTTCCCAGAGCACTTCACAAGAGTCTGGGACAAAGCCAAAGCAGCCAAATCAGAAAGAAAACCAGGCATCTGGCAGTACCTCTGCTAAGGGCTCCTGTGGCAAGCACATTTCTCTCTCTCTCAGGATTTTTTATTGAGGTGCATAGAGAGAAATGTGCTTGCCACAGGCTCCCTTGCTCTGTGTCTCTGAAGAAGAGCTGTCACACCTGCAGGAGCCAAGGATGACAGTGAACTGCTTGCAAGAGTCTTAAGTATCTGATTTTACAAGGTGTGGGAGTTTATTTCTCCATGCAATGTAATGTGCAGCAGTTTAGCCACACATTTTCAGGGTGGTCACCCTGCAGGCTGAAGGGCTGCAGGATGCCTTGCTGTTGCCAAGTGAGAAGAGTGGGCCAGATCCAGAGGTTCCTGTTGCTGCAGTGCCTCCAGAACATCCCATTCCCTTCTGCAAATCCCCCACCAGCTCCTTTGCTCTGGTTCTTCACACTGCTTGTCTGCTCCGAACAACAGGTTCTTCTGAGGACTGAGTTTTGGAGGTTTCCTGTATTTTGGATGTGAAAGGTCTTCCTAAATGTCAGAGTCTGAGCAAAGTCCCTTTACAGGTCCAGTTTTTCAAACAACTAGTGTCTGACAGACACCTATAAATTCCTGCATAGAGCTCCTGAAATTAGGCACCTTAAGCTTCTGAAGACAGCAGACAACAATAAAAAACCCAAACAACCCAGCCCAAAAATAAAGAAGAGTAATGGCAATTGATCTTAAAAATCCACTTAAATCAAGGAACTGGAAAGGAAACAGTAACTTTACCAAAAGGCCTTGACTACAGTGGTATTTTCATGCTGGTTTGCAAACAAGCCTCCTATTGATATACCAGGTCAGAAGTCATATATTTCTCTCACTTTGTAGTGCTGAACTCTCTGAATGGATTTGATACTAGAATTATTTTTTTTTTTTAATGGGAAATTCACTTAGAAAGCATTAGGAGAATGAAAGGAATGACAAATATGAGTCAAGATTTGAATATACTTTCCAGCTTAAGAGCTGGAAGCTAAAATACAGAATTTTCACAAAAGGAATTCTGAATTTTCTCTTTTAAATATATGTTTTTATTTCTTTTAATGGTAAATCTCAGAAGTTTTGTTGTCTTGGTGTTTTTTTTAAAGGAAGATAAAAAGAGAAGACTGCATTTCAGTTTGTCAAAAGCTGTGACAAACATCATCCAGCTGCAGGTACCCACAATTGCAGATGACTTTCCTGAGAGTCATTCCTGGAAGGTTGGAGGAAAGAGAGGAATTCTTCTGAGGGGAAGTTGACATCTGAGCAGGACATGGAGTAAAGATACAAGGGGCAATTTCTTCCCCAGTTGCACTCTATAAAAGGCCATGGGAACACAGATTTTAGTAGATTTTGATTAACATCACTTAGATGGAAAACACAGACAAGTAAGGTCTAAAAACCAGCACAAAGATAGATTGTGGGGACAGCTAGTATGTGATTCTCAGGGTTGACATCAGTATGCAGGATGGGAATGAGCAGGGGTTTAGGGCAGCAAAGTGAATTGTGTGTTGATGTAATTTCTGGGACCCTAACTTGGAAATAAGCTTCCCCATTTATATCCTTGGGCCATGATCTAGCTACATGCTTAGAAGGTGAGTCTGTATATCAAGAACATGAGCCACATGAACAGGACATGTTGACAGGGCAGTCTGTTACAGATATGTTCTAACAGATATATTCTGATTTTGTCAAATTCAAAGTGACACAACCCTGCAGGAGCCCAAATCTGGTGGCAGGCACACTGAGATGTTTGGGCGGTGGAGAGAGCAAGTGTTCAAAGGAGGGCTCTCACAAACTGCTCATATCAAAGATGTGGGCTGCTGTCAGGCATTTCCAGCCTGGGTCTCTTCCTGGACCTGCAGAACTCCTCCCTGGCCACAAACTGTGAAAAGTTCTGGCTGATTGCTGGCCATTTTTCCAGGAAGAGATGTACCACAGGCCGTCTCCCGGTGTTCATTCTCTAGGCAATCATGCCCAACAGAGCAAAGTCCACCGCTGTGGCCCATGGAAGCAATGCCAGCGAGGTTAAGGTCTGGAGTCTCTCCGAAGGTTTCTCTCCAGCTGTGGCACCAGCCTTATCGCACTTGTGCTTTCCCACGTTGTATTTACCCTCTCAGGTTTCGTGTGTTTTCCTTGGGCTCCCCTTGGTAAATGTTTGGCTGCAGCATATTATTAGGGATTATTAGGGAAACAAGAGCTCGGTATTAAGTGATGATTATGCAATTTATTCTGACAGCGAAAAACGTGAAAAGAGGAAATTGACATTTGTGATTTTAGTTATGCGCTGACAACTATAATTAATCTTAACTCCAGCAAGCACCAGATAAGTGAATGTGATGGGAAAGCTTGCATTTTCATTGCTGCTGCCTAGGGACAGCTACTTAATCATGGCAATAAAATTGCACGAGTTAAGGAATTAAAGAGAACAGAAACTTTAAGCTAGTTTAAATGCAAATAGAAGAGAAAGACATGAAAGTGCAAAGAAATTCAGATGCATAAAATACACAAGTGAACTCTATAGAAAAATACCACTGTACAAGGGTAAAATAGCAAGAGATAATTTTATAAATGAAAAATAAAAATCTTTCAAAAAATCCAGCTAAAGGCAATTGTGAATAGAAACAGGAAAGGGCTTACCTTAGATCTAATATTCAGAAAAAGGCAGAGCAGCTATTTTTCACTGTATTGATTTAAAACTTCTTAGGAAAGTGAATGAAGATTGATCTTTTTAATTTGTCTTTTGAGGAGGAAAAGACAATGATATGCCATTATTTTAAAATGAAAATGACTGGTAATTTTGATCAACAAAACGCATCAACCATTTGCAGTGAAGAGGCCTAAATCAGCTTTAAAGCCATGAAGTGAAAACTAATGTTTTTTTGGTAAGTCTGGGTGGGAAAAAACCCTAGTCCTTCAACCCATTTAATTTCTGTTCATTGTGTATCAAATGAAGAGATGGTACCCACTGCCTTCAGGCAGGAGGACAGGCTAGATGACTTCTCAAGCTTGTCTTTCCCTCTGCTTTCCCCTGGCTGTAATTGAATGGAATAGGATACACAGTGTTCCCTTTCCCTTTTCCTGCTGAGCTGTTTTCTTCAAGCTTATTTTAAAAATGTGCTTAGTGCAGGAAGAGTGCCTGTTTCACAAACACAGCATTGACTGGGGTCCTAAGCACTGCCATAATGGAGATTAGAAGAGAAGTAAATCAACTTCTGAGGAACATTTCAGAGGTGTTAGTATCACTCTGCATTACATCCAAGGCCATGGGCTCTTCCACAGTGCAGATCTACCTAGAGTTTTGGCTATTTTCTGGGTTCTAGAAGGTAGCTTCTCCTGAAAACAAAATATACCTTAATTTTTCAGAATTTAGTTTGTTACAAGTTAAAGTGAGACTGTATTGTTTGCAGCATGTCCTGTTTGGGTGTATCCCTGTACTCGACCTGTGGCTCCTGTAGCTGGTGGAGAGGAGCTCATGGGGCCAGTGTTTTTGGACATGTGTCTCACAGAATGTGTGCCACTCTATGGAGCACTTGCCCTCCTCCCTTGCATCCATTCACTGTGCCATGTGTTTCACCATTAATGAAAATGAAGGCCATAGGTTAGTCCGTGGGAATGATCGTCCTGGGCAGCAAAGTACACGTTACAACTCTTCTTCTTAAAGATTAACTTTTAAAAGGTCATCTATTCCATCCACCTGGTGGATAAATTAGAATACGGGAAGGAATTTAAATTTTTTGTCCAAAATCTCTGATTTCTGTGACGTGGCTGGAAATGAGGCTACCAGTGCTACCAAGCATCTCCTTGTACAGATGAGCAGCTTACTTTTGCAGGGTTAGAACTGACAGACTACAGATTGCAGTACTCAATCTATGCCATGGCACAAAAAGCCTTTTGTAGCCTTAACTTCTACGTCCAGTACAAGAAAAATCTTCACTGGAATAAATTTTAAAATTGCAACAGAGATAATTGTGTAGCAATGCTGACATTTAAACAGTGAGATGCTTTAATAACATGTACCAGAATAACAATTTGAGAAATCAGATATTTTGGGACAGATTTAATTGGACATTCTGTGATGTGTTAGATCATAGATAACCATGTTCATCAGCTCATTTAGGATTGCTAACTCTGCACTTTTTATCCAATTTCATGCCCAAGGGAAGACATGTTAACTTCCAATAACTTGACTGTTATGGTGTCTCAACAACCCATTGAAGGTGTCTGTATGGTGAGGGAAGTCCTTGCTATATCTCAGGAAATAGCTACAAGTGAGTCATGTTGCCCACCCTCTTTTGTCAGAAAATTTGCCTTTTTTACAATGGGAACCACTGAGTAGATAAAGAGAAAATGTGTCACCAGTTTTGCAAAAAGGTGTGAATTCATTGACAAAAATTCATTTCAGCAGTCTTCTACTGTGGCTGAACTTGGTTTTTATGCCTTAAAGGGAAGAGTCACAGTAGTTATGAAGAAAAGTTATTGACAAGGACATTTTTCATCTGAATAGAAGCCTGCTCAGTTTTTAGATCTGCCAAGACCGGCAGCTTCCATTTGTTCTGCAACAACGTTGCATAAGGATAGCATTAGAAGGCAGCATTCAAGTCTAGCAGAACAGCTTATGATCCTACCAGTGGATCTAGGAGAAAAATTAAAAACTCCCGAGCTTGAGTAAGAACCTGACAGGTAGAAGAAAACAGAACCATTTCTCACTGCAGCACAATCTTAAATAATTGTTCATATTGCCAAGAGCAAAATAGAAAAATCCACCCAGCCACATGAAGCAATTTCTGGGCTGTACAAAGGGTGTAGTGGGTGCACTAATTATAAGGCCATTTCTTAGTCTTGTAAGTCACAAGCAGGTCTGAAAATGAGAACTTCAGTGTTGTGTTCTGGGCTTCGTGATGCCCTAACTATCAGGCTTTGTGAGGATCTGAAAAGGTGTTGGTAAAATAGAGGTAATGATGCTCATCCACCTGGTAGAAACAGAGTTGAATACTGAAATTCAGAACAGTGATACTAAGGAGCTGTGTGCAGTCTTCATAACTAGCTTAAAAATAGTGTCTTCAATTCAAGACAGCCCTTTCTACCCACCCTCTCAGAAAAAAAAAGGAAAAAATATTGAAATACCATAGGAAATTTTGATAAATACACAGAGCTTGTGATATTTGGCAATACTACCTTGCAAAGGTTTTCAGTGCTCTTTGACAATTGCAGACCTTATCTGGTCCAAAGCATTCCTTTCTTAGCCCAAGTTTTATTTCAGAAGTAGCTTCTTTAGGAAAGGCTATCTGCCAGCCCTGGACATGTTGTATCTGCACTGATGAGCAAACATTTGGATCTCCAGTTTCAGCAGGACTTGGAGAAAGCACTCCAAATTCAATGGGTTAAACATTTCCATCAGGATACATAGCACAGACAGATAAAGTTAAAAGACAGTTTGAGCTGATTCAGAGGCCATGTATATTTCCAAATAAATTCAATTTACCAAGACTGACTCATAAAGGGAGCCTAGTGTCAGTAAGCCTTCTAATAGAAAATGTGCAGTCTTTGTACTTTCTGTGCTGAGTATGTACCAAACCAGATGCCACTGGCTCTGGGATGGAACAACCAAGTCTCCTTTCCCTGCAGGGACAAATGTGCTGACATTACATAATGCTTACAGGTGTTATTTGATATAACAAACACTAATAACAGGCTTTCATCTACAGGAGGACCTTGCCCAAAGGCCTCCAAGTTCCTGAACACAAATAAGCCCCAAACATAATTTGCATTAAACAGGCAATATGCCTGACTGAGCCACATAACAGTAACAAAGTTTGGGAGAAAACTTGGAATACTTTGATCACCCATCTACAATGCTCAGTGGCAACATCAAGAGTAAGAAAGATGCAGTGGCCTTTTCTCCTGTTCTTTCTGCTCATAACAGGAAGGAATTCTTCCATCAGGGAGAACTCTGGCAACAAGGAGCCAGCTGCAAAGAGGTTCTTCGCTCTGTGGGCAATCCCTTAGAGAGTGTCGTGACTTGTTACTCATTCCCTTTAAGATATATGCTGGCCCCAAGGATTTTTCAGGCTTGGATGTGATCCCAGTCTCATAAAAAGTCTGGGAAGGAGGCTCTGCAAAGAAGACCTGGCAATCTCTGAGCCTAGGTCTTTGGGTTTCCTTCTGGAGGTGAGAGGTGGTTGGCACTTTTCAAGCAGCATTGACCCTTCTTCCAGCTCAAGCAGTTTAGATTCTCCATGCAGAGATCTTTGGTGAACCTGAAACGACATTGATGCTGCCTACTGGGAGCAGCAGCTGAGGTTTGTTATTGTGGGGTTATGCTGAAACAATTCCTATTCACAGACTCGACTGTGGCTCCTCACTGGTGGCAGACAAGACATCAGGACAGTCTGAGAAAGACAAAGTCTTAGTGATGAGAAAAGGTAAAGGCTGTTGTATTAACCGGTTAAATCACCGCTTAAAGGTGCAGATTAGCTCTCAATACAGGGCTAATGCTCATCTTGGAGACGATACAAAGAGCTGGATCAGAACTACTAATGACCCCTGTCTATTCCAGATGGGTCAGTTTGCAAGTAGTTTGCTGGCATAAACTCAGAGACATATAAAGCATCAAGTCTTCAGTCTTTGCTGGAGGAAATGAATTACAAAGAAGATATTAAAGCAATGTGTCTGCACTCATTTTGCATCAGAAAGATGGAAGGAGTTCATTTCAATCCTCCCGCCCCCTGTCATCAAGTGTCCTAACACCAGTGAAATCCTTTTCACATCAGGTCAGGCAGATCGCCTTTCAGCGGCTGCTTCCCGCAGCCAAGAGGGAGAACAGGGCTGGCCAGGCAGCGGCTGCGAGCTGCGGCAGGAAGCAGGTGCCGAACACTTGTGGATCCCTGGAGTTCCCCAGCCCTGCGACTGGGCAGCCAGCAGTGGGAAGAGGGCTTCTATCAGCTCTTGCTGTGGATTGGGCTGGAGGAATGCTGCCCTGCATCGGTGTGCATGCTGGGGCAAGCAGGATAGGTAGATGTGAGGGGTTTCTGGGGCACCTGGGATGGAAGGTGCTGCCAGTGCCAAGCCATTCGGGGCTGCAGGAGAATGAGTAACTCTTGATTGCATGAACAAGATTGAGCTAGACAGGGAGAAAGTTGCAGAGTCTGCCCCTCTGTCACCTCATATGGAGTCTGACTCTCGCATGCTCTCTGCAACACAGGGTACGTGGGGCAGATGGGAAACACGCAGGAGAAGTTGTGGCAGATGGGAAAGGGAGGGACAGCCCTGTGCTCAGTGGGGCTGACAAGGGGTGGTGAACTCACGAGTGGGCAAAACTCATGTCGTGTTAAACTGCACCTTACCTGCAGTGGTTATTCAGACGTGTTTCTGTGATGTGCACCTACCTAAACACACATTCACAAACTTGCCTGCTGTCAGCCTATTCAAACTATATGGAGCAAAAAGCTTATTTTGTGTGAAAGAAACCACAGGCACAGGGCAAAATGAGTTATAGACGGTGGTGAAAGACAGACTTGCAAGAGCAGGACCCCACTGCGCATGCGGCAGTAGAAGAAGCCATGGCATTGCAGTCCACAGGCTCTGGAAAGGTAAAGGTGCCCAATACCCTTGTGACATTACAGGTTACATCAAGATGAAGCGCAAAATGAAGGTGAAGCAAGTTGAAGTGATTGCCAGATATTATGAATCCCAAGCACATTTTACCACTGATGATAAAGATTAAGGCCTTGTTAAATACAGCAGACCAAATATTTGAGGAAGATAAATATGTGTTCCTGACATGAAATGTTTAGCAGAGATTTGGGAAGGTGGCATAATTCCCTGTATTCACGGATGGGAATGGCAGATGGACAAAAGAGGAGTCAGTCACAGGAACCTGATGCTCACAGACACTCTTGTGTTATCACTCCTTGGTTATTGCCATGTCCAGGTGCCTCACAGTACTTAGGCAGCCCAGTCTGCAGCAAGCTTAAGAAAAGAAAAAGAAAAAATATGTCCCTGAGCATATTGAAAAGGCAGTTTCTCTGCCTTGGGCAGTCCCTGCTGGAGATTGCCCTCCTGCAACACCACTGTGGATTTGTCTTTGCTCTGCATGAAATTTGGTGCACTGTCAGATATTAGATACTGGCTACACCCCAAAGGACTGTTTTAACGGTCATTGAAGCTGGGTAAATTAAATTTCTGATACAGACCATCTGCCCATAATAGAACTGAAGAAGCCATGACACTGAGCAAGTTACCACTGAATAACTAACATTTAATTTTGAGTGTGATGAGTAATTTTAAAATTTTTAATCCAAGTCTCAATCCTTACCAACACTGAGAACTTGGATTAAAAAATTGCAATTGAAACTCCAGAGGTGGAGGGGTATTAATATCTCCATTAATATCTCCATTGTTGCTTAAAGCGGGTGCAGTGAGAGTCCTAAATTGGTCCAGAGGGAGCCAAGCTTGCCTTGCATGACCTGCTTGTCTAACAGCAGACACAGGACTTTCCTGATTTAATTCTCAGTAGAACATGCTGGGATGCAAGTGTTGTGATAAAGTGAGGCAGTAGATCTTTGGTCTTGACTTATATCCTGTGGATCATGGGATTATGGGACAATGCACCATTGTGCCATGATTTCTTGTTTGGATGACGTGGGCTTCCTAACTCAGGTGATCCTAGGACCTAGCATTATTTCCCTTCTTTTTCTTCACCTTAAATTCACAATGACTGCAACTATTTGCCCTGCTGCAGCTTCAAGTTTTCCTTGGCCTGATTTCTCAGCTTGCTGGTTCTTAAGGCTGAGTCTCAGGCAGGACCAGATGCAATGAAGTCAGGCCAGCAATGAGGAACTACGGATTTTCAGATGGGCTCCACTGAATCTGAAACCCAAAGCTTCTGGCAGGGATTGAGGAGAATTACAACATTGAATAACAGAGTCCTACAAATGTAATAGTGCAAATGGGACATAATATTTAAAACCAGCAATGCTATTTGTGGATAGGAAAACAAGAATCATTTGTACTTAGGCTTTGATTCAAGTTGTCCTTTAGTGCAATAATTCAATTAGAATAACATGAACTCTTTGCCTATTCCAGAAAAAAAATTAGATTTCTCTTTAGTTTCTCTTGTTCTTATACCAAGGGTATCACTCATGCATCCAAAGAGTCTCCTCATTACCTGAGAGGAATATTCCTAATTTCACCCACATCCTTTGCCTTTCCCTGGGATATAACAAAGGAAAGAGAATGTGCTTGGCATATTGCAAAGCCTAGAAACCAGTATTGCTCATCTTATTAGACACAGGCAAAAGATAAAACTTTCATCCTCAAATTTTCTAGGTTCTGAGGCAGGATTTCCTACTGCTTTGCAGTGAATCATCTCCAAGAGCTTAATAAGAAGTTTTCTGGTTTGAAAGCTACAAGGAAATATCCCTCAAGATCACATATCAAACTAGACTCCTTTTACCCACGCCAGAGGAGTGGAGCTGTCACTGGCCCCTCTCTTTCTGTTTTTTTGGTTTTGTGGGGGATTTTTTTGTTGTTGTTTTTGTTTTTGTTTTTGTTTTGGTTTGGTTTTGTTGGTTTGTTTTTTTTTTTTTTGGTGATACAAACCAGGTACAAGAACTCCCTCACTATTTAATTTTTCCTTTGCAGAGGAAAAATGTTCCTACCATTCATTTTCCACAGGAGTTTACTTTTACAGTACAGCTACTTCTCAGTTACACATTATGACTCATGAAAGGTGTTGCTGGAAAAAGGAAGAAGCTGGGACTTCTGATCTTCTATTTTCTCATTTGTGGTGGAATCTCTTGTTCTTGAGAGCCTTGTTTTGATTGATCAGTTTGAAAGAGAGGAAAAGAGAGAAAACACTAATATTTACCAGATACACGCACTCCCAGATTCTTCCATTTGTATGTGTAGAAGCATCACCAGGAGTCACTAGCGTGGGGAACTTCTGCTCTGCCTCTCTCAGGTTGCTATGAGGACACCTTGCCACCACAAATGGAAGCTTTTGCTCTGCAGGCTGTAACCTCGATTTTTTGGCAGAACAAGGCAAAGGCACTGCAGAGCTGACAGCCTTTATCAAACAAAAAAAAAGCCATGGCAATTTTTTTCCTTCAAGTCTATCCCTCTCAGAAAGGAAAGAGGCTCAGTGTTCCTCTGCAGAGATGTAATGCAGTGCTGAGTGTGACACAGTCCCAGCTGGACTGACATTTTTGAAAGAAGGGGGAGAAAAGATAAGCTAAGTGGTGAACACTTGGTGCTGGCAGTTTGCATGTGGTCATGCAGGGGTGGCTGATGGGTTGGTTTGCAGCCTGTAAAGTAAGAGTGGAAGTGAATCTCAGTCCCAATATGGGAACACTGCTTGCCCAGTATCAGCAGAGCAAGTGGGCTGTGCTGTTGCTAAAGCTGTGCCTGCAGTTAAGGTCTGATGGCCCCAAGTGGTGCAGGCTTGAACAAAGCGTTGCTCTGGTGTTGCTCAAGCAGATTGAGCCACCTTGTCCTTGCAACTCAGTGTGACACACCAGAGGGCTCACACTGAAGTTCCCATTGGAACAGAAGTGGTCTGGAAATGCTGATGGTGTGCTCTTCTTGGAAGATGAGGGTAATAAATCCAAGGACACAACCTTCTAAACAAGACTGGACTGCTTTCAAGGTCTGTGCTGTAAACATGTCCTCAGTCCTGCATGGGTGTAGGGACGGGCCAGCTCCAGACAGCAGCAGCTCAGACACCTCATCCCTTGTGGGATGGGATTATCTACAAGCTTGATAATAAGTTTTCAGTAAAAAATGTTCAGATGATATGAGAGAAACAGGAGAAATTATCATAGCTTAAGTTTTACTGAAAAGATGTCTTTGATGAAGACTGCAGAATTAGTAGAAGGGTACAAGATTCTTCTCATCTCTGCTTTATTATTTGGTTGGCTTTTAAAATGTCCAGGCCACTTTAGATATGAGATGTCAATCCCCTCCTAGAGGGGCACAAGTCAGGAACTGCAGAATGAGGGTATCCAAAGTAGATAGTGATTTGCAAAGCCCTGGATAGAAACCAGTCTTTCAAAATAACAATTATTACTTTATGTGCCTCTTTAAACACTGAAACAAGTATTTTCATTGTTTTTCATTAAAGCTTAGTGCTATTAGCAAATCAAAGACTTGCTTTTTCTCATCTAGAAATGCAGAGATGATGCTGTTTTTATAGAGGTTGGAGGACAACCCTTCTAGACTTCTGCAAATCTACTTGTTTCTCAAGAGAAGATGACATCTCTTCTGTGTAGGACACTTGTGAATGCAATGGAGTGTGATTTAGGAACTCCAGTTTATCAGTAGGGTGGCACCAGAATGCAGTGTTTTTCTTGATCAAAAACTTCAGTAGTCTGTGTTTCTTGTTTTGAGGAACCTTCAATAGTTTGTGTTTCCTGCGTTAGGAGAAAAAAACCCACCAAACCATAGCCTTTTAGATTTGGTATTTTTTGGTTTTGACTCTTCAGTTCTAGCCAGTGATGTTGGAGATTTGCTCTCAGAACTTGTAATGATCTAATCTCCTGACCTGCAAGCTGCAGTGCTGAACATATCCTGGAAATTGTCATAAGAGAGATACCTTATAATCAGTACAGCTAATGAAGGATCCTTTTGTTGCAGGACTGTTTTTCTGCAAGCTGTATGCTCTTCTCCATTTTTCCTGTCCCACGTGGGTGGTCAGACCTGGAAGTAAAACATAAAAAAAAAAAAGTTAGCCATTTCAAATGCAAAGAATTTTAAGTTCACAGACTGTGGCTAATTGTCAGTAGCAATCTCCTGTGAATGCTGAAGAGAGGTTTTTTTCTTTCTTAGTAAAAGTGCCTCTCCACTATCTATTTTTTGGCTTGCTATGCTAGAGAGATGTACCACATTGAAGAGTTCAGAAAAACAAGTTTTCTTATAAAAGCTGGTTAAAATATGTAGCTTAAGATAATATTGCCTTCCTCTCTCTCCATCCTAATACCAACTTTTTCTTCCCATAAGAAATTTTTCTTTTTGTGAAAAAGAAGCTCAAAATTATTCCATTAAAAAAATGACACTTTCTAAAATTCAGTGCTGAGATACAGTTTTTTCTTATAAGCAGAGTTTAAGAGAACATTTGGAATAGCAACACTCTGTTCAAAATTCTGTTTAGAAAAAAATGTAAATTCTAACCAGTCATTATCCACTGTTAAATGGAGTAAGAGCTGCCACCTGCTTCCCAAACCCAGTACTGTTTGCACTTCACAATAATTCTGGAGAGGATGGCACTTGTGGTAGTGGGGCTTCTGCAGCAGCCTCCAGTCCCACTGTTCCCACACGGTGTCACCGCAGGAGCTGTGCTTGTGTGGTTCAGGCAGAGCCCTGGCACCAGCTGGGGCAGCAAATGGTCCTGACAATGCTGTGCTGTATGCACAGTATTCATGAATTTAGTGCAGTCCTGTGCAGTCTTTCCACTCTTAGGCTGAAAGACTAAAACCCCAGGGAAGTAGAAAACTAAGTTTAATAAACTTAGAAAAGCAAAGCCTGGAGATTATTTCCTCATTTCAGTGCATTGCCATCTTTGACTTGCTCTTGAGAGGAGAAAGTAGATTTGTAATTCATCTTTTGATTACAATTTATTGAATTATATAGAATATATTGTGTTGTCTGCAGGAAGATGTCATGTCTAATGTATATTTTTCTTTCAAGTGTGGTAAATCAATAGACACATTAAATTAAACACCCAGAAAATATGCCTACTCAGTGTATTTAACTTGTGGGTGGCATTTTTACTTGAAAAATCCAACCCTATCCATACTCCAGCCCACTTCCCAAACCTGTCCCAGAAGTTGTTATTGTTATTATATTATCTTCTTCTTTTTTTTTTTTTTTTTTAAATCAGAGGAAACATGGCCCAAATTAACCAGTGTGACTGAACATGCAGATATGTTTCCTGTTTCCTTCCTCCTCGTTATCTTACTTTTGTGAGCTCAGAAATATGCCCACCAGAAACAAACAGGTCTCAGCTGTGAGCAGCTGGCTCTCTACTGCTGCAAGAAGTCCCAGGCCAGGGCTGAGAAACTGTGAGAGTGGGCCAACTGCTTCTCCTCCTGCCTTTGCAACATGCTGCCATTCTGTGTGTGGGCTTTGATTCATGCATCCTACTGGAGGCAGTCCTAGGAATTTTTCATCAGCTTCAGATAATTAAAAATGAGTAATGCCTTCAGCACAATAACCTTTGTGCTAATTGCTTGGATATTAAGCTACATTCCTTTCACTTTAACCTTACATTTACAGATGCTTGCACTAACATTGCAGTGGTACCATGGAAGTGGTTAGGGTGAAAAATAGAAAAGTTAAAGTCAACCAGCTACAAGAAACCAGAACATTTGATATTTGGTGTTGTGTGGAAGGCAGTGTAGGACACCAATAAACAAATTTCTTGGCTTTTTCTGATTAATTGATGAGCACATGACAATTAACATTAGTAACTAAAAGTCTACAGACCAAACCAATCATCCTGCTTTGTCACCAAGATGAACAAGGTGAGATGCACTTCAGCCCTGCTCTCCCACCAAGATGTCCATGTGCATCGATGCTTTGCTCTGCAAAGGTCCATAGGGTGGCCAAGTTAGGCTTAAAAGGGAGGAAGACTTTCTACTGTGAAGAGAAACCCACAGATCTGAGATCTCAGCTTCAAATTCAGGGGTGGATTTTAAAGACGTTCCCTATAGCTTTGGCATGGCATTAACACAGCTGGCAAAATGTGCTCAAAACTCAGTGGTGGGGACCTTGAACATTGCTTCTGATACATGATCAAGTTTCAGTATCAAATTCACACAGATGCTAAAAATAAATCTATGCTTTTTGATAATATTGTCAGTAATGTCTCAAGGAGAGCTCTGAATGGAGCAAGAGAATAATTTCATTTCCACAAGAAGTGAAGGACCATTTCAGACATCAGGAAAATGTGGCAGGAGAAGGGTGTGGAGGGCGTGTCTCGGCAGGGGTGGAAAGAAGAAAGGCTCCAAAGCACACGGACAGAGAGACACTGAGGGAAGCTGCTCTCAGCAACAAATGAAATTTTGAACCTTACGTGAACAGGGCTGATAAGAAAAAGCTACAACTGTTTGTGTTAGCATGTTACACAGAGATTGAAGGGAAACAGGAAGGTCAGAAAGGAGAGTAGATGCAATGAATAAATTTTTATTCATCAGTGTAGGAAGTATTCTGAGCTTTCATAGAGTGGGCCATACCTGAAACGTGTATTTTCTCTGAAGACCTCTACTCTAGCCCATCTGGAACTGATTTCTAGGGGAAGCCAGAGGCAGTTTGCTTCACTCCCATATGAGATGCACCTGTGAGAGGCCCATGAATCACCTTAATAAAAGTGAGCATAAAAAGGGTCATGGTCTTATGTGGTGGGGAGCCCATGTGGAGGGCTCAGATGCTTGATGGTGTTACTGTACATCACCTGAGCCCTCCTGATCCAGCATGTGCCCTCAGCCACCCCTCAGCTGAGGTGGTATGTGCTTGTTCACTCTCCCTTCCTGCAGCTCAAGCCCTGGGGACCTCCCCAGGTGTGCTGTGGGTTTGGGGCAGCCAGACAGCTTGGCTGGTGTGTGAGCCCTGTGACTCTGCCTGAGAAGGTTTTGGTGGTGCTATGTGGCCAAGAGAAGCATTCTTCAGCAGCAAAGCTTGTTTCATGTTATGGGACACTGTCTTCTTTTGCACTTATATAAGCTAGGGAGAGAGAGGGACTGTAACAGGCAGGGGGAGTTTGTACGCCTCAAGTTCATCCTCCATCAGCCCAGGAGGATGTTTGGGACAGCAGCCAGAGCCACTAGAGGTTTCATAGATTGTTTTAAATCTTGTGAAGAACAGCTGCTGCCAATATCTACTCACTTCATTTACTGGATTTTGAATCAGGGTCTGATTTTCTTCACCCTTACTGTCTTGCCCATGCCACCAAAGCTACTGATCTTTTCATTTAGTATTTCCCTTCCTGCCCTGTCCTGCGGCTGCAGCCTAGCAGATGAGTGCCTGAGTTGGGGAGAATGCTGCCTAGCTGTGGAGGAGTGGCCCCAGGCAGGAGCTTCACGTGGGGGAGTGTGCAGCAGCATGTGCTGCAAAGTTTGTGCTGCAGAACTGCAAGGGGGAGCAAACAATTAGCAAAACAGAGTGAGAAAGCAATGAGAAGGAGGGGGAAATTGAGTCACTCTTTTTTTTTTTTGACAGTGTATCAGCTGAACTATGTTGTCATCATCTGAATAGTAGGTAGATGAAATATTATATATCTGTGCAGAGGCATGAGAATGAACTGAAAAAGATTGAGGAAGTCTAATCTTTTCTCTCTCTCTGATTGCCACTGTACATTATCACTGGAAGGTGTTTCTGTCCAGTTCAGTTCCTCTCAGGAGATGCTGTGTGGCTTGAACAGACTCAGGGAGACTTCATTTCCATACTCCTCCTGATGTTTACTATGAAATGCTCCTTTGCATCTCTTTTGCTCCCCCTTATCCTAATATGCTCTCATTGGCTGGGTCCTGCTCAGGACTCCTAACCAGGGAAGGGAGCAGTGCAGCTGGCAGGCCTAGTCCTGGTAACTCCCCCATAGGTTTTTTTGGATGAGATCTCATGTGCTGAGCACCTCATGGCACTTTCTGGAAGCCACAGTGACTGCAGCTGTGGATCCAGGGAAGCCACATTCCCAAGTATGACACCCTTCTCCTGGGCACCCTGCTCCAGTGCCCAGGAGAAGGGCGTCAGCACTTGGCAGTGTGGATTCCCTGGATGATGTGCCCACCTTTAGTGACAGCAAAGACATGGTACTGCCTCTTTTAACCAGAGGCCCTTTGCTATTCATTCTGGGGCAGCCACTTAGTCCAGGAAAAAACGCAGGTAAAGCTAGGCTCAGAAACCAGACTGGTTTGATGTGGAGGTGTAATGAAGGTGTCATATGCAGAGACTTGAGTCAGAAGCAGAGTTTGGCCAACAGCAATGGAGAATTTCTTTAGTCAGAGACATTACCAAGTTTATACATTCAAAAACATCCATCACTGAAGCAACCAGATGCCACATGTTATGTTTTCTGTCTCCCTCATCTAAGTGTTAGTGGGTCCATGCTTGTAGCTCTACACATTTCATGTGTAGGTGCAGCTCCTTTGTACACATAACTCACAAAAGGCAAACTGGCTTTTCCCTGCCCTGTCACACACTCACAGGCCCCCAAGTGCTTTCACACTCACAGTTAGTTTTCTGGACAAAACTTCATCCAAGTCCTTCCGAGAGCTTGTATGCACCTTGATTTTTCCTTGGCTGGAAATAAATCGGCCATGTTTGGAGCACTTCCTCCCCACTCCATGTGATTCTGATTTCACTAATTAAAGTTAATCTGATAAAGGGAGGAACTGCAGAGAAGAATAAGAGCACAGAGGCAGGCAGGGGTCACCCGGTGTGCCACAGAGAAAGAGCTTTGTGGCTGGGGAGCTGCTGCAGGGCACGGAGGGGAGCGGCATGTTGAGCACTTCATCTGTTTGGCCCATGGGCTGGCTGAACTGCTGGCCACCCTGGCTGCCCGTCCTGACCTCCCCGCTGCCCTGCAGCACAGCCAGCGCTTGCAAGGTGGGATCTAATGAAAGGCATCAGGGAACAGAAGGAGCGCTTCTGCCTCCTGAGCATATTTATCCAGAACAAAACGAAATGTAGGCTGGTTTGGGGGATGAGTAATGGGTAACAGAGCAGCTTCTCATGTCCAGGCTCCTAGTCTGTCTGGTGCCTGGAGGGCAACACATATGAATTCATTGCCACCTGATGGTGGTTGAAGGGTTTCTGTAGGAAACGAACACTTGGATTTCAAGATAAAAAGTAACTTCTCTGGACAAAATGGTTGTTGGGGGTAAGGGAGCAATGTGTGGGGACAAGTATCCCAAAGAGAGCAAAACTGCAGTTCATGGCTTTGCCACACACAAAGCTACTTCCCTCCAACTTTCCTAGCAACACCATCATGTGGAAAAAGCGCACTGACACATAACAATGTAGCTCAGTGGGAAAGACACAAGGTGTCATGTCTACCAATGGGAGCAGGCAAGGCCATGATGTTCCACTTCATTGTTCAGTATCTTCTCCAAAGAGCAACCTAGATTTTTTGTGTCCAGCAGATTTATACTGAGGGAGATCTTCAGAGAGAAATGGACTCAATGGACTCAAACCACATACATGCATGTATGGACTATCAGAGGCTGACTACTGGAAAGCTGGGAAATGAGGACAGCTCACCTTACTTACTTTTCTGAAATTATCTTGTTGTTGTTTAGGTGCTCAAATTTATTTGTCTGAGCACAATGCAGCGAATCAGTCTAAAAGCATCAGGGATTAACTTTGTCCAGCTTCTGTCTGGGCAGCAGACAGCAAGCAGCCATAGGTAGAGCTGGGAGCAGAATGGCCTCTTGCCCCAAACCTGCCAACAGAGATGTTTGCAGAACCTCTCTGCTGAGGCATGATATTCACACGCAGCTAGAGATTTCCCACTTCTCTGCTTTCTTTAAATGGCTGGTACATGCATCGATTTCGACAGCAGCCCTGCCCCGCCTCTGCAAACTCCGTTCATTGTTAACTTTTTTAAATTAAACACAAGCATGGACAAGATCAGCAAGCAGCCGTCTGTTTTAGTAGTGCTTCTACTTCAAATGTCAGTCTTAGTCCTTTCTTGCTGGGCTCTGATCTCTCATGACAATTTGATTAACTTTACATTTCCTTTTATTGTTGGAGAAACATTTGGAAAATCTTAACATATCCTACTGGCTGGTTCTGAGACCAAGATGGTGATTATGTCCATGCTTAGCATCATCCATCAAAATCAGGCATCTGACAGTCAGACCACCTGAAAAATATGCCATTCCTGAGAAGTTCATGGGCTATAAAATATTTCTTGCAAACAATCACAGGACACTCCTTTTCTCTCTACAGTAATGCTTTCACTAGGAAATGCTTAAAAATCCTCACTGGAAGGAAACCCTTTGTATTGGTTTTCCCAGATAAGAGGACATTCTTAGCTCCCACCAGCTAGAAACTGGTATCTGGGTTTTTCCAAGAACCACATTCCTGCCAGGACTTCCTTATGGGAACATACTATTGATGAGGAGCTACAAGGATATGACAGATCCCAGAGAAAAGGATGCTCCATTTCAACTTAACAGAACAGCTCAGGCTCTTTACCCTTTCCTCATACTCACACTAATCTAATAAGAGTCTCAAGCCTCTGGCACATACTCATGGATACATTTCTGCTGGCCTCTGAGCTTCTGCATTTTGGCTCAGCTCCAGAGTGTCAAGGCACTAGTGGAAAAGGCTGGAAGAGAGCCTATTTTTGTCTTTATGTTTCAATACCAGGATCAGAAATAGAAGTGGTAAGAACCTCATGGAAAAAAGCCCTGTTTCCTGGCACTTTTGATGGAGTTAATTACCTGTAGACATTTAAATTCTTTCCCTTGCATAATTTTCATTAATTTGAAGGTGTAGATAGTAATTTTGAAAAGCCCCACCAGTTAACTTTATTTCTGAGGTTATTGAGATGAATTCTTCTTCAGAAAGCACTTAGAAGTCACAATTAAGCTGATGCTATTAGACTATGATAAATCTACCCCACACCTAAGCCACCCATTTACCTGTTCAGTAAAAGCTAAAATCAGTACTATCATATTATAGTCACCCAAAAACACATCTGGGAAACTTGGTCTCAGATCCCAGTCCTTGACAGGCACTGAGGGTCTCTTGATAGTTACTCTAAAAAAGTTAAGCCTCATGGCATGTGTGTGTATCTCGCAGCACACCAATCCCCAATGCTTCTTATGGTATTTGCAGCTGCTGCTGAACACTGCAACCTGATGATCCTGGTACCAGGATCCCCCTGATGGATAACTGTAATAATTTTATTCTAGTCTATAATTTTCGGTCTCTGGTGGATTCCTGCTTCAATTCTCTGACATTTCTAATATTTCTCTGCTGACACAAGCTGCCATTTCAGACTTTAGGAACAAGTAGCTCTCTTCCCACTCAGAGGATAATTATGATTAGCTATAAAATAAGAGCTGCTTGAATTTATAATAAAGAGTCTCAGACTCTAACACTTTGGCAGTCAAATCCCTGCAACAGAGAGGTCTAAATCCTGGAATAGTGCTCAGGCTCCTTATACCCCCAAATATCTGTACTTCTATTTTGCAACACAGTACTAAACCTCTCTGCAAGAAGAAAGCAAGCTATGAAGAAAAGAAGAAGAAACTACAGCCATGCTAGAGTTAAAAAAGAGAGCACATAATGAAAGCTGGAATCTGGCCCTTTATTACCAGCTCTCCCTGCCTGAGTTCCCATAAACCCCAGGCCTAATCCAGTATCTTGCTTTCAGTGCAATGGGTGCTGGGAGGGCTCCAGCCCCCACTGTCCCAGAGAAGTGATAAAACCCCATGTGCCAGTTAATGCACTGCCTCTTATAGGCTCATGCAGCAGGTGAGCAATTATCACTTGCAGCCCAGCTTAATGCTTTACAGGGTCTGAGAACTGTTTCCAATTAGTCTCAGTGTGCCATGGAAATTAACTCATTTGTGTCACCTTGGCTTGCAAGTGGACTGTGAGGAACTGGTGAAACAACTGGAATTGAGTACAGGTGGCACTTCACCTCTCCTCCTGCTCCTTGGCACCCCTTGCACTGGAACTGTGGGGGCTATATTTGATGGAATAAAATGCGATGGAAAAACCATTTTGGTCTGTAACCGAGACCTGGGGGAGGGCTTGATCCATCCCTAGAGTCTTGTCTCTATGACATTTTTCCGGGCCGGTTCTCTGTGTCCCCAGAAACAGGCTTCCAAGCACTTCCCTTTGGATTATTTAGTAATCTCATGAGGCTTCTCAGCATTTGGCCTCTAAAAGCCTCTTTTTATAAAGAACTGTCATATGTGTGTTTTATCTGTGAGCCTTGTTTAATTAATTCTTTCAGACATTATGAGCTGATTTGGAGCCTGCTGTAAAGCCAGCACCATTCCACCAAGCTTGCCATGGTGTTGTTACTGCCAGACATTTTCTCTTAAAAGGATGTTCTGAAAGTTGATGTCATGGCTAAAATTAGGCTTAATACTTGCAGTGATCCTTCTGTGAACTCCTGATATAACTTCAGTGCCCATGAATGGTACGCATATCAAAGGAACTATGATCTCCTGGACAAAGACCAAGAGGACTGAGGAGCTCTCAACTCTTTTCTGAGCTTCAATATGAAGAGTTTTTTTGTCATTTTGAGCACATCACCTCATCTCTCTGTGCTTCAGTTGTCTGCCTTCTGAGGTTACAGTAATCATATTTTGTTGAGATTATATAGTTAAACACATTGTGCTATTACTTAATGTCAGTGTTGAAGAGGTATATACTGATAGCTTCATTTTGAGTTCTTATACTGATAGCTTGAGTTCTTATACTGATAGCTTGATTTTAAGCTTGGTGAATTCTGCTTACATGAGCTTCTTAAAGCACCTCACTCTTGAAGAAGGGAGACAAAATATTAACTGATTGTGATGGTCTATCCATCCAAAATTACCTGTAAATGACTGATTAAACTTTAGAGATAGTGTGCCTGTGTGCTATATTTGGACAAAATATAAATGAAAAAAAGCCAAATTAAGCCCTCTTATTAAAACATCCAGTTCTATTGAAGAACTGATTATAAAATGACTGAAGAAGGAACTCTAGAGTTCTTGATCATGCTTTTGTTGCCTGTACTCAGAATGTAAGGTTATCACAGCATGTGAGGGTAACTGTGGGGTCTGAGCTGTAGGCAGATGGCCTGAGATCTAACCTGGATTCCCAAGATTTATTGCCATTTGATTGTTTGCTTTTTCTTTTTCCTCTGCGAGCAACACATAGCTGCAGAGAGCCCAATCCGTCTAGATCCCTCATAAGGACCAAAATGCCACAGCAGCATCATGGAAGGCTTGTACCCATCACTGCAGGGATTGAATTAGCAGCAGTAGTGACAGGCAGGGGCTTCTGAACAAGCCAGAGCAGCGGGAGAGCTTTCGGCAGCAGAGGGCCAGAGCCCGGGGCTGGCCCTGCACCGCGGAGAGGCTGCGCACCCAGGGAGGGCAACTTCCCAGAACTGGAAATGTCAAACTGCTTCAGAAGGAGAATCCAGCCCAGGACCAAACCTAAAATGTCAGGCCAAATCTGAACTGCCCCAAATTTGGATCTGGATCTGAAATCTGTGGCTTGGGACCATTTCTGGTTTATATTTAAAAAGCTAATTGTCTCTTTGCCATGGGTAGCTAAGTGTCGCAAGAATGGACATGGAAGCAGTGGATTGAAATCTGTCAGGATTCTATTTTGCAGTTGTTGGAAAAAACCCTTCTTTCCTGGATGCAGGGAACAAATTTTGCCACATCTGCAAGCCAGAGAAATCACTGGAAATTCTGGAGTGAATAATTATACACAAATGTTTACAAAAAAATAAATAAGAAGAATGTATGCATAAGTGAAGAATAACAAATGACATGTGGCCAAACCCCTGAATAGCTACTAAAGCCTGGGACTGGGGTATGCAATTTTCACATCATTTGCAGCCTTAGGCAGCTAGAAAGGGTGGAGAGGTGATATTAGTGTACAACGGCTGCTCAGTACCTCATATTTATAGTAAATTTCCAGTGGCCAGGGAAACATCACATAAATCCAGCCTGGGAAAGGATAGAAAATGGCCAGGATAGCCAGTTTCCTGGGTATTCCTGGTCAAGAGAGAGTATTTGAGCAGTACTTGCCTGCTTCAGGCCTGCCTATGCCCAAACCCAGACTTCTGCTTTCATTGCTGTCACTTGCTTGCTCTAAGGCCCTGCGGTCTGTTCGTATTTAAGAGACAATCTGTGTCTTTCTTCTTTCAGGACTGAAGGTTTCATCTTCCAGTAGATATTACTTCCTTTCATGTATTTGCTTCCAGCCTACTTACGCATCCCCAGAGGATTGGTTCTGTTCTTCAGAGTCTGCAGGACTTTTGCTTTGGCTTTGTGTTTTGCAGAAAGCAGCTAAAACCTGAGCTCTGGGTTCCCTGGGCAGCTTGGGTTCCTCAGGGTTCCCACCTACCTCCAGGATCACAGCCCTCTCTCTAGGGGCTCATTTCTCTCAAGCAGAACCTCAGGCTTTCCTGCTGCTGATCCTGAGCAAGAAGTATAGAAACTACTTGTGAGCAGAAGAGATTTCATTTCTCCTGCTCTCAAAAGGAGATGCAAGAGAGGTCAGCTGCCTGGTGCAATCAACATCATTCCACTTTGGAAATGGGCTATCCCCAGGAGAAGAAGTCCCTTGGTGGTTTTCTCTTCCCAAGGCTGAAGTAATGAGCACCCAGCAGTGATAAGAGCAGGCTGGAAGCTCTACCATCTCTCAAGGAACGTGAGAAAAATCATTCCTGCTCATCTTTGGAGTTACAGGGGGATGGTAACTCTGCAGACCCCCATTCATACTAAGTAGCAGAAAGCTGAGCTTCTGGAATATGGCAGTATTCCTAAGCACCTCTCTGCTGCTCCCTGTGGATTGCTGGGACCAATCTTCCATTTACTGGCCCTACAAAAAATAAAAGACAGAGAGAAAGCCAATTTGTGAACTCTCAGAGTGACTAGCTGTAGCTTTTTCAGAGCTGGTTTTACAACATGTTGTTTCCAGGTGACTCTTGGCTGGTGCCAGGGTTTGCCTGACATAGAGTCAATGAGGCCGTGGAGTGGGTTTGAGGCAATCAGATGGAAGCAGCACCCCACTTTCCCCTTGTCCTAGGGATAGCTGGCATTCAGCTAGAGCAGCTTGGTGAGAATCTCCTGGGTGATTTGAAGTGATTATATCCTACTCATAAAAAATATATTATGCTTATATATGGAGAAGAGCTGTTGACAGCAAATCAGAGAGTAAAGCAGAACCATATCAGCCTGTGAAACTGGCCTGCAGAAGATGATGCATTACAAATTACATTGCAGGGATTTCCTCCTTGTTACTGCACAATAACAGGGCTCATTGCACACATAATTTACAATATCTAGGTAGGAAAGCATGCAGGATGTGGCAACCACATAATACTCTTCACCTTCTCCTAACTCACAGATGACTGCATCTGAAAGTAAGCAGAGTGTTTTAATTGCAATGTGACTGCAAGGTTATTGGGCAAGAATTCAGTTTTACCTAGACATGGGAATGATCTTGGACTAGATTGTCTCCAAAACTAAAGGCTATTTTGTTCTGAGATTTTCAGTCAGGCCATTTGAAAACCTTTTCTGTCCCAGGATGAGATGCAAACACTTCCCCTTCCTCACCTCTCCTTCTAAGCAAGTTCAATAGACATGGACAGAGACACAAACCCAAATCAAAAACCTGCCAGGTGCAGCAGACTGCACTGCATTTCCCCTCCCTCAGTGTAAGGCTGCAGACTCTGTGATGTCTTGTCAAGCCACCAGTGCTAGCAGGGTTTCTCTGGTAACCATACAGTGAAATGTGTGACCTGCTGGAAGAGCCACCCCAGCACGGTGTCAGTGGTTGGGCTGATGTGATTGGGATCCAGTGTAAATACTCAGGGCTGGCTACTCAGCACGACATGGGGGATGGAAGGGAAGCCACCCATCTGTCACTCTCTTATGGTGACACACTATTCATTGCATGCAAGCCTGGGTGCTGCTGAGGAGCAGGGGCCCACAGCGTTCTTCTCTCTCTGAGACAACTGAGCTATATAGAAGGTGTTGAGGCAAGAAACATCAACCAAAAAGAACCCAAACAAGCAAACAAACAAACAAACAAAACCCAAAAAAACCAAACAAAAAAACCAACCAACCAAAAAAATAAAAAAACCCAAAAAAAACCAAAAACAAACCCAAAACCAAAAACACCCAACAAAACCCAAAAAAACAATGGGAAATAAAGGTAATTTTTGAGGTCCTGCTTGTTCTGCAAGCTTGGAAAGTTTTGTGGGCTTTTTCACTGCTTGTACACACTTTTTCATTTTCTTGTTTTTCATTCTTCTTTAAATCTTTTTTTAACCTCCTTAGCTTCATATCTTTTCTCTATTCAGGGAAATGCAAAGGCAGCTTTCAGAACTGAAAAAAGTGCAGAATTGACTGCCAAAGGAAAAAGTGCAATATCCCTCCAAGCCCATACCTTGTGATTTCTCAGTTTTGTTGAAATAAAACCCCAAAATAATAGACCGTTATTACTAGAATTAATCATTAGGTTTTTGATGAAAGAAGGCCACAAATGACACTATTTTCATCAAAAATAACAAAACCCTTGAAGACAACAAAGCAAAAAACCTCTCAAGATGAATGAGGCACCCCTTTTTAATGGAAAAAATCTTTAAACATTTTCAGCTACTTCTAGGAATGAATAATTGGCTGTGGCTTTTATCTGAAACCTGGACTTGGTTTTTAGCTTGGCAGCTTTAGAGCAGACAGCAGAACATACTGATCTACAACACGGGGCATGTGAAAGCACAGCGGGCAGGATGCAGCTACCAAGTTTCCCAGTTCTCAGAACTACCCGGATTATAAAGAATCTGATAACTACCAGCAGTGACAAGATGGTGCATATTTTACCTGCTTCTTTTGACCCTGTGGTTATGCCTGTGGGCATGAAACCCTTCTGTTTTCTGTGGGAGGAAGACCCAATGGCTCAGAAATAAAGATAAGATAACATTTTTGCCCCATTTTATTGAGAGAATAATTCAGCACTGTCTCCTCTCACCTTTTGCTGCTTGTGTCTGCACTGTGCCTGCCTGAATCAGCAGCTGTTCCTGCATCACTTTCTGGGTGCTTTCACATAATCACAGCTTGTTCCCTTCCATGTTTATTATTTGGCATCTCTTGAAAAAAATCAACCCAACCTTGGAAAAGCTCTTTTCACTCTGTTCCTTAACTTAAGATGTAAAATCCTATTCTCTTAGAAATCCATAGGAGCACTGTCACTAATTTTCTTCAGGCTGGGACTCAGCATGTGGCCCTGGACCTCAATGCCTTTGAGAGAGTCTCCTGCTCTAAGGAAAGGACTATATTGTCCCTTGCAGACACGTTCTGCTCCAAAAGCAAACTTGTTAGGTGAAAACCCCTCTTCTCTTGCTGTTGTGGTTGTTTTCTGGTATTACATAATTTTGATGTTTCTGCTGGTAACAAGTGTCAAGTGGCCCTTTACTTTCTAAACTCTCCAATACTCAGTAGCTTTTCTTCCTTTTGCCTGCTGATGTTTTTGGCTCCTGTTGCAGCAGCACTTCACTGTCCTGTACATTCTAAGTGCAAGTGAATTCGGGCAGATGCCACCTGGGGTCAGTAAATCCCTGTACTTATCTAGCACAGGGCAAAACCCACTGATTGTGGCTGGCTGTTGAATCAGTATTGCCACTGGACTGGCAAGAGAGAATAATTCAGCACTGTCTCCTCTCACCTTTTGCTGCTTGTGTCTGCACTGTGCCTGCCTGCACAGCTGAGCAGAAGGGCTGTGCCAGATTTTTCACTAGAGTGTGAACAGGGACTTTATCTCATCCCCTGCAGACAAAGAGTTAACTCCCTCCCCAACTCTCCAGCAAGAGGAGGATTGAGAATAGATTGCAGCATCATTCCTTAGGCATACCCAGATGCTCAATATTAACATAGGCAGCTCTCTGAAGATTTTTTTCCTGCTACCCATTGGATGGGAAAAATATTTGGATGGAGAAGCGGTTTGGGTATCACTTTGCAGTTCTGGAGTATAACTCAAATGGAAAGACATGTAGCTCCAGTTACTTCTTGTAATTCAGAACACAGAAGAGCCGCCTCTTGCTAAGTCAGTATTTAGTTTCTGATTAGCTCTTACTTCAGTGGTAAAAGCCACAGCAAACTGCAGTCTTGATCTTTTCTTTTTTTTGAGTGTACATATGTCTGTATGTGGGGCCAAACCTCAATCTCAGTATCCTGAGCATCAGAGCAGGCACTGAGATATGACTCATAGGTGTATATCTAGCTACAGTCTCTAATGAAAGAAAAAAAAAAAAAAAAAAGACAAGCCCAAACTGGAAATTAACCATACTCATTAAAAAATCCCAACAAAACAAACCAGCAACAAACCTTCATTCCTTTCAGCATTTTTCTGTAAGCATTTTTTATGCCTTTTCATCTGGCTGGGTCATGAAACTGAACTCCTCTCCTGGCAGTGTAATGCAGTTCTCATTCCACAGGCAGGTTATTATTTTGTTTGGATTTCTAACACTACTAAGGCTGTTTGTATACAGCCCTGTTCTTACCCATGTTGAGACTAAAAGCAATGTCAACAGAATAAAAAGTGAAAAAAGCAAAAGCTTTCCTTAGTGGTGCTGTTGTCCCTTTTATGACAAAACTTTATTCTGAGCATAAACTAAGCTGATGATTTTCATTAAAATTTTATTATAAATGGATGATAATCTATTCATTAAAGTAGAGAAGGGAAATGGGTGACTTGTCTGACTTGGAAACCTTCACTGACAAAATATGGGATTTAGTTATCTCAAAAAAAGAGGGAACCTTAACTAATCTCAGGAGTACTCAGGGCCAGAAAGGGATGTTGATAAGGAACAAAATGCTTCAGAACCTTTGTAAAAATATGATGGTGCCTGGCTGAATAGTGTGAAGTATTAGCTGCGAACCATATCTGTGAATGTGTGCAACAGGATCAATAAAGTTAGGGTTTTCCAGAAGAGTAAACCTTGTTTTCCCATTTGTTCAGAAACAAGTTTAGTTTTGGAGAACTGTGTGTTCCAGTGACTCAATTAAATGCTGTAGCTTAAAGAAACCTGAAATATACTGGGGAAGATACCAGGATATATATTTGTTCCAGTACAAAAACCTGCAATCCTTGATAAATAACAGAGCATGATCCCAAGCTGTCTCCAAGATTGTCTGAGCAGAAGGTATTTCCCCACAAACTCCAAGGTTTGTTTTCTGTTTCTAATCATTGTGACTGCAGGCTCCATGAGCCAGGGACTGCTCTTTGTCATTCTTAGTGCCTCTATGTGCCACAGCCTAGTTTTTCCCTCTCCCAGGTGACCAGGGAGGTCAGTCACTTCAGTCCTAAAGTTATTTCTGTTCCTCATTCTTCCTCGATTGCATTATTGGTGACTGTGTACATCCAAAGGAAAGAAATGGAGGTTATAAGGAGAGCTAAGAAAGAGTTGTCTGGCACAGAAAAGCTGTCTTTCTGCACAAGCTCTGCCTGTTCTTTGCATCTCTGAATTATTTTGAGCCCAAGTTTTGGCTTTATATTGCTCCAGGATCATCCTTGATCAGTATTCTGTGCATTTACCTCAAGGCCTGGGAAAACAAAATAACTTGTGCCAGTTTCATCAACACCTTTCTAAAAACAAAACAAAAAGCAACACCGGAGGGTTGAGCTAAATATGTTTGACAGGCCATGCTTTTCCTCCTAGGCTTTAAAGTCCAGGCAGCACAGACTATGCACAAAAATGGGGTGGTTTTCTCCCCACCCTTCCAAAATGATTTAAGCCAAATGAAGGATGCCCGATTTCCAACCTGATGCAAACTCCAGAAAAATATGAGGCCAATTTTGCTGTGTCACAAGCTGATCTTTCGCAGATGCTGAAAAACTAGGAAGTGCAATTATGGGAAAATTGCACTAAGGCAAACAAGTACATGCCAAGTCCTGCCATTCTCCATTACTCACCTGAGCCCCTTGATTGTGGCAGACAACACGCCATCTGTATGTGCTTTGTCAGAGGGAAGAAAAAAAGTAATCCCAAGAGCAGTGCCTGAATGGAGGAGTGGGAGAAGTGGGGGTGGCTCCCAGAAGAAGCAGGCACCCAGGAGCCATTGCAAAGCCATGGTAGTATCCAAGAGCTGTGTGCTAGCTCAGGAGTCGTGGTTACCTTCGCCAGGGTAACCCCAGATAGGGCAAGCTCAGTATTACCACATGGTGGCCCCCATTGCGTTTGGCCATCAGGGCTTTCTCCAGATCCCTGGACAATGGCCCTCCTGAACATCCCATGTGAAGCTCAGTTTTTATGAGAAAAGCTTTCCGGGCATTTGAAGATGTCATCCCCTTCTTGGACCAGAAATAACTCATGATCTTCTCTTTTCAGAAAAAATTACTCATATTACTCATATTACTTATATTCTGGTAATGCTGTTTCCCAGCTGGGCTGGATCCCATTTTTCCTGAGGTATCAAAACACAGAAAAGAAGAAAACAATGAGAAAATAGCACAAGAGGGCAGGGAAATGAAAGAGATACTCATGATTGAACCTCCGAGATCGCTCGGTTTGCAGGTCTCCATTTTAGGGAGGGGTTGAACAGCATCCCCTCTCTTGACAGGTTTCTTATGGGGGGGGCTCTGCTCCCCTCTGCCACTGCGGGAGATCCTGGCTCCCCACTCAGGCACCTGCCCAACCTGCTGGATGCAGACCCCTCTGTTCTGCTTGCAGCCCACACCTGCCAGAGGTGACCCTCACCCCTTTGGGCAGCAAGAGCCCCAAGGGCGAGGGTGGCGCTCAAGCGCTGCCTGTGAATACAAGTGATTTCTGTGTGGCTTTGTTCACATCCTCTCATGCTGGTGTTTCACAAGTATTTCAGCAAACACATTTGCTTGCAGGAATGTTGTCAGATCAGCAGAATTTAGAGAATATCCAGGGCTGGGCCCAGCTCTGTTGTGAGCTGGGGAGGTGCCTGGTGTGGGGAAAAGAGGCTGTGTAGCCATGTGAGACATACCTCAACAGATTTGGGTGGTGCCTGTGGAGCAGAGGGCAGACTGGGAGACCAGTCCCACATAGTCCCTGAATAAATCTGCTCATGCATTGACAGAAAGTAGAATCTGGTTACGTGAGCATCAGAAATCACAAAGCAGAAGCACCAGTGCTGGAGAGCTGATTTCACCAAGTGGGGAAACAGAATGTCCTCTAATGCCAGTGTGGGAGAGCGGTTGGGTACAGTGCAGCAGCACAGCTCAGGGAGAAGCCAGAGTGAAAATACTTAACCCAAAGTCAAAAAGGATCACCCTATACTCATCCCATGCCAAAATGTATGTGAAAAGGAGACTTTGGCACACAAGGAATTATTTTCTGATGAAAACTGCAGAAAATGGGACAATTTTGGTTTTAGCATGACTCTGATCAGCACAGTAGTCCTTAAGGGTCATGACTATGGGGAAAGTTTCCCTGTGCTCTGCACCTTGCTCAGAATGTCAGCTGCATGGGGCTCTTGAACACATCTGAGATCCTCTTGTAACTGTGGCTTCTTTCTGGCTCCAATCAGGACTCGAAGAATGGAAATGAGACTAAAGCAGGAAACAAAACCTGCAGTAGTTCCCTTGTTTCAGAATAAGACTTTTACGTTCTGCTTTTCCTATTGGGACAGTGGAGTAACCAGGGAAACAGAAAGCATTTTGCAACCTCAGAGGAAACAAAAAATCCATTACTACTTTTTTAGCCTAGTAATTAACCTTTAATCCTCTTTTTCTCAATACACAAGGCACAAAAATGGTTGGGCTGTAGAGGTTGCAAGAAGACAACTCATGGCAGTGCTTGAGGGTTTGTACTGTTTGGGGACCTGGAGAAATCACCCTGGCTATCTCCCACCCAAGGGGGATACTGCAATGGCTGCCAATGCATGTAAGAAGTAGCTGCTAAGGAGTTAGGGACTTACACATGTGGAATAGGACTTTGGAGGGGGTGAGCTCCTCAGACGTATCCATCTTGTTACACATATTCAAAATGATGCAGACAACTGAACACATCACTTTTTGGATTGTGTTTTGATGTGCTCAGAAGACTCGAGACAGCCTCCTAAAGAATGTATCTGGGCAGGTGGGTGAGTTTGGATGAGAAATCATATAGATGAATTCCTGAAGGCTGCTGCAAAAAGCCAAAGATGTGCCTGAACTGCTCTGGACTGAGTTTTAGATGAAGATTAGGACTTCCGCTCTCTTTATCTGACTGTCAAGTTCTGGCCAATGGCCACCTGGAAGCTGAAGGGACATATTAATTCCTTATTTCTCCTCAAATAATTCCACACTCAGCTACTAGTCAGGATTGCTTGTGGACAAGAAAACCTGTGGGTTTGTAGGACCAGCCACAATAGACCAGGAAAGGAATCAAATCTTGTACTCTGGAAGTGCCAATACGCATTGTCTTCCCTCTCCAGTAGTTTCAGCGGTGCCCTGGTGCTTTTCCAAGCTGATCACCTTCTAGACTGTAGGAACTATTCTCAGTCACCAGGGAGCCCAGCATCTGCAGCCCTTGACAGCCTTGCTGCTTGCTGGGGTGCCAGGTAGAGGGAGCAGGGAAAGAAGGGCAGTGGGGCAGTTTGGCCCAGAAGCTGTGTTTGGGGAGGTGGCAGGGCTCCCGATTTCTGCTCACAGAATGCAGCCTCATAGAAGCTCACAGTATAAACTTTTGCCAGGCATAACCTACTGTGCTCCTGTGCAATGTAAACATCTCTTTGTAAGGGCAGGAGTACAAGTTCTTGCACTGATTTGAAGCTGACTGGGGGTCTAAGAGAAAACACTGGAAATGTTAGAGCTGGATCATCTTGAGTCTCATGGCAACCCTTTACTATGGTGCATAGCTGGCATGGCTCTTGTGGCATGGCATTTCAAATAGGTCAGGAGGTGTTGGTCCAGATACTGAAGGCACAGCATCTCTTTTACATCACACAGGATTTGTTTGAAGGTAGTTTTATCTAACACAGAGGCAAGTACTTCTCCTCCTGCACTGCAGAAACTGCTGGGCTGAACCTGGTGGTTCAGTATATCACTGGTATAAGGGAGGTCTGGCCAGGAGGGTGAAAACTCCTGCTGCCATGCATTTTCTTTCCAAACCAACATCTGCTCTGAGAATCAGTTCATAATCTGAGGCTATATGTTTTATTCTGAATGCCTTTGCCAGTAGAACATGGACTTTTCTTCTTTGTCTTTAGACACTTACACTGAAGACACTTGAGACTCTTGCAATCAGCAGAGGAAAGGAAGCACAATCTACTTCACTGATTTAGCAGTTCTGTCTCTGCATGAGATGTATTACACCCTGGAAACATCTGTTTCTCTCCAGTTAGTGACACCTTATGGAGGACAGCCAGCCAGTACCAGCCTAAATATCAACATTGCAAGAGTCTAAAGCCAGGCAAGGGAATCCATCCTTGGGGTTTCATGGCCAGCACTTGGCTGGGCCATACCCTGGAATCTGACATGAGCCATTCTCCAGCAGGGTGACCTTTGCCTGGTGAACAGGCCCTGCCTGGGGACCTTTCACCCTGTAGTCTTGCAGGCTGCAGCTTCTTGAATAGAGGTAAAGCCATAGGTAAGAAGCTGGATTTAAGGGGAGGGAAATAAGAATTAATGGACTAGCCATGAAGATGCTGCTGGTTTAATGTTCCTTTTATTGCTTCCAGAGGAGAATGAGATAATGCTCTGATTTGCTACAGGCTAAACAACATTGTGAGATTTAATAGCTGTCTTGAAAGGACATTTCTTCTCAGATGGGTGTAGGCAGCAAAATTTGTGCCTCTCAACAGTGAAAGAATTTTTTTCTGTTTGCTATGCTCAGTCAGAGCATGGGCACGTCATTGAATATGGGTCCTTCATGGTCAGCTCTGATGGCTGTACAGTTGTGCCAGTTTTTACCGGAGCAGGGAAATGAGAGCTCTTTCCAGAACCTCCTTTCTCTAAAGGTTTGCCTTTCCTCAATTGCACTCATGTGTGAAGTATGCCACATTACTGGACATTTCTGTGGCAAGTGGAGAATTTTTCTGTCACAGACGAGGTTTTAGAGAATGAATGGATGCCTTGAAATCGGGTTGCTGCTCCTGTTGGCTGCTTCAGTTGCATGTTTCTAGACAACCTGTCTGTGGATCTGTGCTGCCATGACAGTATCTGTATAATACAAATCAGATCTGAGACAAAAACTTTTACACTCTTCGTCAATTTGTAATGGATTTATAGATTATTGGACAAAATTTGAGTACTTTGAAAAACTGCTTGTGATCAAGTTCTTTTGATCAAGTGTTGAGCTGATTTGTGAGCACCCCATAAATGTAGAAAATGAACCTCCACTACCAAAAGGTATTTTTGCTTGAAACTTGACACCAAGTGAAAGGGAAGAGAAAAAAAAGTGAGTATATATGTAACTTCCTCCCACTAGTCTAAAAATTGCACTGGCAGGCTTACAGTTGGCAAAAGACAGCAACGGATGCGACTATTTTTTTGCATTCCTATAAATTTAGAATGATTGGTCTAATTTAGGAGTTTACAAGCAGTTCCCTCATTTACATCAGATCTCAGTACCTCATGCTTCTTTCCATTCCCTACTGCACTCCTTCAGTGCATGGACTATCTTCCTTCTCTCCACTCTCCTCTGGCCATCCTGAAGTCATTCAACTGGCAACATGAGGAAAGTATTTACTGTCTTTATAGATGCTTTTGCATGCAAGCTGGTATGTAGAAAGAATGAAGACATCTGGCCAAGGGAGTGACCAGCACATCCTCCACGGAGCACCAGTAAATGCGTCATGAGCCACTGGCAGTGTCAGCCCAGAACCCAGTCCTGGTCATCAGTGAGTTTGTGAGTATTAGGTAAAAGATGCTTTGCCATTAGTTTTAGATTCAAACAGAGAGAAGAAAAGTTGCTCCAAGATTGCCCATACCCTTGGCAGCTTCAGGGATGACATCTGACGGTTGTAATTTCCAGGCTGGTTGGATTTGCTTCCTTGCAAATGGAAAGGCCTCTGTGATAGAGGTTCCCAGGCTACTGTGGGTGTAACCCACCCTTGTGCTTAGAGCCATTTACATGTGTGGCTGTGTCCTGAGACTGACAGTGTTGCTGTGCTGACAAGAGGACTGATGGGGAGTCCAAACTTCAGGGGCAGGAGGATGCAAACCAGCATGGGATGCTGGGACAAACCCCACTGCATTGTCCTGGATCCCATGTTGCTCCCAGACCAGACCAGCTGCCGTGTTTGTGGAACAATGGGAGCCCTGGGGACAATGTCATCTCCTGTCTGGAAACTGCTCTTGGATATTTGTCCCCCCTGGCACTAGCAGGGCTGTTATGGTTTCCAGACAAATGGACATTTTCATATGCCCCATATGGGGCTTGTAGAATTTTAGTCATTCCTAGCCAGATGACCACTGAATTCACTCCACTTATTTACCTCTCTGAAACAAAAACAAATTCTGGTTTTCTCTTCTTTCAAGACAGGCACAGCTTTCCAATATATATATATATATTTAGTTGTTGTTGGGATTTTTGGGGGGAAATTTCTAAAAATAGGTCACAATTCAGTCTTCATATAGTAGGGGGTTTGGAAAAACTCCAGTTGCACCAAGTACAATTCTCTTCTTTAGTCTCCATCCCATGAGCATCTCATTGACTGTGTCGAGAAATCAAGTCCTGATCAACCAAGCATACCCAGTCCAGTTTTGGAGGCCCACCAGGCCCTGCTAAGTGCACTTGAAAGACCCACCAGTGCTGGCACAGCTCAGACATGTCCAGTCATTCAGAACTGGAACCGTGTCACAGTGCATCAGCCTGAAATGTGTGTGGAGGTCTGCACCTCACAGATGTGAGGGTGTTAACATGCTCCTCACTGTTGCCAAGCTGTCTCCAGGAGAGTGCTTATTCTTCTAGTTCTAAAAAGCAAGCAGAAAATATTTTCTTTCCCTTCCTTCTGGTACTGTTGGAGGCTTCACAGTTCAGTTTCTGCTGCCTTCAGTCTTTCTTAAAAGAGGCTGGCAGTATGGAGGACATGCTATATAAAGAAAACTGGAGGTAGGAATAGTTTCATCTTCTCTCGGGACTTAACAAAACATTGAAGCTGGGCCCACGGATGGACATTATAGTTTTCTTTAAAGTCCTGAGCATCCCACTGACATAGCTGCAGATCTGTGGAGAAATCCAGCTTTGGATCCAGTTCAGGAAAAGAGTGTGCAAGACATGGGCTCATCTCACTCCCAGAGAGATACTTCCTCTGTTCACAGTTCCCTCTGAGCAACATGAAGTGAAACTCTCATTTTCCCCCTGCAGTGCCTGCTCTGTCTCTGGGCTTCCATGCAAAATTTGTCTCTAGTGAATAAGTTACAGGAGCTTGGGAAGGCTTATGTAGCCAGATCATATAGAGAAATTGGCACAGGCAGCAGGGAGCAAAAGAAGACAAGACAAGCTATAGATGGAACGTCTACTGGGAGATTAAATCAAATAAGGGAATTTATTTATGAAAGCAATCATCAAAGTCATCACAATATGTAAGAGAAGTTTGAATTCTGAAGTCCTTATAAAGGAAAGGGGTATTTGCAGCTCTCACAACAGAAAGGAAAGGGGTAGGAGATCCATGTCATAGTTTGGATTTGAATACTCAGTCTAAATCCATTCCTAATTGATATAAACCCTCTGAGGTTGAAGCATCATTGTATCTCTGGGAGATGACAGACTGTGTCCTTTTGCTTTACTTTCCATGTGCTTCTTAGGGCTTGCTAGGATATGTTTCGTTATGCCTTGAGCATGCTCCTGCTCTGCATTTATCAATGTCATTGCCACATTGGAGTTGCTACTGTCACCTTTGGCAGCAGGAATAGGCAAGAGCCAGCACTGCTGTTTGCTCCTGCTCAGCCTGGAGACAGGGATACTGACCAGGTGGTGTCAGGGGCATGTGCACATGCCAGAGTGAGCTGGCCTCCAAATTCAGCAGGACTGAGACTGGGGTGGAAGAGAACGGGGCAAAGGCAGCAAATTCTGACTATTCCCAAGCTCACAGAATTGTGTTGATGTCAGTACTAATTAAGATTTTCCAAGGCCAGTTTGAGCTTTGATTACCAGCTGACAGGTATGTACTATTCCCCTTCTGGGATCTGCAGCTCCCTGCAAATCATCAAACTGTCTTCAGTCAGCTTTAGACCAGAGGAGTTTTGCCAGAGGCATCCTGCATCTGTTGCATCGTATACAGTACATTAAAACCATCTTTAATGCTCTTTATAAAGAAACCACAGTTGTTAGAGAGTCCTGAATGCTCAGCCCTCATGTACTTCCTTGCTGTGTAGCTATTTGCCCATGTTACCCCCCTGTTGCTTTGAGACATGGTAGTACATAAGGCAGCTAATCATTTAGAGCTATATTCATCCTTCCTCTTGGAAAGCAATAGTGGCAGATACATAATGACACACTGGATCAAGGGGGGTTTGTTCAGTCCCATCTGTAATTTATCGAGTGGGAAATGCAGGGGGAATGTCTTTGTTCATTTGTCTTATTCAAACATGCCTATCGCAGCCTCTTGATGTCCGTACAATGATCAGGCAGGGGGAGGGTAAAGAAATTAGAGAGGAACAAATTGGTGACAGCCATCACAAGAGACAGTCCCCTCCAGTGCCTGATGGAGAGCTGCAGAGCCTGTTCCTCAGGGAAGGGCCAGAAAGCCAGGGCTCACAGGGTGTGGGTGACTTACACTTCAGCCCCCAGAGTGACACAGGAAGGGAAGTGTGTGGCACATGCTGGGAAACACGGCTGCTCCGCGTGTGTATTTTAAGTGGGTGTAAAGGGAAGGTTTCCAGCCACGTAGTTTATATAACCCTAAATTGGGTATCAGTAGATGCTCTTGTCAGACATTCATGTCAGCAGCCACTCTCCCTTTCTTAATCTAGGAGTTTTTCAAAATCCGTATATTTGTGGTAGTTGGTAGGACTTTCCCATATCAGGTAGTATTTTAGGATTAATTAAACATTGCAGCATCTTGAGACTCCATCAGGAAATGCAGTTGAGAGTTCCCCTCTCATCCAGAGCAGCAAACGCTGCAAAAGGAGCTGTTTTTTAGAAAGGCTGCAAAGAGCCAGTGTCCAGTGCCATGGGCTGGAGTGAGGTTGGGCTGTTGTTGTTACACTAGTGCTCAGTAAGCAGCAGGATTTCCTGTGAAGAGCCAGACTGTACATCACTGTTTGGCATTTCAAGCAGGACTCAGGACACAGCAGAGGGGTCCTTGTCCTGCCTATCACCAGCACAGAGCAGAGTGGTCATGCTGAAACTCAGCACAGTGACCTAATGCTCCCATGGCTCCCCATCCTTTGCATTATTTTGAAAATTATGTTCAATGCTTTGGCTAGTTTCATTGTCATTCACAAAGTATATGAAATATTCCCGGATATACCAGGTGTCGTGTTTAACATACTGCTGTGTGTTTTGATGCTAGAAAAACAGAGCAGTTCCATACCAGCAGCAGATGATGCATTGACAGCAACAAATTGAATTGTTTCAACATTTTATACTCAGGGAAATTCATGAAGACTGTCTTTTCACAATCACTCAGAATGACATCTCAGTTTTTAAAGTGAAAATTTCTCACACAGTGAAATTTTACCTTACCATCATCCAGGTCTGCCCCTTTATTTATACAAGTTGTGAAAGCAGAAAGGTCACTTCTTTGTGTATCTCTCAAGCTTTAACAAAAACAATAAGGTGCCCAGACATCACTGGAAGAACCATAAAACTTTGACAGACAAGCAGTGTTTCACTCTTAAACCTGGTCTCATGCCAAACTTTAATATGAAAGCATGAGAATTTCAAGAAGGAATGGCATTAATTGGTATTTCCTGCATCGTATAAAATCTCAGGATCTCCCCAAACTATGAAAGTGAACAGACCATTCATACTGCCTGACACAAATGAAATGTTGATGGGAAATTAATTAAAAAATGGCATCTTGCAAGTCAGATTGTTGAAAATCTAGCCTTAAATTCATATTTTCACCACGGCAATATATTAAATATGTTTTCTTATTTTTGCAGTTCCAATTAAACAAGGCTTTTAATCAGAATCCATTCCATTTATCTGGATCAGGAAAGGAACTGAACTCAGATTTTAGCCATTTGAATGAGAAGAAATAGTAAAAATATTTTTCATTACTTTATCTGCTGGGTAGGCAGAATAAAAGAAAGAGAATTGTTTCCTGGAGCTCCTGTGGTCATACAAGTTTTAGAAACAGGCTCTTCTGATATCACAAGAATATTCTTTAGATTTCCTTTTTCAATCTGATCTATACCCATCATTTTAATTGATGTGATCAGGAAGTGTATGACAGCAGCTTGGCTGGGATACGAGTAGGTTTGAAAGCTCTTCTACACAACCAGAATTTCTTATTTGTATTGATCTAGCATGAGCCTGCCCCAGAAAGAGATATTTTTCCCTAGAAGTTCTAATATTTCCTTCTACCTGGTCAGTAAAATCATGTGTGGAGCCACTTTCCAAAGCCTGGGCACAGCATTCAAACACACAATGTTCAGAGACATATCTGAGTGTCTTGAAATACCAGCAATATTTGCATCCAGAGGGAGAAGAGATTCAGGGAGTGAGTTAATTTCCATTGCTGCTGGAGATCAGAGGCCCTGAGTTTTGTACATCAGTTTTCACAAGCTTAATTTTACTGACTTTCTTGCGGTTATTCCTGATTTACGACAACAGGAGATTAAAATGAGGCTTAGGGAGGATAGCTTCCTGCTGAAATCCCCAAAGAGACCAGATCTTGCATTATTTCACATCAGAGTAAACGATTCCTTTGGACAAAAGAAACCCATGAAAGAGATAAATATCTGTCCAAATGCTAAGACAGATGGGTTCCTTCAGAGCTTTCTTACTAATCAAATACATCAGTGCCCCCTTCAGTAATGTGATGGGTGAGTTAATGTGGGATATATTTCATAGAGACTGAGGGAGAGGGCTCAGCATCAGCCTCCCTGTCGATGGGGATGGCCATCCTGATGACCTGGAGGGCTGCTCCATGCAGATATTCTGTACCAGAAGTTTGTCTTCCTTCCTTCCTTCCTTCCTTCCTTCCTTCCTTCCTTCCTTCCTTCCTTCCTTCCTTCCTTCCTTCCTTCCTTCCTTCCTTCCTTCCTTCCTTCCTTCCTTCCTTCCTTCCTTCCTTCCTTCCTTCCTTCCTTCCTTCCTTCCTTCCTTCCTTCCTTCCTTCCTTCCTTCCTTCCTTCCTTCCTTCCTTCCTTCCTTCCTTCCTTCCTTCCTTCCTTCCTTCCTTCCTTCCTTCCTTCCTTCCTTCCTTCCTTCCTTCCTTCCTTCCTTCCTTCCTTCCTTCCTTCCTTCCTTCCTTCCTTCCTTCCTTCCTTCCTTCCTTCCTTCCTTCCTTCCTTCCTTCCTTCCTTCCTTCCTTCCTTCCTTCCTTCTTCCTTCCTTCCTTCCTTCCTTCCTTCCTTCCTTCCTTCCTTCCTTCCTTCCTTCCTTCCTTCCTTCCTTCCTTCCTTCCCTTCCTTCCTTCCTTCCTTCCTTCCTTCCTTCCTTCCTTCCTTCCTTCCTTCCTTCCTTCCTTCCTTCCTTCCTTCCTTCCTTCCTTCCTTCCTTCCTTCCTTCCTTCCTTCCTTCCTTCCTTCCTTCCTTCCTTCCTTCCTTCCTTCCTTCCTTCCTTCCTTCCTTCCTTCCTTCCTTCCTTCCTTCCTTCCTTCCTTCCTTCCTTCCTTCCCTTCCTTCCTTCCTTCCTTCCTTCCTTCCTTCCTTCCTTCCTTCCTCTCCTTCCTTCCTTCCTTCCTTCCTTCCTTCCTTCCTTCCTTCCTTCCTTCCTTCCTTCCTTCCTTCCTTCCTTCCTTCCTTCCTTCCTTCCTTCCTTCCTTCCTTCCTTCCTTCCTTCCTTCCTTCCTTCCTTCCTTCCTTCCTTCCTTCCTTCCTTCCTTCTTCCTTCCTTCCTTCCTTCCTTCCTTCCTTCCTTCCTTCCTTCCTTCCTTCCTTCCTTCCTTCCTTCCTTCCTTCCTTCCTTCCTTCCTTCCTTCCTTCCTTCCTTCCTTCCTTCCTTCCTTCCTTCCTTCCTTCCTTCCTTCCTTCCTTCCTTCCTTCCTTCCTTCCTTCCTTCCTTCCTTCCTTCCTTCCTTCCTTCCTTCCTTCCTTCCTTCCTTCCTTCCTTCCTTCCTTCCTGCCTTCCTGCCTTCCTGCCTTCCTTCCTTCCTGCCTTCCTTCCTGCCTGCCTGCCTTCCTGCCTGCCTTCCTGCCTGCCTTCCTGCCTGCCTTCCTGCCTGCCTTCCTGCCTGCCTTCCTGCCTGCCTTCCTGCCTGCCTTCCTGCCTTCCTGCCTTCCTGCCTGCCTGCCTTCCTGCCTGCCTGCCTTCCTGCCTGCCTTCCTGCCTGCCTTCCTGCCTGCCTTCCTGCCTGCCTTCCTGCCTGCCTTCCTTCCTGCCTGCCTTCCTTCCTGCCTTCCTTCCTTCCTTCCTTCCTTCCTTCCTTCCTTCCTTCCTTCCTTCCTTCCTTCCTTCCTTCCTTCCTTCCTTCCTTCCTTCCTTCCTTCCTTCTTCCTTCCTTCCTTCCTTCCTTCCTTCCTTCCTTCCTTCCTTCCTTCCTTCCTTCCTTCCTTCCTTCCCATCAAGTCCTGCCACAGATGTACAGCCAGACAAGAGAGTGTGAGCAGCCACTGCAAAAAGATAAAATTAACAGTAGAGAAACTGTCAGGAGTCAGACATTTGCAGTAAAGACACAGGGAGGGTGAAAATCTGGTATGTGCCATTTTCAGAGATGCTTTATTTTGGAGAACAAATAGAAAAAAGACATTTCAGGCCTTTGCAGAAAAAGCCAGAACAAGTGAACAGACCTTGGCAGCACAGTTCCCCCCGAAAACGAACAATGGAAAGTAACAAGGGCCTCAGGACACCATTAAGAATTAAAAATAAGATCTAGCAGAGCTGAACCTGGCACTCTCCTGGCATTTGGCACATGCAGCTCAGCAGCAGCCAAAGGGTGCAGCGCTGCCCTGCAAACATACGCTGGTCAGAGCCCATGACTGCAGGGGTGAGCTGTGGGAACTGAGCAACATGAGGCAGAAATTATGTTAGCAAGTACAATCTTGGGATAATAATTCATACTGATGGGCAAAAAGTGAATTTTTCATTCTGGGCTTCCAGCATTTTTCTTCTGTGCTCTCTTCAGGTTGGATTAGAGCTTGTTTGAAGCTTCTCCATGAAAAAACAATGCAAGCACAAGTATCCATTCATCAAGATTTGGATAAAGGTGGGGACTTCTTAGACATACTCTGAGCAAGGGGTCTGGGTCTGGATCACCTATGGTCCCAGAGAAGGCTTTAGCTGCTGGTCACTCTCAAGAGAGCATACCCACCTCAGGGTTTATAGGCTTCCTATAAACATAAACTCAGAAGATTTTGACCTTCTGAGACACGAGAAAATTCTCCTAATTAAGCTGTTACCAAATCCCTCAGGTGGTTTAGGATATGGGAAACAGTTTTTCTTCTGGCAAAAAAAGATCATGCAAGAAAAATCTTGCCCTGCTGTTGCGACCTGATGAACTATGAGAGCTGTCTAGAGCTCATGTTGCCTCAGAAGCTGCTCATCCACACTGCTCCTCATATTCCTGCACTACTGCCAGGGTCTGTTTGACCCCTGACAAACCAATCAGACACCAGCAAGGTCTTCTTCTGAAACTTCATAGCATCTTCTGCACCTTCAGACTCCCTATCATCAGCTTTACCACACTCCTCACAGCCTTCACGGCCGGCAGTTTGGCACTTGTAATACAACTTGTGTAAGACTGACAGCAGCCAAAAATGTCCTGTGTCCCCCACCCTGCCACTGGGCACACTCTGAGTGGGCTCTCCCACTGCCACCCCTCAGCAGTGGGTGCTGCCTGTGGGCCTGGCTGTGCCCCTTGGGATGCCTCCTGTGGTACCAGCTGCCAAACAAAGGGGCAGTGGTGTGGCAGGCACCGAGATGCTGCAGCCAGCAGACTGTCATCTGGATCTACTTTGTTCGGGAAAACCACTTAGTTTACAAATATTTGTACTTAAATTCTTTTCTGCCCACTTTATTCAAGCCTGTGCTGCAAAAAGAAAGGAAACCTTCCTTAGAGACAAGCAAAACACAAAGGCGAGGTGGAGGGAACTGCTCATTCACTAATACCACATTTTCCACAATGGAAATAATTGTCTCTCTTCATGCTTGACAGTAATCTGCAGTCCCAAAATAAACAGGGCTCCTCTCAATTTTGCTTCAGGCTATTTCCCATCTGTCAGGGGGGAGCAGGAGATTGCAGACAGCTGCGGCAGAGATGCAGCACGCTCTACTTTGTACCCCTCACTTTCACCTCAGAGGATTATGGTGGGAAAGGCTTAACATCTTCTGTTGGCCACACAGGTCTGCCTCATCAGCCAGTGCAAAGCCAGGACTGGCAAGGGAAGGAAAAAGCAATAAGCTTTGGATAGTAGTGAGGCCCTCTAAAGGAGCAATATGGGCTGAAATGCAAGTCATCTAAACATACACAGGACCGTGTGGTCCTTTGACACAGCAGCTGACCAATGGTCCATCTATTCTGGCCCCTCTGCATAAAATGGATGCTTAGGACAGGACAAGCAAGACAGATTTCAAGCATGTTATTTCCAGACTTCCAGCAATTTAATATCCTTGTGTTTAACATCTCTAAATGACTTTTCCCCCTTTAATTTAGCCTCTAGTAAGTACATTATTTATATCCAAACATCCTGTGACAAAGAATTCCATGGCTTAACTCTAGACTGGATGAAGAAATACCGCTTGGTGTTTTGATTCTGTCACCACCTTTTTTTTTTTTTCTAAGTCTCTTCCATTCTAGAAATGGAAGATCTCGTGACTAACCCAGGCCAACCATTATTGTTTAGGCCCTTCTCCTATGTTCCCTCAGGCTTCTCTTTTCAGGTGATGGAGGACACAACATTTCATAGCTGGGTCTGTAGGTGACTTACCTGGTGGGAAGCCAGGAGACCCCAGTTTACACCATACACATACCTTACTGGCTTACACACACTCTAATTTTTGGCATTTGTCTCATTGTTGTTTTCCTTATTCAAATTTAAAAGTTATTTTAAACAGAACATAAATTGATGCACTTTCCACCATATGAAGAAAATCAAAATTATTGTTTGTTTGGAGTTTTTTGTTTAGTGGTTTGTGTTTTGGTGGGGTTTTGGGGATTTTTTTTTTTTTTTTTTTTTGGTTAGGCTTTTTTTGAGGCTGGTGACAAGATCTGTTTAGCAAAAAGGACTGCAACTGCAAGTAATGGCACTTCTCCCTATGAGATGAACTGGTTTTAAGACTGTGGTCAAAGCTTGGCTTTCACCAGACTAGCCATCAGGGGATACACAACAGGCAGAAGGAAATAATCATGTAGTCCCAAAGCGTTTCTTAACACATGGAGGCTCAGACAAGGAGATCAGGTTTTGGGAATAATGACTGGGAGAATGCTGGCAGGGAAGGAGATGCCGACATCTGCACCATGTGGCTGACAGACCAGAGACAATTCAGGTCCAGCAAAGAGCAAAAGGCTTCCTATAAACATAAAATAAAATCTGTGAAGGCAAGGAAAGGATTCCGCTCTCAGGCTCTCTGGGGATTTTTTCAAGAGAGCTCTCAAGACCTTTCCAGATTTTGAGCTGTTCTTTGATATTTGACATAAAACTAAAGGCAACCAACTCTTTCAGAAAGCATTAGGAGAAGCAAAGACCTGACACCTATTGCCTGAATGCATCAGGACAGTGTTAACTGGGAAGTAGCCTTGTACCATCTAAGAGGGGGAAACCTTCCCTTAGAAGGTTCTTGTGACACTCTTGCGCTGTTGGACTTGATCTCATGAGAATATGTATGAGCAGCCCGCAGCTATTGAGGGGCCTTGGGCTGTCAGCAAGACTTGGAGAAAAAGGTTAGGTTGCTGAAGACTTAATTCTTCCTTTCTTCTACAGGGAGAAGAAATCACCAAAGACAAAATGGATATTCAAGTCAGACAGGGGAGGCCTGCAGATTAGCGGCATCCCAGCAAACTGCTGAAGGGTTCTCATTTCTGAATTCAGCCAGGAAAGTGGAGATTTTTTGTCACTTTAAAATGTCTCCTTTTCTGTGGGCTTAAGGAATGCTGGTCTATGAAGAGTGATGGATGGGTATCATATAGGACCAGAGGCTCAGCAGTAAAGGGGAAGCCCAGAGGAACCTTGTGGCTTCAGTCACAATTTCTTCCTACACAGTTTGGCTCAATGCAGAATCACAATCAGATAAAGGAGATGAGCAAGAGACAGCAAATGAACAAGGTTTCTGGATAAACAATTTACCCACCCTTAGGGATAGCTGTTAGTTAACACTAGTTATAACCCCAGTATTGTGATAAATACTGCAGCAGCTTTTTGCAGGAGGAACAGACTGCCTGCAGTAACTACAGGAGCCTTAATAGTGCCATCACAGAGCTGCAATTACAGCTGAGCTGAAAGCTTGGGGTGTTTTTAACATTAAAAATGTAAAAATTTAATCTGAATTGTTGGAATTGAAAATATTTATCTTTTTCTGGCTTATGTATATGTCATTGCCTTACCTAATGGGAGCTGCAGTGAGAGTTCTCCATGTCCACACTCAGCTCTGCAGATGGGATAGCCTTCTACTCTGGGACAAGACTACAGATTCCATGATGAGTAAGCTTTGATGATGAGTAACTGAAAGCAATGACTCTAAAATGTGAAGAGTGACTTTTGATAGCTCACTAAAGTTCCTATTGCATTTTTTCTTTAGGAAAAATGCCTTATTTTTGGCTAAAACCACCAAACTTCATTTCTTCAGACATTTTACTTTCTAAAGAAAATTTGAAATTGTCCAGAAATTCACAGACAAGAATTTTAGGGAGAGCTAGTATTTGTTAGAAAATAAATTAATATAAGGAAGAAAAAAATACAAACACAGAAGTCTTTCTATAGGCGAGCAGAGATTTTCTGCACACACACACACACACACACAAAAAAAAACCCTTTATAAAATATTTCCCAATTTGAGCAATGTTATATTTTGACAGTTATAATTATAATGGCCTGCAGCCTTTGACTTTTCCTTCATGGAGCCTTTGCTGCTAATGCAGAACTGATTTAGAGTCTGGGGTCCCTTACAGCAGCTGAATCTTATTAGATCTTGTTTCCGGCAGTAGGAATGAGTCGTAAATGACCAGGTAGCCCAAGACAGGCAGGAGGAAGCCTCTCAGTGCATGACTAGAGCACGGGCAGGAATAGCAACTTGGGTCAGCTCAAAGGGGAACAAGAACATAGGTACTGTCTTGGTTTTCCGAAATCCAATGGATGCAGACGACTTGGGCTTTTATAAGGCAGGTTTGATGGAAGTGGCTGGTATCCCTCCGACTTGAAGCCTTCTGAGATCAATTTGCTTCTTGATGCTGGATAAGGTCCCAGTTACAAGTCCTGCCTTGTGCCCTGTATTGCTGGTGTAGGAACACGTGGCAGTCACACCACACCTCCTGCACTATATGGTTTATCCGTCCCTCCTCTGCTTTTGCTTTGGCAGCACCCTGCACCCCAATACACACATACACTGTGAGCCCTCTTTGGGTAGGGTGGGAGCTCCTGCTGTTGCCATGCATCAGGCACAGGAAGGAAGATGAACTGAGCATGCATCATAGGTGCCTGCCTTCTTTGCAAATGGTGTTTGACCTCAGCCTTTTGTGCTCAGGTCAAACACCTTTGTCCCTGACTGATGCTGGGAGTCTGGGAGCACTCTGGCCTCAGGGCCTCTCATGCCCATCCCTCTCAGAGAATCTGGCTACTGACATTTCCTCACTGTGACTCTGGAAAAGGAGGTTTCCATACCCTTTTGGGCTGAAGCGTTTCAGACTTTAATGACTCAAGTCTGTGGAACAGAAGCAATAAAGATGTGGGAGAGAAGGAGGGGAAGCAAACTCTCTCTCAAAGGTACCAAAGTGTGTAACACCTCGTAAAGCAGTGGGAACTGGAGCTCAGAAAGTTATTGGAATCAAGACTTTCATCTCCTGTCAATAAAGCGTTATCAGCACCGAGCCCAATTTTCAGCTCTTAATTCCAGATGTGCACACTGGAACTTCATGCCTCTTCTCATGCTGAAACCTGCAGTTAAGTTCAGGCCTCAGGGCAGATGGAAGGTAAACTAGAAAACAGAAGAGTTCTTTCCACTTGTGTCCAAATTCAGGAGTGTTAGGGTATGCCCAAGATTTAATCCTTACTTTCCTGGGTTCCAGTCAGGACAAAAGGCTGTGACCTTGCGATGTTCCCTTGATGAGAGAGAACTACATGGCTGAATTAATAGGAAAGGCCATGAGCTATGGTTTCTTTCAGGTCTAGAAAGAGAGAAGCCATCCAATTTCCTGGACAATCTAAAGCCTTTCACATGGAAAAATTATTTGAACAAAGGCAACTGGCTACATCTTCTCTCCAGAGGGATCAGAGTATGGACAGAATTGAAACCATACATTTATATAATATTGTGGCATCGTCCAGAAGAGGTGGAGACAACACCTCAAGTCTTTAGTGCCTTTTATTCATGCTTCCATTGCCTGCTGGTGGAAACACAGCCATGCCAACTAGAAGCCTGTCCTGCTCTTCCCTTCCAAACTCATCCTGCCACTCAGTCCTGAGAAGCCAGATGTCACAAACCATAATGAGTGAGCTGGAAGTTTTATGCCAGAAGGCAGCAAATATTGTCACCATTGGAATACAGGTGAGGACCATGAGGAGGGGAGTAATCCGGTACTGTTCAACCAGGCTACAGGAGGTTACATCTAATCCCCACTGCCTCTGAGAGTAGCAATTTACTGACTAATTTTATTCACCAGGAGTTGACTATATTGCTCCATGAGGGTTAGCTGAGATATGCTCCCACAGCAGCAAGAAGGACACTCCACCTGCTCATGCCTTTCCTTACTTCAGAGAGAGGGTTTGAGAGATGTTCAACTCAGGTGGGAATCATACAATGGTTGAGTTCATTGACAATAAATAACAAAAATATGCCACCTGGATGTCTTCATTGTGCAAAACATGTCCATCACCTGTGCCTCAGGAGACCTCAGGGCACATTTTGGCTATCTACTGATTGTGCTTTGAGATCTGTGTTTGAAGTCACAACAAAAGCAGACAAAATCTCAGTGGGTCAAGGATAAAAGTTGCACAAGGCACTTTTGGCAGACACTTTACATGGTAAGATAATTAAGTGTAGTGGCTTTTTGGGTAAATGAAAGACTAGTGCTTTTTTTCTTTTAGTCTCAGTTATATATTTGCCAAGGAACCATCAGAGAACAGGCAGCTCCCTTCAGAAGCAGACAGCCACATTTTTGGAATCAAGCATGCAGGGTGTTTGAGATATACCTGTACAAAATCCATGGTAAATTCTCAGGGAATAGGGAATCCAGAAGAAAAAAAAAGCAAAGGGAGAAGGATAGAAAATGACAGAGAAATCCCCCTTGTGATTTGCAGTAAGTCTTCATGTTCAAAGTGAAAGCGATAGAAACACTAAACATTTTATAGTGCAGCTTCATTTGCTTAGGCTTCCCTACTGAGCATTAAATTTTATGGTACTTTAAAGAGTGCTTGATAGTTTTGTAAAGCCCTGCATTAAACACACACGTACACACACATGTGCATGAGCACATGCAGCTTTAACAACCTCAGCATCCTGTAGTGACCCAGTACATTCTAATTTTACACTGTGAATTTAATGCAAGGCATCAGAGAACACCTTGCTAGGATAGAAGTGTTTGATGTTGGAAGGGAGAGAGGAGCAGGAGGAGAGAGCTTGGAAGGAGGCAAACAAGGGCCAATGGAGTTTGCTCCAGCCCTGCTCCCAGCAGTCTCATGAAAGCCTGTTCTGATCAGTGAAGCAGCCAGCCTTGCGTGTGTTATCCACAGGAGGTTTGCCTTTCCCTGGGTTGTGATCACATGGATGTGCCTTGCAGCCAGTCCTTCCCAGGCAAACTGATGTTTGTGCTAGTTTGCAGTGAGCAGGGTGGAAGGTGCAGTTGTGCAGCACAGCATGAGGCACACAGGGAGCACCAGGTGGGGAGCACGCTCTGTTGACAGACTATCAGATGGATGAACATATTATCTGGACACCAGGGAGACTTCCAGGAGTTGGCCTGGCTTCCCCTGCACCCAGATGTATTTGGATTTATTGGAAGGAACTAGCACCCTTCAAAGGATTTCCTTTCATGTGCCTCACACCACACACCCTCCATACTTTCTGCCAAAGCTGTGATGGACTTCTCTTGTGATGAGACAGAGTAATGAGGGAGGTCTTAAGCAGGTCTGAGGCTCTGAAAACTTCAAGGATATGCTGAAGGCACTGAAGAACTGTGCTTCCTTGGAAATACCTAATCCCCCTCAGATGAGAAGCTCCAACCTGTGTGACCCCAGAGCCATGAATCACCCACAAAAGGCTTGACTCTCAGCATACTTGATTGTCAGCTTAGCAGTGGAAAAAGGGATTTCTTTATGGTTTTCACTCAGGAACACTCTGTCTGCTTAGGACTTCAGAGGAAGACCATATATCAACAACTTTTTCTATCCCGACTTCTCTCCATGACACTCTGAGCTTCTGAGTGTGACAAGAAGGTGAATGTCAAGCTGTGGGTACAGATAATGCCATGTTGCCAATCATGGGGTGTTTCTCGAACTCCTCTAGTTCTCCCATCAAGCTCTGACAAATGAGAAGCTGTTGGTCCAAGCAAGCAGAGTAGTTTTTTTCACACTCTATCTATATCTACTGTTGTACATATTTCTAAGAAGAAAGAGAGCATGGAAATGTCTGCTGTGAGAACCAAGTGTTTTTTCTGGCTCTAGTGGCAGGTTACAGCTTCCTTTGAGTTGCAGCTTAAGAAATGGCACTTCACAAGACGTCACTCTGTGCCCCATGGTGGCTACACAGCAATTAATGAATTTGTGTAACATTGTATGTATATACAGCTGTAGTCTTCTGCCATGCTCACCAACAGAGAAGAGCTGACAGCAGAGCCTTATGCACCTGCTGTGCAAGACCATGGAGGGCTCTGGTCACCCAGCTGGCCAGGTGCTGGCCCACCCTGAAGCCTGATACCTGGGAGGGAAGCATAGGTGTGGACAGCTGTAGCAGATATGCTACATACAGCAGTCCATGCACTGCCATATGGACATCTTACGATGTAGCAAGAGGTGGGACAGGGGAGAACAGCACAGAAGTGAACTGGGGGCATGTTTTTCTTTCTTGCATTACTTCCCAAGTGATATAACCACTTCACTGAGGTTACCGGCTGCAGATCAATGCTCAGCTGCATTATAGCTTTTTGCTACTCCATTCCTCAATACCAACATCTACCAACTAGCCTGGCCAAGCCAACCCAGGAGTCCAGGCTCTTTATCCCTTCTGTGTTCGGCTCCTCCAAAGGGCAACCAGAGCATTTTAGTGCAGTTTCAGCTGTGCATTGTACCCAGACAAGACACCAGCTACTCTTCAAATCTGCCACCAGAAATTACTTGGATTTTTAACAAAACTGCTAACAGGACAGTGAATTCACAGAGGGTTTTTCTTTCTCAAACACATCCTAAGGAGAAGAACCCAAACACTCTGTGAAGGTCAGGTTCCCTGAAAGTCATGTGCTTTAAGCAAGGACAGCCAAGGGATTTGCAAGTAAATTTCCTTGGTTGTCCCTGCAACTTAGGAAGCTAAAGCTGAAATTTAAATAGCAGAGAAGATGAGTTATATAGATTTAGAACATGCATGTTCTGTATTTTGTAAGCATTTGCTATATTTAGGGGAGATTTCCAATAGCCTAGTAAAAGTGCTTAATACCTAATTTCTAGTGACTCAATTATCTTTGATTTTAATTGTGTAGGTTAATCAACAATATGACTGAATTTTCCATTAAAAGTTGTATTTTGAGCACCAAGAGAGAGAGATCTCGTGCAGAGGGAGTCATGCTGTGGTGACCCAGTGTGGGAATGTGTCTTATCGCCCTTTTCTCATGCAGTATGAGTTGGTCTGAATTGGCACTGGTGTGCTGGCTGGCTCCTAACTCTAAGGCAAAGCAGATTTTGAAACCAGGACCAAGTAAACTAGGATCAGGACCTGGGTTATGAGCAAGGAGAAATTAAGTCAGGCTAATTAGCCCTGGGATCTACCTCCAGTGTAAAACTGTCCCTTCACACACAAAACAATTCAGCCTCACCAAGCAAGCAGCCTGAGCCCCATGTCCATGCCACAGCATGGGAAAGCACATATCCTGGCTCAGTCCTGGTTACCACAGCAAGCCTACAGCAAAAAGCATGGCTCTCAAGAATCCCATTTGGCTGCTCCCCTCCTGGACTTTATTGTCTTTGGGAACCCACCACAGGCCAGTACAAATTATGCAGATAAGAAAGCTTCTAAAAACATGCTTCTAATTATTCAGGTGCCTAGTCAAGAGCCTCATACTTTTACTTGTGGTACAAATTACTTGTCTTTTTCTTGGGGCCCTCTCCTTTTCTTCCTCCTCTATTTTTATTTCTTGGTCTTTCTGTCTTTCCTGTGAAAGAGGGGCTGTTTAAACATCATTAAAGCCAACTACTCTCACAAAATATATGCTTGCAGAAATAACCCCATTGCACTGGAGACAAATAGATCCTGGTCCCAGAGCTGTCATCACAACCATATGCTTTGTACTGTGTCTCTGAATGGATTCGTCCCAAGGTGAATATGGTAATGCTTGAAAGTATTGCATTTGTTAAGCATTCTGTCAGGAGTGTAAATCAGAACAGGACAGCATCGTCTCTACTGGACAGGCAGGATCCTAGCTGCCTCCTAGAGCCTCATGAATGGCAGTCATGGAGAATGAACATCACACCACATCCCCTCCTTGCTGGTGAGGAGGAGCTCAGGCCCAGCTCATGGGAAGGTGTTCCCAAACTAGTGCTTACAAGCCCTGCCAGGGTCCTGAATCCAGACATACAAAGATAAGGGCTGCCATCCTTCTAGTGAGGACAGAAACATAGCAAAACAAAACAAAGGCCGTAGGATCACTAGCATAATGTGTTTTCTAGATAGGTTCCTCTAGGCTGACTTGCACAAATTTAGTCATCCCTTGAAGGACAGTATCTACTTCTTGTGAGCTTGTGCTTCTTTTGGGAACCATAGCAACACGGGCACTCAAGTATTTCAAGTCTGGCAAAGCCAATCTGTGCCTAAATTTCACCACATCATTTACAGTTCAGGATATAGCTGCTGGGCATTACCAGAAAGAAGTAGCCACAAAATCTGAACTCTACCCAAGTTTGGGAGTACTCAGATCCCTGCATTCACTTCAGTTTCCTCCCTGGCTTTGTCTGGGAATGTTTGTGCCAGCAACCTACAGAAGAAAATGAAGTCCATTGCACACAGATGCTTGGCCAGCTCTCAGTAATGAAACACGTCTTTATCGTCCACAATTTTTGATTTAAGGAAGGGGCAAAACTGCCCACAGTTTGCAGAGAAAATAAAATATATAAAAAAAGAAGCAAGCCTCATTGCTTAGGTTGTGAAATGCAGCTTCCTCGGGACAATAAAGACGTGTTTCATTATGGAAAGTGGCCGACCATCTGTGTGTTTTTGCCTCGTATCCCTCAGATCTGGGAAGTAACAAGGGCAGTTTTGCACTCACTTCGCTGACTGTAACTGTGCTGACGTGTCTGACTTTGCAAACATTGCCAGCATTTTCGGAGTGAAGACCACATGGCTCCTGCTCCTCTGGGCACACTCCTCCCGAGGGGCGCGGGGAGCCCTGCCGCTTCCCCTCCTGCAGGCAGAGACTTTTGGCATGTCATCTGTGTGTTATGAGTTGCCCTGAAAGACTCTTCCCTGTGTGACTGGCAGTCTCTGGCCTGGCTGAAATAATTTCAGAGCAGTAACACTCATTCTGTTTGCAGGGTGAGGTGTGACACCCCTACCTTGGGACAAAGTGATGCTAGACAGACAGTGCTTTGCTGCTGAAATCCTGCTGTGCCTCCACACATGCTGCTCCACTGTTTGCTCTGCTCAGACTGGTTTTCAAGCAAGGGCTTGTTGGATAGATGCATGTGGAGCTGGATGCTTCCTGTCTGTACACAGTGTATGGCAATGGCAGTAAAGGTGCCTTTGTTGCCCCTCATCCCCTAGCACTGGCCAAAAGCTGCCCAGTCATTGCCTGGCCCTTGCCTCACTTGCTGACACTTCCCAGCAAGACTTCTGCTTGAAGTGAGACTTTCTGGGCTGTGGATGCTTCTGCCTGCTTCCCTGTGCTTGGCTGCTTTTGCTGTGGAATAGAGCAAAAGGTCTCCAACATGGGAAAATATGGTACTGCCCTCTCAGAGGCTGTTTTTTTCATATCAGCCACTGCATCTGACCTGTGGGGACTTGCTGGAAAAGAAACAGTGCCCCCACCATGATCTCCAGCCAGAGCCATGGCTTCTTAACTAGACAGAATTTGTGTGGTTGCAGCAATGGGCAGGGTATTGATAAGAGTAGGCTGCTGTGGGAAGGCATGGGAAGGCTGTTTTTTTGTGTGAAGAGTGGGATGGAATGGAGGGTGAGATGTCCCGGGGCTGGCTCCATTTTGGGATCAGGTTATGCTTGACAGGTAAGGTTCCATCACTCATATCTCACCTGTTGAAGGCCAAACCATCAGGCAGATCATTGGCTTTTTATATTTTTAAACATATTATTTTATGTTTCTGGCTCACTGTGCAGTCTGTATGTCCATCTATCTCTGATGCTTCCTACATCTATCCAAGTGGCCAAGGCTGCCACTTGTTAGGAAAAAAACAGCTCCAGTTTCAGAAGAGACAGAACTCTGTGAAGAGTAACAGTTTATACCTACCCAACATGATTGAAGATGTACCAAAATCTACTCATGCTGCTCCAAAAGCCATCAAAGACAGCATAATGACTCCAGCTGTGACCACCAGCCTTCAGATCAGGTCCTAAATCAAGCCATGTGAACCATATGTGGCCAGAAGAAACAGAGCTCTAAGTGCATAATGCGGCAAAGATATGACATTTTCCAAACAGCGGGGAGAAAAAAGAGAAGAGAAGAGAAGAGAAGAGAAGAGAAGAGAAGAGAAGAGAAGAGAAGAGAAGAGAAGAGAGAAGAGAAGAGAAGAGAAGAGAAGAGAAGAGAAGAGAAGAGAAGAGAAGAGAAGAGAAGAGAAGAGAAGAGAAGAGAAGAGAAGAGAAGAGAAGAGAAGAGAAGAGAAGAGAAGAGAAGAGAAGAGAAGAGAAGAGAAGAGAAGAGAAGAGGTTTCCTCTGTGTCTGTTCTGAATGGCTCAAAAAGGGTCATACAGCACCAGAAGCCCTCATTTCTAAACATGATACAAGGAGCTGATATTGGTGTTTACATGTCATTTTAGGGAAGAAAGAGAGTTTAATTTCAACAGCACCTCACCTACAAGTGTGCCTGGATATCATTATTATCAGGTGCCTGTAATCATAAAAACACCAATCAAATAATAGAAACATTAAGTTTCAGCTCAAGATCAAAAGATAGAACCAAAACTTCTACCTTGGCTCAGCCTGATGTGTCAGCCACATGCCTCAATACCTGTAGCTTCAAAATCACTTCTTCCTCCAAGGCACATATGTTCAGCTCTCTAGGAAAGCTAAGGAACTTCTTGTCCTGGGCCCCCACCTGTAAAATCAGTCAGCAGCAGCATTCATGAGAGCAATGCAATGAAACCAAGCTGGGGGAAATTTCTGGATGGTGAGGTCTTGTAAAGCAAGCCTTATACAAAACCCCAGGAGCAGCACAGCTCAGGTAACCAATACTGGTGAGCAGATGTCCAGCCATGCCTGCAGAGGGCTTGCAATCCCCCTGTGGGGTTGGAGAGGGTTGAGCAGGAAAGTCAGGGACAGATGGGTGACAAGGCAGCATTATTAAAAGTGGGAGAGATGATAGAATGACTGATAAAACAATAAATGTCTTTCCAAGGCTGGGGTCACCTGCCCATCATTTAGATAATTCTAAAACTACATTATATAAGGAGTTGAAGAAGACATGGCCTAGATCAGTCCTTCAATGGGCTCCCAGAGGAAAGCTTGAGATAGGATTTAATTGCTATTTTCCCCCAGTTCTAATTTCCATTAAGTGGAAGCATGTTTTTTTTGTGCCAAAACCAGAACATAAGGTTTCTTTGAAATTCTTGGCTAAATGTTCCTCTCTTTGCACCAGGAGAAATACGGATTTAATTCCACAGCAATCACTGGATCACACCCAGGGCTTCGTGTTCAGGCCTGTCCGATGTCCCTGCCCTGTCCCCTGTTCCAGCCTTCACACAGACACTGCTCATGTCTGTCCGAGGCACTGAGCAGCTGCCCTGTTGCCTGGCAAAAGTTGATCCCTGTCTCCATCAGGCTACAGTGTAGTGTTTTATTCCTTCTAAACCAACTAGTTGCTGGACCACTAAAACTGGCATTTTAGAGTCACTAAATTGCAGCTGCTTGGCATAGTGCACCCAGACAAGCAAGGAAAAAAGCAAAGAGAGTGAAGGATTTGTGCACACAGTGTCCAGGTCAACAGTGGTTTATTACGTCCCATTAACCATATGGTCACGATTATAATAAAAGTCTGAGTTATGGCCAGTGACATGTGCAAACCACTCCCCCTCCTCAAAAGCCAATATATATATATGATGGGTGTAGATTCAATGTGAACACAGACCTGTATCACAGGAGTTTTTTAACCCTTTCTGGTCCCTAGGGGAAAGGAAGAAAGACATGAACACAGCCAGGCTATATCTGATAACTCCAGGTCAGCAAAGCCTCTCAAAAATAGAAGCTGTTACTGCTCTCCTTTCCTTCAAAGGTTTGCTGTAGCTTCTTGGGCTGGAAGGACATTCTTATACCATCAGGTCCAGAAATTAGGATACTCTTCCTTTTTGAGTGGGCCCAGCTCCTGCTCCCCCTCCATCTGCCTTGTGAAGAACCTGAGTGGTTCTTCTGATCAGTGTGACTGTAACACTGAGCAGAATTTGCCCCTGCATATTCCTGAGCAGTTTTGTAATGGCATAGCTCTGGATTGAAACACCTGCATGCTGGCCCTTGAAAGTGAGAAAATATTCTTGGTGCTGTGAAGACATCTCAGTTCTTTAGTACCACTCATGTGGAGTGCTCACAGTACTCCGCTGGCATTGGCACTCCGCAATGATTGGACATGTGAGGTGCAAAGGCTCTTCAACTATTTCATGGGCCAAAGAGCCAAGGTAAAAACAGGCACTGGCTAACATAACTGATAACACTGGTGACAAGAAAAAGAAAATTCAGAGATCATGAGTAGGAAGAAGCAGAAAAAAATTCAGAGTTATTTTCCTGGCTAGGAAACAATGAAAAAGAATTTAAAATTTTAAAAATTATTTCCACTTTAATCATTATGGAAGTAATTATCCCTGGAATGAAATTTAAATGTGTGACTTTTTGCTTAGGTGATGTGCCTTTGAAACAGAAAGACTGAACTGGCTGCAAAGGGCAGTGGCTCCTCCCGGGCTGCCTCCTCCACTGTGCTACATGGCAGCCAGCAGCAGGTCTGCGGCTCCATCTCCTGCAGCTCTGGGAGGCTGGGACAAGGCCCGTTTGCCCTCAGCCTCCCACAGCTACAGACAAGGGATACAGAGGCTTGGAGGCCCACACAGAGCCCATGGCCATCCCTCCAGCCACTGCTGCTTCCAAGCCCTCTAGAGAGGTGATGGTACCGGCAGCTCTGCCATGTTGAGTCTGACTCTTTGCCTCAAGGTCTCAGAGTTTGTGAGACAGCTCCAATGAAATCCTCACTTTGCCCTGTGTTTCCAAGTGATTAATTTGCTGAAGGAGTTATCTTCTCTCAGTGCTCCTTCCTTAGCCTGCGTATTAGCATCTTGTCCTCCTGTGTGAACACACAGCAGGTAGATCTCCGGCTCTTGTAAACAGGGACATATCTGGTGACACTCCATCCTAGTTATGTCCTTTGACCATAAACAATGATATTATAAAAGATATTTCCATTACCTGGCTCTGGGGAGAATCCAAATCTAGCTCTTCATGGTTTGGATACATCATCACTAAGGCATGGAAGAACTCCTCTGCCTATATGTCACTGTTACAGGGCTCATCTGAAAAGCAACAGAGTTTGTGCCCTGATCACAGCTTGGAGTGAGGCTGGGGGCAAAGAGCAGGCAGCAAGGCACAGAAGGTCATTGCAGGCATAGGAACAGTGGCTGTGGTAACTGTTAAGGAGGACCTGGAATTTGAGAAATATAACTACATGCAGCAGTGGTCAACATGTGAAGCCCACTGGGAACAGGTCTGTTCTCTCCTCAGGCATCTACGCAGTCTGCAAAGCAAACACTACAGCCAAACAATTCCCAAAGTGCCTCCATCATGCTTAAACCATGTACTTATCCATCCTCTCTCCCAGCATGGCTGCATGTTCGGCCTCAGCCCAAAGTCACGCAAAACTCAGCTGTTAGCACTTATCCGAGCACCTCCTCCTGACACACAACCCACCCATCCCCTCCCTTCAGCAGCTTCCTAAATCTCTGTCCAGAGGAGCGATTTCCCTCAGGGACTTCACTTCTTTTGGAGAAAAAGCCCCAGTCAGGAGCTCAGCTCACCTTTCCATCACTGGGAGCTGGAGAGTTTCAGACAGCAAATCCTAGGACATAAATAAAAGTTTGGTTGAAACTTGGAAAGTGCCGGACATGCAAAGAAATGACCTAAAAGGTAAAAGTCAAAGATAAATAAGAACAGTTCATGTAAACTGTGTGCTCATCTTAACAATAAACAGAGAGGCTGCTGCACAGAAACTTGAAAGGACTCCACTCTGCAAAGATGAATGGTTTGCTGAGCCTGCTCTGGGCTCTGTTTGAGGGGCTTCAGCATGAGTAATTGGGTGTGAGAAGCACTGGCTCACCAGGGCTGGAGCAGGCAAGCTCCTAGGAGGGGAGTGTAATGATCACTGGGGTTATTTATTGTTTCGTTTGCTCATTAGCTTGGCATCACCTAAAGTCTCCAGCCGCAGCACGTGACAGCTTTGAACTGGCGCCCCGGGTGTTGCGGACACTGTGACATGCGGTTTGATGTGTGCCCCACAGCTCCCGTAGGATTTCCGCTCTCCGCTCTGCTCAGCCCAGCCATCCAGCTGGGGATAAATCACCCTTCCCTCCCCAGAACAGCTCAGGGCTTTATTGGTATTATCTATCATTGTATAGTCCTCCTCTGGACGCGTGCAACTTACTGTCTCTCAACAGTGAGGGCAGGATTTCAGAGCGCTGGGACAGCTAAAACATGGGGAGCTAAAGCCTTGTGGGTTTCCCTAGGCTCACTATTCATCACAGGCAGTGTGCGGAACTGGAGACAGGCCTGGGATGTAGCACGGTTGGTTCTGGCTGAAGGCTCTTGCCTGCAGAGGGGCAAGCTCTGCAGAAAGCCCATGCACAGCCCCAGGCACGTGGCAGAGTCAGTTCTGCTCTCTGTGGCTCTTGGCTGGAGGCTGGCTGAACTTGCACTCCCCTTGCCTTCTTGGCAAGGGCAAATCTTCCTTGCTGGCATTTAGCAGTGTTGGAGAAGATGCAACGTTAAAAGACAAGCCCAAGGAGAAAGGAGGAACTTACAGAGAAATTGTCAGTCCAATACAGCTGCAGAAACACCAGCTGATTGCTTTTAAATATAACATTAAACTGAGGCTCTGGTCCAACACATTATGGACTTCAGCAGGCCATCTGCACAAAGGGAGACTGCCAGTATCAGCATCTTGTACCATTAGCCATCTTCATGCCTTTTATTTGGCACCAATTTTTCCCTAAGCTAAAGAAAGCCTGTGTTACAAACAACAGACAGAGACCACAGGTTTCCTTAAACCACTCTGATGTGACTTGTGATCATGACAAGGTGTCATGTGACTACCATGATAAAATATAAGCTCAGTCAAACTACAATGGCAGGAGAATGCCAAGAAAACTCCTCTGTGGCTTGAGTAAGGTGAATAAGATACCAAACTGCCAAATTGCAGTAGCATTTACACTGTCCTTGTTCCCTAGCAGATCTGAGATCCGGTCCACTTGGCTTTCCCTCACTTTTTATTAAGAGGGTTTGACCACATTCTGTTAGTGGCTTGCTAGACCAAATTGCTTAGGGTGAGCATTAGGAAAGTACTTATGATCAAAAATGGGCACATCATCAAATGTGGGTGGGCAGATCCATTGCCCAACCTCCTATAACCTAGTGATGAATATCAATTAACGGACTGAGAACTCAGTGGTAAAGGAAACATGGGAACTCCTCTCTTCCTCCTTTCAGAAAAGGCATCTAGTTAGCAAAAACTGATGTAAACAGATAAATGCTTCAAGATGTAGCAAAAGTCATCAGGTTTTAAGTTCTGCTGTGGGAAAACTCAGAAGTCCTCTGTCAAGAAATTTTTGTACTCAGACAAGGAAAACTGGAGACTACAGGCAAGAGCCTCTTAGAAGCTCCTAGTTGCTGGTAAAGAGCTCAAGAGATCTAATTCAGAGAACGGCAATAAGCACATGGCTTGGCCATAAGGGCAAACTCAAAGTTAGTAATATGTCCAGGGGGATGGATGTGAGAGGCATTAGAAGGCAAAAAGGTGTTTTTGATGCTGTGGAGCCACTCACAAACATAAAGTGGTTTTTCTGTGAGTTCCCACCCAGGAGACATCCCCTTAACTTCTCTGGAGACAGAACTGCAATGCTTCTATGTGTTGTTCTGAGCATCCATCTTGGCACAACCATCCTGCAAACATCTCTATAGTCTCACCAACAGTTTTCAAACTTTAGATAATGCTGACAGCTCTTACCCTGATTTCTCCCTAACCCCCTTCCCACCTTCCCATCCCAGCTTGATGCAAGGAAAGCAGCAGATCTCCCTTTTCAGAGCTGTTTTCCCATTTTTTCCTGTGATGCACTGTTCTGACATGTGCCCCACATATGGGCCAGTGTTTGGCCCCCTGGGGTTGCAGGCAGGAGGGCAACTGCATGGCATGGATGATACCCTTATTAACACACTTCCTCTCCACATTCTTGAACTGGATGTCTCTAAAATGCTTTGGATGACAGTCCCAGTTATCTGCCACCCCTCCTGCACCAGCACAGAGGATTGCTAAGAAGGGCAAAGACAGGTTTTGCAACAGTGGCTCAATTCCCTCCTTTTTAGCTGTGAATGCACAGTGGCTCTGTCTGGCTTCTTCCACTGTCCTACCTGGAGCCATCCAGGTGAGTGTGGATGCAGTTACCAGGTAAGTGGACCCCAAAGAAGCCCTGGAAGGCTGCAGCAAAAGAGTGCTCCAGCTGAAAAGCTCAAGTGCACCTCTGTGATGCTGGCTGACAGACATATTAAAGGCATCTATTTCAGCTTCTTGGAGCCAGATGCCTCCTCCTTCCTCTGCTGGGCAGAGAGCCGGCTCAGCATGGAGTTTTCTCTCCCATTTCCTAGGGATGTCAGTCAAAACCAGCTCTTGGAAGTTCAAGCGTGGCCAAAAGGAAGCAGATTTCAAAACACACCCCTCCCTCCATTCCCCCCTTCCTAGGCCTTTTGTTTCCAGTTCCCCCTCCTCCCATCAAAGAAAGAAACAAGAAAAGATTCTGGAGTCACCAAGCCATGATCTATCATTCTTTCTTCTAATATTAATCAACACAAGACTCTCTCCCTGCCTCCCCTGCCCCAAGGGAACAGTGGGCTTGGAAACTCAAGTGGGTTTCGAATGGATCTTGCGGCAAAATTCCTTAGTTCTCAGTTGGAGTGAGATGGTGTCGGTGCAGTTGCCAGGCTTTCTGAAAGTCTTGGAAGATAAATGAGATTCACTGCCTATTGCCTAGTGCCATGAAGGAACAGGACACCCAGAAACTCCTCTGGTTTTGGCAAAATAGGGCCAGAGTCCCTGCTTTGCTGTAATTGTCCCCAGCGAAGAAGGTAAGGCTCCAGCTGGGAGCTGATGACACCTTCTATATTTTGCTTTTCAACCCTAAACTGGATTGCAGAAGCATAAAGATTATCCTACATATGTCAGCTGCTGACAGACCTCCAGGGGTAGCTTCAAAGTGACACAGAGTGAAAGTAAAATTTCTCGGGCCACTTTTTCCCCTTCAGATCCATTCCCTTGGTTTCTCAGGGGGTTCCAGCAGATCAGCACAGGAGCGAGCTGTTTTCCTCCCTGTGCCCCGTGGTGACAGGTTTGCACTAGGACATGAGGCAAGTTTGGGCTGTTTGGAGGGCTCAAAGGGACTGAGAAGATGCAGAGAAATTGCCTTGTCTTGCAGTCTCTGGCCCAAGTACAGCATGAATGCCTCTGGTGTTAAGCTCTGCAGATGAGCCAAGGAATGTCCTCCGTGGCTGCCAAGTGGGACACTCCTGTTTGTGCAGTTCAGGATGCTGGCTGGGGCTGATGCTGCCAGGCCAGAGCTTGGGCTAATAGATGGCAGGAGGCACACAAAGACCTTCCAGCTCATACTTTCCTGGAGGTAAAGCAGGTGTCTAGTCAGTGGAAATTAAAACTATGACTCTGTCACTGCTGATCTGGCTGTTTTGCAGAACATCATTTGCAAAACTATGCAACCAGGCTGTTGAAAGAATATTGTCACTAGATTTACTCCAGTTTATTAAAACCACAGTGGTGGTTCTCTAATCTTTCATGAACCCTTGCCAGCTCTGGTGACTTAATGGATTTTGGCATGATCTCTGCCCTCGCATCCCTTTGACTTTTTCTTTCTTTTATTATTTATTTCATTTAAGCATTAAGGACCACTAAGCAACTGTGTTACTAGTCCTCCTGATCTCTAAAAACACAATAGATGAAGATGAGGGAGACCACAGGGGAATCTTCCAAAATCCTGCATGAGAACCTGGGTGTTGAAGCATAAGTGGACTGCACCACCCATGAAACATCTCCTGAGAGTGTCAAACCAAGTCACAGCAGAAGAATTTTCTGATGAAATAGTGTGACCTCCTGAATACTTTGTTTAAGACAGCTAATTAATCTGACATATAAAGATGGCAACATGAACCTCCTCCACTACCAAAAGCAGGGACTGAGTCTAAACTTACAGAAGTCTGATGACAGATAATCTGGTAACAATCCCTTCAGTATATGCTACCAGCAACAAAGGCATCCTCTTTAGATCATGATCTCCAGAACACTCTAGCCACATTTTATTCACTTTTTATCTCAGTCTAAAGGGAGATGATTTCACACTCCCTGATTTTTGATTTTCATTTCCACAGAAAAATACTTCATATTAGACTTTTTCCAGCTATAATAGTAATTGTACTGGAGTTTCAGAAATACTCTTTGATTTGATTTGTTTTTTAATTTCATTTATTTTTATGTTCTTCTTGCTTCCACTATTTCATTGCACTTCACCATAAACACATGCTGGACACATACTTGGAAGTAGTGTAAAAAGGATAGCAAATATAATGTAGAAATGAAGGAAGACAAAATGGTATTTGGAAATTTGACTCATTTCTAAAACCAGAAGCAGTATTTTTCTGAAATAAAAACTTTTATAAATGTCTGAAATTGTCTTTAAATTCTGCTTCACTGAAAATTGTAAGCATATTAGTTTTCATTTTTAGTTTAGACTGAAAGGAAACTCATGGGTGACGACATCTCCTGTACAAGCAGCATTTGGAGGCTGAAGCAGCCCTCAGTCTGTGTCTTTAAGAAGGAGGGATGACAAGGGGCTGGCGTGCAGTGGCTGTTAGCATTTCCAAGATGCTTTGTATTATGGCAGGGCTGAAGAGTTGACAGTCTCTTCTCAGTTCTGTGGTTAGCTGGCTACAGGCATAAAGTCATTACTTTATATTAATGTGAGATGTGAACATTGTTTTGCTGGTTGTAATTATTCTCCAAGTGGTACAACCTTAAAAATTACAGCTTTGGTGGATCTCCTCTTCTGTAGTTCTTCCTGGGAGTTGCTGCTTGGGTCGGTTCCCAATAATGAGATTTTCTAAGGAGGCTGGGAATGTATTGATTGATTTATTTGCTTTTGGATGCTAATTAACTTTGATGTTCGGCAGCCACACTCGTGGCTGCCATACTGTGTGGAGGGGAACAGCAGAGCTGGGCATCTGCTTAGGAACAAGACCACTGTGGGGTTCAGATGGGAATAAGTGTCACTGGTTTGTGAAGCATTTACTTCTTCAGCCAGAAGCAGAAACTCTTTTGAAGGGTCTTTCTTTTCACAGGACTTGCCAAACAACAGGAGCAGGGGAGTCCCTGCACACCAGGCTTTTCTAGAATGGGCAAGACAGATGGAGATGCCCCAGTGTGAGGCTGCCTTCCAGGGAACTGGGAGTGAGAACTGTCCACCCCCATCCAGGTAGCTGTACCTTCTGGCAAAGGTTGTCCTGCAGCCACTAGAGCCTCTAATTTCCATCCTGACCAGAAGAAAAGCAAGGCAAAGACATCGGAAACAATTGCTTAAGCAGTGATGAAAGGGACCAGCCTCCCTTTATCTCCACAAAAGACTCTGTGTCATCAGTCCTTGCACCATATTTCAGCACTATTCTCTCCACCGAGCCTGCCAGTGAGGGGCTGTGCAGCTGTTCAAGCAGATGTGGTGATGGGTTCAGTGTTGTTGAGTCTAAGGTTTGGATGAAACCCAAGTGGCTTCTCTCGCACACACAAGAGCCATCAGCAGTGATGACCTCTGGTAACACTCTGCTCTCAACGGGGTCATAACCAGAGCCTTCCCCTCCATCACCATAGCCACTCAGTATGCATTGAAATGAGGTGCTGGAAAGCCAAGAAGCACATATGAGCCCTGCTAGGCTTTGGGATCATGTTGCTGTGGCACACTAATCCTCAGGCCAGCAGAGGGAATTTAGAAAGGAATATAGTTGGCTAATGCCACACACTGATGCTTCCTCCTCAGCCCAACACTGACAAACACACCAAAGGTGTCTGGCCTTCACCTAGTGTGCTTTGAAGTCTAAGCAAAACTGCAATGTTCAAACTCTTTGCATGCTGGAAGTGCAAACACATTTTTCCTCTTTACTGCTTCCCTCTCCACTCTCTTCTAGTTTTATCTTAGCGTGCAACAGGGCAAAGTGAAATGGGAGTGGAGGTGCACTTATTTCTTCTGGTACTGCAAAAAGAGATGGCCTCTTTTACAGGGGAAAAAACCCTGTGCTTACAGAATACCATTTTAAGAGCTGTAACTCTTAAATGTTTGCATGATGCTGCATCTACTACAGCAACACATGTGATACCCACATTTTTGGTAGCAGCCTCCTCAGCTATCATTTTGCCACACACATAAGTCAGCAAGACCTCCTGTGTGCTGCTTTTGGAGCTCTGTCTTTGTGCCTCTCCTCTAACCAATTTATACCACGCTCATAGTATTTCGCAGCTTGCCACCATGCCAGAGCCAAGCCATAAATCCCTTATGGGGAGTTGTGCTATAAATGTCCACTTGGACCTCTGCACTGCCAGGATGAATCAGGCTATCCCCTGGGGCCAGCAGGAAGTGTCCCCTTCCCTTCTCCTAGTCATGCAGTCACCCTTAGGGTGGAAAGGGCCAGGTACCTACTGCTGCTGCTTAGGAAGGATCCCAACCTGTCTGGAGCATGGTGCTGTTGTTCAACCACAGGCTACTCCACGCTGCCTGTCCTTCCAGTTGTGTACAACTCTGGGCAGTGGCCCCAGCTACCAATAGGTGACATAAGGGTTTGAGATCTGGACACAGCTTGGTAGCTGCCTTTTTATGTCATCTCTTAAAAGCCAGTCTACAAATAATGCTACAGAAAAGGTGAGCGAGAAGACCCCCAGTTAAACTGGACAATTCACTCTTGAGCAGGATGCAGAGACCCTCACTGAACTTAAAGTGAGACAACTGAAGCTCTGCTCTCTGGGGAGGGATTTAGCACAGATAGATGGCCCAACAGAGCAAAGTCAAACAGTTTTCACATTGCAGCAAGAGATGGCAAGATGAGAACAGGCAAGAAAAGCTGTGGCCACAACTGCTCTTGCTCATGACATGGAAGCAGCAGAGAACTGATGCTGCTCATCAGCAGGGTGGGTGCAATTATCCCTCTAGAGAGTAGGCAAATAGTAAGGTGTAATCATTCATTCACAGTAAACTGATCTCTGGTCTCCTGCTTCCTCTCTCTAATCCTGCCCTGATCCCCCATGATTTTTCAGGTATCAAACTCCTCTGTAGCTGCCATGATGTGCACTAGAAATCCAGCCATGGGCCAACAGTCTGAGCTTAGGAACAGATCAGTGGGTGCTATGGGATCATTTGTTGAGCTCTCAGACAATGGAAGGACAGTTTTTTCCCAAACCTTCTTACTGACTGCCAAATTTAATGAAGATACATATCGGAACAGTCAGCACTTTGGGTGGTGAGACCATCAGTTGTCTTCTGCAATGAAAAGGGCATTTTTTTCACCCCTCTAGTTACTGAAGTTTATTGAGGGAGACTGCAAGAGATTAATTACCCCAGCTGAAAACTCTGGGCCTGCAAAATCTTGTAGGGTGGCTAGCTGGGCAGCACTATTGCAACATGAAGATGACTCAGCCACATAGCATCTTTGTTGGCATCCCATTAACTGCTGTGGAGACGATTATTTCTTTATTGCTAAACCAAGTCTGTCAGTGGCTTGGGGCATTTCTATGAAAAATGTAACAGAGGAATAATAATTCAAAACATGTCAGACCAGAAAGCCATGGCTCATCATATCAGACTCCTTCTGCCTGAAAATCAACCAATTCAGATGGTTCAGAGTGGGTGAACCAATGCCACAGATGCTCATGACTTCACCGAAGGCAGTGCATCCTTCCAGGAAAGCAGGATCCTCTTCTCACACAAGCTCCCTTACAAGTATAGAAACAGAGAAGAGCAGAGTAATTCAGAGTAGAAGCTACGTCAGCAGAACTGACTCAGAAGCGAAATTTGCTTTTCAAATTTTTCCAAAAGGCGTCAGCTGCTCCTGGGTGAAGTGATGCTAGCAGGCAGCATCCAAGCTACTTTCCCACTGTGGGAACCAAACCCTTTTAAAACTGTTTTGACTGTAACCAAGGAATTAGAGAGATGGATGAAGCCAGCCGAAAGTGTGACAATCTCCTAAAGGCACACAGATGGTGAGCAGACACTGCAAACTGATTCACTTTGAGCAATCACTTTCCTGAAGCACATTTTGGACTGTTTTCAACCTCTCTGAGGACCCGAGGAAACCCGTAATTTCTCCAAGGCAAAATGAGAGGCGGGAAGGGAGAAGGAAAAAAACCACGTTTTTTCCTTGAAACGCACATTCACACATAGTTAGTTATTTATTTGCCCTTTGACATTGAGAGAAGCTCATCTCCAAGAATGATCACCCATGGCTTAGCCCAGATGGAGGTGGGCTACAAATTTCATTGTTAGTGCTAACCATGAAAAGATTTTCTCATTTTACTCGAGACCACAATCTCCCAGTGTTCCCATACTGTTCAAGTGATGTATAGCTTCGTAATTGTCCTGAAAGATAAGGGAAAACCTCCTCTGTGGTTGCATTTGATATTGGCCTGATGTATGGGATTGCTCAGTGGAGGGTGTCTAGAGAGAGTGTGGAATATGTTTCTCTGCCTCTTCTTGCTCGGGAAACTCTGCTGGTGGCAAGCAGGATCCTGAGGGTTGAAAATTGCTTTCCCACATCTAACACCCCTTTCATAGCAGCCTTAGTCAGTTTTTGGCATGAAGACTAGAATTAAAGAGTTGTTTATAGCTGCTCCAGAGCCTCCTCTGCAGTGCTACCACCCCTGTGGCACCCCTGCACCAGGGATTAAGTGGAGCTGCTGAGACAGCTCAAAAGTGTAGGAGTGAAATGGGGCATGGCAGGCTAAGTCCTGCAACTGGAAGAGGGCAAAATCTTCTGGAGAGGGAAACCTCGACCCACAGCAAGTGAACAGAAGCCCCTCTTCTCGTGTCAGAGGAACGGACAGTGGACAAACCCCTGATTGACTATTAGAAACACTGGTTGCTGAAAATCCAGCTAACCAGATAAAAGCTGATAAAGAAATCTTCAGCTCGGTGCTATAGGGAAGAGATGGACCAGTCAAGATTTTCAGATAAAGCTCTGTGATGTCTATTTTTTCACTTTCCAGAGACAAATGGGGGATCCTGTTAATAGTTTGTGATAAGATTGTCCAAGCGGTCGGGACAAGCAGCCGCTAGATGGCATGTGCATGTCCATCCTCATCCAAACTCGGTATCTCACAGCTGTGAAAGTCCAGGGTACCCCGCTCATCCCACACAAGCACAGCAAAAGGATGACACATTATCTCAGATCTGCTCTAAGAAAATACTGGCACAATTTGCAGTTATTTTGCATCGGGGATCTGCAATCTGATGAACATTCCTCTGTGATTTTAAAAGGATTTAAAAATAAGCTGCACACAGATTTTGCCAACTTGCTCTCACTGGTTTCAGTGAAGATGTACTAGGCCTGCAAAGAGCATTTATGTGCAAAACAGCTCGTAAAAAGAAATATACAGTGCTTTGTTCTCCCACAGGAGGGCTAGTGAATTATTTGGATAGAACCCACATGAAGTAAGACATTATTGGTCGATACTATTTTCCAGATCCTCAGCTGCTGTTATGTGGTATACTTCCCTCATTTATACTAGCTGAGAGTCTAGTCTCTAGGTCTCCAGATCAGAATTAAGCAAGACACCAAGCAGTTTTTGGAGAAAGGAGCTTTTATTTGAGGGGACTGCCAAACACTTTAGATTTGGACAACTTTCTCTCAGAGATTTAATCTCAGAGGAACTGGCAGAACAGAAAAGGCCCAGAAACAGGAGTGAATCAAGCACATTAGCACATATATGCCATGAGCCACAGTGCTTTCCATGTAGCTGCAAATATCTGAAGTCTTTAAAGCAGAAACTTCCAGTGTAGCTTTAGTCACTAAAAAACTGTCTCCCACTATATGTAAATTGAAAAGGAATACAAACTTACAGGTTTCCCTACCAAGTAATTCTTATATACCATAAAAAAAAAAAAAAAAAACAAAAAAAAAAAAAAAAAAAAAAAAAGGGCTCCAGTACAGAAAGGCTTAAATCACCTCCCCTCTCCCTGCTTTTTTTCCACGCCATATGAAGAAAATTTAGAAGAACCCCTTGCCTTTTCTGTTTCTGCACAAGGGCAAAGAGTGTGCTCTTATTCAGTGCTATTTTGAAACCATCCCTTTAATAAATACTACTTAATTCAGTGAAGTTACACTTTACATTTCTCTTGCATACCTGTGAACTTCTCTAGCATTTATTAAAGGGTGAGTCAAACCAGTCCTAGCTCTTTGTATCAGAAATTAGACCAAATTAAACAGTTTCTTTCTCAAAGACAAACAGTAACCAAAAATAAATATTTGAATTTCCTAAACACATTTAAAACTGATGGGAAGCATATAGCAAAGCTATACACCTGCGAGGGGAGTCTCACATTTTGTGAGTTCTCTGTGTTGCTAATCACGGGAGAGTCGTGCACCACTGAAACTCTGGGGTGCTTTATATGGGGCAAATAACAAATATTTGTCCCCAGGAGAGCACTACTGGAGATCCAGCCCCAGATTTGAGACTAAAGGGAGACACCAAGTGGAAGAAAGACTCATGACTAATTGCAAGATGCCAGCAGCCCTCAAGGATTTAATTCCTCTGTGTGGTTTGCTGCAGCTTTATGTGTCTGGGTAGGTGATGCAGGGATGCATTTGGGCACTTCACTGGCCATGTGGACATTGAAACATGCATCTGCATGAGAAAAGAGAGAGAGGCAAAGGCTGAAAAGAGATTCTTTCCAATGCATGATTTGAAATGGCTTAACATAGCAAGAAGGAACTTGGATGCCTTAATAAATGAAATTGAAGGGAATTAAGTCTCTAAATACTTTTGTGGATCTGAGCTTATGTAAGAGGTATTAGTGTCATAGGATTGTTTGTTCCACTTGCCTTGCTCCTTCAGGTAAATTGTGCCAGTGCTGCACACAATTCCCTGGGAAAATACCCAGTCTGCCAGTACCAGCTCCCAAATGCTCTCATTTATTTCGGCAGACCTTGAACTGGGTTCTCCTTCCTCGGGTTTTCTGAGGTGTTTACGTTAATTGGACTCAAAGGGATGACTTCTCACCAATCTCTGGAGCTGTGGAGTGTGGAAATAATACTGCCTAGGCAAGAGCATCATCTTTCCTGGCACACACCTCTCTCAGATCAATGGGGATCAGCAATGATTGTTCCTCTCAATCCAATGTAAAAGAAAGTTAAAAGAAATTTAAAGATATAGATGAGTTTTTAAAAACATTTATTCAGTCTTGTATCAGATGAAGCTGGTCCAGGTCAACATGGGTGCCAGAAATGAATGATCTATGAGATCTGCCCAGACATGCCCACGTTTTTCTAGCGCCAATTCTCTTCTTCATATTTTGAAAGACAAGGGCAGATGCATTCAACTCTGCATTCATGCTATGAACTTAGGAGGAGAGCAATCTTATCAGTACTCTGGCTCCTTCTTCCTACCATGTAGAAAAATGCATACACTTAGCCAGGCAGCCCAGCCTCAGAAATACTGTTATGGAAAGATATTAAGCAAAACAGCTCAAATCTTGTGGGAGGGTACTAATCTCATAGTGCTTTGGCATTTTGTAACCTCACAGTGCAAACCTGCACATAAAATCCAGAATATCACTTCAGTCTGTAAATATTAGATCAAAAGAAGTTTATAGGTGAAACTTATTGTGCTCTAGCAATCTGCTTTTAGAAACAAGATTGTACTTGGTTCCTGGAAGAGCAGTGGACATTCTTGTTGCTCTCGGAACAGGAGGTTGATATTCAAAGTAACCCCAGCAAGCAATGAAGCCCTGCACAGCTGCTTGCTCACTCCCCACCAACGGGATCGGGAGGAGAATTGGAAAGGTAAAAGCTGGAAAACTCAGGGATTTAGATAAAGACAGTTTAATTAAACAAAACAAAACAAAACAAAACACACACAAAACAAAAACAAACAACCAAACAAAGAAAAAAACCCATAAAAAAAAAACCCCCAAAAAAACCCCCCCAAAAAAACCACAAAAACAAAGCCAGGCACACAAACAAATCAAAACAAGGAATTAATTAAGTTCTTCCCATAGGCAGGCAGGTGTTCAGCTACCTCCAGGACAGCAGGGCCTCCTCACATGAAATGATTACTAGGGAAGACAAATGACATCACTCTAAATGTCCCCTCCTCTTCCTTTCCCCCTACAGTTTATATACTGAGCATGATGCCATATGGTCTGGAATATCCCTTTGGTCACTTGGGGTCGCCTGTCCTGGCTGTGTCTCCTCCCAACCTCCCATGCACCCCCAGCTTCCTCACCACCATGGCAGCATGGAAAACAGAAAAGGCCTTGGCTCTGTGTGAGCTCTGCTCAACAATAACAAAAACATCTCTGTGTTATCAGCCCTGTGCTCAGCACAAATCCAAAACACAGCCCTATACCAGTCACTGTGAAGGAAATTACCTCTACCCCAGCCAAAATCAGCATGCCTGCAAAAGACACAAACAAAACACCTTGTTTCTCCAAGGAAAGAGAGCACACCTGAGAAAGTAGGATACTGGTGTGTAAGAGGAAGGAAAAAATTTTGGTGTCTACTATAGAAGCCTCAGGAATACAGTCAAATTCTTCAGATATTCATCCATATCTACATGTGTTTAAAAGGACTGAGCCTGAATGCTACCTCTTTGAAATTAAAATCTGGTTGCCAAAGATGACCGCAAAAGGCACAAGGAGGATTGTAAAATTGGGTTAACTCCTAGATTCACCTAGTTTCCCAAAGTCTCACTTCGTGGATATTGTTAGCCCAGGCATGCCCATGAGCTCAGCAAAACTAGCAAGACATCCTTAGTGAGTGGGATGCATTTCTGAAACCCTTCTGGTCATTTTCTGTCTTATCTGCCTCAAATGAGCAAGCCCGTGGCAACAGTCATGGACTCTTTTCAATCCAGAGACATCTGTGACCTGCTCACAGACCTTTTGAGATTTGCTTCTATGAGGATATTTTTTAAAGGGGAAAAATATGGAAAGCACAGGATGGTAAATCTTGATGATTTGTTCCAGCAAATTTCCCATCTCAAGGGTTAGATAGTTCTCCAACATGTATGGAGGCACAGGCTTCCACACTTGCTACTGCTTAACAGATCACAAAAATGTAGAGTTCAATAGCCCCAAATCTAGTGCCTAGGAAGAAACATCCCTGTGTGTTGGATTTTCCAGCACTTATTGAGGGGATCAACATTTTCTCGCAAAATACCAACTTTGGGAGTGCAGTCACCTCTGTAATAGTCAGCTGTGAGGGACCCATACCAGAATCCAAAATAACCCAACTATGAACAAATCTGCTTCCTAGTTATATGGTGCCTCTGTTTACTTTTTACTTTTATGGTGCCCCAGTTTACTTTTTAGCTTATCCAAGTCCAACTTCTGGAAAACTCCAATTGCCTGCATTTCTCATTTCAGCCAGGGGAGGGCAACTTGTCATCAGGAAAATAAGTTCAGTTTACTAAAGCCGCCGTGCACTTTGAAGTCCTAAACCACAGAATATTAAAAATATTTTAGTCCTGAAAACATACCTTTCGATAAACATGTCTTTCTCTAATATAAATTAATCCCCTCTTGTGCCACAAGCTTCAGGAACCACTGCACTTTTATGGCTGTTCACTCTAACCATTATTCTTTCTATATAATTTATCTGATACTAAATCACAGCTTGGGGCAAATAAAAGAGGATTCCACTTACAGTGCTATGAACATACTTCAAATTAGACTTGAAAAAGTTTTTTTTTAGATTGTGCTTTGCATTCTTTCTATTTTATACTGTGCTATCAAACAGACACTAACCATGAACTCTACGATGTTTGGTCATTTTGTTTTTAACTTGTAGTTTAAACAGAAACACATTCCCCCCTACCCCTCACCAATTCTTTGCTCTATTTTTGAAGTCTCGTCTCCTTGTCAAAGCAACTTTGAAAGAACTTTTTTGAGTTAGGCAGCTTGTACAGATAATTACAATCCCCGTCACTATATCACCTGGACCACTCAATGTTTTGGCCCTATCAGCAAAGAAATCCTTCCTCTCTTAGAGTCACATTAATGTGAGGCCAATTCAAAGACCTTTAAAGGGAAATATCTATGCAAACACTAGAAATCCACGTGTCTTCCTGTTTCTCTGTTCTCCCTAATGCCAAAGACTAATTTCCTCCTTCTACTGCATACAGCACAGGACAGCAATCTGTGCCAGCTGCAGCTCAAACCCTTTATTCTCATAGATCCTCTGAGACTAAAGAAAAGAAGTTTGGTCCTTTTCACTCTGTAGCCTGCAGCCAAACAACCCTGAGACCTCTCATCCCATCTTCAGGGAGATATGAAGAACTGCCTATACATAAAATGGTGGAAAGTTTCTTGCTTGCATCCAGATGTTCCAGGATGGCCCCTACACATCCAGACATGGGTTTACTAACAGAGAATGAGGGGGCTGTAGCTCTCTCCAAAGAGAGAGCCACCCAAAATTAGCAGCAACCCATGCCATATTTGTGTTTTACATTGCAAAGCAGTGGGGACTGTGCAGCTTCTCACAACCCTGGGCAAGGCTACAAGCAGCCATAAAAGCACAGCCAGCAAGCTCTGTGCAGAGCATTAGTATTCCCCTGTGCCTGAGGAAACAGACCTTGTGTACAAATGAATCAGAACCTGTATGAAGCTACATCCCAGGGACTTGGACTACTGTGCAGACTTCCCTTGTTTACCCGCAGAATAGGCCATGACTTGATTTGGTACAGAGATTAATTCCTCCTAAAAAGAAAGTATTCATTTGACAGGGAATGGTTGTTGTGTTTGAAATGAAGATGGCCCAAGGCAAAAACAGATTGCTTGGCTCAACGACCCATTGGCTGGTCTCTGGCTGCCTTTGAAATGGTATTCAGTTGTCGGCCTTACATGCCACATAATGGTGGGTTTCTCCAGCCTGGGTGTTTTCTTACAAGCACTTTTGTCTAATCACTAGCTGAGAATCCAGCCTGATGTGTACATTGTAAAAGATGCTGTTTATACTTGGGCTTTTAGTCTGCCATCTGTGCACAGCTTAGCTACATCTCAGTAGATCTGTTTCTCCTCTGCTGCCAAGTCCCTGTTGCAAGCCTTCTGAAGAACATAATTCACGTCAGACTTTCTAATAAAATTCAGGCACTTTGGAAGCTCTTTTTTAAAACCTATTCCCTTCTCTCAGCAAATGCAGTGGTATAGACTTAATGCTTTTTCTGGACTCACTGGTTCATAGCCGAGTGGCACTCGAGCATAACCAGTTATGCATGCAGTCACTGATGCATATGTACTCCCACACTGCCCTTGCTGACATGGATCCCGTTCTCAAAGCCTCTGACACAAATGAATTCAGGCACAGAGCTGCTGGCACTATCCATTTGCACTGCACCTTGTAATCACTTTTTATTTAAAACCCATTTTCTTTAAGAAACAGCCTTTGCACTAATCCTCAGGGAAAATATTTTGAGCCCAGGCTTCCTTCCTCAAAGTAGGACAATTTTTGTAAGAATCAGAAACAAGCTACATGCTCAGTACCTGTAGGCTTGGATAATCTGTTGGCACAGAATGAGGAAGACTAAATATAAGAACAGGCAGATGCTATTTCACCTGCCCCACTGACCCTTGTGTCTTTATAGGTAAGCATTCTGCCTTACAGAGTACAGGCAAAAGCCCGAGTAGATGTTTGAATTAAAGACAAAGATTATTACAGAGAGAGAAGAGGTAAAGAAAAAGTACTCAATATTTTGTTTGAGACTAGAAGTGTTTTTAATGAAGGTTAATTCTACTTGAAAAGAGATGCTAGAGTGCTGCTGATTTCCAGAAAGACACAATCCCCAAGACTGGTTGTAAATGAGTTTTCAGATATTGCCCCAAATAATTTTCAAGCACAATTTGTCCTTGTCTTAGACACTAACAACCGGCCTTACAAATTTTTTTTGTATGAGGAAGGAGTCTGAGCAAAATTAGACAGCTTGCAGGCCATGGATAGCCTGGTATTGCTGTGAGCAGCTGCAGAAATAGGGGTGTGAGACCACACCCACAAAAACCCCTTTGCAGAGCGAGTCATTTCACTTCTACCTTAATGTCCCTCTTCTGCCTCAGCACCTGCATTTCTATGCCCTCTCCCCAGCCAAGCCCTCATGCCAGCTGACGAGCCTGCAGCTACCTGCTGGTGGCACGAAGGAGGATGTGGAGCCCAGGGTGCTGCACGCAATGTGCGTGGTACTCAGCAAGTGACACCTGCTCTCCAGGTGCAGCCTCCTGCCATGGCCCCTCCTGCCTCATGTTACCCATGCATGAAGGAGGACTTGTTTTGTGGCCTGGCTTTGCCCATTATGTGGCCACATGCTTATCCTGACGGAAAATATGTCCACAGGATAAAATACGGGCTAGTGGGAAGGCTGCTGAGTGCCACTGCTGAAAAAGGGAAGAAGGATGTGTTTAATCCTGGTTACCAGAGGAAATGGTTGGGAGCTGTAGGGAAAGGTTTGGACTTGGGGCTCTAAATGCCAGAATGAAAGTCAAGTAAATGCAATGAATAAAGCACAGGCCAGAAAAGGACCGGTTAAAATTTTTTCTTTGAAGCCTGGAGGCATAGTAAGGAGTCAGCCTTCAGACACAGAAAGATGACCAAGAGGCATCTTGTTAGGAGAGAGTAAGGTGGCCATTGTACACCTGTCTCAGTACAAAAGCCAAACTGTTTTTAGCTGCCCCCAGGAATGAGGACTGGGACCTTGAGCTGCATGAGTTGGCTGGTCCTTCTCCTGTCAGGACAGCAGAATACATGAACGTGAAGAATGTTGCTTCCCAGAAGGGTGAGGGATCTCCTGATCTTCCTTCATTTTAGGATTGGCTTGATGGGTTTGGTTTCAGCATCTCTGAAATGAGGATTTACAGAGGATCACGTTGTTGCCGTTAGACTGCCTTATGACTTTTATTTTTATTTGCGTTCTGCCAGTAGAGGAGCGGCAGGATCCCATTGGGCTAATTATGCCACGTGCCAAGAACAAAGAGCTGGTAGTTTGAGCTTGCTGCCTGTTGCGCAGAGTGGATACACTACACAAAACAGAGAAGCCCATGGAAACAATGCAGTGGCACCCGTCAGCAGAGCAAACAGCAGCCACAGCATGCAAACACCTCACGATCTTCACGGTGCTGGAGGCACTGGGGCAAACAAGAGCTTAACGGGGTTTGGAGGGGAAACAATGCGCAGCCCGGGTGATGCTTACAGGATTCACTGGAAAAATCTTTCGGTGGGTCATCAGGCTTACTTTCACTGGGCAGGGAGTCACAGCGTACGTCTCGCAGCACCAGATAAACTGCGAGTGGCCTTAAAGGGGTTTAAGGGGTGTTTGTGTGTGCGCGCTTGTTGCACCTACTTGACGGGCTAGACAGGGGGCTCACGGGAGGAGACGCGCTCACGGCAAGTGCGGCGAGCAGGGTAAAGGGCCCCAGCGCGCTGCCTGGCCACCTGCCCGAGCGGAGCGCGCTGATTTGGGCTCAGGTGGAGAGGAGGAGGCAGCGGCCGACGCCTCACACACAGGTGGGTAGTGGAAAACTCGAGGCTCGGTGTGAGTAGAGAGCAGCACGGGCTCGGAGCGGGCAGTGCCGGGCCCTGCGCGGAGCCCCGGGCGGCGCAGGAGCCCACGGCCGCGGGCACGGCGGGGCCCGGGCGAGGCACCCGCTCTACGCAGCGCCCGGCGGGGCTGGGCAGAGCCCGCCCTGGGGCCGGCTCAGCGCAGCCGCCGGCTCCGCCCCGGGGGCCACATCGGCGGAGGGGGGAGCGCTCCGCCGAGCTTAGCCGTGCCCAGCGCGCCGAGCGGAGCAGGTAGGCACGCTGCGGCCGCCCGCCCCAGAGGGGCCGGGGAGCGGAGCGGGGCGGGGCGGGCGGGGGAGGCGCGGGCCGGGACTCCTTCCACCGCGCCCGGACACGCCGCTCCCCTCGACCCGGGGGTCTCGGCGTGGCGGGACGGGGGTGCCCAGCGGGGACTTCCTGGGGGTTTTCTGCGGGGCTTTCTGGTGGCCGGGGCGGGAGCCCGCGCTGCGGTTCGGCAACCCCGGCGGGGGCTGGCAGCCCCGGGGAGCCCCGGCGCCCCTCCCGGCGGGGCTGCGTGCGGGGCCGGGGGAGCCGCTCGGGGCGCCAGGCCCCGCTGCTGGGTGCTCCCAGGTGCGCCCCTCCGCGCTGGAGTCGGAGGCTGAGCTGTGATCCCCTCAGCTGGTGTGCCACCTGAGACCGCGGCCAGGTGCAGCGGACGCGGTGCCCGAAGGAGCGGGTCCTGCTGGCCCAGCGGGTTGCTGCTGTGCGGGGATACTGGCCGAGTGCCTCTGCTGACAGCTGGCTTCAGTCGGCTCTGTCTTGATTGATTTCCAAGATGTGGATTAGATGCTTCCGTAGCGATCTTACCCTATTACGACTAGAGAAATCTAGTGCTGGCCCAGCCTGCTGTGTCCCTTTTCTCTCCCTTCCTTTTTAAGATCCCTGTGAGCAGTTCAGAGTGGCGCTTGCAGTTCAACAGCTGGATAGATGTTGTAAATGCCAATTGCATTTGCAATGTGACTGGTAACAAATCTGTTGATAAGGGGATAGCGGCTCGTTGCACCCCAAGCGTGCTGATTCTGCCCCAGAGCATTAAAGCTCTGCTGTGTATGCTTTCATGTGAAGTGGGGTGTTTGGCACAAAAAAAAAAAAAAAAAAAAGAAACCTAAAACCCAAACCCAGCCATCCTGGGATCTAAATGTTGGATTCAGTAAACTGTAAAGCTAGTTTAGGATAAAGTGTTCCTATGTCTTGGACAAGCTCTGGCATATTGTGTATAAGATGAGAGCTTGAAACTTACTAGCTGTGCAAGGGAGGGACAGCATTCTATTGCAGTGCTCCCAGAGGTAGTGGCTGGGGAGAAGAGGTGTTTGAGGTGTTTGAGCTGCTGTTGAGGGTAGAGGTTCCCAGGGATGTAACAGATCCCACCAATTGTGAGACCTCTGGGTTGTTATCTTCTGACAACACCCGTGTGCTTCTGTGCAAGCAAGGGTGAACAGCTGGACAGTGCTGTCTTGAAATCTGCCATCAGTGATACTTCCTCTCCATGTTTTGTGGTTTTGTTTTGGTTTTTTTTTTTTTTCTTTTTTTTTTTGTTTGTTTTTTTTCTTTACTTTCTCAGACATCTTGGGCTTAAGAAAAATCCCCTTCAATGCCTGAGATGTGAGCCTGCTGCTGTGAAGCTTGCTCGCTGCATGAGAGCCAGCAAGCAGAAGCCTGTGGTTAGAATAACTTTGGTGGACCACAAGGTCAAAGTGTAAAAACACTGATCTGAAAATCTAGATGGAGATATCTAGTGAGAGTAGCAGTCTCAGTAGTGTGCTGCTGTATGCTGATGGCAAGCATATGACAAACTGTAAAAATGACAAATTACTCAGCTCTTACTAAATACTTCATGAACACTAAGTGGGAAGAAAGTGTTAATGAGGCAGAAGGGCACTGGGTGGTACAGTCAGTGACCTGTTCTGTAGTGTCACTGCAAGGGCATCAGAAGACTTGACAGGGTTCCATAGCAGAACTTCTTGCAACAATGAGGTGGATTTTAACATTTAAATTTGGTTTTGGCCCTTTGGTCAGAACAGGAACTCCTAGAGCTGCAGTTGTGCTTCTTTACAAAAAAATAAAATCCACGGGTGCTTGCTCATGCTGGGCAGCCTACAGAGGTGAGAAGAACTTTTGCCAAGTGCTCTGCAAGCCTTTGTGTGGATTTGGAGTGGCTCAGAGAAGTGAGTAGCCTCTCCTCACTCCTAACATTGTGTCATTTAGCACCCCTTTCAGAGAAGGACCTTGCTGCCAGAATATCTTCACTTGCTATAGCCTCTTTGGACCTAAACCCCTCTTTGGCTGGGTTTCTCCATCCTTGTCAAGGGCTCTGGGGACCACTGAGATGACATTCTCATCCCTGTGCTGCAGGGCTGGGTGAGTGTTTGTTCAGTGTTCACAGTGTTTGTTCAGCTTCCTACCTGCATGTGACAAAAATAGAGCACGACACAAGCTGAGTGCCTGCAGAAAGCCCTCCCTGTGGGCAATCTCTGTCCTGCTGCATGGAAGCTCCTCCCTTAAGAGGATTTAGCAGCTTTAATGATGTGGCTCATCTGGACTCTCTACATTACTGTTATTGTCTCTATTTTAGTTCTCAGGTGACAGGCAGGTGTAGTGCGACCTACAACTGTAAGCTGCTGCAGGAAATGCTCTAACTAGGCCTTCCTGCAGCTCCATGGAGGTTTTCTTGTCCCTGCTACTCAAACCACTCTGCTTCAAGCTCTTTGAAGTGCAAGGCAGGGTTTCACATGAAATTTCTCATCTGACTGTAACCAAGGAAAGGTTTTACCACTCTTCTGTTACTCCGTGTCCTGGTGTCACAGCTGTAAGGCAGGAAGGGTCTATTCAGGATTGCAGGTGTTCATCCAGTAGATGTGTAAGTCAGAGGGATGCAGGTGGGAGTTTTGAGACCTCTGGTAACCACAGGCCTCAGGGCACTTTTCAAACCGTAGCTGTGGTTCTTGGTGCCTGCTGGCATTGCTACAGCAGGAAGCACACAGCACAGGCAAAAGGCATTGCCACCAAGACCTTTGGGCACTGTTGGGATAGGGTCTGTTATGGGAATGCCAGGGGGATGCTGGGACTTGGATCATGCCCCATGCTATCTGAAGCAGTAATTACTGCTCCACTTTAATGGTGCCTGTGGCATGGCAGCCACCTTTTTCCGGGTTTGATTTCTCTTGGCCAGTGAGTGGGAGGTGCTAGAGGGGGTGGGTTCTGTCGGGGTTCAGGCTCTGTTTGAATAGCTTGGAAGGCTGGAGGAGGTAGCAGTTATTTCCACTGGGTCTGTGTAACAAGGAGTGGTTGGAGTCACAGCCTTCTTGCACTTACTCCTCAGTTTCCGTTGTGGAAAAACTTATGTGCCCCAAAGCTAACTTATTACTGCCAATAATTATGGCATTCACCCTAGAGCGCCTTAACTTCACTTCTCTAAAATAGGAGCATGACATCTGTATCCCCTTCTTCTCCTTCTCTGCCTTCATTTGTCTCTGCACACGGATCATGCCATCCAGAGTCCTTTTGTGCAGCAAAGGGGTAGCTGGGCCCGCTAGCCTGCCCACTACCATGTGCCTGTAAGCTTTAATTGGCAAAGAAATAAACTGTGTCCTTGCACTAATGCATCTGTTGGAGGAATGTGGGACTGGAACTTTCTACAGGCTACTGATTAATGACATACGTGTGAAGGGCTGGCTGAGTGAGCCACCTTTCCTTTAGCAACTGTGTAATGGGATGCAGTCATTACCTAACCACCTCTGTGTCTTTTTGGCTCTTCTGTATTCTTAGAGGGAATGAAATGGAGGAAAGGCTAAAAATTACAGGCTGTCTTGGCATGGTAAAAGGAATAATACAGGAGGCACAGTCAGCGCCAGCAGTTCCTTGACGGCTGGTTGGCTGTGGCACAGCCTGTTTGCTGAAAGCTCTCTGGGCTATCAGGGCCTGGAAACACTGAGGCAGTTAATGGCTGACTTCAGTCTAGATGGGGTGATAAGTGAAGCAAAGGAACTGTGTAGTGGAGATTGCTTAAATCACTTCTTGTGTGCGCTGTCAGATTCAGAGCTAGCTAATTTTCTGGAAGAGGCGTTACTGTGAGCAGCTCTTCGGAAGGGACTGTCTGGCTGATCAAAGAAAAAGGGAATAAAACAGTATCCTCTGGGGATGGGAACAGGCATTGGAGACTGCCGATTCTGAAACCAAGCATGTGTCTTTTTGAACACCAGAGAGCCGGGGAAGCTGGGTGGTTTGTGGCTCATCCAAAGTAAATACAGGGGAGAAAGGGAAGGAGACTAAGCTGGGGACAGGCTTTGTCCTGTGGGAAGAGGTGCGTGCACAGGCTGTCTGGCTGACTGCTCTAGTTCTTTGTCTCCTTGATGGAGCTTCAGAACTGGGACACCACCATTTAAAAGCAAGTCAAACCAAAGTCCAGTGCATGTACTTAATTTCTGAAAGTTGCTGGTGTGGTAAGTGCCCTGACTTTCTTTAAGGAGCTCAGGAGTTGAGAAGGACCAGAGGAAGACCCTTGCACATAAGTGAAGTACTGGTGGAATTTGTTCAAGATGCTGCTGGGCTGCTGATTTTAGTTGCTTTGCAGTACAGCCTTGAGGCAGGTGCATCATGAAAGTGCTTTACCCTTTACTACAGAATTGTTACTGAGCTGTAAGCAGATTGCTGGTCTCTTCCAGTATGATGATAATCCCTTGGCCATGTGTACTGGAGAAATACTGATCTGGGACGAGCTGTATACATTAGGATATCCAGCAGCCTGAAGATTTGAAGTTATATAATGAAGAGTTCCTTTGTAGGCAAAACAAATCTGCTTCAGTCTCTCATACGCAAGTAAAAGAACAGATGAGCTGTCAGAGATACAGCCATGCACCTTAAGCTGAGCTGATTTTCCCACAGCTGGAGTTGGGAACTGCCCTTGGTCCCTCCTGTTCCCATTGCCAAGGAGGTAGTTTGGGAAAGGAAAAGAATTATTTTAGAGGGGTTTGCACAGCAGGGACTGAACATGCTGTAAAGTAGCTATACCTGTTGGTATAAAGAGGCTGTTTCCCAGAGTTATTCTGGAAAAGGGGTTACAGTCACTGGATCTAACCATATTCTTCTCCAGCACCTTGCTTTGGTCACTGCCTCTGTGATCCATGAGGTTTCTGTGCCCTTGCCAGGATGGGTTCACGGGATTACACAGGAATGTGATGCCCTCAGCTCCTGCCTCTACAGGAGAGGCTTCATGCAGCATCTTGTCTGTCTAGTTTTAAAAGTGAGCTGCTCCAGGATGCTGGTTTTGCTTCGGCTGGTGCACCAGACTGGCACAGGTTCGAGTGAGCTGCCTCTGGGGTTTTGTTCATCGGGTTGCTGTGGGGCCACGACCTGAGCTGTACTGGTGCAGGGCTTCTGGAACAGCATGCAGGGCAGATGTGGAAAGGACATCTTGGCATTTGACTAGGATTTTAAGGGCTGCTACTATCACCCCATAATATAAGAATATGCAAATCCTAAACACCTGGTATGTCTCCTGTGATAGATGGTTAGCAGTTTTGTTGGAAATCAATTGCAAAGTCTAAATTAAATAGATTATGTGTACTTACATAGTCCAGTTAGACCTTTCCAGGGAAGCTTCTATACCTTTTGTGGCATTTCAGTTTCTAGGTGTTCTAGTAATAGAGGAAAAAATATTTATGTTGGGAGTCTTATTCCCTTCCTATATGATTTTTTTCTGATTTCTGTTTGGTCATGCAAATGGCTTACTTAGCATTACTTGGAATGTGTGTGGAAAGAAATTGAAAAGAAGTTATGTATTCAGTGGTGACAGTGTCAAAGGGTTTTTTGGACTTTGGTCCCCAGAGCTATGGCTGCTTTCAAAAGTCACAATGAAGACTGCTCTGCTCCTCTCCTCTCCTCTCTGCTTACGATCAATTAATTTGTAGAGTACTCTTTGCATAAAAGGGTGCTTTTTTCTGGCTGGTGTGGTAACAGGACACTGTCTCTAGGGCTGCACTGGTTCTGGGGCTTCTTTCATGTAGTACTGTGGCACAAAGTGTCCTCTTGCCTGCTGTGGAATTGGTCATGTGTCTGTCATGGATTGAAGTTGATGGTGATGAGTCAGTCTTGAGTGGCTTTGCTGGAATGTCCTCAACTTCCCAGTGTGCTTCCTCGGTCTCTTGGTCCCCTCACTCCCTTCATTGTGTCATGGAGCTAGGCTCCCTGTAAAATGCAGAAGCAGACCAGGACTCAGATTAAGGAGACAGACTGCTGACCTGCAGGTTAGCAAGGCTGTTTGCCCTTGCTGCTGCCTTGTGTTTTGCACTGACCAAACAGATAGGGGAACTATTCTGCAGCATCTGTGCTGCATGATTGAAGAAACTGGGGCTTAAAAGACAGGCAGAAGATCTAATTATGCTCATCTCTGAAGTCTTTTCAGGGGAGGGAGGACCAGATAAAACTCCAGCTGCCTAAATGTACTTTCCCAACAGTCTAAGAAGCTGCTGGACTCTTCTTTGCATTCAGGTCCCTTTCTAATGCTGGCTTGCAGCTATGCACTTGGAATAGCTAAAGAGCGCTCTGAGTTGTGCAGTAAGTCTGCCTATTCCCAAAGGAGGCTCTTTTAATTAGAGAGGACTTCTGCTCGGCAGCTGCTGGTGGAACAGTGCTAGACCACAGCTGTGTGGAGAAGCCCTGGTGAGCTGTGTGAAAAAAGGTAAAGGCACAGCCCTTCCCTGGTTCTCGAGGAGTCTGCTGCAGTTCTCTGAGGAGACTGCACAGGAACGGGGGGAGAGGCTTCAGGCACAAGAGAATTCCTGCAGGCTGGTGGTGTGGGGGAGTGGAGCCCTGTGTGATAGATCAGCCTTGCAAGTGAGCCCCAACCCCTCCCTCCAAGTGGGTCTTGCTGCAGGGGTGGCTGCTCCCTGTGCATGGAGCTCAGCAGCTCCTTTGCACCAGATCCTCCAAGGGTGAGAACACCTTGTGCAAGTGCAGCTATAATTGGGGTGGTTCTGGCTGCTCCTGAGGGGTTGGTGATGCCCACAGCTGCTGGTGCTTCTCCTGCCTGATGTGAGAGGACCTGAAATGTCAGAGTTTCCTCTTGCCCTTTCTCTCTGGGGGAGGTGTTCTGACTCAGGGCTTCCTGGAATGAAACTGAGGTGAGAAAAAGGCAGTTGCCAAAACTTCTTGGGAATTTTTTAATGTCAGAAACTGCATCAAACTGTCTGCTGCCTTGGCAGAGGAGACTGTTTCAAGGAAGGGCTATTTTAAGGAATGGCAAGCTACTTTAATTCCCAAGTCCAAGACCTCAAAGGCTTCTTTGATTTGGTGCTGCAGTCCTGCTAGTGGCCTCAGAGCCTGAGTGTTTCTGCATTCATTACCAGTCCATCATGTTGCAGCTTTGAAGGCTGTTGTGGCAGCGATTTAGACTTGATCCTGTAGTAAAACACTAGGTTCCTTCTTTGTGTAGCTTCAGGCAGATAGGAAACTTCTTCCTATCCCAGCTATCAGCCACTGGCAAGACCCACCGCTGTGTCTACAAGCAGGTGGCCGTGCACCTGGTGCTGCCCCATGGGAACTTAAACAGTTGCTCCTTGTTTGCCCAGAAGAGAGACAGTCTTTGCCACAGGGTGTTTGCTGTCAGGAAGAACAGCCTGTGCAGCCATGTGTGAGCTGAGGCTGGTCAGCAGCTGTGTTACTGTGGTGCTGTCTGATGGCTATTCCTGTGCCCAGGATCTCAGCCCTGGTGCCCTGTGATGGGTGGGAAGAGGAGCAGGCTTTGCTGGGCTGAGTTTCAAGCTGCTGCACTAGCAAGGGGTGGATGTGTGTGCTGGGGGCAGAAGGAGCCATGTATGACAACCATAACCTGCCCAGGTAGCATGCATGAGACCCTTTGCTGTAGTTCTAGGCGATTGGTGAATTTGCTTTGATTAAAAATTGTGGCACTGATGTGAAGTAAAACCAGGTGGGTTGTGGGGGGAGAGACAACAATGTGGTGGGACAGAGGCAAGCAAGAAAAAATTGTGTCTGCAATCCTATTATAAAGTAGTCTTAGCCTCAATCATGATTTACTGATTAAAGATGGAACAGCCTGCATTTTTCCCCCCTGAAATGGGAGCATTTATGCCTGCACTGAGGCTCATCAGATTATTTGTAAATTAGTTATTCTGGGCTCTCTCTTATTTTAAAGTAAATACCCCATAACTATTATTTTCCATCTTATTCTTCTAGCATTTCTCCATCAAATAGTCTTCTGAAATATTTGTGCTCTAAATATAGAAAAGGAGACCTTTTCAGGAAAGAAAAGGCCACCCAGCCTCTCTTGGTTCAGGTTCAGCTGAACCCGTTTTCCAGACTATTGTGCATAGGTCTGCAGACTCCAAGGAGGCCCCTCTTTTTCCCAAAACAGACCCAGCTTTTCAAAGTCTTGCTGTCTTTTTTAACTGCCAAATTCCTAGGGAACCTATCCCATATGTCTGTTCTTCTTGGCTTGAAACAGTTCCGTCCAGAACCTACACATGTATTGCTTAGAAGGATTGATTATTTACTTATTTGGGATGGTGTTGGAGGAGTGATCTTGACTGCAGGTGGCAGATCTGTCACTAATCAGTGTTTTTGTATTGCTCCAATTAACTCTGCTGGGATTACCTGCATGATAATGTAGCAATCATCAGGCTAGCAAAACACCTCTGTGTATTGCAGCCTGCCTTGGAGTTCAGGACCATATTCATAGAAGGGCAACCAAAAGTTTTTGGGTATCTCTTCCAGCTGGCTAAGTGTTTTCTAGAGGACCCCTTTGTTTTCCAGCCTTGTCTTGCTGAGATTTCTTATTGTGGCATTTCACTTCCTAAAATGCTTAGACTGGGAGCAAAGCAGCTTTGCTGCAGCTTCTGTAACAGCTCATGCTGTGTTATTCTTGCTCCTCACAACGTTGCTTTTTACTGCTGTACAATGTTGCTTTCTTTTCCATTTTCTGTCTCCTGTCAGAAGAGCTTGGCATGAGGAGACTGTTCTCTAAAGGTGAAAGGAAAAAGTGCTAGACAATGCTGCTGTACATCTGAGAGACTGTACAGCAGCCCCTGTTGGGACTGACTGTTCCAGAGCAAAGTTTGAAATAGCTTCTAAGTTGTATCCTCAGAGTGATCAAGGCAGCAAGGGGTTTTGGCTATTGTGGCCAGGTGCTCCCAGTTACAAATATGAAACTATTTGTATTATTTACCATGATGTTGGAGAGGGAAAATGTGGTTGTGGTGAACGTTTTTGAGTAGCCGGAAGTGACTCAAAAGATCTGTGATTTAAAGTCCTGCACTTTAGGGCTTTTCTTGCCCTCCTACCCTCTGTATGTCATCATTTGGGAAACAGGGGCTGCTTGAGACAGAATCCCTTCCTCAAGAGCTTTTTATAGTTCCAGCTTTCTCTTTTCATTCGTACCCTTTGGTGGTGTCAGGTGGCATCTGTGGCATGAAACTCAGGATGTTGTGAAATGTTCATCCTCAGACTGTCTGTGACAAGGCTTCCCATGTCAGCAGGGCTTACCATGCTCCAACAGGGCACAAGGTCTCCTGTGACCCTGGGATGGTCTGGTGGAAGTACAGCTTTTTCTGGGGCAGAGGCTGGGTCCGGGAGTAATGTTCTGTGGCTGTGTGTGTGATTCTGTACCGCTGAGGTTGGAGACCCCAGGCTCAGCTGGCCCTGCCTGCTTGTAACAAATGGTTTGGCTGAGTTGCCTCCCTTGTCTTCCCTGGTATGCAAATCTGGGAGAGATCACGAGGTACTTTGTGTGAGAATCCAGCAGGAATCCTGTACTTCTGATTCCTGTACTGTCAGCCTGCAGTGGGGGCCTTCAGATTGGAGGCTCATGGTGATGGTCGGGCAGACCATGCTGAAGAGGAGCGATTGTTACAGCTGCTGATCTGTGCTCTTCTGCTCTGGAATCCCACGTAGCAGTGCCAATGTACTAGCAGGGGCACAGGAGTGGTTCAGGTAGCTACATGTTAGCAAAAGGTCTATTTGGCAAAACCAAAATTGCCTAAAATTAAAAATAGTGAAAGGACTGTTTCTGGTAACAAGTCAAAAGATGTATGCCCTTGTGGCCTGAGGCACTTTCCTGTGCCAGTAGGACTTCTTTTCACTTTCCAGTCATGATGGGTTTGCAGTACTCTTCCAGCTCTACTTAATCTGTGGGCTAAAGGGTTAAAGCCTCAGCTTCTTTAGATCGGTGCCTTGCTATCAGCAAAGAGTCTGATACAAAGCATGTGATATGATTAGACTATTTGCCTGTCTCTTCTGTTGTTCAAGGAAGATTACTTAATTCCAAAGCTTCACAGACAGTCATTTGGAATAACAAGCCAGAGAGCACTTCGGTTTGTTTTGTGGTGGGTATTTGGGTTTTGTGGGTTTTTTTGGGGGTTTTTGTTTGGGTTTGTTTTTGGGTTTGTTTTTTTGTTTGTTTGTTTTTGTGTTTTTGTGAGTTTTTTGTTTTTGTTTTTTTTTGTTTTTGTTTTTTTTTTGTTTTGTTTTTGTTGTTGGTTTTGTTTGTTTGTTTTTTTGCTTTCTGCCACTTGAGAGCATGTGGATGTACTCTAGGGGGAGAGGTCTTGGGGAGAATCCTGGTGGCAGAGGACACTTCCATTCTTCAGTGGACTGTCAGCTGCAAGGGACTTCATTGCTCTGGTGAGTCAGATAGTTTGGCAGGGTGTCTGAGCTCCTCCAGAGGTTTGATCTGAGAAGGACAAGGGAGTGCTCATTGCCCTATGCCCTTCTGAATAGGCAATCTCTAGTACTTTAACTTCTAGAAGTGTCTGGCTTCAGCTATGAAATGAACTCCAGGAGAGCCTGCAATTACTGGCAGTGGTGCTGGATAAGCTCAGCTTCCTTCCTATGCCGGATGCTGGTGCCCAGGCTCTGCTGAGTCCCATCCACCTGTCTCTGGAGGTGTGGGGTCTGAAGACTCAATAAGCAGAGGGGAGGTGGAGAGAGAAGTTGTTTGTTTAAGTGTTGTGCAAGTTGCTAAGCTGTGGAAAATTTCCTGCCCTTGAAATATAACTACTTTCTCTGCTAATTTCTGAAAAGAACCAAGAGAATAGGAAACCTCATTTCCCAGGTCAAGCTGATGCTGCAGCTTCTCAGAAATGTGTTTGTCATGGGTGTGCTGGATCTAATCACCCACTAGTTATTTGCCCTAGCATCTGAGAAAATGGAAGTAACTGAAAACCAGTTTGTTTGGAAAGGGAACTTTACAATAAAAAGTCCTTGACCTTGACCTCTTGCATTTTATGGGAGGAGGAGGCAGGAAAAATAAAAATCAGTTATATTACCTAAGTCTCACAGTCTCTGTTGCTTTTTCATAAAATAGAAAAAAAGGCTTTCTTCCTGCCTTGACTGTGGTAGCTTTTGCAATCTCTGGCAGGGGGAAAAAGCTGCTGAATCTCAGTAAGGTGTCTCCAAGCCAAGTGGCATTGGGAGAGATATTGTGCAACTCCTTGGAGGAGATTTGTCGACCTCCAAGGCGTTGCTTGCATGAGAAGGGAGGTAGGGTAGCCTGTCCTGTGCATGTAATTGCACCTGGGATTTCCATGCTGACGACTGGCACAGGGAAACACTTTGAAGCATCCTCTGTGCTGCAGAACTGTGCTGGGGAGAGGCTTACCTGAGCACAAGCAGAATACTCCTTCTCTGTGCTGGTCTCCCTTCTGCAGTTTGGAGTGCAGATCCTGCTCACAGGTTTGGCTCCTCTGTGGGGCAGGCCAGAGCAGGGGGACTCTGTGTTTTTGACACACTGGTGCTGCTGACAGATGGCAGTGGGAGCTGGTGGGCACATCCATTTCAGAGGTTAGGTTTGCAGCCTGGCAGCTCCAAGTGCAGAAAACAAAGCTGAGCTGGTCTTGTTGTTGAAGCGATTAAAGAGCCAATGTAGTCAAGTGACAGAGTTGCCCAACCAGTTTTGTGAAAACTCTGCATTTTTACTGCATTGTGTGCTGGCTTTAGTCAGTGTGGAGACCTCTTTCTGGACCTGACCTGCAGAGCTTGTTGCACAACTAACATTCTAATACGTGATAATTAAAAAGAGAAAGTCCACTAAACTGTACTTTTTCTGTGGCTATTTATTCTGTCTTCTATTTTTGGTAAGTTGATTAATTTCTTCTACTTTTTTGTTGTTTTGGGGTTTTTTTTGGTTTTGTTTTTTTGGGTTTTTTTTTTTTTTTTTGGTTTTTTTTGGTTTTTTTTTTTTTTTTGTAGGAGGAGAGGAGACTCAAATTACTTCTGGGACAGTTTGTTGGGTTTGGAATTGGTTTTTTCCTCCCTTTTTTGGCAGAGTTCTATCTCTGGTCTTGATGTATGGAAAGTTTTGCTTAAATCAGAGATGTCCTGCAAATACTTTTATGCTGTGCAAGCATGAGTGTGTAGACTGAAAATAGCAAAGAACTTTCTCAATTTGCCAGTTGTAGGGACTGAAGACCTACTTAAAATGTTGGCTTTCAAACTGAAGTGTGAAGGCCATTTGTTCTCAAAACGTGTTACACTGCTTGTAAACAGAGATAAAAACAATCGCTTCTAAAACCTCTGCTGCTCTTTGATACTGAACTGTGGGGTTGGTTTCTTTTTAACGATATGATAGTGGTTTATAAATATCTGATCACTTCCCATCGAGCATCAGAGGTACATTTCTATAATACACATTTCCTTTTTACAAAATGCACAACACATGCTTGCTGTGATAAAATATATTGAAAAATCTGTGCCATCATAGGAAATCCTACCGGTGCTTTCTAACCCAGGGTCTTGCTGGGGAATGTAGTTGCTAGTCAGATAATTTGGTATATGAACTATAGAAGTCAGACAGAAAAGCTGCATGTCTTACCAGGTGTACCAGGAGCAAGTCTACCTTTGCACTGTGAGCTGATAAGTTCCCTCAGAAGCTATTCCTGAGAAATCTGTTCTTTCCAGTGGTATTTCTGCAGTACTTGCAGCCAACTGTTGCCTTGCTCTAGTCTGCTCCCTTTGCCCCAGAAGTAGCAATTGCGGAGGGACTGCATGCACGTTTGAGTCTCTGTCCTGCAGATGTCTATTAGGGTCTCAGTGTACATGTCTGTGGTGGTAGTTCAAAGTTTGCAGATGATTGTGATGCTGCAGTTTGCAGGCTGATGTAGCTGTGCTGGCCCCTCTGTGCTTAGCCCTCAGACCATCTCCTCTACAATTGAAAACAATTACTTCTACTTAAGAAGAAACTCTCTAGTAGTAGATGGAATAAGAGAGGGTCTGGTTTGTTCTGTTTTCAAAATTTGTAATATGAAGAAATACTTTTCTACCTTGTACTGACACTTTCCTTCAAAAAGAACCTGTATCTGTATCACTGAGATACACACACACGCACACAGAGATATATATATATATATATATAAAATATATATATATGTACATATATAATATGTAATATATGTACCTTAATTTTTAAGATCCAGCTTCTCCCTCAATCCTTCCATTATAACTTGTGAAGAGATGCTATTTGGAAAATCTCCACGACAAACATAATCTTGTTTATGTTTTCAAGGTCATTACACAGCTGGTATTATCTCAGTGAAGCTTAAAGGAAAGTTCAGTGAATTCAGACTTGGGTCATTCATCAGCTCTGTGGTTATTTGCTTGCCAGAGACAAGATGTACTTCCCAGGTGTACTGAAAGTCCAAGGCCTTTGTATATTAACGTCAACAAGATGAACTCCTTAGGATATTCTTTGTATGTTAATGGGGCTGTAACTTACAGTCCCTGCCCTGAGGGCAGTGATGTACCTGGTTAACAGGAGAATTAGTAACTCTGTCATTGTTCATTAACTGGTACTGTTGTGTGAACCTGTCCTGTCTCATCAGTCATGATCAGGAAACTTTGATTGCCAAATGTCTGTTCTGCATGTGCATGGATAGAGAAGCAGCTGGACTTCGGGGTGCGAGGGTTCAGAATCCTGCAAAGAATAACCTGTTTCCTCCTCAGCCCCAGGGCTTTGTGAGCTGCCCCTTCCCCAGTCTCTCCTGCATGGGGATGTCTGCTTTGGAGCTGGGAAGTGGCCATTTAATGAGCAACTCTAGTGTGCTGGCTTTTCTGGGTCTCAATCCAGCTACTCGTCTAATCTTCTTCTGGATTGGCATCATACTTTAAAGAGTAACTGCACTGGCCTTCAAAATGGCCTCATCCTCAAGCAAATTACTGTGCAGATAAACATCTTTTTTTAAACATCAGATAAACCAGCAGCATGCATTATCCCTTCCTAGGGATACCTGCTAGTTGCTTTGGGCAGAGGGATCCAGTTGTGCAACCTGAGTACAGCAGTGGGAGTTCCATCTCCAGGATTTCTAGGTCAATCTGTCTGCAAATGAATCCAGCTAACTTTGGCCAGTGTTGTGGTGTGAAAAAGAAAAGACAGGTGAGACTGGATCAGGGACAGCTTTAGGTGTTTTAAGTGTCCAGCCTTGTAATATCTTGAGGGAAATAACCTGTTGCAATGTGTAAGACTTAACCTAAGTGAGGAAGGTTGTTGCTTGCTTGTTGTGTCAAGAAGCACCTGCAATGCTTGAGATCAGCTGAGGCTGCTTTGGAGGTTGCTTCAGTGGATCAGCTGGACTTTCACCCAAAAATCCCCCTCCTTCCACATCAGATGCAAGATGTGAAAGAGGATCAGGTGCAGAACCTTAGTTCATAGTGCTGGCTGCTGCATCTCTGCATCTGTCAAACTGGAAGTTTCACCTTGAGCAGACAGGGGGAATAGCAGATCTGAGCCATCATGCCAACCTTAAAGGGCATTCAAGGTGTTTGTGGGGGCAATGGAAATAGCAACTTGTCAAATCCAAATCTGGTGCTGGCTTGACCTCATCCTAGCCTGGTAGAAGTTGGTAGTAGTGTGTCCTGTAGGGTCTACCTTTGTTTTATGTCCCCTGACGTTAGAGCCTGAGGGGTGCTGGTGGGGAGTGACTTGTCAGAGTACACAGAAACAACCTGCAGCTTCTTTGTAACCAATCATTTCCTGTCCTTAAGCAATAGGATGTGGAGAAGAGGGGACAGCATCCTCAGGCTATCTAGGTACAGTAAAATGTGAACACTCTTTACCTGAGCTGGAGTATTGGGACTGACTGTCAGAGCTGTCAGAGTTCATGTGTGCTGTCCTTAAGGGTTTGCATGATTTTGCACTTTTTGTAAATCTACTGAGACAGTGATTTCCACAGCTGTTCTGCTCTGGTTTGTTTTGTGGTTCTTTTCTTTCATTGCACTTGTAAATGAGCCCCTTATTTGTGCTGTACAGTAACTTGGCAGCTGAGGTGTTTCAGCTGCTGGAGCTCATCAGGGAGAAACCTGCAGAGTGAGCGTGAGGGTGGTGCTGCAGAGGAGGGCTGAGCCCTTCCCAGCAGAGCTGTGTGGCCCAGGCATGTACAGAACTAGGCTGGGCCAAATATCATAAACTTCACTGAGCACCAAGCGTGCAGTGCTTGCTGGGTGAGGCAGTACAGGATCTAATTGGATAGAGCAAAATTGCAATTAAAAATTAACTTAGCCTCTCTGCCCCTTGACTGATGTGGTTATAATGTCTGTACATGAATTTTCCCCTTCCTGCCTCTGTGGCCAATGGTGGGATCAGGAGGCAGAGGTACTCAACTCTCCCTATATCACCTGTCCTTCTCTGGGGTCACCTTTTACAGGAGGGGGACAGGGAGTTTCACAGGCTCCTGTGACAAAAATAAGTTAATCTCTGAGCTGTGATGGGACTCCTCTGCCATTGCTAAAAAAGCAGGCCTCTATCTGCATCTCATCAGGCACACATGTCCTGGATTTTATGTTCCTGCTCCACATACAGGTCTTGTTGTCATTGTTGTTGCTGGGAGAATGATGGGTCTGAGACCTGGAGGTCATGGAGGGGACAGGAAATCATCCCCTGATGCCAGTCTAGCCTGTGAAGACTTGTTCCATTCCTTCCTGCTAGGAAACCCCTGAGTTCTGGATCAATTGATGCCTTCCTGGTATTAGTTCTCCCTTCAGGTCCGTGGTCTGAACCTTGGTCTAAGAAATACCCTGGATCAACTTCACAGCAGCTGACCAGGCTGTGTCGGCAACCAAGTTTTTATGGCAGTAGTACCTCAAAGCAACATGCTGCATAAATAATCCTGCATATCTTTACAAAATGGAGAATGAGAGGCTGGAAGAAATGCCATTCTGCAAGCTGATGGTGTCTTGTGAAATCCTCTACAGAGCTGGCATCAATCTGGAGAACGACAGGGAAAATCTGGATGTGTACAAGATTGTTGAAAAAAGTGGGTGTTGCTGCTTGGGGATGAAAATTAAATGGTCAAAGCAGTAGGAGTAGAGAGGGACAGGAAAAAAACAAGTAATTGTGGACAGTCAGTGGAATTTGAAAGTTGCATACTTCATGTATTTAACCTTGCATGCATTGCTGCAAGACATTAAGGCTCAAAATTTGACCAACTTCAGAAGGCAAACTTCAGCTTTTTATTGCAGCACTAGCTATGGTACTTAAGTTTTCTTTTTGCTGCCGAGTGGCATTTGGATATGCCTGGTTGTGCTAACTCCTAGCTCATCTGCTTCCAAACCTGACTTATCTGAAATTTTCTTGAGCTTCTGCTTCTACTGTGTGATAGTGTTGCTGGTTTTATGACTCTGCAATTTCAGAAGATGGAGTTTTGAGGAGTTTCATTGATGTAGTGGACAAAAGTAAGTTAATTTGCAAAGAATGGAAAACTGAAAAATCTGTAATATTTCAGTGGAGCTCTAAAGTATCTTAAAAGCTCAAAGCAAAACCTTAAGACCCTTTTTCTCATCTGACATGAAAACTGTACTTTGAATTACTTTATGGGTAGGAGCTATGAAAGAGATACATTGCCCTGTGGCAAGAAGAGAATGGTGCGTAATGCTGTAATGCACAGTTGGGGTTTGATGTTTGTTTTGGGGTTGTATTTGGAATAAACATTGAAGATGGTATGCCTTTAACAAATAGATAGGAGTAGAAGAGCCCTGAAAGCAGTATTTTACTCTTGTTACCTCAGGCATATCTTCTTCCCCAGTAAACTTGCTTTGCTGCTTAATTAGCTGAAATAACTTTTATAAAGATCTTAACAGCTTTGCAAATCTGTTTTCCTGACAAATCAAAACAATGTGGGCAGAGTTTAAATAGGCAGCATGTGGCTTTTAGTGCTAGGAAGCAAGTTAGCGAGTTCTGAGACTTGCCCCTCCCGTTTGAAATTTAGGGGAATTGCACCTGGGATCAGATGTCTTAAGGTAAGAAGTCCAGTGCATTGTGCAGGAAGTTGTTACCTTAGCTTACTTCTTGGCTAGGTTACAGGAGAGAAAAACATTTGTAACTCCCACAAGAGAAATCCATCATCACCTAGGGATCTGGCTGCCTTTGAGTTCTGGTTAGACTGCCAGGCTCCGATTTGTGATCCTATTAAGAGATGTGTTCATGGTGAAGCCAGGAAGCAAGCCAGCTGGATGGGAAAATTCACATCTTAGTTATCCTCTCCAAGTGCAGCCTTAGGTGTTGGTACTTTCCAGGACTAGTGGCCTGAGAGAACATTTCTCCTGCAGAGGAAAGGAGGAATTCTGCTAACAGAGAGCCTTCATTCACTTTTCCTAGGTTGGTAGTGATGCAGCTGTTGTATAGTGCATCTGTGCTGGAACAGAACCAACTCATGGTGATGACTGCACTGAAGAACCTTGAAAATGGGAATACTGTGTGTTTGATATTTGGTGTACATATGGACTAGAAACTATTACAGGACTTTTCCATGGCTTGTTTGAAGGACCTACTTTTGAGTGCAGCTGTCTTTATGGCCTCTGACCTGAGGAGTTAACTGAAGAAAAACTGACTGGGATGTTGCTAACCTGGCTGAGCAGTAAGAGCTCCTTAGGTGCAATGACTGCTATACAGATGAGATTTGAGACCAGCCTGTAGCACAGCTGGCTGACATTTCATATCTCTGCTGCTTCTCATCTCAATAACATCTTGCTAGGTGCTGTGCAGTGATGAGCTTAGCACAGTCTCTAGCCATGGCATTCCTTGAAGTTAGAGCAGCAGCTTGAGCCTCAGAGTTCAGTCTTGTGGTCTCTCCTGATAGTTTGAGGGTGACCATTGCCTGTTGGGAAGGCTACCCAGTTATAACAAGGCCCACATACCAGTTTAGCTCCAGAGTTAACCTAAATATTTAATAGGATTAAGCGAAAGCCTTTGATTGAAACAAAAGAACGGACTGGGCTCTGGTGATCCTTGGTACAGCGAGGCTGACAGCAGAGAACCTTGCTGACTTTACTCTCTCTTAGGGCTGTTTCTTCCCAGGCCAGGCTGGTGACCCCAGCCTATTATTGCTCTTCCTCTGGCTGGTGATTCTTAAACTGGCATGGTATGTTTGGAGCAAGGAACTTGATAGAGCAAATTTTAAGGAACTTAAAAGTTCTCTGTTGTTTATATAGGAAGCAACTGAATCTGGGCTGGGAAGGAGAAGCAGACAGAGCCACAGAATGGTTGGAAGGGACCACTGTGGTCATCTGGTCCAACCTCCCTGTTCAAGCAGGGTCATCCAAGAGCACATGACACAGGACTGCATCCAGATGGTTCTTGAATATCTCCAGTGATGGAGACTCCATACCCTCTCTGGGCAATCTGTTCTGGTGTGTGGTCGCATGCACAGCAAAATTGTTCTTCCTCATGTTCAAGTGGAACTTCCTGTGCATCAGTTTCTGCCTGTTGCCTCTTGTCCTGTTGCTTGGCACCACCGAGCAGAGCCTGGTTCATCCTCTAACACCTTCTCTTCAGACACTGACAGACACTGATGAGGTCCCCTCTCAGTCATCTCTTCTCTAGGCTGAAGAGATTTTACTCTCACAGCCTGTCCTTATAAGAGAGGTGCTCCATCCCCTTAATAATCTCTGTTGCCTTTAATAATCTGTGTTGCTCCAGAAGCTACATTCTTTTTCTGCTACATTCTTTTACTGCTGTCAGGGAATTGAAGTAGCTTGCATCACTTTTTACCACCAGGAGTAGTAGCTAGGGTTGGTGTTTTGATTGATGCTACTATTGCAAAGTCCATATAAATAGTGATGAAATTAGCAGTGTATTTGTGATTAAATTTCTTCTGTAACTGCCGATAGCTCTGTGTCACTCTCCAGAAGATCTTGGCAGCAGTGACTGTAGTGTGGTGCTGGTGTCCTGTTTTACTGTCCTGAAAAGGCAACTCTGGTATTCTGTGCTGTCTGTGCATGTGCTCTGAGGTCCACCAGATGACCCAGAGCTGTGCACAGGGTAAGGGTGTTGCTCTGAAGCTGCCCAGAGGACCTGTGTGTAACATAACTCCTTGTCTCTCTGCTTTCCCCTTAGGTCCCATAAGTGAAAGAAGATGGGGTCTGGCTGCCTAAAAGTCACCAAGTACTTCCTCTTCCTTTTCAATCTCCTGTTCCTTGTAAGTATTTTGAGCATCTGTGGAGTAAAAAGGAAGGCCTAGACCAAAGTTAGCTAGAAGATTTTTTTTTTTCTGGATGTTAGCCTAATATGTTCATTAAATAAAATGGGCACAGTTTTGGAAGGAAGGAGGGGACCCCTGAATTTGGGGGATGTCAAAGCTGCTGTGTTTGTCTCAGGTATGCCAAGCAGCTCCACTCCCAGTTGCCACCTGCTGCCTCCAGTGCATACAGCTCCATTCCTGCATTGGGAAGGGAAAGCAGGAGTTACGGGTTCTTTCTGGAAGGACAGTAGTTGTAACTACTTTCTCTGACACATCTGGAGCAGCAGCTGAACTGTCCCTGAGCAGCAGAGCTACAAAACCTGCCAAGTAATGGCAGTGCCCTCCTAAATAGGCCAGCCAGGCTTCAAAGAGCAACTCTAATTTTGTTTGAGTCCCAACGGCTGGTTTTGATTTGTGACAAGATGAATTAGTCCAAGTCTCCTGTTTGAAATGGAGTTGGGGAGGTGGGGGGGACTGGGACAGGCTTGTCTGGGGAAATAAAACAGCCCACTGGGTGCAGTTATTTTCAAGCGTGAGGCTTAGCAGAAGACTAACTCCTTTTCGAACAGATAGGGTCTGGGAGGGCCACATACATTCTTGCATGCATCTTTCTGATGCCTAGATGTTTTGTGTCCTGTGGGCAGCGATGGTACTGCTGGTGATGCCTTCTTGCAGTGGAATGGTGTGGTGGGGAAGTGCAAGGTTTTGGCTTTCCACATGTCAGCAAGAAAATAGCCTATCTCATATCAGTATCCTTTGTGCAGTGTGTAAGGAAAAGGAGGGGTCAGGCTGGGAGAGAAGGGAGGGAAGTGAATCATGATAAGGAGAGCACTGCTTTCTGGTCTCTGTCCCTGCACACAGCTTCACTCCTGCTTCCTGCATGGCTGCACTGTGCTGGTAGCACACAGGATGAACTTGAGGCACATCTGGATCTGGTTTTCCTTGGCTTACTGTGCTCACTTTTTGCTCTCTGTGTTTCCTTCCATCCTAAGAGTAGGTAACTGCAGTGTAATGGTCTGAAGTCAGGGGTGCACAGACCATCCATGGGGAAGGTTCTTGGGAAGGAGAGGAGAGGTATTTCAAGTGCCACTAGGTCTTTCTGAGTCCGATTTAGTTCACTTTAAAGATAGGAAAAATCATCTGAGTCCAGGCCTGTCCTCCTACTAGTGCAGGACTCCTCTGCAGATACCAGCATCCAGTCTCTCTCCTCTCTTGAAGAAGTGCTAAATTTTAAGCGGCATATAACAACCAGTCTACCCTGGGAAGCTGACCTGTGTTTGTTAAGACAGTGTTTGAGTCTGCTGAAATCCAGTATATGGCCACTGTCTTGTTTTCCTTAATGCTCAAACCTCAGTCTGAGTTCATTAGCTAATCTTTGTGTAGAGAAAGCTCTCGTCAAGAAAGCCAGCCTAGCATATAGGAAAGGAGGAAGATGACTGCCTGAAATACTGCTGTACCTTAAAACACTTGTCACTGTTTTTGCTGTATGCTGTCTGTGGTCATTGTGGCATCTTTATTCCACATTGCCTTTCTCTCCCTGCTCTGCTGAGCCAGGCACGGTTGCAGGCAGCCTGTGGGGAGAGATATGCTCTCAGGAGGCAGAGTTGAACTGCTTTGTTGGGCTGACCTACATCCACACTGCACTTTCCTATATTTTGCAAGATTGTGAGGATGGCAGGCGCTGAATCCCTCTCTGGGTCCTGGAGAACTCCAGTTTGAGTACTCCTGTCTGGGTGGCAAGTGATTGGATGTAGCTGTTCTTTGTCTTGTGCACACCCTGCTCCGAGTCAACTCCTCTGGTGTAGCATCCAGCCCCCTTCCTCTTGTGGAAGGCTGGTCTGATTCACTGAGCTGGACTTGGAGAGTAAGAACTTTAGGGTAGGATGTATTGTGAGAAGGTCTGTGCTGACTAAAGGGAGAAGCTGCTTTAAATGAGCTCTTTAACCCTGCTGTGCAGCACAGGCATTGTCTTCTCCTTGGACTGCTCTGTCAAAGTGAGGTATCCAAAGCCACTGTGTTCTAGCTGAGCTTGATACTCCTCTGGAGTGAAGATTTTGAGTGTGCTTCTGTCTTGACTTTTTGCACGTGCCAGATGTTGAGGAAGGTGGCATAGATTACTCTCTCTGTCTCATAGGAAGTAGGTGACCAGAGATGTTTTTCCGTTATTGTTATTCAAGGTCTGAATTGGGGAGAGTGAGTTGTTGTTCAAGGTCTGAGTTGGTGATTCTTGAGCTTATACAGTGTGGTAGAGCTATATTAATCTAGCAGAGAAACTGCTTGTATTGAGTTACTGTGAGCTGTCAGCACAGACAGGTTTTGAATGCCTTGTGCTGATTTCCTGAAGCTGCTGTGAGGAGAGTGCTTGAGCAAAGGTGAGCATCAATGCTGCTGACAGAGCCCTATGTCTGCTCTGGACCTTGAGCTGAGCCTATGTGATTGCACCCCATGCAGGCCAGCCCTTGCTGGCTAAAGTGTGTTCTTCAGCCTTGCAGATGGCTGAAGCCGTTAGAGGCATGCTGGTGACTCCTTTTAGAAATTAGTCATTGAAATAGCTTTTCTCTACAGCTCGAGATCTGTGAGAAGGTCGCTTGCTACAGCTGAAGTAGTTCAGGGACTTAGTGGTATTTTGCAGTCTTGGAGCTTTACTTCAAGGAGGGGTTTGACCTGCTTTGGTTGAAGGGAAGAAGGTTACTTGGACTGCTTGTTAGAAAAGATACCAGATAAACTTGGAGTATAATCTTAGTTTCCTAATCAGAATTTAACACGTCTGCCTTCCTGGCTAGCAGGCACGTGCTGCAGCACATGCTTCTCCTTAAAGGGAAGACAGCTCTGCAAGACAAGTTTAACAGTCTCTGGAAACTATTTGTTTGGAATATAGAATTGTCTGTCCTACTTCTAACCCTTCAGTAAATGCAGCAGAAGGCTGCTACCTAAAGCAAAGCCTGGAGTTTTAGAGCCTTTCTGTTGACCCCTGTGCCAGGTTCAGTGTTACATCACACAATCTGAGCGTGAAGGAAAGCAGTGCTGGGGAAAGAAAGCTGGGAACCCCCAGCTGCTCTTCCAACAAGATGAGTCAGCTTCATCACATCTTAGTTTTTCCAAACCCCTCTTGACTACCTCTCTGTGGGAAACTGCTGACCATGTAGTGAGAGATCTGCATTCTTCTGGCTTGGTGTAGAAGGACATTTTGCTGAAACTGGGGCTGAAACCTCCACCCCTTAGGGAGGAGGGGAGACATCTGTTCCCCACTTCAGGAGTTTACAGCAGTGGAACAGAGGAATTAAACTCCATGGAAAGCAGATGTGATTTCTTCTATGGAGGGTCTGAAGTCAAGCCAGTGGCAGAAGCAGCCTTGCTATGCAATGCAAACTCCTGAAGATGCTAAGCAGAGATATTATCCTGCTAGGAAGTAAATACACTCTTGTTAATGGGACAGTGTTTTCTCCCTGCCTGTAGTTATTGTCTCCCTGCCTTCCCCTTGTAGTGTTTTCCATAGCAGCTCTTGGCAAATGCACAAGTTGTGGACTGGAGCAAAGATCAGAGTGAAAACAAGCCTTGGATAGTCTGAGCACCTCATAACAAATTACTTCCCAGGAACTCTGCTCAGCAGCCCTTCTGTATTTTGTCAGCAACAGCAAAACTTAGGTGACATATCAGGGTCAGTGAACCAAAAGGGATGTCACATACAGCCAGGTTAGCATCTTTGTTAAACAAATGTTTATTAAAACTATAGTTGAAATGTGAGACTGCCTTAAACTGTCAATTCAACAGGTCTTGATTCTACCAAGTTTGAGAGGAATTTTTTAGGTGTCCCAGCTGTTGCATGTTCAAGGGGCCTTCCTAGCTTGATCAGCAGACTGAGCATTGTGGGCAGCATGTTGGGACATAAGGCAAAGGGGAATTCCTTTTTTCTGGGATACAGCAGCTACATGCTTTCTGTAGCTGAGTCAGTATGCTTCATAGGTGGGAACTTGCTTGATGACTTTCTAATGCTTTCCCCAGAGCTAACTACATGATGCACCTTCTGCCAAGACAGGAAAGCTTGAAAGCAGCTTATTTCAGACTGTAGCTTTATTTTTGTTCAGAAAAGCTTCTTTGTATGAGCAGCTGAAGCCGAGTGTAAACTTTCAAAGTGTGGAGCCAATGCCTGTCCATACAACCCTCTCTGCCAGCTTGCTTTGGGTGGTGGATTGGCATTTTCCATGTCTTCCAAGTATTAAAACATTATGTAATGAAGCACAGAATTGCCATCTCTCTTTAGGCCTGTTAGTTTATTTCACTTCATCCTATCTTGAAATCCTGCTGATGTGAGAACAGCTGCTTGCAGTTCACTTATAATTCTTGTCCACTCCTTGTTTCTTCAAAGCCTATTTTGGACCTTTGCACAAGTGTTTTCCAGTCCTAGTTGGCTGAACAGCACAAGTTTCAGCTTCTTATCAAACCTGAAGACTTGCTGATACACAAAGGCTAAAACAGAGCATGCTTCCCCACACCTTTCAAAGTGAGATGGGAAAACGTATGCATTTCTTGGCTACTGAATTCAGGTCTGGATTCAGCTGAGTCCTCACAGGGACATATTGCTCTACTAATCCTTGCCCTACATAAGAGTGTGTGGTGAGCAAGGCAGAGGCCATGGCTAATGTTTCATAGCTCTGCTGAGGCTCAGGTATTCTGCCAGAAAGTAGGGGCCAAGCCTCTTGGGTTTCTCTATTTAAAAAAATATTTTAAATCATGTGTTTGTCTTTCCTTGGTTCTTCACAGAAGCAATGCACATACCTTTCTCTTCTGACAACAATGTTCTAGCAGCAGGGTGTCTCTTCCTCAGACTGTTTTGAATGGTCCTCCTATACAACATTATGTACTATTAAAATACTGTGTGAAAAACTGCCAAGCAGATTTTGGGGCTCCTGTGCAGTTGGCTGAGGCATTCTTCCTAGAGTTGTGCTAATCCTGTTTACCCTGGGAGGAGTACCATAGGGGAGATGGGTGGGAACAGCAAAGGAATGATTGTTTTTAAACTGGAAGTATGAATAATAGTGACTGCCTCCTCTTATTTATCTAAGCTTATAACTTACACAAAACCATGTATGTTTCAGATTCTGGGTGCTGTGATCCTGGGATTTGGAATATGGATTCTGGCCGACAAAACGAGTTTCATTGCAGTTCTACGTAAGACTGTGTTTCATCTTCCTTCTTTTTCTAAATTGGCTCTGTTCTGGGGCTGTGTTTGACTGTGGTGTTGTCTAGGAATAGCAATACTTTTGTGCATGGTCTGTAGCCTGAGCAGTAACATGGTGTTTAGCAAGATGGGATTGTTATCAGGGACACAGTGAAAAGGAGCAGCCCTGGAGACATAGCATTCCTTAGTCTTGTTGATTGAAACACCAGGGTCAGACTGAGTGAGACTACTGCCTGTTCAACCAACAATTCAAATATTTTGTCTTAAACACAGGGGCTAGTATTTCATCCTGTTTTCACTGCATGCTCTGTGTTTTCACAATGATTTCCTTATTACCATAATGTGCAAATGCCCCCAATGCCTTAATGCAGTTTTGCTGTGTGAGTCCTTCGCTGCTTTCCTTCTGTAATGATCTATTTCAATTTAAATGTTTTAAATGCCAAAGAAAGTAAGTACCTGGTTTTATTGATGCTTCATGTACATTGAATGGAGATGGTATGTTTGTTGCTAAGCTAGTAGAGGATGCAGATTTGGTGGGGGCGGGAGGGAGGGTGTGTGAAGTGCTTTGACTACTAAAACATTCTCTTGATTATGCTTGATGAGACTTACCCTGGGCATCAGAAGTGTTCTGTTTTGTGCAAGGGGCTTAACTTTCTTTCCATAAAGTCGGCCACAAACTTTGACTTGAGTCTTAACAGAGGGTCTGCTTTCTGCAAAAACCAAAACTGACCTGGCTTAGCAGAGTCTGGGCTTCAGAGGACTGTAAGTGGACTTTCAGTAAATGAGTGTCTCAGCTCTATCTTTCACAGTCTCTATGTCCTTTGAGCTCTTTCCTAGAAACATTTCAAACTTTTCTGCTTCGTGGCTCTGGTTACTTGTTTTCACTACCTTCAGAATTGCTGAGTTGGACACCAGCCTCAGACAGTACAGGAGGGCTGCCTGCATGTGGGGAATGAACACTAAAGGCATTCATAAGCCCTGTTCTCAGCTACACTGATTCTGCAAAGGGCTTTATCTCCCAAGTCCTGCTGAGCACTCTGACCTGGTTTGAAAAGTGCTAGATGGAGAAGACACCCCTGCTAATACCACACATGCAGATGCTGCTCCTTACTCTGCTTTTGTGCTGTGGCACCTGGCTTGCTACGGCAGTACTAGAAGGTCAAGAAGCACAGCAAGGGGTGTTGGTTAATAAAGTGGGGGGCTTGAGTAGAAGCAGTACATGCAGCCTAAATTGAGCCTATCATGGCCTGGCTGTTTGCAGTACCCCTCACAGTCTGAGGTGTGCTTAGTACCAGTGGGTCAGCAGCTGATTCCCTCAGGTTGATGGGTTTTACAGCCACTTGTGGAGGGAGAAGTCCCTGAACTTGTCTCTGTTTCTTCCCAAGTATTTGGAATCTCTGCTAACAGAGCATTTAAGAATTTAGTTTCCTTCCTGGAGATTTCCAGTATCAGCTCTCTCCCTGCCCCCTCACTTCCTTTCCCATGCCTTGTCCCTCTTTCCCTCTGCTTTAGTAACCTAGGCATCAGGGAGGGCACCCAGCTGCTGCCAAAGGAGCCTGTTGTACTTGCTTGGCTGCCTGCCCAGTGCAGGGAAAAACATGGAGTGATGGCAAACAAGCTGCAGTTGAATGCCCTCAGAGCCTTCTCCTGCAAGACAAGACTATTGCAGATGAGAACTGCAAGTGTGGCTCTTGTCCCCTGACACTATCAATTCTCCAAGGGGCTTTTGAGTTGGAAGTACCTTCTCCTAATGGGAACTTAATGAAGCAAGTGCTTTCTAGCACAGTGGAGGTGCTGCAACCTGGGCGCTTGAACGCTGACTTGCATGATAGCATAGCTGATTTTGAGGGAGGGAATAGGGTAGATTTGTGAAAGCCACTCCTGTAAGGCTGCTGCTTCAGTAAATGCTTTGCAGTATCAGCATGTAACCTGCACCGCAAGAGTCACAGGACTGGTGAGGAAGCAGGATCCTGGGGTTTGTGGCATATGTCCAGCCAGGGAGAGCTGGCTGAAGTGACCTGTGTGGCAAATGGATCTGTTTCACTTCTTGATAACTGAACTTTCTTCTGTTCAGCATGTTTTAGGGAAAAAAAGTTTGGAAGCTGGTGGCTTGTGCCAGGTATCAGAAGCAGGGGGAAGTATATATTAGGGAGCAGAGTATCAGTCTGGGCTTGATTATTCTCCTTTAACATATTTCAGGAAGAGCTCAGAGGAAGTTTGCCTCCTGAGACTTCCTTAGTTCAGGAAACTAAATGCTGAGCTCTAAAAATGTTATTTTCATTAATTACTGGACATCCAGAATTCCCCTACACTCTGTAGCTTGCAGATATAGGAATGTCTCTTAGTGATAAATGAGGTTTCTAGTTCTATTGTTTCTAGACAGAGTATCTCTTCAACTTTTGTGCTGTAATGCAAGAACTTGTCAGCTGACCAACTCAAATGTAAGAGTTTTTCTTCTGTTGCTTGCAGTACTAAATACTGAGGGGAGGGGGCTGACATCACAGCATGTCTGAAATAATCTGACCTAAACTTGGTTGAAAAACTGTTGAGCATTCAAAAGTGCAGACATTAGAAACAATAGCAAGGGATATCTAGGAGGATTTGTAAAAGTAGCTAATTTGGGTATTATATGTGTTTTAATCCTGGAATAGCATCTGTTTGCAGGGTGTCGTGCCCAGGTGCTGCAACAGCCTGTGGTAAGAGCCTGGCCACAAGCCATTCAACCCAGATTTGCTAAGTAACCTGTCACATGATCTGTGCTCAACACTAGCTGTAGCTTGTTGCATGTTTCACTCCACAGAGTTAGTTTGTCCCAGTGTTGACCGCAAGTGGATAAGTGAAAACGGAATGGCTACAAGAAGAAATAGTGCTTCAAAGTAAAAAGGCTATCCGAAAAGGGGGTTTAGGACTTGGAAGAAAGCTTCCCTGAAGACAGCAAAGGGAATTGAAGTAAATAGACAGTAGTTATAGAGTAGATCATCTTTTATAGTACTGTTACTTGAAGTACATTCATGAGGGAGTAAAATTCCAGTAAGGAGATAACTTTCTCCAAACAAAATTCATTTGTTTGGCATGACCTTGAGTCTTCCAGACTCTGGAGACCTGCAGGATGGCTTTTAAGTCTACTTTCATCAAAAGACAACCAGAAGCATCTATCTGTCACTGTGTTAGGCACACACCTATGCAGTCCATTTGGAGCAGACAAAGACAATCATAGTAGATATGGAGACAGTTCTATAACTGGTGATGGCAGACATTTTTTGTCAGTAGCTAATGTTGTTCCCTCTCCTGGCTCCTACAGAGATGTCATCTCCTTCCCTGAAGACTGGTGCATACATCCTCATCGGTGTTGGGGCACTTACCATGCTGATGGGGTTCCTGGGCTGTCTTGGAGCTGTCAATGAAATCCGATGTCTCTTGGGTCTGGTGAGAGTATTCATGCCTGTTTTAGAGCCAACCTTTAATACATCTCTAATACATTTAATGCATCATTAATGCAAAATATCTGTTGGATTGTAGATGGGGCTTTGGTCTCCTGGGGATGTTATTTCTGCTAGGTCAACTTAGATCTAGTTCTTCATTTGCACACATTAAATTCTTCAGCAGTCAGCAGACTGCAGCAGAACTCCTCAGACATTACTGACAGTGAACTCAGAACTGTGAATGAGAGAGGATATCACTGACACTTTCTGCACACAGTGGGTTGAGGAGTACCAGTTGAGAAGTGTACTCTGTCCCCCTCACCCTGACTTCTCAGTTGGTACTGTGCTCTACAGTGGTGGAAGAGCAAGTTCCAAGGGCAGTGAAAAAAAAGAGGAAGAGTGACAGTGTCCCGTTATGTCACATCTATGGAAAGTGCAAGAGTTGAGAGAGACCCAACTAAGAATGTCCTGTATGTCAGGACCTCTCTTCAAGCAGTTCATCTATAGGAAGCTTTCTATCCATGATAGATGAGAGGATAACAGCTTCATACACCTCAGCCTGCTACACGACTCTATCTTATTCAGAGCACATATGTATTGGAAACAAAGTATGGTACACACTGTGTGTCCTGGTATTAGCAGCATCTCCTTGTCTAGCAATAGCAGCTGCCACCATTTAAAGGTAACCTCAGCAGTTTGCTGGTGAATCTTAAATTTAGGTCCTCAAACAAATTAAATAGCATGTTTTAAAAGGTTAATTGATTAAAATAAAAAAAAAAACACATTAAAAATTAGTTTTGTGAAATTGACTCTGTTTTCTGTTGTGGCTTGAGGTAGGCAGAGTCCAGCTGATTGATTGAGGCCAGAATGGTCTGTGAATGGAGTTGGATGTGGAGAGAGAGTCCCAGTTGAGATGACACAAGCAGAGAGGGCGTGTGAACCCTTTCCTTCCTGAGGGCTTTCTGTTGGCCTAATGGGAGAAGTGCTGAAGTGCACTGGTCTGACATTGGTCCCAGCCTTTTCCTGGGAAAGCATTGTTGGTAGCAGAGTTTGTCTGTGGGCAAAAAGATGTTAGCTCATGTTGTGAATTCTTTTGTATATGAAATTTTATTAACTTCTATATGCAGACCTTTCTAAAGACTGACAGTGATCACCTATTGTTTTTTGTTTCCAGTACTTCACCTGCCTGATGATAATCCTCTTAGCTCAGATTGCTGCTGCACTGGTCATCTACTTCCAGAAAGAAAAGGTAAGTCTTTGTTACTGTGCATCTTTTCCTTGGTCTTGGCTTGGGAGAAGGGTGATACCTAGAAATTCTTCCAAACTGGGCTATCCTATTGCAGGCATAACAGGATTCTCTTTCCTCTACCCCAGGTCAATAGCTTTGCTGTTTGATTTTTCTATATCTGCCTCCATAGTGCTGCTTTCTCAAGGATTATGAAGCTTTATTTGGTATGCAGGCTTTATTTTTGGGTAGTGGGAACAGTGAAAAAAAAAAAAGTCCTAAAATGCTTTAGACCACACCTTCTCTTGATTCTGCTGTAGACAGCTATTTGGGCATGTAGTAGCAGTGGTTACTACCATGTTGCCATCCCTGGTGCCTTGAGGAATTACCAACCTGAGCGCTTTTTTGACTGGTCTTCCTCCTTGTGCCATCTTGTTCTGTCCTTTCAGTCTTTCTGCATCTGTGGGTAGAACTCTTCTTGGAAGAGCTGTCCTCTTTCCCCAGGAGCAAACCCAAATATCTGATGATTCCTGTTCTACAGCTGGAGTTTAAAGCCAAGTGGTTTAATGTTTTGAAGTGGATCCCTTTGTCAGGAAGTTTCACAGTGTGTGTTCTAGAGCTCCAGTATGCTTCCTAGTGTAAAAGGGCGCTACCTGTTTTTGAGCTACCTAAGTGCATTGCAACAGTCCATCATGGGTATAGGTTCCCTGACCAAGGCAGTGCCTGATCAGGCCTTCAGCTACTTAAGAGCTAAAATGGGAGCCACATTTATGCAGTGGAAACAAGTTATAGCTGTGGGGTTCTGGCTGGCTTCTGGTACAAGTTGTGGGTAACTCGTATGGCTGTGCTTGCCTCTCCGAAGCCAACTCTTTAACTAGATGGTTACAGAAAGCAGAGCAGTTGAGGGAGTTATGAATGGGGCCTGGTGGAGAAGTCTGGGGCAGGGGGAGGGTGCCTGCTACCAGCATAACTGATGTAAGCTTTGCACTGTGGTGTCTGGGGTCCTTGCCAAATGTGGTGTGACTGTAGCTTGCTCTTGGGCTGGCAGAAGCTAAAGGAGAAACTAAAATAGTGACTAAAACTGGTGTGTAAAGATAATTCTCAACAAACAGCTCTGACGAATGCAGATATGGAGGTGTGGGAATGGGCATTCCCCTGCAATGGGGAAATGTGACTTCAAACCAGGAAATTCTTTACCTCTGTTAGCATTTCTCCTCCAGCTGCCAATCTACTCTAGCAAACTCTGGCCTTTAAGCTGTAGCTCTTCATTTCAACCTCATCAGACCAGGGAGGGTTTAAAAGTGCTGGGGGTTGTTTTGCTGGTTGTTGTTGGAGCTGGCATGACTGACATCATCACTTTTAGAGATCTGGGAGAATGGTCAGGGAAGCTGGGCTTTGAACACATGCTCCAGTTCAATCTCTAATGAATAAAATTAATGGAAAAGCTCTTCTAGAGCCATTCTCTTTTCAGGGATCCTCCAAAGTACCTGCCTAGAGCACTAAGAAAAACTGTTTGAGGAAGGTCTTGGCTGAAACCTCCAGCACAGTGGTTTGGGGCTGCGCTTCAGTGCTGCTGTGCAAGTCGCTCTGCTTCGCTGGCTGTACGTCATCCCAGGACAGCTTGGAGTGCAGTGAGGCACACTGAAACTGCTCAACAGGCAGTCCCTAGATATCTATTGTGTTCTTTGTGTTTATTTCTTTCTGACTTCAGGAACTTGATTAGATATAAAAAAAGGAGTAACAAGAGAGAAGGAAAATATTTTGGATCCAGAATGTAGCAAGGTGATACTCACTCCTTCACTTGTAACTGAAGTATTTATTTCTATGGATTCAGTTGAAGTTATTGTTGGCATATCTGTTCCTTTTTGGTGTCAAAATCTCCCCCCCCCCCCCCCCCGACAAATGAAAGTATACTGAAATAGAGTTAGTGTAACTGTAAAAGGCTGAGCCTCTGACAGGAAGGCTACTGCTTTGCCTCTCCCATGGGCATTGTTAGAGGAATGCCCCTTCAGACTGGAATTGCCCAGTACTTCTGGGAGGATGTTGATGCAAGATTCGTTTCCCAACATTTGTTGGTGACTGAAACTGTGGGGTGGGGTTTTTTTATGGACAACACATAGTAACATCACAAATGCTGCAAATTATGTTTTGCTTTGTGAACTGAATGTTGCTACTTACCTACATCTAGTGGATCACAAGCCCCTAAGCGTGTGAGAGCCTGGACAAGTTATCTCTTGGCCTAGTTCACACAGCTCTGTGCAGTTTGGCTCTAAGTGCCTTGAGTAAAGGAGAATGGTGGTGTTTTGGGAATAGCCCTACTTGCTAGCTATTGTTTGCAGCAAACAGGCCTGTGTGATTGCGTGCAGCAACTTGTCTGGGGCTATGGAGTATGCATGAGTTTCAGAATCTGAAGTGACAAGGCAGAGGAGAGCACCTTCCTGTTTTTTGAGCCTGCTTTTGTGTGCAGGCTAGATGCTAATAAGTGCTGAGGGAAGGATCTAGCTTGCATTTGACAGGGACAGGATAGATGACTGACAGTGTCTGATAGTGGAAGAAGCCTGCACAATCCATTGTGTGATCAAAGACCTGGTCTTGCCTCTGGCATTCAGTTTTCCCCATCTCCCTCTTCAGTAGCCCATGTGGTAGGAGACTGATAGCCTTGCTGCTTTCTGGCAGTGAGCTGTGGCTTTGGTGCCTAGGATCTAAGTGCCCTGCTTTTGAGGTGGTGGGATTGTGCCTTCTGACACTGGGCTTGCTAGAGCTGGGAAGTGGCAAGAAGCCCTGAAAGCAAGGGTAGCCATTTCCTGAAGCATTCATGTCTCACACAGTGCTAAGTCCTGATAACTTTAAATGGGTGGAGATGGTTAGGATGTTGAAAGACTGTGTGTTCCAGGTGCCTTTCTAGCTTGTTGCTCTTTCGGTTTTCCTCTGCCAGGTGCTTAAGGGTGAACAGCTGCAGATGCCTGTGTTTTCCCTTTGGCCTTCTCTATGGGTTAAACCCCCAAGCAAGCTGCCTGTGTGGCTCCAGAACTGTCATTGTTTGCATAATATTCCCCCTCTCTCAGATTGCTTGCTAAAACACCTAGGAATGCCTGATTTTTTTTTTTCTTTAATTTGAAACAAGAGCTGTTTGCAAGACTTCTTGCCTGTTCATTTTGTAAGAGTAAAAGCAGACATACAGCTTCCCTATGTACCTGTGGTTGGGGACATCAAGTTCAAGTGTGGTGGGGTCCTGGGATTCTTGCAGAAGTGGCACTAGGCTCCATCTGACCCAATAGCTAAGGGGCTAGATGGGCCCAGGGTAGGAAAACAAACCCAGCTCTCCTTGTCTCCCTCCGCATGTGGAGCAGCAGTGTGCAGGAGGGGTCAGTGTGGGAGCTCAGAGGTTCAGTAACTGATAAGGCTTATGGCAGCAGCCAAGGCCAATCTCATTAGTGAGAACCAGGTCAGGTTGCCTTGATTTGAAACGAAGGAAAAGGGGAAGTGAAGTAATTAAAAGGGGAAGAGATAGACATCATGAGAAGAAAGCTCATGCTGCTCCCATCCATCTGGCCTGACATAGCTGATCCCAGTGAACTGAGCTGCAGTTTTCCTAGGAAAAAGAGTTGCTGATGTAGAGAAGCTTCTCTCAACAGTAGGCAGTGCTTCCTCTTGCTGAGTGTCCTGGTATTTGCCATGGTCATTGAAAATGCTTGATAGTAGAAGAGAAAACCCATTTCCACTGATTTGAAATATGCTGTAGCACCACAGTCAAAAACATCATATGTGGGATAGGAACATCCTGGTGCTTAGGCTGATGTAACTCTATCCTATCCCTCAGGCAGTCTAATGGCACTTTTCTCCAACCTCTTGTGCATCTGGGTCTGTCCTTAGCAGTCCTCATGTATAGGCTGGTTAAGAAGAGCTTTGGAAGGAGGTGGGAGGAAGAAAGTGAAAGAGTCTGCCAGGTGGTAGCTTGCCTCTCTCATCAAACTGAAGGGTGTTGTAAATATCTCTGGAAAAGGAATGGTGATGAAGGGATGGTTTGATACACCTGAACTTTGTGATAAGACTGTTAATGAGCAGTTTAGGTAGTTGTAATACTTCCTGTCTTAATACAGAAATAGCACTTGTGGGAGTTTGGGGAGAGGTAGATCAACACCTTGTGAAAAAGGCAAGTTTCCATCAGTTGTGTATCAGAAAACCCATCTGCATTCATGAGCAGAGTGGCTTACACCTTCCCTGAGCAGTGGAGATGAACTGCAGTGGCAGAGATCCTGGACCAGGGTCTCGCCTGCAGTATGAAGTTAGAAACGCATAACCTGTGAGTCCTTCAGGCAGTGTTGTCCTTCAGCTTGCACTTACCTTGCACATCTGTCTTGTCTGGGGCAGACAGTTGTTCAGCCTGTGTCTTAGCAGGATAACCATACCTGATCTGTTTCCTTACTGCTCATCTGGTTTGTTGGCTTTCCCCTACAAACCGGGCAAGGACTTGCTGGTGCTTTGGCTGTTGCAGCAGCAACAGCCTTATCTGTACTTGTTAACTATTTGCAGTCAGCTTTTATGAGTGACTGTAGCTTTATATATGTATCTGAAACACCAAAGTAAAGGCTACAAGAATTGATAAATCTAACTTTCTTGCCTCTTTTTTTCTCACCAGTTGAAAGTTGAGTTGTCCGACATAGTTGTAGATCTGATTGAGAATTACGATCCTTCGGATGAAGATAAGAGGAACTTGCAAGATGCGTGGGACTATGTGCAGACACAGGTGAGTCCTGGGGGACAACAAGGGGTAGATGATGCTATTTGTCAGTACAGGCTGACCTTTAAAGCTAGGCTGAGGACAGAGAAACAACTATTGCACATTGATCTGGCTGATCTACAAACCTCAAAGTGGCCTGTGAGGTTTGGTGCCTGCAGACTAGAAAATGGTCTTGCTTGCTGCTTCTGTGTCAGATGCTGAACAATTCCTGCATGCTGGGTGTTAGAGCTAGCTAGTGTTGGCCGTGTGGCCTAATGTATCCAGCCTATCAAATGGCACTCCAACACTTCTCTTTCTGTTTGGCCTCCTGAATACTAACATGTGTGAAAAACATTTTGCACATGATTTTTGTAGCAAGAAGTCCCTAGTTTATTGCCAGGCAAGTCAGCAGTACCACCTGCCTTACTACTTGGTACATGTTGCTTGCTTATTGTGATGGTTCTTCTGCAAGTATCAGCGTGCTTGGGAGCCATCCAACTGCCCATGGTTTCTGTTTTAGCATCAGGGTCAGCACTTGAGCAGATAGAGGGTTTTCAAGCACACTGGAGTCCTGACAACTGTTTACTGCCAAACCACAAGCTTGAGAGCTGGCTGGCTGTTGTAGTTAAATACACACCCAGCATGGTACTGATGTGTAGTAAGTACAAGTACCAGCATTTGTCTTCTATCTGTTCTTTGGTCTGCAAAACATTGTCCTGCAGTATTTTTCCTCCTTGGAGAATGGTTTATGTATATTTTTTCACTGTAGTTGCAACTCCTTGGTAGTGAACTCAAGAGAAGCCTGATTCTACTGTGGAGAGAGGCTACTGCTTGAAGCCCTTCTTTTATGTAGGAGCAGAAGAAAAAGGTTTTGCAGAGATGGAGAAGTCGAGCGAGCGTGAAGAGTCTACTTTGTCTCACATACTGGAGTTAACATTTGAAAGAGGGTGGGGTTCTGTAAAGGAGTCTCTGGAGTTAAAAGTCCAAACCTCTTGTGAGGGAGGTGTAGTTCCATCTGGAGGCTGTGTCTTCACAGCACTCTTTTGGACACCAAATGCTTGTCCTGATGTGGATGTTCAGCTGTTTGTATCTTATGTTTATTATAGCAGAAACATTACTTTTCCTTTCCAAGCAGAGAAGGATTTTCCCTAAACTTCTACCTTGACATAGACAGCCTTTCTGCTCTGTACCACTGAGCAAACACTGGAATCCATGCTTAGGACCTTACTCCTTGCTAGACTTCCCGATGTGCTTTTCCCTTCAGCAAAAACGGTTTTATCACGTGGCTCTATGGGAATGTAAATGTTTCTTTGGATGGAAAATTTTCCCTATCCCATGTTCCAGCTGATCCGTACTGCACCCAGGTGGACACTGGTGCGCAGTGGTGTGCTGGGGCTTGGCGGCATGGGGACGCCACCGTGTGGTGGCTGCTGCTGCCCCGGGGCCACAGCTGAGACCCGGGGCCCTTGAACTCTTCTGCTAGCAGAGTGGCTCTTTAGTAGGTAATAATGTGTTCTGGACAGCTCTATACATAAGTAACCAGGGTGGTGTTTAGTGCAGCTAATCCATGCAAACTGTGTGGCCTGACTGTTGTTGCACTGAGAGCTCCTGAGTGCTTCTATCTGCTTATATTCATGTGCAGTTATCTTGCCAGTGCAAAGTGTAAGACTGTAATCATCTCTCTCCCATTTTTAATTAGATTGCCTGCTGTGGCTGGACTGGAGCAAAGGAATGGGAAAATAATGAGATTCTTAGAAACAAAAGCAATACTGAGTATCCATGCTCCTGCTCCAATAGATCTAAGGACTTAGTGGAAGGAAGAGGTTTCTGTAATCTGGAAGACCCTCTCAATGGCACTGCAACTTCTGCTGACTGGCCTGTTCATGAGCAGGTGAGTGGGTATGTCTGGGCCCTGTGAAGCTTCCACTGAGGCTGCCTTGTCTTTGTTCCCCTGAAAATTTAGAACACTTCTTTCACATCCTTATTGCTTGAAGTACCTGTGGAATGTGGGGCAGGGGGGGACAGGGTGACAGGGATCCTGCCCTTTTCTGCAAAAGTTTCCATAAAACATGTTGTAGCATGTAATTGGGATAATTCCTGTGTACAAAAATATGTTATGGATTATATGTTACGGATTTTCAGTTTTGAGATATTTAGATCCATGCTTCTTTTCTTTGTGGCTGTGTTTTCTCTATAGGGATGCATGGATGGTGTAGAGGAGTGGCTGAAGGACAACCTTGGTATCATTCTTGGGGTTTGCACTGGTGTTGCTGTTATAGAGGTAAGTCATTTCCTGACGTGAACCTATTATGTCTCATCATGGAGTCTTTTTAAAAGGCAAAGCTGTTTTCTCAATTAATAGACACCTGGTTTAATGGCAGTGCAGTTCTAACTCTTGGTTGTGTCTGCCTGAACTGTGGCTTTTGTTGATTGGATTAAGAATCAAACAAAGCCTTGTCTACTTGTGGTTCTGCCTGCTGTATCTGACTTCCGGCAATTCTGTAACCAGAATACTGAGGCAAGCAAAATCCCATTTTAGTGAAATCCCATTTGTTGCTTTAAAAAGCCCATAACATAGTTTCCAGATGAAGTCACATCTTTATGAAGCCCAGTTTTTTGTCACTTCAGTTATTGCATGTGCCTTGCATTGCAGACTAACTCTTTTCACCTGTATGGTGTCATTAACAGATGTTCACTGTATTCTGCTCCCCTGTATCACCCGTTCTTCCCACCTTATCTGTCTGGTTGCTGATTTTGTTCCCATTCTTCATACTTATTCCAGCTGCTGGGGATGATACTCTCCATTTCGCTTTGCAAGAACATACACAGTGAAGACTACACCAAAGTGCCCAAGTCTTGAGTGGCTGACTCCAGAGCTACGGCACCACAGAGAAAGGAGTAAACAGAACATTCCTGCCTCATACCCAGACTGTCCAACCATTGACCATTATTCCTGTGACATCCCATTTCTGATACCACTCTGCTAAGAACTGTTAGAGCTGCAACAAAGCCTGATCGTCTGGCAATAGGGCCCTTGGGCCACCTGCATCCTGCCTCTGGATTATTTCTACTTCAAGAAGCAGAACTTAAACTGTCTCATGCCACATGAGACACTGATTAACCTGAGGGGACAATGCTTTTGCTGCCTGCTCCATGTTAAGCAGTACTATTTGTATTTTCATTCTACAACCCACTGGACCTAACATACAATAACTTTTCTCTCCCTTGCTCTTCTGCACATCTTTTCACCTTCCTTCTGAAGTCCCATGAGCCAGGAATTCTGTTGAGATTCCAGTGCTTTGGTAGCTTCACTTGCTTCACTGACTTGTGGTGGTAACTAGTCATGCTTTATAGGCCTTCTCATCCCTTGCAGTTAACCTGATTCTGCTCCTACTATACATCTTCCAGCCTAGGTTCTCATCTGAAACACAGAGTGCTGCTGTCATACCTGCTTCTCCTGTTTCTGGAGTCAGCTATGCCTTGCATTCAGTGGAGCTCTTCCCTTTGAGCGTGATGAGAAGCCACCGGGAGGGAGCCAAGCCTACCTATTTATTCCTAGTGTGACCTGGCAGATTGTGGTGGTGGTGCTCAGCTACTTCTGGAATGGATCCCTTGGGTTTTGGATTTGACACTTACATGTTTCTCCCATTTGCCTCTTTATGTCTTCCTCTCTCGCTAACTCTGCTTTGCTGGCTCCTGTCAGCTTGGAGGTTACTTCAGAGACTGCTGCATACTGTGGACTCAGCCCCAGGCTGTCTCTGCTGTTTGCATTCTTGGGTTGCCAACTTTATAGAGATTACAATTAATTGGTTTCTTCCCCTGCTCCTTTATGAACATAAAATTTGTTAGCTGTGGATTTAGATATGGATATGGAGGGATCTGACTGGATTGCTGATGGTGTGTATTGGGAATATCACTGGTATCAGTGCCCAGTATAGGTTCTGTAGCTGGGATGCAAAGATAAGTTGTTTTTATTTCAGTTGTCCATTCTTCTGACTCCACTGTGGTCTGGAGCCATGGCTGCATCCTGAGTTCTGCCTCAAGTGCCAGCACTGCAGCAGATAAGTAGCAGGTTCTGCAGTTGTGCAGGCTGCAGGTTTCTGTGCTAATGGCTGGGCTGTTTATTCTGTTGAGCCAGTGGTCAGCAGCAAGGAGTGGTGTAGACCAGATGAAGGTAGGAAATGCACAAGAAGCGCTGCCCCAACAGCTTACATAAGAAAGCTGGGTACAAATCCTCACTTTTAGAGGTGTCTTGGGCACAGCAGATTTCCTGCTGTTACACATGGTACAATGACTGTGACATCAGGAAGCTGGATGGAAGATAAGTGGATGGTCCTTGCCAGGGACCTGTTACAAGGTACTTGGTGAGTGAGCCTTTGCCTTACAGAGGTGGTTCCAGGACTGTCTCCTGTCAGGGGTAGGGCAGGTAGTAATAACCCTACTTGGTAAAACCTACTTGGCGTTCCTTCTGGGAAGAAAGGCTGGTGCAGGGGATCAGGGCCCCAGCAGTGGGTCCCTGCTCTGTCCTCATCTTTGGACAGAGCAATGACTGGGGAGAATGACTGGCAACTGGTTTTTATGGAGGTCTGATAAGGCTTTGCAATTTTGAGGTATCTGCCCCTTCCTGCACAGATCCTTCAAGCTGATCTTTTCTATAGCAGAAGGCACTCTTAGCAGTAAAGCTTGCTAGCTTTTGTAACACAAAGTCTATTCTCTAATGTGTTCTTATTTGTAAGATTCTTGTTCAGTTACAGATGCCAATGCTGAGCAGCAAGTAAAAAGGAGCCCATTCTGGATTTCCTTTTTTGTTTTTGTCTGTTTTTAGCAACATCTTCCTACTGGAAGAAATGCATGTACAGATATAAAAGTCTAGAGGGTGAATATTTCTGTAATAAAGACTTTGCTAAAAAATATATATCTCTGCCTGTGACTTGTGTATGGAAGTGTTTTCCCCTTGCTTCCTCTCCACCCCTTTCTGCCTTACATGCAGATCACTGACATCTTGCTTGTTCAAAGTATCAAAAGGTCTGATGTGCATGTGTGAGATCAGTGTGGACTGTAAAGATCCTGCCCAGTGGGGGGAGGTGACAATTTTCCTGGGCTGTATTTTAAAGTAAACTTTGTCTTGTTTTATGAAGTATATTTGTCTTAGGGTGAGCTGACTGAGTGATGGTTCCTTGAATTACCTGCTATCTCCTAAGCTAAATATTTGAAGGTGTTGCTTCAGATCTGCACAGTCTGCACAGTTTGAAGTCATAAGCCTTGGGGACTAATTCTGATGAAGCTTGCTGCTATGCCCACAGTGCATACAGCTCTTGCAAGCTTAACTATATCATTTTTTCCTACTCACTTTCAGTAGGATTCCTCAGCCCCTGCCCTGCCACTGTGAGAAGGAAGAAAGCTAGATGGCCGTTTTTCATAGTTCATGTCACCACATGCTGTCCTTGACTGAAAAGCTCTTCAGCAGTAGATAGACCAGCTATATAAATCCTCTTGCTTTTCTCAGCTAAGAGAAAGTGGATATAAGCTAGATCTCAAAATTCCTTCAGATCCTGCACCATATTGATGCATCTGGACATATGAAATGGCTTAGAAGGACCGAAGGTAGTGTGCTAATGAATTTTACAGCTGTTGCTTTAGGAAGTAACAAGCATGACCTAAGTCCTTGTACATGTTTGAAGAAACAGAGTGAAGTTTGCAGAGAAGGTACTGGGGTGCTTTCAGCAAACACTGGTGGCAACTGGTCTAAGTCAAGATTTCAGGAGCCCTGACCAGATGAGTGCAGAGCAAGAGGGGCTTAAATGGATCCTGAAGCCACAGTAGGATGCAGTGATCTGTCCTACCTGTTAGTACAGCTTGTTCCTTTAGGCTTTCCCGGGCTGTGCTTGAGGAGTGCTTGGTTCTTGGTCATACGGAGTCTCCCCTTTCTGGTTGGTTTCCCAGAGCACCCTGCTTTAATCAGGTGGTAATGCTTTCCCAGGGCTCCACGATTTAGAGGGCTACACTTCCTGGCAAAACTGCCAACCCTGACCAGATGGCTCCTAGGTGGGGAAGGGCGCTGCTGGTTTCCATTCAACCTGTTGTGGAGCTGGAAGGAGAAAGTAGGGCACTCGAGGACAATTACTTGTCCCCAGCTACCCGAGCTCTGTGGAAACCACTTGCCTTTGGCCACTGGAGGGAGGTGTTCCACCAAGAAAATTCAGCCCGGGCTGGTCCCAGGGGAATGAGAAGATGATGCTGATCATTTCCTTCTGCTCCTAGTTACTCCTGGCAGCAGGGTAGCTAAATTAACTTGTAATTATAGATGTATTCTCCTCGTAAATGATTTGTGCTATATGCTTGGCATTTTTAGGGGTAATTTTCCCTTCCATTTCTTGGAGAAGCACACAGTTGGATATTTTGTTGCATGTCTTCCACTACTGTGAGAGTAGTGTTTCCTTCTTGTGTTTCTGCTCTGCCTAGCTCTGGAAGTTCAGCATGAGAAAATTCCCATGATGCTTCTTGTCCCCATTTTTTCCTGTTTCCTTACAACTCAGTTCCTTTGAGTTGTCAGTCTGCGGGGAAGGAGAGGGCATTGAATGCTTATAAATTTTATCTAAAAAAGATTCCAGGAAGAAAGTCCTCAGACCTTCAGAGATTAAGAAATCTGCTGCTGCTCCTTGGGCCAGGCTCCCAGCTCCTCTCCAGAGGTGAAGGTTTGCTGCTGGAACTAGAAATCAGCCTAGCACTCAGACTTCTTGGGAGCTGCAGTGTTTGTCTAGCAAAGTCCACAGCACCAGCCTCTGCAGAAGCTCAGCACATGGAAGCACTTTGTGCACAGCCAATAAGCTGCTCTGTAGCTGTCCCAGGCCAATAATTAATATTGCAAGAGCAGAGTTGTGACCACCCTGTGGCCTGAAGCTAGGCCCCTAGTAATGAACTGGTGATGTTTGTTCTGTGTGATCATGAAGCACTCACGAGCTGCTATAATTCTTTCCATGAGGTGTGTTTTTTTTTTTTTTTCTGGAGTGGGAAGAGGAATTGCATTAGTTAGAGTGGCTAAGGGTAAGTCTGTAGGTCGCAATGCATCTTGTTTTCTGTATGGAACATATTCAAATTTAACATGTAGCAGCTGTTCTTTTCCTTATATTTCTCCCATGTGTGGTAGTGTGGCTGGTCCCTGCCAGCTTTGTTCAGGATTTAGGCTGAATGTGGTAGACTTCAGAAAAGCTTGGTTTCTGACTGCCAAAGGACAGACTGCAAGTGGTGGTGTCAGGCTCTGTGACATTGTTGAGGAAAGTGAGGAATGGGCAGCCACAGGGGCTCACTGCTGAAAAGCCAAAGCACCCTGGGATTCCCACAAATGCTACCATTCAATGCCATAAATGGAGAACATACCCTCAGTTATTCATGGGCTGGCTCTACCCCATTAGCCTCTGAGACCCTGCTCTAGCCTTGGCCTTTTATTACATATAAACCTCAGTTAGCAGCCAGGATTTCTGAATGACATCTTAAACCAGGTTGATACTAAAAGCTTGTCAGTGTAAAAATCTACTAGCATGGAAGTCTTCAAACACTTGTAAACTGGCAAAAGGCCCTTAGCAAAAAATAAGCAATTAGTGAACCAAAGCTATTAGTAAAATGTTGCTAGTAAAGCTACTAGGTATGCTTTAGCCATTATAAACAATTTCTAGCAGGTGTGTGCTGGCAGAGTTCATGCAATTTTTTTGCCTTGTGGCGGGAATCTTCTCTGCCAAACATGGGAAATTACCTTCTCCTAAGTAAATTCTGTAACCCTGGCCATGAATTCTTTCTTCTCAGAGGTATAAATTGTCTGGTTTCTCTCCTCCAAGCTCCTAGTAATGCAATTGACTGGGGTTTGTGTGCTCTTTGGCTTTTGTGGGGAGGGATTAGGGGAATATTGGATGCTGTGTACCAGGAGAAAAATTACTCTCAGGTCTCTGGGCAAAAATATTACTTCCATTTAAAATAGGGGCTTAAGAGAAGGGTAATGCTCTAAGTAGTACATAAATGCTCTATGAGGTATGGAATCTGAGGGGGAAAATCCTGCTTTAGTGTATGGCATTTTCATACACTTCAATTAAATGTCTCTCTGGTATCTTCTTTCCTATAATTCTCTCACTGATGAATGACATCATGGAGTAATTCCTCTGCCCTCAACAATGGAGAGTTTAGCAGAAAGTATGGAAACCTACTTCTGTAACTACAAAAGGAAGCAAGAGAGCATTTTCCTTCCCACCTATAGGGTCCAGATGTTAGTAATTCCCATTCCTTCACAATGTTTCTTTGAACAATGGCAGCAGCTCAGGGATTATCCTGATATTGCTCTTCATTCTTTGAGTGTTCACCAGGTTAGGAACTATACTGACATCAGACCTAGGCCTCCCATACAGGACCCCAGATCCTCACTGTGTCACCAGAATGCCAGACCTTTTCCATCATGTGTCTCTGGCCAGCGTTAGCTACTGTTCATAAGGTTCATAAGTTTAAATCTTCTCCATCTTGTCTCTTCTTGCCCAAACAATTTTTCTGGAGGCTGTCAGTCTGCAGTTCTTCTGGAATCTGTCTGCCACCCTCAGGTAACCAGCTCCAAAGTAACAGCTGTGACAGTACAGGAGATCAGAGCATTGTGCACCAGACTAAGTTTTTCCTTCTTTTTGCCCTCCTTAGAGTTATATACTGGACATATGGAAGTTCTTCAGAGACAGCAAGAATCCCAGAGCATGTGATCATCTGAATGGCTTACCCAGAATGTTTCCTGGGTATTTTCTGCATAGCACTTCTGGAAACTATTTGGGGTTTACTAGGGTGGAAATGTGAGGTCCTGTCATGTTATAGTATAGGCATGTGCTTTGTGCACTGAACTTGCAAAATGATGTCAGAATAGTATAACTCATGCAGTGATGTCTGCAGACAGCCTGGAACAATAACCCAGTACAGTGCAGACCTTTAATTTTGGCAGAGGTTTTTTTCATAATACTCTCAAGTATTCAAAAAGAAGTTGTTCTTTTAATATGATGTTGTAATTAACTCTGGTAAGCACTGATTGGGATTTCTTTTTTTTGGCAAAACCATTTTTTCCCTAGAGGATGTAAGTTCCTATAAAACAAAATGTGGTTTTGTTTTGTTTTTTTTTCCTTCTGCATAAACAGACTGAAAATAGTTGAATAACTTCTGATTGAGGGATTTCTTCTGCTTTCTCAGTGGTTACCTCATAGCAAAAATTATGTAAAAGACTTGGGATTGAGCAAAATAGGATTATAAAGCTATATTCCAACTTGTGACCTAAAACCAGGGTGTACTGGTCTTCTGAGGTGGGATAGACTGAGGAATGTTTGCCAACCCTTTCAGTGAAGAATTTTTTCTAGTATTCAATCTAATCTCCCTTCTTCCCCACTCTCCGGTGCTACTTGAGGCTGTTTCCTCTCATCCTGCCACTTTTTACTTGGGCAAAGACCCTGACACCTGAGCAATTTGTATTTTGGAGAGGCTTTTCTAGACTGCTGTGGGCAATTCTTCAGAGCTGCAGAATAAAGTAGGGCAGAGCAGAAGTGAGGTGGGCTCCATGTGGTGTATAAGGGAAGCTGCCTGGAGAAAGCAGTGGATGCCTTTCCTCAAGACCAGTGCATTCCCAGTCACCTGGGAACTGAGTACAATTTTGCACAGGATTTGACTTCAGCGCCTACATGGCAGCAGGTGTGTCACTGGTGTCACATTGGTGCTTGGTGGGAGCTAATGTCTCCTTGTGTGCTGTGAGGCTGGGGGGAGATGATGGAGAAACTGAAATGATGCAGCCACTGCTACTGTTGTGTGTGGTTTGGTGGGTGTTTTTGAAGGGCTTTGTTCTTGCTTGGTTTTTATGTGGAAATGCACGAGTACCAGGTCAGTATGAACCTGTAGAAGTGAGGTGGTGTGGAAGGTGGGCTGAGGCAGTGTGGGAGCCTCTGGAAGGTGAGGTGTACTCATAGGAAGGAACTGCCTAAGGAGGAGGCTTTGGCACATGGGAGGGAGGTGTCTGGGACAGAGAGTGGTGGTGTGGGGTTTGGCCTGATAAGACAGTGACAGAGCAGCGTCCTGCCCTGAGGAGCCAGCCAGCATGGCCAGGTAGGTTGGTTTGCTGAGCAAATGCCAAGCTGTGGTCTGGCCATGAAGGGTAGCAGGATGAGTTGCAAGCAGCCATGGGGGGGATGTAGGAAGATAATTTCTCTGAAAGAGTTTTTCTCAGGAGACTGGGACTTACAAGACAGGTAGGCTGTATTTCACCTGCTGTCAGGTGTCAAAACCACTTGACAGTGAAGTTTGCCATGCTAGTTCTTGCCAGCAGTGAGAGATGGATGAACAGAACCTCTGCACCTGAGTGTGAGCACTGCAGTGTAGGGCTGCTATTGTGGAAGTAGTCAGCAGGGAATGCAGAAACCACAGCACCTTTATCCTTAAGTGACTCTGTTGCCTTTCCCATTAACTTCAGGATCAGTTTGAAACCAATTGTTTATAAAACAATCTGTGAGGTTGCCAGAATTGCCTTTTGAGTAGTTCCAAGTATTGGCAGTCTGTCTATTGCTTTATACACTCTCATCACAGATGTTATGAAAACAACCTCCTGTAACACCGAGATTGAACATTGGTTCTCACGCTTGCTGGCTCTTGCTGGAGTCCCCAGCAGTTCCTGCTTTGGCTAATGAATACCAAAACTTGATGAGAAGGTTTGGCTCCAGAATGCTGTGGGGTCCAGGCTCTTGACTGTAAGGAATCTCCTCACACTGGTGAGCTGTGAGCAGAAGTGGGAAGATGTTCTTCCAGGGACCAAGGCTCCAGAACAGAGGTATGTCTGGAATTTGGGAACCTTCCCTTGTTTTCTCTTAGATTTCCCTCAGTATCCCTGTGGTCATTAGTGAGGAGCTTGCACTTTGTTACAGTAGTGAAGCTGGTTACATGAGCTTTTATGTGATGAGAAGATGCAGAGAGCACATGACAGTTCAGATGGCTATCATAAAATAAAGTTGGCAATTTCATGCCTGGCTATAGTGGAAGCTAATTAGCTCAAGTCTCTCTCATCTGAGCAAGGCAACAGCAGGATTATATTGTCTTCCTATTAGGCAATAGTCTTGCCTGACATGAAATGAGATGTCTGGCGATTCTCATAATTGCATACAGCTATTTACTTTTTACCGCTGCTCGATTGTCTCACTCTTTAATAGGCAGCAAAATGGTAATGAGATCTTCTCCTCTCCTCTTGAATTCCTCACAAGCCATGCTGAGGACTCTGGTGCTCCAGTAGCAAAGGGGAGGGTAAAGCAGAAGCAGAGGAGAAAGCAGTCTCCTTGTCTCTACCCTGAAATCAGCTTGGTGGGAAAGATTAGTGTGCTAGCTTCTGACATAATGATGGAATCTCCTGAGCAACTGTTTCATGCTCAACCCTTTTTTCTCCCAGACTAAGAGAACTTCTGTCATATCCTTCTGTTACTGACAGCAGGACCTTATAAGAGCTTTGCTAACTGTTTGCAGGAAGAGGACTGCAGAGGCCATGTAATTGTTTTATAATATGCAGAGATGTTTCCTGTAAGGATAAAAGCTGAGCATCAGAAGGTTGAGAGTATGATATAATTCAGTATACTGGAAGCCTTGTAGTGCTTACAGCTGCTGTCAGATTCCATCAATAAAAAAAAAGCCTGCCTCACTGACAGTGGAAGACTATGGTTAGGATCCTTGCAAGGACAAATTAAAGTTTATTAAAACTGTAAAGCTCACTGGTTTATAGCAGATGGGTTGGTAACAGAAGCAGAGAATGTCTTGATAGTCTGGTTAGGGGGTTAGGAGGAGTATATTTCATAGAATCATCATAGAGTAGTTTAGATTGGTGGTCCACTACCTCCAACCCCCTTCAATGAGCAGGGACATCTTCAAAAAGATCAAGTTGCTCAGAGCCCCATCCAACCTGGCCTTGAATGTTTCTAGTAAAGGTATATCTACCACCCCACTGGCCAACCTGTTCCAGTGTTTCAACACTAGAATTGTAAAAACATTTCTTCCTTGTATGTGATCTGAATCTGCCCTCATTAATTTTAAAGCCATTACCCCAGTTCTATTGCAACAGGTCCTAGTAGAAGGTGTGTTCCCATTTTTCTATAAGAACCTGTATTTGTGCTGTTGAGGCTAAGCCTGCCCAGATAGCAGGGCTGCTCTCAGGTGTGCCAAGAGGACCAGCCTGACATGCTGCTTCAGGTTTAGGGTTATCCAGAATTTTGGAGAGCACTGTGTATGGTAATGAATATAAAGTGTGAATGCAATTCTAACAGCCCTGGGTTTTTTTTCTGCAGAGTTACTTACAAGGATAGTGAGGGCTGGAACAAGAAATGCTGAAGCTGGTGTTTGCCCTTTCCTCAGGAATTAATAAAGGCTAGTGTTGATAAAACTCTTTGGCTTCAATAACATCTTGCTCATTGGAATAAATGAAACATGAGTTAAAAATGAAGGGTGAATAGCTATGCAAGAAGGTTCTAGTTTAGGAAAACTTATGGCACTGGAAATTCTTATTAATACATAGCTAAATTTGTTAGCTGTGGGATAGAACAGATTTAAGAACACCTCTTACTGCTGTATTTTGAAAAACTAACACTGGAAAAAGAAACAATGATTGTGGGGTGAAATGAGTTGAAAAGGTCAACCTATTGGCTGGTTTAGGTTTAGACAGTAAATAAACTATAAATAAAACATTCTGGTGCCAGTTGGGTAGAAGGTTCTAGAACAGTCTTTATGATGTTAGCACTCATGGCACAGCAATGTTCCAGGGCCTGGAAAACCAGCAGCTCTGGTCAGCCTGCTACCAGTACTTTGTTGCTTGGTCAGGGAGGAGAGAAGTTGAGCCTGATTCCTTCCTAAGCCTAGGCTTTATCACAGCATGCTGTCAGTGGAATACCTACAAACTGTAGGATCCTACTGAACATAGTTCTGTCCACAATCCATGGAAGTCTTTTATTATGTAAAAACAACTTGCATTTTCCTCATTTTTCTTATACACCCTGATGCTACGTCATAACTGCTGAGAGCTTCTGTCATCTAAATAATGCCCTTGAATGTTGCTGTTTTCTTGTTCTGCTGCAAGCTTTGAGGGCATGAAAAGAACTGGTCATGGCCTGTACTTATTTTCCAAAAATAAAGTCCAACCCCAGCTATACATCCAGTGTTCAAAAGAGTTTGATGTTGTAGGCTCAAATAAAGCACGAGTCTGAGAGCCTATTTGCCTGCTTGTGCAAATTTCTGGGCTTCATGAACAGAAGGACCTCCAGTTAGTTCCTATTCATAATCCTAATTTTAGCTGAAGGCTGTTGAGGCACTGCATCCCTGAAAGTAATCATGGCTTGGGAGGAGCTTTCTGGCATGCTTACACTTACTTTTGGAGACGTACATGTAGGATGAAATGTTTTGATGCCTATATTTTGTAACAAGAATTATAAATCCAACCTGAACCCTGGAGTTCACTTAGCTCTGCAATAGGTCTCTGTGCAAGTTCAGCTGGAGCCACCAGCTCACAACAGGCTCATTATTTTTGCAAGACCTCTGGCATTGCAGTAAAAACTGTTCTTTGCAGCCTCCTAATGCTGGTCTTACCTGTGGTCTGCTAAAGTCCAGAGGTCTCAGAGTAGGGGTAGTTTCTAGGCTGTTACTGATGGCTGCCCATTGAAACAGGTCTATGAATACAAGTCAGTGTGGAGCAAGTTTATTCCTAACTCCAGTGTTTAGAGGGAACACAGAGTTGTAAGGCTGCTTTGAATTTTGGCACTGGTGACAGAACTGCTTAGTGTCTTTCCACCAGAGAGGCAGCCAGGATTTGGGCTGGGACAAAGATTTATCATTCTGTTCTGCCTTTCCTTGCCTTCAGGGCAAGAATAAAGGCTGGTTCCAAGAAGGGCCATGGATATTTAGGTGGCAGTCAGGACAGCCTTAGGTGAGGCTAGGCTTGGGAAGCATTCAGGAGAGCCTGAGGACTAAAAGGAGTTTTGGGGATTTATTCAGGATTTGTAGTTTTAAGAGAAAGGTTGGTGAAGGTTTTGGTAAATCCATGAGGCTCGATGTGGCAAGTGGTTGGTGGACTGGATTTAAAACTAAGATCAGGAAAAAAAAGTTTGGCATGATATAAGGCTTCACCTCATCCACAAGCTGTTCTGATCTTGATGTTGAAATCACACCCCAAAAGCTCATATGGGGTGCTGCAGAGTCGTCAGCTGTTGATCTTGTCGCCATTATCCTGCAGTTCAAAGTTGAAACTGTTTTTCTATGAGTCACACAAGATATCAGAATGCTGATTCTACTCCTTGGAAATCAAGAGTCAAGCTATGTAATAAATCAGAAATATTTGATCCTGCCTTCCTCCAGTTATACAATTATATTTGATTTCAGTTTTCCATTGTGTAAAATGTCATTACTTTGTCTTTTAGCAGTTTTTCTCCTTTCAGTACTTTTTCTCCCTCCCTCACTTCCCAGTGCTCTAATCCTTAAACTAGAGACTTGAAGAAAAAGGAACATGTAGGTAGTGTTGTTAATGGGATAAAATATCCCATTTTATCCCATATTTAGTTGCAGACCTAGCAGCTTGAAACATTTTGATCTCTTAAAAATACAGGGAGTGGGGCTCTTTGGCAGAAATTTATCTTTTCTCATTCCATGAAGGTTTCCAACTCCATTAGGCCTTGGAATGAAGAATGCACTTTGAAGTCCCCTGAGCAAGTTGCTTTGATATGAAAAGGGCTCAAGTTCCTGTGATCTGTGTATGAGAATTTCTTTCTTGGAAGCAGTCCCTCAGTCCCATGTTGCAGAATGCCTTGTCATCCTAGTGCACTACTCCTCCTTTCCAAAATGCTCTGAGGGGGGTTGTTCTGTTTAAGGGAAAGAGGAAGCAGAGAAGGGAATTTCCCTTGTGCTTGCCAAGGTAACAGACAAACCTCTTCTGAAGCTACTGCCAGCCCCAATTACCCTCGTCACCTGCTATTACCAGAGAGTTTATGAACTTCCTCAATGGCTCATTTCAAACTAAAGTGTCCATGTTCTTTCTAGAGCCTGCTACTAACCAGCTCCATCCCAAATTCGCAGGTATTGGAGAGATTCTCAGAGCTTCTAACTTTTAGCCATAAGCTCTCAGCATACTACATTAAATGCTGCCACCAGCTTCAATCAGAGAATGCAGGGTGCCTCTCAGCAAGAGAAGATGAGGAGCTGGTTTAATTGGGACATTCAAAGATGTGGACTTAATTAGGCAATTTTATTCATCTTGCCTGGGAATAGGAGGATTCACTGCAAATAGCCAATGGAAAGTTTTATGAGAACAGTTAAATATCTGCTGCATCTTCTTGTTCTTTCCCGTGCAGGCTGGAGTTCCTCAGACTGCTTTCAACTGATGTCAGGATTTTTTATCATTCACAAATGCTACTCCCATCATCCTTTCAGCAGCCTTGTTCTACTTGGCTATTTCCCCATTGGGACTGTGCATTCCTCATCTTGATCCATAGTGGAGAGTAGCAAACCATTGTTTGGGTCAGATACTTCATCTAAGGGTGAGATGATTCTCAAACTCTTCTCATCCCAGAAAAACTCTGGTTATATCATCTTCCAAAGAGATAGAGAGGTTTCCTTTCTTTTGTGAAAGAAAGCAAACTTTTTTTTTCTTCAAACTTTCTTTTTCTTTTCTCTTTCTGGCAAAAATCTGCAATCACTTTTTTTTGTGTAAAAGAAACTATAGGTTTTTTATTTGTGCTGAAATGCCTACAGATTTTTCAGTGAAAATTAATAAAACCTGGAATTAAAAGAGCAAAGAGGATGTGCAATGAATATTTTTTCTATTTTCAGTAAATGAAAATCTTCAAAAGAAATCTGTTGCACATTGCTCTTTTTGTTGCACATTGCTCTAATTGTGTCTAGAAAAAACAATTTCTTGTCTAGCCCCTGTATGTATGTAAAACACCTTGCCCTTTCCCCTCTCTAATGTTAAGATTTATAGGCTTCCTTTCCAACTGCTAGTCTTTCTTCCACCGAAGGAAAATAAAGACAGCAATAAATTTCCAAATTCAGTTGCCAAAACTAATTCATCATTTGAACATAGGCACCAGCTCTGATAAGATATGGACCTGCATCTTTCAGCCTATTCAATGAATTTTTATTTAGTTATTGCTCTTACTCCATTGGGAAAAAAGTTCTGCTGAAGCCAAAAACTGGTGGGTCATTTTCCATCTAACAATTCCATATGTTACCTGCCAGGCCCCTATGTGACAGAGTTGTGGCTATTTGGGAACACTGTTCTATTACTCTGTATTTAGCCCCAGTCTCAGTACCGGGTATATAAAATTGAAATGTGTTTCTCCTTTCTTCTCCCTTTTCATTTATAGCTTTATAAAAATCCCCAGCCGATATCCTAAGGCCCACTAAATCTTTAGCTGTCTTTTAAATCAAGTACACAAACATTTGTGATAAATAAAATAACACATTTATATAGACTATCTCATTTTCCTAATAGATCTCCCTAAATTAACTTATGTCACCAGTAATGTGTTAGTACATACATCTGTATTCCTGATTTTCTGTAATATCTTCTCAGGAATTTTAAAGATATAAATCTCCAAGTCTATCGAACTTCCAAACTTATTTTTCCTAAATCTCTCTATGAAACATAGATGTATAAGTTTAATTTTTAGAAGAATTGTATGAGAATGAAAATTGTGTCCCATGGTAACCCACTTGCTGTATTTAATTTTTTTCTTTTTGCTAAAAAAATTTAGCTTCCTTATTTCTGATCTGACATGACCTGACATGGCATTCATTCTTCAGCAACTATCTATCTTGGCACACTTTGGATTTAGCTAAGTGAAGAGACATTGTCTTTCATGCTCAGAATGTTTCTGTGAAAATTGGTAAACCAATCCAGTGGTAGTAGGGAGAGAGACAGAAGAAGAGGTAAGAAAGGAAAGAGCCATAAAATTCAAAGAACCTCCTTTCAAAGCCAAGTGCTCCCCAAAGCACGCTTCATCTCCCTAACTTTGGGGGCACACCTGGGGTGCCTAAATTGACAGCCTAGTCGCAGTTGAAAACCTAATCTGAGCTGGGAGGTGAGCCCTTCAATGGCTGCTGAAGAGAGCCTCAGACTACAGATCAGAGTCATTACTGCAGGGCCACTGGTACCTCTCTGTCCCTTGTCTGTGGAATCTAAGCATGGGTGACTCCATTACACTCAACACACACCATTAACCTGCCCTTTGATTAATCTCAAACTTGGCAGGTTCTTCCAGGTTTCAGCTCTTGAGTAAGATCTGCAATATCTCTTGGGCTACGCTTGTGGCAAACATATGTTGGGGTGTAGACCACATGTGTGGTGGTGATGGGGGGAAAAAATTGTGTGTGGAAATCTCTCTCTCTCCTCTCCACCCTCTTTGTCACCAATCCATTTCCATGGTTTAGCATTTGTGATCTGAAGAATCTGTTCCACAGGCCCTATTTCTGACTCACTCTGCAAGTTATTCCGTTTAACAGGCCTTGCCAAAGTGGTTGATGATAGCATGAGGGAGAAGTCTAATGGCTTTCAGCTACACTATTCACATGAAACCCCTGCTACAGAGCTGACATTAAGTGAAATTACTGCTGAAACAGAACCTTCTCATCTCATTCAGTGGAACCTGTTGTTACTGAGGTGTGATATCCTTCCCTCAATGGCAGTGCATGCCATTGAACTGTTGAAGATCTGCAGATCTTCCCCATTTATGGGATTCTCTGGGAAATGTTTTTGCTTTGTGGAGTATACTGGAGATGTGCTCTTTTTACTTCACTGAACTAACTTCACTGAACTAACTAACTTCACTGAACTTCAGTGATCCCAGGCTTCTAGTGTGGTGGGTTTGGGGTTTTTTTGTTGGGTTTTGGATCTAGGAACCTCAGGTAAAGTGTTGCTCATATTGTCTGTGATGCCTAACATGAGGTGGAAAAGGCTGTTTCCAGCACTATCAAAAAATGATTGTAAGGAGACTCTAGAATTTCTTGAGGAAAGCAGGCTGCTGGCAATGCTGGTTAAAACTGGGGAAATCTGTGAGACTGTCATGAGAATTCATTGCTGGGAAGTAGAAAGGTAGGAATGGGGAAAAAGCTTGGGTGCTCCTTTTGGAACTCCAAAAATGCAGCTGCAGTGCCAATACCTGAGGTGGGAGTGGGCAAGCCTATGTCCAGGGAGAGCAATTCTGCTGGTCTGGTAGGGTCTAGATCTAATCTCCTCACTGCTGACCCAGGAAAGGGCAGAAAACTGGAGTTTTTCTTCTGAGATCCTTACCAGACTGCAATTCTGATTAGTTGTGGCTGGGCAAGAATGCCAAGCTTCATTAGAAATGTCATCCTTTTGAAATTCCCCAGGAGCCAAGCAAGGATAAAAAGAACATCTACCAAACAGGGACAATAATGAGCATGTAGGCTGCTGGCAGCATCAGGCTGAGTGAGGTACATCCTGGTGCTGCTCCCTAATATTCTCCATTAACAGCCCACAGGCATCCTGGGGAAGGAAATATAGCAGACCAAAGGCCAGGGAACAGACAAAACAGGAAAGGTACAAGCATTCAAGACCCCTTGCAAATGAATCTGATTTATTAAAATGTATCCCACCTTCAGTCAGAAGCTTTATCATGTGCCCTCCTGACCCTTTGTACTTCTGTCTCTCTGTTTTAAGCCTGTTGCCTAGCTGGGGGCTCTGCCTTGGCATTTGTAACCACCTCATTTTATCAAAATTGGTTGTTCTTTGACTAGATCTTTTTCTCATGCCCCTTCAATTTGAGCCAGCTGAATTTTGCTCGGTCTCCAGTAACTATTTCTTTTTCTGCTGTCAGTGAGTGTGGGAATGGAGGCATTTGCCTTCTTTTTGTCATTTCTGTAACTCCTTCCAAGCAGCTGGAATTTATTTTAATAAAGTTCATTTCAATGGAGCCTGGAGCCATAATACATGAGGCTGTGATCTCAGACGAGCTCATAAATTAAGTAGGGTCAGCTCTGGTCGCTGCATGCATAGGAGACCTCCAAGGACACCCTGTGTGCTGCTCAGCCTGTGCCAAGGCTGCAGCGACTGCCAGACTGTGCCTGCCCAGGAGGCTGTCTCCTTTGGTATGCTGTCTCTGGTCACTGCCAAATGCTTCAGAGAGAGATACATGATCCCTGCATTGGGTGAGCTGTTCTGATGTGATCTTAAGAGCCTTCTAGACCTTTGAGGCATGAAGCTGATGGTCTGCTGTCTCCTGTATGCAAGGGTAGCTGGGGGCTGCTCACACAATGCCTAGGCCACTTGCTGACAGTCCTACAAAAGGTGCTCCTGCAGGCTGCTCTGCTGCCAGGCCCATCCCAGACTTCTCTGTCTGTCTTGAAGGGTGAATGCAGCACAGAGGTATCTTGACTTTGTGAGGGAAGGAGCCAACTTGAACGTGCCCTTTGCAGTTTCCCCCTGAAGCTAGGTAATAAGCATGTGTTTTTACAAGAGATATAGTCCTGTCATAAAGACTCCAAAGGACGGTGACCTCCACTGTTATGCTGTAGTAGTTCTGACTTCCCAGAAATTACAACTTATTTAAATAAGAAAGAACTTTTCTTGTTGAACTTGCAATTGTTGGTTGACATTATGTCTCTGACAGAAAGACTGAAACGCCTGTCTGCTTGCCTCCTCAGCTTATTAAATGCTTTTCTGTGTGTAAATCCCTATATTCAGCAATTATGTCACCTCTAAAACTTCCCTTCTGTAGGCTGAATTAATTGGATAGAATAAGCCTTACATTTGAAGTCTTGTTTTTCAATTCTTGTGGTCCCTACTACAGATAGCCCTGCTCAGTGATAAAGCCTGTGTGCTTTGATATCCAGCTGTGTATTTTTAATTCAGATTACAATAAAATCCACTGATTAGCAGTAAAATAATCCTTTAGGCTATGTTTGACAGTGTTTTTTCTTCATCAGTGAACCTACTAATTTAACCTTTCCCCTCCCAAGTTGAGGAAACTCCCAAAAATACTAAGCATTTTTTCCTGTTAACATTTAACAGCTTTTCTAATACCCTGATCTTGACTTAGGGTTTAAAGCAACTATGAGACGTGCTCTCTGTTTTCTGGAATAGCACAATGTGGAAAGAGAGGCCCTCAAAGAGCAGGAAGGCCTCCAGGTCAGGAACTTTCAAAAGCTGTCCTGTGACCTTCTCACTACAGAGGGATGTACCAAGCTCAGGAGAACCCTCTTCCCTTTTTTTATAGTCTCTGGTGGTGTTGAGTGAGATAGGACTATTTGTTTTCCTTCTCTTGTTTTTCCAGTCCCGTTTCCTCTTGCCAAAGTATGCTACTTCACCAGCCATGGAGTCAGAGTTTGCATAGAGATATTATTCACTAAAAGATTAAATTTGTAGCACTGCTCTGCTTCCCACTTCTCTTTCTTGATGCCTTTTCTTTTGCATAGTTTCAAGATTATCTCAAAATTTTGGAAGAAACAAGCTGCAGTCAAATGCTGTTTGAGCAGGCCTTAGGTGGGTTTTTCCACTGACAAAATTGATAACATTTCTCATTTCTGACAAGAGATTAATTTTGTGACCCCCTTCAGGTTTTATTTCTCAGCCTAGAAATCTGCTATCTGTCTGGAGTGCTGAGTGTTTCAGTTTTTATTAGTTTGAATGTGAAACACATCAATAAAAGCTTCAATATAACAGACAGGCAGATCCTAATCTCCAAGTCTCACTCGACTTTGAGTTTGTTTGGTATCTGAATCTAAGTCTGAAAAGGGACTGTGACGAAACAATGTTAATGCTTGTCACTAATTAGCTTCCTCACCTTCTCAGTGTCTGTCTGTGCCATCACCTGAGAAATATTGCTTGCATGGTATCACAGGAGTGGCAAATATTCTGAATCTGGATAGCAGTGCTGATGTACACTCCTGAGGTCCTGTTTGGACAATGACAAGGTTTCAGCTGGATGGTTTTGTTTGAGAATGACTGGATATACTCTGGGACTGTGTTTTATTTTCTTCCTGCAGCAAAGAAGATACTCTTCAGCATCCAGCCTGCATTTAGTTATAATTTTTCCCAGGGTTACTGTCCAGGGTGTATTGCAATATCTCTTGTATTTTGTGGTGTTGGTATCAGGAGGCTGTCCCTGATTTCAGGTTTGCTACAGGAGTTTTCTTAGTAGCTCTTAGGTGTCCTGGATGAGTGTGCTGAAGTGGCAGAGACTGTTATGCTACTTAAATGGTTGATGCAGGAGAAAGGTAGAGTGAGTTGAGTCAAACCAAATGCAGAGTGGGAAGAAGTTGAGTCAGAGATCCTAAACATGCATCAAGAAGGAAACTTCACACATTTTTCTTTCTCCTTTGAAGAAACAAATAGGGTTCTGTAATGGCCTCAAATGTGTTGTGTGAATGGGTGTGGATGCGGGTGACTCTGTGAGTGTCTCCATAGCATACTACAGATGTTTTTCTGTTTGCTTACTTGTTCTGGACATTTTGTTCAGTTCAGTTTTGTATTGTTTTCAGACTATTATAAAATAGCTCACCCAGGCACTGGATACTAGTTGGTGGAGGTACAGCATCCACTGATTTCACATTTACCACCTCCTGAGATTAGGAAGAGCTGCCTTCCTATGCCAGAGTGCACCAACTGGCTCTGCAACACTCCCTGCCCCTAAGCAAGGGTTTTGGCTGCCTGTGCCCAGGAGCAGGTCTGCTGTGTGCAGCTGTAAGCTGGGGTGAGATGCTGTGAAACAAGCTGTGTGAGATCTGTGTTGGAGCCTTGGCAGGGTCCCCCCCAGAGAGGCCTGGGAGAGTGGTGAGAGGCACTGTGAAGCTCAGGCCCTTTGTCCTCATTGCAGCTAGGTTGCAGATATGCCTGACCATGTTCCTACCCCCTAGTCCCTGACCCAGTGACTGGAATTCATAGCCTGACTTGAGAGCTGCCTTGCCTCTGGACTTGTCTGGCAACTGCTGGCCTGAGTCCAGCCCTGATTAGAGGCACTGGACATGCTCTGCTTCCCTGCTGCTGCACTGCAGCCCTGCACTCGTGGGTGGGAGCACTGCCCTGCTGTCACCCTCAGCCCTTGCAGAGTAGCCCTCTCCTGCTGCTCTGACACCTTGCATCTGGCAGAGCTACAACTGAGATATGCAGGGCATCCCAAGCTTGCACTAATAAAAACAACATCCCTCACCAAATGTATTTTTGAAATGCATCCAAGAGGTTAAAGGCTTGATTTGGAATACTAATCACCTCCTTTCCACGAAGGCAAGCTTTTTTGGTGGTGTTCAAGCTTCCAGGGAAAGGAAAACGCTACATCAGAGATGGAGGGAGACATTTGAAAGACAAGATCAGCTTTTCATACATAATATCACAACTTCAAAGTCCACTAGCTAGAACCAGTAGCACATGATGTTTTTCAAAATAGTTCCATGTGATAAAGTATTTTGAGAGGTCATATGTGCCTTTTGTGAGATTGTTTAAATGTTTTAGGTTTATGAAAAGTCAGTTAACAACAGTCCCAACTCAATGCATTAAATGAGTGATGCAAAATGTACAATAGGTACAGTATCTCACCGTGTTCTGCACATGTATTCACAGGGTTCTACACATAGAGTGTTTTAAAATAGAACCTCCTTATAGATTTTATTTCCAAATAACACTGACAGTACTTCAGATATCTTGCAGTTCACATGAGAGAAGTCTTCCAGCAAAAAGTAGGAATTGCTCTGGTTGCCTTCCACGTGGGCTGGGCTGAACTTACTTTACCACAGCCTTTAAAAAAGTATTTTCCAGCTGCTCCTCTTTTCTGACCAAAGAGACTGAAAACAGAGGTTGAAACAAAAGCATCTTTACAGGCCACTGGAGGAGATAGAAGGAGGCCATGTGAGGAGGGATTTTCTGGCTGTGATTCCCTTTTTTGCTTCCAAAGCCCTTGTCATATTCTGCATTCCACCTAATCCCCCAGATTTCGATGCTAGCACCACTGGGCAATCTGTGTGTCCTTTTCCAATCAGCAAATGGAGTAGCTTGCTACCTGGGGATGACTGACTCCTACTGCTCAGAGATTCTCTTGACTGCCAAGAGTTCCCACCACACTGATTGAATGGACTTTGCTTGGAGTAACAGGCCCTGACTTCTAAGACAAAGCAGGTAAGGGGGGAAGCAACTGAACTGATTCCTGACTTTCCAACATGTAAGTATCCTAAACTGTGGGAAAAACTCATCCATGCTTCTTGAAGTCTCCACAATCTCTTCTTTGTTTCTTCTTTCAGGGCAGAACTGACAGGAACTGAGTCAACAATCAGCCTGTATACTTAATTAGTGCAATTTCCCTCGAGTGGCCTGCTGCTTTTAGGCATAGATATTATCTGCTGTGCATGACATCCATATCATAGATATTTGGAATAAAAGGTGGGAAAAGATCTCCTTTTTCTGTGTGCTATCTTATCCATTCTTCTTTGGTCACTGGGGATGTCCTCTACAGTCAAAACAGGACTGGGGGAGAGTACTGATGGAAGCTCAAAGGCACAGCCTATGTATCTTGCCAAAATAAGTATTTGGGGAAAGGCACAAGACTTCTTCTGTCTCTATAGCCCCCCTTCCATGCAGCAGAATCTTGGTGAGTGGTTCTGTGTGACTGCAATTATAAGGTCCATGCCTGTATCTACAAGGAAGTTCTAAATACCAAGAACATGAACCTGGGAGAAGCTTGAAGTTCCATACAGATGTGGCAGGACCAGCAACTCAAGAAGCAGTTAGAAGTGCATCACTGAAGAAAAAAGTTTATTATGTAGTGAGTATTGCATTTGTTAAACACTGCAAACAGACACATAGTATGAATTCAGGCACTTGAGATGCCTCCCAGTTCACCAAACCCACTGGCTTTACTGTATCCACACTGCTACGGACCTCCAGCTGTCCCCCTGGGCAGCAGTAGAAGTCACAAGAGTGTGGACATGGATGTTCCCTGCCTGGTGCCTCCTTGCTGTGGCCTTGCAACATAGGACTACATATCAAAGGCCTTGGGTATTTCCTTGCTTTTTCCTAGTTCCTCTTGAAAAGCTGGCACCCACTGAGCTTTGCCCAATGACTGCAGTACACAGCTAGAATTTGTTTTCCGATAATCTCCTTAGCCACTGGGACAATTTAAGAGTGGAGTTATCTATCTATGGTCCATTATTATACACATCTCAAGAGTGAACTTGTTTGGATAAGGCCTTGAGTCTTATCCACAGCCTGGGAGGTGTGTCCCAGCCCATGGCAAGGCAGGTGAGACTAGATGATCTTTAAGGTCAATTCCAGCCTCTTAACACTATGATTCTATGATTGTTAAAATTATTTTTTTCCATGCCATATTCTGGTTCCTTTCTACAAGACAATCACACCAAGCTTTGTCATCTTTGAGTCTAGGGGTCTGGGATCAAAGCAGCTGAGATTGATCCTGCTCCTATAAATTATCTCTTTTGACCAATGCTCAGGAGAGCCTAGTTCATACAGTTTAGCTGCATTTGGACATGGGGAGGTGAGGAAGTAGCTCAGCTCATCCTGACTCAAACGTGAGTGTAGTTTGTTATGGTTGTACACTTCCAACTATTACTGTCAGAAGTGGCAAATTCTATAATATGGTGTCAATTGCTCCACTTCTTTTCTTATCTAGTTCCTTTGTTCCTAGCCACATTTCAAAAACATAGTTTCTTAAACTCCACTCCCATTTCTCAATTACTGCCATTCCTGTTTCAGGGAGTAACCTGCATTGTCATAAGGAGCTGTTGAAAACTCCAGGGGAAGATTAATCACAACATTAATTTAGAAACCAGTAAAATATGAGTGATAGTATTGCTTCCCCTGGGGATGAGGAAGAGTTAACAGTTTGAAGACAGTCAAACACTGACTCTAAATGGGGCTGCAGCCCTTTCGGTATCAACTGTTCTTTTTTGATGGGTTTTTGAATGGGAGGACTTAAAGAGGCTTCTAAGTAGCAATTTGGAGGGTAAGTATTAACTAATGCTTGATACTTTATTACAGTGCTAGAGGGCACTGTACTGTTGAAGGTACTGTTTATGGATCAAATATAATAGCTAGGAGCTAGACAGTTTAATGGCTTGAGATTCCTTTGCACGTTTTGTTAAAAAGACATGTTAATCCTGACAGTGTTGTAACTCGTAATAATTGCACTCTCCCTGTCACAGACAATCTCTCTGCTAAATTCTTTGTTGTCCTGACCCTGTGGACTCCTTTCTTCTGAAATTGTGCAAGAAAATGTAAATTGCTGCCATTCTGGATAGAAAAACATTCTGCATGCTGTTTGCACTGTTGCAAATGTCTGTATCTGAAGTATGCTTTGCTCGTCTGAGTACAACTGCGGGCAGCAGCCCCCCATGAAAATGGTCTCCTCTCCAGTTAAATCAGCTTTAGAGTTGATAGATAAGGATGAAATGTACTTCTAACTGCTGTCAGTTCAGATAAACACAACTTAAAGCCCTTTTTACAGAATGCCACCAGTTGTCTTAGAACACTATCAGAAAGCTGGTGTCCATCACTGTGATTCTAAACAATTCTCACCTTGTGCACTCCAGCGTTAAGTGTTTCTCTGGGGAAAATTGTTTCATCTCTGCTGCTGGACTTTTAAATTAAAAATAGGAAATAGTGACACTATCTGAAAATTCATACCTTGTCTACAAAGTTCTTTTTGAAAGTTTTGTTCACACTTCTTTCCCCCTAAGATGTGGTTTCATAAACAAAACATTCATACATTTGTCTAAAATATTAAAATAGTTTTGTTTTGGATAGAGTTCAATTTCAAAGTTAAACATGAATTTTCACTTTTTAAAGTTTGTCTGTTTTTTTCTCTTATTCTCACTTTCATACTTTCTTACTAAAAAGAGAATTAAAAGGAAGTTGGGGATTTTACCTGCTTCTTAGAAATATTTGTAATTATCAAATTTCCTACAAGTATTTATTTTCTTTATAAAGTTTTGAAAACCTGATTTCTAAGTTTTCATTTAGAAATTTATTTTAAAGTAACTTGACTAGTTCTTTTTCTGAACTTTAATCAGTGTTATCATGTAAGTTCTTCCTGTATAAGCAAAACATGAGAAAAGTATGTTTTGCTGTTTCTGGCCATCACCAAAAATATCAGTCCCAGACAGTAATATCATGACAGCAAAGCAAAGCCTTGAATGATGAACAGTCTGTGCTTTTACATGGTCCCAAACAGAAATACACACAGTTAGCAGACCCATGAAATCTACTGTCGGGAAGATTTGTTGCAATGGGTGGGAGTGCCTCAGGAAAGAGTTTTCTGGCGGCAAGTGTGTTGTGGGTTTGGTCTTGGGTCACTGCCCCAGTGCACTGAAGGGGCAGCATGCAACTGAAGGTCAGGGAGACCTAAAACTGTGAGGGTAAGCACCAACAGGGTAGATGTTCCTTTAAAAATAAGAACTTTTATTGCCATTTTCTTTTACTGCGATTTTCCTTTTCTTTTCCAAACTGTGTGTATTAACTCAGAAGAAAGAAGATCACACTGAACACCTGAACTGTCTTCAGTGGCCTTTCCTACCTTTCATAATATGACTTCTTTCTTCACCTTGTACAGCTGTGTCTGCAAATCCCATCTTGCACATTCCCATGAGCCTGTTTACAGTGCAATTTCTGTTTGGCAATAAACTGCTATTTTTTCTGCTTCCCCTCCCATCCCCCAGGTCATGTTCTAAGCAGCTGTGAGGTGGGCTGATCCTTCTCAGGAAAAAATCTAGCTGTTGGCCTGTCAAAGGAAGAGAATGAGCTCTCCACACTGCTATGCATCTCATGGTCCTTTCTTCTTCTTTCTTTTTCCCTTTCCCTTTTCCCTTTCATCTCAGCTTACCTTTTTATTTCCTTGCTGCTGCCTTAGAAACTATGGTGCTCTCTCATTTTTTTCTCTCCTCACCCATCTTCATGGAATGAAGACATCAGAATCATGAAGGAAATTTTTCCAAGTCAAAATAATTGTTTTGAGAAGTGGCTGGTAATTTTTTACATATTGGGTTTTTCTAGGGAGATACTTTACAAATATGCTGAGTTTAATTAAAATGGCAGCTCATATCAGAAAAGTGAGAAATACACCAGCACTGTCTGAAATTCACCTGGAAGGTAGGCAAGGAACTTGAGGGTGGATTTACAACATTTCAGGAAGTTTCTTCCAAGTCGTATGCATCTCCCTCTCTAAAATACAAGAAATGGCAATGAAATACAAGAAATGCCAATGATTCCCACATACTAGCAAATGGTTTCCTTACTAGCTGTTGCACATCTGTGATTAGTTTATAAGGGTTTTATTTTGGTCTTAACTCCTTATCCTACAGTACACTGAAGTATTTGAGTTGGTTTGTTTTGTGACACTGCCAGTGGCTACAATCTTTATCCACAAAATCTTTCTTGTAGGAGTTCTCACCATTCTGTTTTGCAGCAGATGGCACAGTCTTGGGTGCTACAAGAACTTGCAAAACTAATGGACTAAGACAAAGAAGATGAACATTGGTGCTCATTAGAAAGCCTCAGGTAACAGTGACTGCAAATTCTCCTCATATGTTCCTGGTTTTCCAGCTTACCCTTACAGCACAGTTGTGTGCTCCTGGGTGCCATTTCAGTCCTGTGATTTACTCTTTTCTCAAAATGTAGATTAATAATGGGACGCTGGCCATCACACAGGGAAGCAGGCTAATGGCTAAGAGCGGGAAATAGCCAATTAAAGGATCAAAGTCAGGGAAATTAAGCCTTAAGAGGAAAGGGCACAAATAGGGTGGGGTTGGGAAGAGCAGGGTAGTAGTGGCCCTCAGGGGACGAAACAGAGTAGGAAATGGACCAAAATCAAAGCAGCTGAGGGCAAAATGCAACTGCTATCCCTTGTAGGAATCGTCTTGGAAGGGAGAGAAGCAGCACAGGAAGAGAGAAACGGAAAAGCCGTAATATCTACACTGATTTTGAGAATTGTTTAGCTACTGCACCCTCAGGGGCACTCCTGGTGAGCTGGGCTGTGCACACAGAGCTTCCCATGTGGTTCAGCACCTGCATTAGGTGCCTGCAAGCTCCTGCTTCCCCTTCTTGGCACCACTCCACTTCCCTTACTCTCCTTCCTCGCTGCTGGTGCCTGGATCCCTCCCTCACATGGCTCCTCCCTGTCATCTCACCTCTGCTTTTGAAGTAATGATTACTAACATCCTTACTGATATTCCCCTGCTTTTGACAAGCTAGATCTTTCATTTTAAAGCCTTAACTATATGTAGATGTGACCCTGCTTAACTAAACCAGCTATTTTCAACTTGGTTTAGCGTGGCAGTGAGAGCATTCCTACTTTGGAGTAGAGGGAGCCTATACTTACCCTGCTGAAGCCAACATGAGGTGGCTTGAACAGCACTGAAATAGGATATTCCAAAGAATGTGCTCGTATGGTGCACAGAGTGAAGTTACCCGAGAGACACTTCTAAAAACTCTTGTAAAAGGGTTTTTGTGGAAAATTAGATGTTTACAAAACAGGGAAAGTACTCAAATATTTGTTTGGGTTGGTTTCCCCCCCTGAATCATTTAAATGGCAATATGCAAAGCAAAGTAATTTTTCTTGTATGTCACACTGTTTCATTAAGGCACTAACGGAAGACACTTGATCTAGAAATTAAGATAAGTTGCTTCAATCAGTACTAAGTAGCAGGTGCCCTTAGTGATTAAATGTAATAGAGTATTTCCATTATTCTATTAAGCTTTATGTCAGCAGTTGTCATAGTTCCTCTCATATACTGAAATACTGTGAAAACACATTTTGGGATCTTGGAATTAATGCTTTCTGGGAGTGTAGATGAATAGGATTTTCTTTGCATGGAAAATTTACAAAATTTGTGTTGGGTCTATAGCAGATTAAAAACCAGGAACTGAACTATTTTCTTTTCCTATGGAGGATGAAGTATTAGGTTTAATAATACAGTATATTTCTGACATGGTGTAGGAGTTGTTTTGCTTCCTTATTTGCTATATTATTTGTGAAGAGCACAGAAGTACCTTTATCTGAGGAATGTGCTCTTTCCCTGCTGTTTGGTGCTTCTCACAGGTATTGAGGGTGTTGGGGATAAAACTAAACCTATTACATAGGAAGGCAGTTCATTATTTAGGTGGAAAGACACCTCTAAGACTACCAAGTCCAACCCAGTCCTGCCAAATCCACCACTAAGCCATATCCTTTAGTGCCACACCTGCAAATGCCTCCAGGGATGGAAACTCAGCCGCTCCACTGGGCAGCCTGTTCCAATGCTCGATAACCCATCAGGGAAGACATTTTTCTTGTTATCCAATCTAATCCAAGTTCATGGGGACAATCACTGCCCTGGTCCTGCTGGCCACACTATTGCTGATGCAGGCCTGGATGCCATTGGCCTTCTTGGCCACCTGGGCACTGCTGGCTCATGTTCAGCTGCTGTCAACCAACCTTCCTAGGTCCTACTCTGCTGTGCAGCTTTCCAGCCCCGCTTCCCCCAGCCTGTAGCGCTGCATGGGGTTGTTGTGACCCAAGTGCAGGGCCTGGCACTGGGCCTTGTTGAGCTGTGCACAGCTGGCCTCAGTCCGTGGATCCAGCCTAGCCTGATCTCTCTGCAGAGCTTTCCTATCCTCTGGCAGATCAACACTCCCACATGGCTTGGTGTGATTTGTGAACTGAGGGTATGCTCAATGCCCTTATCCAGGTTGTTGATAAAGACATTAAACAGGACTGGTCTCACCACTGAGCCCTGGGAGCACCACTGTGACTGGCTACCAGATGGATGTAACTCCAGTCACCACCTCTCTATGGGCCTGGCCATCCAAAGAGATTTGTACCCAGTGAACAGTGCACCCGTGCAAGCCATGAGCAGCCCATTTCTCCAGGAGAATGCTGTGGGAAATGGTGGCAAAGGCTTTACTGAAGTCCAGGTAGACAACATCCACAGCCTTTCCCTCTCCTTTTGGAGAGTCATCTTAGAAGACCAAGTAAGTCAAGCAGGACTTGCCTTAGAGCAGCAGATACAGAAAAAGAAAAGCAACAGAAAAAAATACTTGAACGATGATTAGGTCAGTACCCTGGGCTTTTAGCTGCCATTTAAATTTAAATATGCACTGCAATTAAGTACATAGCCCAAATGAGTCTACAGAGTGCTTTGGTGATGTGCAGTCTGAGACATTCATAGCAACATGTCTTTGCAAATGACTATGGTCTGGCTTCCTGTGGTCAGCTACTGGGAGTGAGCAGCCTCCCTCACACACTCCTCTATAATGCATTGTATGGAACAAAATACAACTGTCAACATTACCTTGAGCTGGGCTGTTGAGGCAACACCAAGGGGGCTCATACCTGGTGCACTGATCTCCCTCAGCCCTCTGAGTCACATAATGTCTATATTTAGTATTGACAATGTCTTTTCAGGAGATATATTATATTACAGAACCTGACAACTGTAGAATTCCAAGTCTGAACATCTTGTGAGTTAATAATGGACATTTTTTTCTCAAAGTAACAGGAAGGGAGGCATAGACAATAACTTATCTACCTAATTGAAATCTGAGGAGTTCTGGTTTTATTTCTGTCAGCACAATCCCAGGGAAGTCAATCATATGGAACCAAGCATGCAATTTAATTCCTAAGTGTTTGTTATATTCAAGATGCCTATGTCCACATGGGGTGGGATTCTACCAATTCAATCTGAAACAATTCAATTTATTTCTCAGCTGAACTTTTACTGATTAAAAAAAAACCCACGTATTTTTTCAGACAACTGGAACAAGACAGGTAAGGTAGCAATTGTGTGGGAAACAGGGGCAGGATACATACACTCTCCCACAGCCTCCTTGAGAAGTGGGAGAGAAGGGGGAAAAGCTTGTGATAAGACATGAAACTCCTTTTGATTCATCTGCTATCAAAACAGTAATGTGATTCTGTTAATTTAGATAAATATCTAAGGTCCTGGTTCTATTCTGGCTTACATCAACTGTTTATTATACTAATGTGTAATATATATATGTGGCCAATTCTGAGATAACAGCTGTAGTTCAGTGTCCATTCTGGCTGCATTACTGTTTAGAGAAACATGCTATTTTCTCAGAAATGTTACTGGAAGGAAGAAATCCATGGGCCAGGAAAAATGGGTTTTTTTTTGAAAATGTTTCTCATATCTCCAGCTAGGCTGATGCTGACTGAATTCAAGTGGACTGATGGGATCTTAACTGCTGTTCCACATATTCAAAACAAAAAGGGAAGTTCAGCAGTCATTTGATCGCAGGAATGATTTCAGCTCCTTCCATACTCCCTCTCAGAAGGCTGGTCCACTGTCAAGAAGTGCCTGACTCTGTTAAACAATTCCCTGGCAGTGAATCAGGACTGATATCATTGACTGAAATATAGATACCTAAACTGCTGGTTTTGCATGGAATTATCTTGTGTCAGCTGAAGGACTTTGAATTTGTCTTTCTTGAAACTCCAACAAGTTCTTCTCAATTCATTTTAGTGGCTTGCCAATGTACCTTTGAATAATAACCCTGTCCTGTAACACTGAAATTTGGTACCGTCCATGATCTTGCTGAGGTGCACTCTGTCCCAAAGACCATCTTATTAACACAGACAACACCTGACGTCAAAAAACATTGTCCCCCTTATTGATCCCTAGGGACAACCACTCACCAGGCACAACCTTTTGAGCCCAGACATTCCTTCTGTTTTTCTCTTCATAGTCTACCTATTCAAACAAAATGTCATCTGTTTGACTATGAGGATACCACGTCAAAGATACTTCTGTACTTAAACTAAAACAATATTCACCACTCTCATCTCATCCACAAGTAAAGCATACAATTTGCTAAAATAGTGGTCCTTTCATGACAAAATCCAGTCCTTGGGGAGAAGCAGTACTGAGCATGTTCCCAGTGTTCCCTGGCTTCTGCTTTCCCTCCAGAAATCTTCCATGTATGAGATCAGTTCCAGCACATAACTTCATTCTTCCAGTGCCCAAAGCTATACACAAGTTTCCCATGCAGAACTCAGCTTCCACATGCTTTCCTTCTCTTAATAGCAGGAAGGAAGGATGCTAAGAACATGGGAACGTGTGTCCCAAACCACAGTCACACGTAAGAAATCTGCTTTCGGCCTCACTTGATAGCATTTGTTTCCGTCAAGTCTCTGTGCATAAAGTGAAGAGGTTAATGTTTCAGTAAGCAAAGCATAAATGCTCTGTGTCAACCTGATAATCCCATCTTATTTTGCACACTCAGCTAGGGATGTTTCCCTCTCTCCCTCCCTTTGTCTCCTAGCATCCTGCTTAGTGTCTCTCCCATTTTTCTCTAATGTACTAATCAGTGTGATCTTTACAGAACACATTCAATTATCATTATTGCTAAGGTGTCTGGATGTGCTGATTAAGCTCATGATGCTGCTATAGCAGGTTGTATCCAAGCCTGCTTTACCCAAAGGTTTTTTAGCTAAGTAAGACAAAGGCAAGACAAAATCAGAGCAGTGAAGCAATTTGTACAATATTGTTTAAATCAGGAGCAGAACCAGGACCCACAGATTTAAAATCTGTTTGATCACCTGCTAGACCACAGTTTCTGTAAATCCACTGTCATGGTTGACCACATGCCTGGGTTGCTAGTCCAGGTGACAGAATGTTTTTTTATATTCCTTTAATCCTCTGTCTGTGCCCAAAGTTATTCAGCTCTTCCCAACATCTTCCAAACATAAGGTTATATAATTCACCTCAGAAGAACACAGGACTGGTGTATATAAATCTTAATCCCTGTTCTTCTAGCAATTTCTAGAACCCAGGTCCTATGCATACCAAGTTTTACCTCAGAGTCCTTTTGTTTGCCTTCTCAGGCTTCTGTCTTGTGATTCAATACCATGAATCTCCATGCTATAAATACCATATTCATCCTCTGGTCTCAGGAAAAGCTGATGCTAAAAATGTGTGGAGCCTCTGGTGTTTGGCAGACCAATTCCTCCACCACCTGCAGAAGAATGATTTCTCTTGTTGGTCTTGCCAGTACATTTTTATTCCCTTCCAAAATTTAAATTACTATATTCTGCCAAAATTTCCTTCAAGGAAATTTGAAAATATTCCTGGTACAGTGTGATGAATCACTGGAGCTTTTTGCTAAGGTGTGCCCTCTGGATATCTTCTTATTATCCCTACAAAATCACCCTGGATGTAGCAATAAATGCAGCCACTGAATTAGTGTCCATGGAACCCTGAGTAAGGGGAGCTGGAGTGGTGGTGCTGTATGTTTACCCTGAGTTGTGGGTTTGGCTTCTGTAGGACCTGGAAGTGGATCCTGGCTGAAGAAAAAACGACCCAAGAACATGCCTCTGCTGCTACCACAACCTTAATGGGCAGGAAAACAAAAGCAAGCAGGAGAGACCAGGCTGGCCTTGAAATGCTGAGCGGGGCTTTTGGAAGGAAAGGAGAGGATAAGGTGCTCAGATTGTTTAAACAGCTGCAATGAATCAGCAGCTCTCTTTCCCCAGTCCTCCCCTTGCTGCACAGCAGCCCCCGCTATGCCAAGGAAAACAAAGCAATCCCAAAAAGTGCAATCTACCACAGCACAGCCAAATCACACTGCAGGACAGAACCAGCCCTTAAACTACAGAGTAAGAAAAGAGATGTTTTCAGATGAGGCCTAACAAGAACTGCAAAGACCTGTTGCAGGAGCAAAGGAGAACAGGAGGAAGTGTGGGAGAGGAAAACACTGAAAAGGAAAGGACCACACTTGGCTTTGCTGTAAGCAGAGCCAGCTGGGCTAATCACAATGAAAGTTCCTTTTAGCTGTGACAGGATGAGATGTGCTGCTGCTGCCACCTGTAATTTGTGGTTCCTGCCATAGCTGGTCAGCACTGCCAGCTAATAAAGCTGGTGCTAACCAACAGGGCAGCTCTCTGGGAACTTAGAGCCTATGGAACTATATCCAGGCCACAGCCAAAAAGTCTGAGACCTTGTAAGAACCACATTTGTTCTGGAGAGAGCTCGGGGGCTGCTGTCACATGTGGATCAAAGCAGCGTTTTGAGGACAACACCAAATATGAGGGTCCATAGGAAATCTGCACAAGAAGCAGGTGAGTGAAAATTGCTAACACTCAACATGCAGCAGGACTCAGGTTATTGCTACAAGGCATCCAATCCTCACCCTGCCTGCCCTGCAGGCTCAGCTCTTTGCCTGGCTGCCGCTGGAGCTGTTCGGCCAGTGCCCATTTAAGGATAGTTACGGCAGGGAGTGCAGTTCCAGACTTTGTAATTGCTCAGCTGATGGTGTAATGGTCTCTCTGAGGATTCAGCCCAGCAACGGTAATGATACAGCTGGCCTGTCTCGCCTGATGGGATCATTTCCACTTTATTATAACTGTGATTTTCAGCTCAATAATTCCAGAGTATTTTTAGACCCTTTGAAAAAAAAAAAAAAAAAAGTGCTGAATTTACAATGTTGGCTTTTTTTTTTTGTTTGTTTATTTTGCTTTGTTTTTTGTTTCCTCTTAACTAGTGGCCAGAAGAAAAATAATTTTCCAAGGAAAGTCAGGCAGGAGCTGCCACTTGAGCTTTCTTCCTGCTCCTTTTCCCGAAAAGAAGGGAAATCTTAGTAAGCTGTGGAAAGAGGTCAGTGCAAGGGGTCAGTATGCTTTTTGAGATGAACTGGGGGCCAAGGTATAAAATGAAGAGGAATCTCAGCCAAGACTACCTTCCATTCTGTCGTCTTATGGAAAAAGTCTTCCAAGAGAAGTAAGGTGAACTTCACTTGTTCACTTCACATTTAAAATTAGACTATAAGAATCTTGACCAGAAAACCTCAGCAGACAACAGAGTTCTAATTGTCAGCACCGGCACCCATCCTTGCCAGCCTCCAGTTGCTAGAATCCCAATAGCTGTGTCCTTCCTCCAGGCCATTTGTGTCCCATGAGCCCCCAAAAGAAAAAATGAACTGTTGTCCTTTGGTGGCCCCCAGGCGACACTTCCTTCTGGCATACATCAGTGCACCACAGCTCTAAATTGTTTTTATTGCACCTGCTTGATGTGGGATTAAGCCATGCCCTGTTATATCTTGGGGAGGGGGATACAACTGTGAAAGCGGCTTCTCCTTTGTTATGTATAGATCGGCAAGGGATATCCTGTCAATTGTCATTTCTGTGTACGGCTGCTTCATGTTCTGGTACTAAAGCCCAGAGCCTCAGGCATTTATTGGATTTTATTTAAATGCTTTATTGGATTTTATGAACCTCAGATACACCAGACAGACCATAGGAGACATGTCGTGGTGATATCCAAAATAACCAATTAAAATCCCAGCCATGTTTTAACTCCATTTTCAGTAAACTATGGAGACACAACCCTCTTCTCTATAGGGTGAACAGAGATCTCATTAACTACATTTAATTGAGAGTGGCAGGTAGTGGATTTTATACATTAGGGAGCACTTCTGTAGACATTGCATCTTTCAAATGCATACACTGAAAAATTATAATGAATCCCATGATCGATAAAGAATCGTCTTTCTTGTTTCCAGTGTGGTTTCAGTTCCAAGGTTACTTGAATAGATGAGTTTCAGTTAATAAAATTCACATTTTCTTCACCTTACAAAATTTTTTTACAAACTGACTCCTATTCCTTTCTTTTGGCATCATCTTTATCAGCTGAGCCTTCAAAATAACTGAAAAAAAAATTCCTTTTTTTTTCATCTGCTTCATTTTGAGGATTTCAAAGCTCTCAGGACCTGCAGACAAGATTCTTTTTAAGTGTCTGATATGTATGATATTGTGTCTATGTTAAAGAAAGATTAAGGGAAAGTGAGGTTAGATGTTTCCAGCGTGGCACACACAAGGGCAGTGGTTAAGCTGTAAACTGAGCTCTGAAGCCCCAGGACTTGAGTTTAGCACTAATAACGACACGTCTTTCCTACATAATTCATTAGAGATTCCAGAGAAGGTGTGTGAGCTTCTTCACCTTATTGAGTGAGAGAACACAGCAAGAATGTCATTTGAGGTCTATGATGCACAGAATGCAATGAAAAAGTCGCAGGAAGACCAGCCATATGGCATGTGTGCTCATATGCAGACATGCACACACACCCCATACACCCACTGATGTGCTTGCCCCTACCTTTCCGTGACTCAGTCACAGGAATTCCTTGTTTCGCCTTCCCTTGAAAACTGTGAGAGTGGGAAACGATGTAAGAAGAGAGTATATTAGAGACTATTTGAGACGGTGGCAGCCTTTCTTCAATGGACTGTGCCGACCCATTTAATTCTGTGAGAGGCAATCATTGCTTCGGTCATTTCACACATGGTCTTTAGAGAATCATTCATCACTGTAGGTCAGCTTCACCCTGTGGATTATCTCTTCTTATGGATGTTAATTCCCTTTTGAGTGTGATAGCTTTGTAAAGGTAGTTACACACTTCCTTCAGGAATTTCTAAGCCCCATTTTCATGTATGTGCAGAGCTTTTTAAACATCTGCTTTTTGACTGAAATGCTTCAGGCTTGGTGTCTGTTTGAAGCTTAATTGTTTTGGAAAGTTTGAAGAAATTATTTTCTTCTGGTCTTTTTTGTTGTTGTTTTTGGTTTTGGGTTTTTTTAGGTCATGGGAAAATGAGTGTCTGCTTGAGAGTCTAGTAATAACAGTATCCCACTGGGGACGTGCAGGTAGCAGATTCCCCCTAACAGGGAAAGGATTGAGAGCAGGAGAGCCAAGTTGCCCCTTCTGCCTCTCTTCCTCTTCTTCTGTGTCCTCACTGACTTCCCACCTCAGAGCAGTGACGGAAGGTGCATTTTGTGCTTAGGAAAGAGGGGCTCCCTGGCAGGAGAGAGGTGTGAAGTAGCTGCCAGGGTTTTATGCCGTCAGCTCAGTGGCTAATTGTGTGCGTAGCTTTGCCTTTCCCAGTGATCTTCCCCGTGTCCTGTGTTCCTCATGTGGTTTCCATTAAGGTCAGGGTGTGGGGGAAGGGAAGCATGTGAATTACTTCAGTATTTACTCTCACTTATCGTTCCAAAGCTCGGAGTGCTCTGTGCTACAGAGGCTGCACGGAGCTACAGGCAATGCACAGAGGCATTTGGGTGTGAACTGCACCAATTGAAAGGCAGGAATCTCCCTCTTCATCTCTTCAAAAGGCCCTGACCATCTCCTTTTCTTACTGCAAGCTGCACAACAATGACTTTAAAGTGCTTGAAGGCTAGATCCTCCATCCACCTGAAAGGAACATGACAATCTGAACAAATAATCCATTAAGAAAGGCTACAATTTCCAGATGGGAGAAATCGAGACTGCCAGCAGAACTGGCAGGAGCTCATCCACAACAGCTCTGATCTCCCTGTCTCCCTTTTGTATGTGCTCTGGGGTTGGCCTAAGGACCGAGCTGCTCAGTGGATTTCTTCCTGACAGATGAATTTTCTGGTAATCGGGGAACCTCTCAGAGTGTCTCAGTTGTCACAGTTGCCCCATCTTTTACATAATATTAACAATGTCTTTCAAGCCTTCCCACATAAAATTACTTTCAGGTAGCTCCAGTAGGTTTTCTTTTCCCTCGTTTTCCCTTTCTCCTTCCCATGGGTGAGTATTCCTTGCCTTTAATGCCAGTGGCATGGGTCACTGGCAAAGCAAATTGACAACTGGCACTTTGGGCCTGCCAATTGGTCACTGCCTTTTTGCTAGAGGTGCTGCAATTGCTGGAGGTGTGAGGATAGTCCTCTCTTGGGATGGGGTCTGATGATCCTCTTCTTATATGTGGCTCCCAACCGTGTGCCTCTCCAGATATTTTGAATACTCTTTTGCTAAGCAGAGCTCAGATTGGAAAGGATACTGGATATAGGTCAGAGACACAGAGCAGCTTGATACTGATAGATGTTAAGAACACAAAAGCTTGAAAAGGAGATGGTTTCAGCCTGGCAGATCCTGGTTGGGTTTGCCCAGACAAACTCCCCGTCCTCCTCATGTTTAGTCTTTACTTTGATGGAAGAAAAGGCAACGTTACATCTATGAAGCAATTTTCTTTCTGTTATGTGGATAAGTTTCTTTTTGGGGGAGGTTCAACAACTTGCAAGAAAGAAAAAACTGCCCAGTGTAAAGATGGCAACAAGGAGGGGAATGTAGATCAAGTGGGAGCTCTTCCCTTTGCCAGAGACACCTGAAGAAGTGGTCCAGTCTCTGTGTATGTTACAAGCCTCTGTAAGACAGAGGGGTTGTTCCTAAAGAGGAGGCATTATGTCTCCCTCCAGCCTTCTTGGGCAATGGTTACAATGGAGAAATTAATAAACTGGACTATCTCTGCCCAGGCCAGGAAGAGGGAACAAAAATTAAGGAGTGGAAGGCAGAAAAGTTCAATTTCTAGTATCTGTACAGACTAGAAATGAATCATGAGGCAGACACAGCTCCAGCAATAGCCTATGTATTGGCTTCTTTATATCATGAACTTCACCTAGTGGTGGCAGGAATATCCTGACATTTCCTTTGGAATAGCTATGGAAGTCTTCACACTCTAGGGCTAGAGTGATGCAGTGCTCTTTGTACAAAGATTAACATAGAAGCTAGTTACAAAAATGGCAGCAAGCCCAGAGCAAATAGGTGCTCTGGGTCTAGAGTGCATCTGGAACTTGGCACATCAGTGCTTGTATCTGTGGAGCGGCTGTGTGCCAGGGTGCCACGAATGGTGGGGTCGCAAGTGGGTGCATCACTGGGACTAGATTGTACCTGTAGGTGACAAAGCTGGCTGGAAGCTGAAACAAACTGTCAGGGTTTTCAGCCTATTCATGGTGGTGTTTTCCAACTGCACTGATTTCATGTTCTTAACATTTTCAGCAGAACTGTGATCCTCAGTGCAATAGCACCCACATGTCCTTTTATGTTCTGTGAAAATGACTGTATGTGTAAAAAACAATCAGCTGTCAATAACTTCAGCTGTGAAGGAATGCAGCTGGGTTTCTGTCAGGCAGAAAGGACAGTACAAGGTACTGGAGGGATAGAAGCCGGGATGTATAGGTCCCAGTTTCAGATCTGATTGTGCTATTTCTCTGTTTTTTCAAATAAAGATGCCTACATGCTTCTCTAATAATCTAAGAACATCACTCATACAAAAAAAAAAAAAAATTGCTAAAAATATTGTTGTTCAGTGAAAACCTGTTTTTAGTTAACATTATAGCTCTGAAAAAAACAAACAAACAAAAAAAACCTAATAGCCACATTGGGCTAGTGATGCCTGGCTTTCTGCAATTCTCTCAAAATTGACAAGGTTCTCTGATGTGTGATAACAGGTAAGTAGCTTTCAAAGGTCTTCTCATGGTGGGAGCATTTATAACAGTGTTCTCTCCCAGGGGGTCTCTGGTATCTCCTAAGTCCCAAGCTCACACTGCAGTTTTATTCAGCACAGGACAGATGCACTTGGCAGGGTTTCTCTCCTACACCCAGCCACTGATCTTTTTTTTTTTTTTCCTGAACTTCCATAAGCTGCATAGTATGGGGACAAAACCCCCTCTTCAATTTGGCTTAAACTGGCCAGCAGAATCAAAGTTTTACTGGGATAGTAAATGGACAAAAGGATAACTGTGTTTCTTAATCCTTGTTTCCTTAGTAAACCAGGCTAAAAACAACTTTGAATGAAAAATTCCAACTAGCTCCAGTCACTACTTGGCATATCATCAAAAGTTGTTCTGCTGTAAAGAAACAGGACTTCACGGTTTCATGAAGCTTAAAGAATACACTGAAGCCATTACTATTGTATAGACTATATTGTCTCAGATTCATATTTTTCGGGGTCACCAACAGTAGAATAAAAAGGTCTTTTTCTGGGAATATTTCTGAGTCTTTATTAGTGTGCTGGGATAAAGGTGGGAGGGGATGAAGGGTGCAATTTTATGGTTTTTAATATTCCTGGATACATAGAAAAATACCTGCAATTTGTTAGCAAGTCAGTAGACTAGAAGTTTTGACCTTTTCAGTAAGGTTAGGAATGAAACCCATAACTAACCACAGCTTATGGGGAGGATGTGGTGATGGTTTGTCAGGAACTGGGCCTGTGCCTTTCAGTATGAGATTCTGCAGCAACCCCAAATTCCAGCAGCAAAGCCTTGTGTGTGTCTCACGCATGATGCATTTTCTTCTCCCATCTCCCGATGAAGATTTGCTTGGTAAAGGAGAATCTCAAGGATGAGATGTTTGCTTGCAGGTCCAAGCTTTTGTAGGAAAGAACTGCTTGCACATCATTAGTTTGTGGTGAGCTGAGTGAGCTAAGCCTCATGGTATCCCAATCCTTGTCCAGGAACCACTTGATACAAAGATGGGATCATTTTGTTATTCACCAAAGTTTTTTGTATGTCTTCAGTGCCCTTTAAGGGACAGTCTGGCACTACCCCAAGACTAGGCACCCTGACTAAATACTGATTCGGCCAGCAGGGGCCCTGGGGAGGAGGTGGCTGTTTCAGAGAGTGTGTTGCAGCCTCTTCCCAGCACCTCTGAGCAGCACCAGGCAGGCAGACTGCAGGCAAACAGGGGCTCTAAGAGGGATGGAAGATCGGCGGCTTGCAGAGAGTCAATTACATGCACTCATAGTTACTGTTTGCAGGGGGTAGGCACCCTTGGAAAGATCCTACACCATATTCCTACTTAAGAAGAATAGAAAGGCTTTATACTTAGGTGATTCCGTGGCAGACCTTTGATTTCTGAAGGAAACACTTCACTAAGTCTCTTGTCTGTTGTGGGTGCTAGAATTTTCAAGGATAGTGAACCTTTAAGTGAATTTAGAGATCATTATTATAATACATAGATCTGTATAGCGTACTTTGCTATACAAAATATATACAATCTGCAAGCAGATGCAAGGCAAGTTTCTCACAACCCGACCTTCACCACCACATGCTGTATGGGATTTTGTGTGACTCTTGTCAGGTGTTGAAAGTTGCATCAAGTGTTCTGGGTCACTCAAAATTTGAGAGATTTTTCAGCCCGTTTTAGTGGTAGTTTTATAAGCTTTTAAGTTTTTTAAAGCTTTTTTATAGAATTGGGAAATCTATCCACATTTTTTGTTTAAGGGACTCCTACCTGCCTATTTCATCCAGTAGGACTAGTGCTTCAATTATCCTAAGAGGAAATGCTAACTAATGCTAATTCATTCTTTATTTGGAAGAAATGCAATCTCACTGGAATTCAGTCTATATGCAATTTCTCTGAATCATGACTTCAGAATTTTCTTGTGTGAGGTTCCTGTATTATAAGTTTGATTCAAAAAGAAATGTGGATTAAATATAGCCAGGGAGAATTAAAGACTTTGGACAGAGATAAATATCATGTTTTTCTGAATTTCCAAAGTGTTCCTGAAAGTATTTGAAGCCTTTCAAATGCAACTTTAATATGTCAGTCCAGGAGAAATACAGTAGTTTGGTCATAAGCTGCCTTATGCATTGTTCAAAGCAAAGGAAAGGTGTCTTTGTGTTTTAGAGACACTGCATATGGGCTGAAGCAGAGTCAGAATTCACCAACCATCAGGAACTGAAGTTTTAAGCCTCCTGTTTCCAAACCTAAGATGTCATGAAAATTCAGCAGACAGGGAGGTAGTGGAAGTGGGAAATAGCATTTCACCTCTGCAGCTTTGGGAGTAGGCTTTGACAAGTTCATGGCAGAAGAGTTTGTTTATCTGATCCTCTCAAAGTGTCCTGCTGGTGCAGACTCCCCCACAGACTTATTCACACTGTTTTGCTACAGTCAGTAACTTTCAGTCCACTGAGACTTTGGACTGGGACAGAAACAAAAGAGCTCAGGACTGAATCTGTAACAAGATGAGACAGGTCTCGGGTAGCAGGAAGTCCAGTCCAAGGACAGGGTCAGTCTGTGTGCAGTGGCTCAGCTGAGGCACAGGGTGCAGTGGGCTCTGAACTAGAGCAGTGAAAGTTTTAAGGACCTAAGCTGAGCTGCAGAACAGAACCAGTATCTGTTTCAGCTGGGCACCGCATCGAAACCACCCTTTCATTCATTTGCAATGGATGCAAGGTTTTAAATGTGAGTGCAGGGTGCCCCAGCTCCTGGATAGACTTACAGCAGACAGTGGCTCAACCTCTGCATGTGATTTACAGTATTCTGGGCCAAGAAACATAGCTGGTTTGCTGTTTGGATGTTAATCTGATGTCTTGGTCATCTGAGGGTTTCATGTGCAGTTGCCTGCAAGGCTCAGTCTTTAAACTGTGGCCACAACTTGTGCAGCCACTGCCATCTTTCCTTAGTTCAGTTCCCTGCTCTTCCTCCAAGCCTCTCTCAGCAATCCTGTGGTGGATACCACAGGCAAATCTTATTGCTCCCGACCTTTTTTGCTCCATTAGAATAAATATTCCTCTAAAGGCACTTCCTTCAGAGGAGCCTTCTCTCTGCAGTTGCCCTCAGCACTTGCAAAGTCTTCCCTCCTCACGCTTACTCACAGGACTTCCTTTTCTATCATTTCCTTTATTTGGGGGAACTCTAGCTGTTTCCCTCCAGGAGCACTCTGGGAAATGAGATGATAACCTCAGCCCTTCTTGAACCTTGAGCTTAGCTGGGGGAGGGTTGCAGGTTAAATTAACAGTCTGCAAAATATTTGAGGTTAAGGGCAGAGAGGCTGAGAACCAGTGAAATTTTCCTTCTCACCTGGGCTGTGTCCCTTTCCCCCATGCTGCTTGTAAAGCTTCAAGGGACCACAGCTTGCCTACTTTTTTCCAATTATTTTAATCCTTCGGTAGTGTTAAAAGGGGAAGCTTCTAATTAAAACTGGGGGTTTGCACCTGAGTTATCTTTCAAGGGCCAGCAGGATGCATTGTCAGAGAGGCAGCACATTCTGGGGGGAAGGCATTGCTGAGAAATGGTCTTACACAAGTGCAAGGCCTCTGGATTTCTCTTAGAGCACCAGTACTAAGGAAAGCTCTGCAGGATTACCAGCTGGTTAGGACATGCAAGTTAAAAGAAGTTTCTTTCCCTGCATGTGATCCACACTTAGAAAAGACAAAGAGCAGTCAACAGCCCATATTAGGGCATTGGGCCTTCTGCCTTGACTCTTTTGTATGCTAAGAGGTAGCGATTAGCACAATTCAAAGACAATCATGATGAAGGTGAAATAAGTAGTTTTGGAATATATCTTTTATATATCTAAGATGTCACCAAAAGCAGAGGAAGAGGGTGACTTATTGTGTGTTTTGTAGTTTCTGACAGCTGTCAGAAATGTATTTCATCTTCTGGAGGTGTAAGGGATAGCATTGTCTGTCTGGTGATACCCTGCAGCTCTTCGATATGCAATGTCATTTCTGGAGTGGTGTGAGGTCTGGAAGGAGTCTGGTATGACCTGACCTAATACTCTGCCCCCTTTTAAGGTCATGACCACAGTGCCACTGCTCTCAGGGGGCAGATACTGTGTCAGCATTTTATGATCCTTGATGCCCTGAGCAGTAGCCACCCCATCTGTCCAGGCTGTTCTTCTTTTGGGAGGCAGCCTCCACATGACTAATGCTGTCAAGAATCTGCCTGGAACAACATCAGACAAGCTGGAAGTGGCCTGATTTCTCCATGACTAAGGGTATATGTGAGGGAAGACTGCTCTGGTTACTTACTTGGCAGAAAAAGGCTTAACAGGTGGCGGTATCCAAATGTCCTTTATGACCACAGTGAATGACACGACAGTAGTTTTCTTGTGGCCTGTCTATCAATGGATTGTCACTTTTAAATGGTCAGTGAAAGGTAACTAAGAAAACAAACCACCTGACTGACACTTGCTATGTAGGGAAATTAGATAGCAGGCTGCAAATTAAAATTTCCTTTTCTTTGGCTTTCTGGATTGTTTCTTAATAAAGATTAAGGGGAGAATAAGTCTGTCATGTCATCCCTCTTACTCAGTTTTTTGAGAATATGGGGTAAGTATTTGTGTTCATAAAACAGAAGGATGATGGTTTAGGAGTGGTGCCAGCCGTGATCATGTGGAACTGCAACACACTACTGCTGAATGTCCCCCACAAGAATCTGAAATAGTTTATGAGAGTATGAGTTGTTAATGGCCCTATGATTAGGAGCCTGCCTTTGAGTTCAAGCACCACTTGTTTATTTGCAGCTGGAAGTTCCCAAGGTGTTGGTTGCCGCAGACATGAGAGAAGAAAGACACAGGCTGGTGAATCCAGGCCCACAAAAAATGGGAGCAGAGAGGGTTTTACTGAATCATTGAGAAACATCCTGCCTTAATTGATGACTCTCCTTCTTTCAGGCCACCACTATCATTATGTGAATACAGTCTAGTTCATATTTTTGCCATTAATATAAGAATTTGCTAATGAGGGTGATCAGCAGGAGGCAGGACAGCAGAGGAGATGGGGAAGTTTTTATCTGTAACTTGCCATTTCAAATCCAGTTCAGCTCAGCAGTGACTGGTGGTTGTTAGTGTCTTATATTTCTTGACAGGCCCTGCATGAAATAAATTAGCAAATCCTTCATTCAGTTGCCCCTCCGAAAAACTTCATCCATAACTGACACTAATTAGATGCCTTATAGTAGTCTTGCAGGGAGAGCAAAAACTGATCGAGTCTATGCTCTCATTTTCCCTCGAGTTAGCAACACCTTCAGACATAGGGTCCTTGCAGGTCAGGTTGGGTGTAGAATGGTGACCTGAGCAGTAGTCTGGAAGAGCTTATCCTGATGTAGAGTTAAATGAGATTTAGTTTTCCTGAGCGGCAGTGAGACTAGCATTGCTTGTAACACACCAAGGGTTTTGTTTGGGTAGACAGCTGGCAAGAGGTGCAGCCACCTACTACCGGTGCCAGCTCTCTGGGAGTCTGTTAATCCAAGAGTAAGTATGTAGATGGTGAGCCTCTCTCTCTTCTCCAGGAACCCATCTGGCTCAAAGTCTCAGCCAGACCAAAGGACCACTAAATATTTGTTCCATGGATGACGGTTACATGATTTCCAAAGGAGATGGGGATTTCCTATCAGGCCACATGAGTACAGACTCAGAGGCTGATAAGAATGCTGCCAGCTTTTGGTTCTTGGAGATTACTCAATGAAGTGTGGGGGAGTCCATCACCTTATAACTGAAAAGGTGGAAGTTTGGAGTTAGCTACCAGCATGTGAAGACCATCCTTTTTTTCCTTACAGACACATTTTTCCTCCTGCTTTAGCTTGGTGGTTTGCTTATTTCTTTAGTGTCTTTACAGTGCAACTGTAGGATCCCTTGGAAAGTGTCCCACTTACACACCTTTTCCCTAGGATATGAGTCCCTGGGGAGGCTTCCTGTAGACTGTTTGCTTAGACACCTGTGCACTATAATGTATGTCTAATTGAAATTGCATTAATGGTATGATTCCATTACAGCCGAGCAAGATGCTTGCTGCAAAAACACTCCCAGTGGGCCTTGAATCAGCTGCAATAGATAATTCATAAAGTACTGTGGATCTGCTCAAAGCTCCAGTGTTAAGTACAGGAGACGCAGGGCTATTCATTATTAACACGACATTATGCTTTTTGCTCAGCAAAAAGTGTAGGGCTGGGTTGAGCTAGGCTCTGTCGAAGGTGAGATTTGGGACTGTCAGTTTGACCAAGCTATTCCTCAGACACTGCCTCTAAGTCTGTGACAGCTTTTGAATTCTCTTTGAAAGGTAACACATCTCTGTTCTGCCATGGTATTCTAAATATTTTGTAGGTGCTCTTTAGATTTTCTTGCTTCACATCGTAACTTTTATGAAAAAACTGGGGGTGAAAAGAGCCAACAACTGCTTTGAGGTAGGCCTGATGCACGGCAGCATGTCAGGCTGCTCTGAATGCAGCCTCCAGTTAGTGCATACCTGATTCCTCTACTCACTTCCACATTTCTGCATGTATTTCCTAGTCTGCATCCTCCAGAAGCTTTTGCTATCACGAACATAGACTATCACTGTTCTTACAGCAAGAAAAGGGTGGAGAGAGGAATGGGTTTTTTTGCTATGACAGTAGGGTAGTGAAAGGATATTTACCTTAGCAGTGGCCATCTGGATTGGACTACAGTCCCACACTATCAAAGTGTCCAAGTGGGAGGAGGGGAAAAAGAACAGGTGGAAGAAAGAGGACATCATCTGCTTCTGAATCTTCAGCTTCCTGTTCCTCTTGCTGTCATTCTTTCTCCCCAGAGCCTGATGTCATCCATGCCTGGTCAACACTGCTCTCTTTGGCAGCTCCCCTCTCTGAAGCGGAGCCCCAGCTTCCCTTTGCGGGAAGTTCAAAAACACAGACACAGGCAGCACTTGCTAAAGAGTCAGAGAAAGGGAGAGAGATGAAAAAAAAAAGCACTAGAGGCAAATTTGCCCTCAAATCTCTTCTCTCCAGAACTCTGTAAGTGTGCCTGTTCTCCCGGCATTTTCTGTCATTATTCATTCTAGTGTCCTGTTCTTCAAGACAGCACTGGCAGGAGCTCTGCAAGTGAGTGTACTTTATTGAAGTGTATAAAGGTATATTAGCAACAAGAGCTGCTTCAGTTTGGAAATTAAAGCAAAATTCTCTGAAAAAATGACTTTCCAAAAAAGCTTTGCATGCCTTTGTGAGGATGTTCTGGGTTATTAACCCACTTCTCGATAGACTGTAGAAAACATTACATGTTTTAATCTTCCTAAGACAAGAACATTCTTTGCAAATTTCTCACCCTCTTGACCTCTTTGTAATTAGCTGTACTAGCAAGTCATTAGCAATTATTTTTACAACAAAACTTGAAGTCAGAAGTGGAGATTCAACATGACCTTCTGATTCTCCATTCATCTCTCTCCACTCCACATGTGTAGTTAGAGCTACCACCAATGTTTTTAGTAATGTTTTAATTTTAACTGTGCGTTTGTGAGGAGAAGAAGGGAGGGTTTTTGGCACTGAATCTTCCAAGTCTACGCAGAGCTTTGGGTATCTTGGCAGGAAGATGTGCATTTTTAAGGGGTCACAGATTGAAATTGTCAGCAGACAATTTGCCCTCTAAAAGAAGAAACTTAGAAAAAAGTTTTGAGGCTTTTAAAATGACTTTTTCTTTATAAATAGAATGAAAGTACAGGCTTCAGAACTTGAGAACTGTGATCAGACACACACCAGGAAGCATGGCCTTTTCAGTTATTTATTGAGTTGCATTTTTCATTTGTAGTGCTTGAGAATTGCTCTTTATGAACTTCTTCCTCCCACTGTCTCTTCTTCATCTGCCCTTTACACAGCTTGAATACTTGTGGGAGCAGCTGGATTAACAGCTCTAGAAACTTGTAGAGAGAAGGGAACATGTGCATTTGATGGCTCTAGCAGCTGAGAGTCGGATGCAAACTCCACTAGAAGTCATGGAAAAGAAGAAAGAATCAAAGTAGGGTCATAGGAACTGCAGTTAAGCACAGGGTTATCAAGACATACACCTGCATCTGCAGAACCCTCTCTGCTGGCCTCCTGACTCCCTCGGGGGATCACTAGGGAGCATGGCTCTATCTCTATTATATTGGCTATCTGATGTTGTCTGCTGCTTAGCTGGTCAGTTGGCAGCTTATCACTTTGGATTTTTTTTTAAGGTAATTGGTGGCTTTTGACATTCTGCATTGGTTCTTCACATAATCTATCAACACCAGTGGACTGAGCAGTAAAAAAATCTCTAAGAAGATCAATGTGGCTCTCCCTTACCACCTGTCCTTGAAAAAAGCCCAGATGGGCTACTATCAGCACAAATATGTTCAGAGGCATGTTCACTCCTCCTGCTGAATTGGTCATGTTTCCTCTCTCCCATTAAGGTGTGAACATGAACCAACAGGGAAAGAAAGCTTGACTGAGGGTCTGCCTGCAGCCCAGAATCCCACCCTGGGAAAATGTCAAACCACAGAACAGTTTGTCTTCCATTAGATCAAAAGCTGTAACTTCCAGAGGCTCACCTTGAAAAATGCCATCCAAATGCCTTTCTTTAAGTTTTTTGTTTTGTCTTGTTTGTTTGTTTTGTTTACAAAGCAGACTTGTCCAAGCAGCTCAAAGTTGCCATGAGATTCCTGTCAGGCCTGCTGCTACACAGCTGGGATCCTAGCAGTTCTGGTTGCTCTAGCTCCATCAGGGCTCCTTGGCTTCCAGGCTTTCTGCCAGGAAAATCTTTAGCATCCCAGCTGGAGCTAGGTTTGCCAGGCTCTCAATTCTGCCCATTGATCAGGTAGGCAGGAGAACCTGTGAGGAAACAGGCAGATTTCTGCCAGAAAATTCAATTAAGCAAGTACATTCCCATGAAATAGTTTGAGTCTGTTAAACTGGCATTTTTAAAATGGAAAACTCTTCTATCTGAACGCTTATGTCCAGCTTTGCTCATTAGTGCATCCATCCACGATCAAAAGGTAGGTTGTGATGGAGACCAGTAATTGAAATGCTTAAATCCCTTCCATCAAGAGCAGAACAGAGTAACACTTCAGTGTCTGGTTGCATTTTACCAGATTAATTTTTTCTGCAGATATTAAATCTTCCTGTTAGACAGGGATTACTGTTCCCATTAGCAGACAGAGACAGGACTGAGATAGGGCATGGAATAATGTGGTCTTTATAGAGAGTCAATGGAACCTCCACAGAAGCATGCAGTCCTGACAGTGCTTTTAGAAAAAAAGTCCCTTTCCTTTAAAGGTTCTTTGGGAAGACTTGTCAGGGCACTTAGATTTTTGAGGATTGTTTTGATGTGGTATTCAGAAAGAGTCTTGCCTCATGCCCTTTACTCAGGGCTGAAATTGCTTGTAACACACTTTCCATGTGAATCACATTTCCATAGTGACTCTCCTGTCTGATTCTCTCAGCTGTCTCTGTCATTGTTTGCTGTCTTTACTCCCTCCAGTGGAACTGGATCACACACTTTTTTGTGATAGGCCCAGGGCAAGAATTTGAATGGGAAACAGAAAAGATTGAGCAGGTAGTCCGTGTTGACAACCCACTCAGCACTTCTATCACTGGCTGATTTAAGTGCTTCTTGTGGCAACTACTGCTTTCCAGATTACAACTTTGAGAGATTTCTTAATCCATTTCATCCCGATAGATGGAACATTACATATGAAGTGGATGTAAGACATGGGAGGAAGGGCCTCAAACTAAATTGTATGTGTATAATGAAACTGGCTTTATTCTACTACTCAGATTTTGTGCTGCACCAGTTAACAGTGACATATTGATTCCTCATTGGTGCAGAGAACTGAGAGATTTTAGTGTTAAAAGCATCAAGACCCAGAACGTTGAAGATATATTTTAACAGGCTCAAAGGTAAAAGGCAAACTCTTCTCTGGGATTGCAAGCAGAGATGAAGAGTGGGACACCTTCATGATTTAACACCTTATGATTTTTACATCGATGCAAGCTGCTACCATTCTTACTTAGTATTATCTTACAGTCACTTTGTACTTGATGTAAATGACTGCTGACAACTGATAGGCACACCAGCTATCCAAGTATGAGGTTAGTAAGAGTGTGTAGGCAAGTAACAAAAGGTTCCCTTTGTTTTCTCCTGTCTGGAGGAGAGTAGAAGATGAATAGGGACAATTGATCTGCAAATAAAATCAGCCTCACTGAACATTTGCTATTGCTCCGTGAGGACAAAAATCAAAATGGGTTCTGTTGAGAATGAGGTTGATTATTTCTAATGGAGATTTATTGGCTAGTTACAAACACACAACTAGAAATCAAGGCATTTAGTTTAGTACAATTGCATTTTAATTTTGCCTTGCTGCATTTTAAGTGGTCTTTAAGTGGTGCATACATTCTGAGTTAGGTTGAATTTCCTAAATAGGACATATCACTCAATGCTTTTTAGCAACAAAGCAAAGTTCCTGTTTTGGGAACAGGACTCAGCAACATGTTCATAAAGCTTTATTATTCCTTCTAGAGAGAAGGGATAACCTTCCTTCCCACTTGCTGCTGTTCTTGTACCAAACGCTGAACAAAAATATTTTGCCACAATCTTTTTTTTTTTTTTTGCTTTTCCCTTTTTCCTGCTTACCTTCTAGGAGACTTGCTTTATAAACAATAATATAATAGGGCTGTGAGGCCTCATACACACAGAGATTGGTCCCAGTGAAGACTATCTCCTCCATATGGCAGCATATGTTTCTCTGCATTTCCTGATAGAGCAGCCCTCTCCCTGTGGCATTTAAGCTTGGTATAATTAGCTGTGTACAGAAGTAGAGTGTTGATAACATTTTGCTGGAAGAGTGCCATCAGCGTGACTGTTCTTGGTTGCCGTAAGTAACTCTGTCTGCAGAGAGCAGTCACTGCAGATCTGTGGGCTGCTCTTGCACACCCTGAGCTCTTCCATGATTTTATCATTACTGGTGCCTAGAGAGCAGTCCTTTGAGTTTTGAATGTTTAACAGGAGAGAGGTTCTGGCCTGTTTGTTTAGCTATGTATCTTCTTGACTGCAGTTTGACAGGATTAAGCCCAGCTGCAGATTGGCATCACAACTGGTCTGCTCCCTGTTCCAGCATACTTGCTCCCTGCTCTCTCCCAGCTTCTCTTGGCAGTACAAGAGTTGGGAAAAAAGGAAAAGTGAAAAAAAATCCATGAATATTTCTCCTTAAAAAGTTCAGTCCCTTGCAGCTCCCTGCTTTCCCTATAATCAAATTTCCTGTCTTTTTGTCATTCAATGCAGACAGAAACAGGGATTACAGAGGACCATGCAATAACTACCCAAAGTGAGATACGAAAATTAGATATATGCATGTGAAAATAAGCCTCTCGCAGAGAGTACCCACAAGCAGAGATTCAAAGAAGAATGCAGAAAATGTAGAGTCACCAATTATGTCTAGGGCAGGGCAATTTCCATTTTCCTGTAAGCAATTATAGGTTGGTTTATAGGATTATAGCATCTTTATCCATTTTATGCTGCTTACAATAACCTTGCATGTCCCATTATCTATGCAAGCATCCTGTAGACTTCTGTGATAATTATAGAAGTCAATCCCAACAGCTAATAATATGATGGTCAAAATATTTTCTGATCATAAATGTGCTGCTTTTGGCTTCCTATTTCTCAGTCTGTAAAATTTCCTTCTGTGCTTACACATTGCTCAGCTTTCAGCAAAGCTGCTGAGGCATGTCTGTAGCAGCTGTGGGGAAGGAGGGGAAGAGTCAGTCCTGAGTTCTGAACCCACAGGTCTCTGCAGCAGAGCACTGTGATGGTTTCCCTGATTATTCCCTTGCCAGTAGCCCTGAGTGCTGTGGCTGTGCTCCTCCTGAACCCAAGCTAATTCACAGCTTTGATGCCTCAGCATGCTGTGCTCTCATTTTTTCAGCTCCAAGGACATCATCCAAGGTGTGGGCTGGGTGTCACCATGCCCATGGTGCATTGATATCCTGCTTGTGGTCATGACAGACAGCCAAACAGCACCAGCTGAATGTTCTTTAGCAACAGAAGTAACGTCAGTTCTTCTATTCTGCAGATAGTAGGGCTGTATTATTTCACACACAGCCACAGCAGGCACCCTGCTCAACAGACAATCTTGTGCACTACGTTGTCATTGAATAATGCAGATGGATTTTCACAAGTAACAAAGGAGCCAGAACTTGAGACTGGGAAAGGAGTTCTCTCTATTCCCCTGCCTTCACTTGAAATATGTCAGGGCCTCCAAAAGAAAGCTAAAGACCCACACTGGTGGTTTCAACTCAGAAGGGCTCACTGAGGCTGAAGAAAGGAAGATTGCGTCCTTGAGGACCATGTAAAATCTATGCAAAATGTGTTTCATTATGCAAAGTGATACAGATTTTAGAACAGAGTCCTTAAATGTATTTTGCTGAGGTACTAGTGACAAAGACAACAGCAGCTCTTGTGTCTGTATGTGTACTGTCTGTACTGGAAGAGGCTTTTTTTGTGCTATGAGTTTTCTTGTGAGTTTAAAACAACCTGTGCATCACCCAAAATAATCTAGATAGTGTGTGGAAAGAGTGGCAGGGAGCATATGCTTACTTTTCTGTGTTTTATTTGAAGTCTAATCCTGGGGGAAGCATTTATTTTGGCACCTTGCTTGTCTTGAATTTGGAGAAGCTATTGGGTCAAATTTAAGTTTGTTCTCTGTTTGTTAACATCTTCTGAATAAATCAGCACCCAGGAAGAGCAAGTCTTATCGAATATTTTGTCTGTAGATGTAGATAAATTTGGCCTGACCTTCTGTGGTTTTGTAGTATTAATAATGGTTTCTTCTTTGCTGTGTGTGCAAATGTGAGTCTGACTGCCTCTGTTCTCTGTGGTAGGTACATTTGCTGGTGTTGTGTGTTAATCCTAGAGTTTCTGCAATTTTTTTTCCACTTTATTCCCCAGCCCTTTTGTAACTCTAGAAGCTGAGAAAATTAACTTTTAGAGAAAGTATGGCTGCAACCTCTATAACAACAGAACAGAAAAAATAGTTGAAAAGTATAAAATACTTCATTTTCTCAGAGGTTGTCAGTTCCTCAGAAAACCCTGGGGGTGCATAGAATTCTGCCATTTGTTAGCAAAATCACTAAAGAGATGCCGGGGATTTATGAAGCCAGAATAAAAAACCAATGTTTTGGGGGTGTGACGTTGTCTGGAAAGCTCAGGAAAGGCAAGGTCAAGTCCTCCATGTGTTCTGTGGCTGTGAAGCAGGAATGCTGGCTTTTCTGAAGCAAATTGGAAAAGCAGTCTGTGCCCCAGCTCCCACCCTCACTTGTGTTAATCTGGGCTGCTGGTGTCAAACAGCCACGAGTGCCCAGCCACACTTCCCTTCACTCTCCACTTCACTTCTCCAGCACTCTCTTCCCCACACAGCCTTGCCCCAGAGTGCAGGGGCAGTTGGGTTCCATCTGAGGCACATTCCTTGGTTACACCATGGCAGTCACAAAGAGATTTCCTGCTTTTCTGACCTGCAGTCTTGACAGGAAATACAGTGGAGGGAAAGATAAAAACAACAAGAGAGCAAGTGAGGTTTTCTCAAGCCAGGGCTTCTCTGCCTTGAATTGGTGCAGATAGAAGAATGGGAGGAAGCAGCCTTTGAGGGCTGCTGGAGAGGCAAGCTTCTATTAATAACCTTGTTTATGTGATCCCGAGGCATTGTTAGAGGAATTTCTGTAGGCTGCAAGTTTCTTCTCTTGTTGCTTAGGATTTACTCACCTCAGTTTTTTACTTTACTCCAAGCAGAGAAATTTTAGAGAGCACTTCTTTGGAAGAGACTTTATCCCCCCTTTCCCGTACAACCTTTGGTGTCCTCTAAATAGGCATGAAAATCCTCACATTGCCTCATACTTAAACCTAAAAGAGCTTCCCTTTTTAGCCACAGTCCCAGCTGAGAAGATTCCCTCCTTTCCGCTGCCGAGCGAAGAATGTTGGCATGTAATTGCAAAAGCCTTTCCGTGCCAGCTCTTCCCTCACCTGTGCTATTTGCTACCAGGGTTTCCTTTAAGCCCTCCCTATTTGTTCCCACCATAGCAAGCATTCAGACAGGAATTGTGGTTGTTTGTTCCACATCCTTGTGAACTGCCATTGTTTGAAGCAGCGTTTGGACAAAGGCTTGGAGAGTTAAAAAAGAGCATTCTGCCAAGTAACTTCTGGCAGTGCAGTAGAGCTGGAAAGAGCTGCTTTTAGATAGTGATACATACTGTTTAGTGGGATAGATTGTAAAGTAATGAGTCTGGGGCCTCTTTAGCCCTCTCAAAACAAGGCATCTGTGATAAACTACCCTGCTATCACTTTATTTCCCTTTTTCTGCTCTTTCCCCTTCTCAGAACAGTGATATATTCTACTGTTCAGATATATTCCACTGGGGATTACTCTGTATGCAAAAAAAAAAAAAAAAAAAAAAATTCAATTATACCCCATGGGGATGTTCTAAGCAAGTAACAGGGTGTCTCCAAATCACAGTTCCTGAGGAGTCTGTGAGTATCCCTTATATCTGCTGCTATCAGACCAATCCTTTCACACCAGAGAAAGAGGAGTTTTAACCCTTCCCAGCAAGTGACGGAGGGGATGCAGAGGTGCACAGCTGTACTTGAAATGAGCATCTGAGTTTGGTAAGAGGTCTGCAATCTTCAAACTGCTGCTGAAGAACTTTGAACACAGTTGAATGAGATGAAAAAGACATTTGTGCTGCTAGGATGGGAGAGCTCTTCTGCAGGGCTTGGATTTTTTGTTTTTAATCTTTGCTTTATATTTTATTGAGATATTTTCTGTATTAAATTAAATGGGCATCTGCATTAATTCAGATATGCAGCTTCCAGGAGAGGTCCCTCAGTCACAGGAGTTTCTGTCTGCATTAACATAGCTATGTTTAAAGTTAGGCCATCTCAGCAACTTTTAGAGAAATATACTGTATAATTTAACAGAGAACAGAAATGTCACAAAACAAAGAACTACAGTATGAGAGAGAAAGGAAGGAGAGAATTTTAAGAAAATCCTTTAAAATAATACATTTTCCCCAGAGTGAAATAGAGGAAAAACCCCACAGTATGCTCATAGCCCCAGCAAATATGTGAATTTGTGTCACTTTGAGGTCTGCTGGCAGCAGCTTCTCTTCAGTTTTGAAAAACTCAGAGATCCAAAGGCTGACACAGCTGTTTGAGAATGGAGGCAGGAGCATGTTTATAAGGACAAACATGTTATATTAAGTGCATCTGTTGTCTGGTGACCAGGCTTGTACCTGTGGTTTGGTGTAGTGGGAACAGTGAAATCCATGCAATGTGAACTGAAACCAGACCTACAAAGTTAGAATCATCTGCTAAAGCAATTTTTTTTTCTTTTTACCATGTGCCTTCAGCTGCAGCCAATGTGAAAGATTTCCAAAGGAAGACAAACATGTCTGAGTGCTGCCCTTGACTCAATGTAGTGGGTGGTTGGCAGATATCTCAGGAATTCTTCCATGATGATGCTTAAGATTATTTTAGAGTGCACCTGTAAAGATCTTGGATATCAGAAGTTTCATGTGTGCCCTCTCATGTGCCTCCTAGGAATCCCCCACATCCTAAAGGAATTGACTTTCTGAAAGGTTTACAAAAGAGCCCTTCCCATACAGCCTCTGCAGACCTCACCCAGAGCAACTATTCTGCTGGGGGGCGTGCTCTGTGCCTGGGCCCACAGGGAACCTCTAGGAAAATCCTGCCTTCCCCTGCTAGTAATGAGTAAGTGCTGGAGGCACTTTCCTGTATGTATTGATGCTATGTCCTTTGAAGCTGCAGTTCCCACAGTGTATAAAGGCTGTATCCCTCCCTTTGATGCCAAATGAAGGCTAGGGTCACTGTATTTGACCTCAGTAACTCAAGGTTTGAAATGGAACAAAAAAGAGTCAGTAACCACTCAAAGTAGCCCATAAGGTTTGATCTTGTGTAATGTAATACTCCATGACAAGAGCTTTGACTGTTGCCAGAGGAAAGAGTGTGACACAACATGGGCAATCTCAGTTCTTCACAACAGAGAACAGGGGCAAGCATAACTGTAGAGAGACTCAGTGATAAACATTTCCTCTTATCCCATCTGTAAATCCCTTCAATGTGATGAAATTGCCACTACAGGTCCAGTAGCAGAATGTGCAAAGCCATCTGGCAAAATTATAATGAGTAGGATTTTCTCCTTTGTGCAAAGAAAATGCCAATGCACCAAACTCCACAGTGTTTCCAAATTGTTTTACATGGGAGAGGGCTGTAAAGGGCTCCTTCTCCAGCTGCTGGTCTACTAACTAGCAGTGCTGACTTTCATTTCTTGAATAAATCATTCTCATCTGGGTGATGATGCTTCCCTGGACTGTGGCATGATGCCATCTCATTTTCCACAAGCCAGCCTGCAAACACAAAGGCTCTGGATTGCTGGCCAAGTGTTGAACAAGGAGAAAATCAGCAGGTCTAATGTTGAAATTATTGATATTATTTTAAAGCAGTCTTGTAAATACAGTGGAATTAGTCCTGTCATCTCAGTCAGAGCAATCAAAAGAATCATTAAAGTTTGATAAAGTTGAGTGATTAATCTTTTGCTGTAATATTTTCAAATAATTATCCTACTTAAGGTTTAAACTCCTTGATAGCGTAGAATCTAGGCAGATGTGAGAAGGGTGTAAGAGCCTGTCTGAAGCCCCTCATTTTCCATTCTGCCTTCCGATTGCCACGAGAAAGAATCCCTTCCCCCACTGCAGTTCCGGCTTAGAACAGGACACAGCGCAGGTGGAACCACTGAACCGTCATGCTGGCTGTTCCGAACAAGGCCTGGCAAGAACTTGGCAAGGACTTGGCAAAGACCTGACATGGAGCCAGCACGGGACAGCCTGATGCGCGGCCTGCTTCTCTTCTAATCTCCGTTCTTAAGCCGAATGAATTTTTGGGGTGACTCCCGTGGTCCTTCATTGAAGACCCCTCATCTGCCTCATTACCACTGTGACAAACAAAGAATGAGAACCCTCCTCCCAAGGACTGAGGCTGAGATCCCTACTATATGGAGGAGGGGAAATTGGTGGTCTGACCACTAATGACATGACCTGTTTCCCTTCAGTAATTTTAATGGACTTATTCTTCATTGTATTCGTCTTGCTTTGGTGGTTTCTGTGGACTCACCTGTTCCCGCGTGGCGATTACAATGGACTTTCATTGTTACACTTGTTCCCCCCTCTTTCCTCTGTGGACTATAACTGGATCCCCGAGTCAACCAGAACTTCAGAGACTCCCCCGACACGACAGACGGATCCCCATCGTCCGGACCACTGAGGATCTCGCCTGTGTTGGTAGCTATTCCCATACCCCTCTTCTCTCTCTCTCTCTCTATTCTTTTATCTCCTTTCTGATCCCCTCTATCGCATTTACTGTTTTGGCCCCTAATAAAGGTGCATTTGTTGTGATTAGCTGATAGTCCCTTGTTGTTTGCCTTTTTTGCACTTTTGGGATCGGTGAAAAGAACCATCACGACACCCCGCAATAAGCGGATCGTGACAAAGGGCTGAGAAACTCTGAATGCAGTGTTACTTTCTGCTACCTACTCTCTTCTAAACTTTGTACCTTTTATTCCTACTAATACTGTTTTGCTGTACTGAGAGTTACAGGCTCATTCTTGGTGAACGTGTTCAAGAAGCTGCAAAACCCAGATGAGTGCTTGGCCTAGATAGTCTAGTTGCTTGTCTCTGACAACCCCCCATCACACCATGCCTCCTTGTACCCTTCTGGTGGCAAACATCCAGTACTCAGGATTCCTGGGGGACACAGCAGCCCGGTCACATGCACAGTGATGCAAGGCACGGTGCTGCCCAGAGCCCTGCAGGTGTGGAAGCCAGCCCAGGGACACCTACCGCCTGGGAGAGGATATAGCTGTGCACCTCAGCTCTCTGGCACAGCACATGGTAACAGCCATTGTTGTAGTATATTCAATGGTTAGATGTTTCCAGAGCCTCAGGCTGCTGCTTTGCTTGGCTGAATTTCTCTTTGTGAATGTTTGCTTTTGAAAGAGATTTATTTAGAAGGGGGAAAATATGGCACAGATAACTGTGGTCACCAGAAGAAAGGAGTTTAAAGGCAGGTCCTTATTTCCATCAACATTAAAAAGACTCAGCAGGTTAGCTATTATATCTGTGTATTAAATAAAGGCATTCACTGTGAGCAGTGTGCACACTTACTTCAGTTCAGCTGATAGACACTCATTAAGCTGTAGCGACCATTTTACTTACAATTGTTTCTCCAAGCCCGAAATAAGAGTCTTGCAAACTGTGCTAATGCCACACCTTCCTTTCCCTGGCCTAGAAGGAAGGGCTAAGACACCAATTTATCAGAGACAGGACAAACAGCCTTGGCTAAAACCTGAGTTTAAAAAGTATGCCTTAAATCACAACTAGGCTTTTCAGCTTTTTCTCGACCCAAACAGGAATTGAGTTCATATGAAATTTTGCTCATGGGGTCAAAATGTACTTTCCAAGTTTTTCTCTCTGTGTTATACATAATCCTTGGTGATGAATCACTGGAAAATGTCCCCATGTCTATTTTCCTCTAATGGAGGCTTCCTCCAGAAGGAATCCCATGTACTTTTTCTGTGCCCAGGCTGAAATTACATTTGTTGTAAGATGAGCTTTTTAACGGTGGAAATTTTTACTGTTTACTAAGAAATGGCACCAGGCATCTTGATAAAGACTGAACAGTTTATCTTGTTCCTCAGCACCCAGAGTGAGCAAGAGACAGGCATATGCCCAGACCCTGGAGTACAAATCAGCATTGCAGTAATGACTCCAGCTACTTTGATAATGATTATAACACACAAGGGCTAAGAAGTGACTGAAGAGCAGGTGGAGTGGCTTGTTCAGACCCCATCTCAGCCATTCTGCTGTCTGCTGTCACTGAGGCACCAGCCTGGCTGGGTGTGATTAACCACTTATAGCTCTTTCTTCGCACTGATGGGAAGTGATTCAGAACTGCATTTCTCCCCTTTGAGTGAAATAGAGAAAGTGTGTGGAGAAAACAGGCACCGCCTTGTTTTATTTCCTGATGGCTCCACAAAAACTGAACTGCCTGTGAAAAATGTTCTACCAAGAATGAGGGAGGGAGGATTTGGCTTCAAATCATGCTGGAAAGGTGCTTTAAATCCTTAAACTAGATGGTCAGATATCTCTGTCTTAACCATGGCAGTAGAGACTCAAATATGAGGTATCTTTCTTTGAGAGCTGTGTATCCACTCTGCTATTCCATTATTGTCTAGTGTTGTATTGGACTGATAATGCAGGAAAAACACCATTCTCTTACATGGACCATGTGCTTGACCCTTAGCACCAGGCATCTTTCCAGTAGAATGGAAAATCCCTTTCTGGGGAAAACTCGTTCCTCAAATGTCAGACCTTTGTGTTAAGACAGAACTAAGAAACATCCATGCAGCTCACACAGAAATTAAGCAGCACTGAATTGCAGTTATCTAGCTTTCCAATGGTGAATTGCATCTGGTTTTGGAAAGCACTGCGTTCAGTGAAAATGGAAGTCTGTTAAGGCAGCCTCTGGATGCATGCATTTTTGTATTCCCAGTGCCTTAATGTTTGCCATTTCCCACATGGGGATGCTGACATGGCATTAACTTTCTGCAAACATTCCCTGAAATGGCAGTCTGGGGATGTTCAGCAAAAGGCTTAGTCTGGGTTATGGAACTGAGTGTGCTGTGCTCTGCTGCTTGAATCAGCAAGAGAAAGGTTTAGGTCCATTGTCCCCCCACAATTTTTTTTTTCACTTTGTGCAACATGTGACTCTGGCAACTATATGCAAAGTAAAAGCTTTCCAGAGCAGGTTTAGTGTTTTCTCTTTATTTTCAACTGTAGAAAAAAATCAGCAACAAGCAGCTGAATATGGTAGTCCAAGATTAAAACTTAGGATCAGCTTTTCAGTTCTTATTCTGTAAAGGGATTTGCTGGGTAGCTTGTACCCTTGTACCTTGATTTTCTCCTAGCAGCTCCCATAGTTCTGACATTGATGCTGTCCCAGCGTATTTTGCTTTCTTTTCTCTCACCAGGAGGCAGAACATTTTGTCAAATTGAGTTTTTTTTTTTTTTTACCTCAGTTGAGGAATAGGTAGAAAATGCAGAGTTGGAAGATTCAGCAGGAACAGCAGGCACCAAGCCTTTTCCTCCCTGATAAGCACGGTGAAAAGGAAGTAATCTTGACCCCATAGAAGAATGGTTCCATCATGAAAAGTGCCTGGAAATCCTTGGCCAAGCAGCAGCAGAAAGGTAACATAGAAACATTCCTGCTGTTCACTCAGAACTCCTTCCGGTGTGTTTGACTGGCTTTTTCAAAAAGCAGAGACAGCTCTGTGTGATGCTTGAGAATTTACTCGTACAATTCTACAAGAACAGAGCCAATTGTACTAGGAATTGCAGGCCTAATATTTATGTTCCAGGAATAGATGAGAAAAGAGAGTGCTTAGCAGCGCTCCCCATCCCTGCCTCTTCCTGTATCCTTAGCTTCCATATAGCATTGTCTGTTTATTTGACACAATCCAGAAAATGTAAACAGCTGGTTTAAAATTAGATAGAAAACCTCTAGGGGAATGATGAAATAGAAACATCATAGATGGCTGCACTTATGATGTATGTTCACTTAGTAAAAGAGGCACAAAGTTGAATGCAGTGGCTTGTTTATCACTCACTGATATGTGAATGTGAACAACTTGATGAAGTGACATGAGCATGATGTGCCACTTGCCAGCAATCTGCAGACTGCACCCTCCAGTGCCTCTGCCCAACAGAATGGAGTTTGGAGGTAGATGATCTTCTTTAAGGTCCAGCCCCACCCAAATAGTTGCGTGATTCTATAACTTTGGGAAAATAATTTATTGACAATTAAAATTTAAATTTAAATATTAATTTGGGTAGTGGAAAACAAAAAAAATACCAAACATTAAAGTAACACCTTCATCTGCTCTTGCTCAGGCTCATCTTCACTCTTTCAGTGAAGAAACTGAAGAAGCTGGTCCTGGGACTGAAGTGAAGTCTTGGTCATGAGGTTTTTGTGTGGGTTTTTTTCTTCATCCACTAACACTACCAGAGGCACCCTCACTGGTTGCTAGGTGATATTTTCATTATGTGGAGACATAATTTTTTGTGAGAAGTGGTCTGAGCACTGAACCTTTGAGAGAAAAAGCACGGGAACCTGTGTGCAGGAGATGATGAATCCAAGCAAAATAGGGTGGAGACAAGAGGAATAAGCCAGTATTATGAAGGGAATGATGACTGGCAAACTTTTCCCAAATTGCCTGTTAGCAAATGTGTAGGATGAACACGGGTGTTTGGATCTACTGAAGAAGAAGAAGATTGAAGATTTACTGACATCTGAACCTTGGATCCCTGGTGAGTACAGTTATCCTCTTACCCTTCTTCAATATCACTTCCTTTTAGCCTATTTTCAATCCACTCCTCCAAACCTATCACATCCCTGTAACCACCATGATTTCCTTGTCACGCCATGTCCTTGTCACTCTTATCTCTTAGATGGTGCTTCAGCTATAAGATAAGATCTCTGGGGTAAGAGGACATTGCTTTTATCAGTGTAATGCAGGGAAGGGTGGTACAATCCACAACTTAAAACTTCCAGAGGATGCAATGCTATAAAGACAAGACTGAATCCAAACTTCCTGGCATTCTGCATCTCCATATCCACTCACTGAGATCTACCACTCTAGTCCCAAAACACTTGTCATCTTCAACGGGAAATTAATAAAATCCAAATGTAGTTTCTAAATTCAAAGCTTATGGAAGAACAACACTAAGAAAGCAGCCTGCCAAGCTGTGACTGCGCAGATTATGAGGGAAGTGAACCTGGCCCCTTTGTAACTCCCTTATGCTTTTCTCTCCATCCAAACCCCAAAAATTTAATAGCACGTTTGTGGCAAGGAAATAGTAAATTACTTTTTTTTTCCACCCTGAGCTACAAGCTGCAGCAATCAGACCCCTGGGAATTCAGATTTCTTCTCCAACTCAACTGGAAGGATTAATGTAGCAGACTTGAGGGGGTTCCGCTTCAAATCCCAGCTCCCTTGCCTGCCTAATTACTTCCATGTGTATTTGTGCAAGGCTGCATGTTGTCTGGGGTCTGCAGGTGGCACAGTGACCTTTGGGCTAAAGGTGTGCTTTCCATACCTCACCATATGTTTCACGAATGAGCCAAGCAGTGAGAAAGCAATTGTAAGCATCCACAGCCAGGCAATCTCTCTCTGTACAGTGACTGATGGATCCTGTTCCTCTAGCCTCACTTCTCCTTTATGCTTTTACCAGCTGTGAAAGAAGAAGGAATTTCTGGCCTTAGTTTATAATGTTTAATTAAAAAGAAAACTTTCATGCAAAGATAGCTTGTTTCCAGAGCTTTGATGTTGGTGCCTGTGGGAAATGCATGAGTTGGAATTGCATTCTGGGAAACAAAATGCAAATGAGCAGCTTCAAGCATTCCTGTGAGTTTTTCAAATCTCAGAATCAGAAGAGACAGATCAATATATTTTTCCAGCAAATTCTGTTTGCTGGTGCACTTGTACTACTGATAGTACTGCTTTCTTCAGCTTTCTTAAAGGCCTTTCCAGAGGTCTCCTCAGCTATATATTAGTTTGTTCTCAGTGAAGCACCGTTGTGGGAGTGCTCTGTAGGGAATGTTGTGTTTGCAGGGAAAAAGAAGCAGCAGTGGGTGGAATTCTGCCGTAAGTGCTCCTAGGGATTACCCTGTCCCTGGGGAAGCATCTAGCTTTGCAATAATTTCCAGTTGTTCCTTACTTCTGGTGGGATTGGGTAGTGCAACAGAAATTCCTCTGGTTTTTGCCCTTTTTCATCTTTGGGAAGTCTTTTGGAAGGAAAAAAAAAAAAAAAAGAAAAAAAATGTGAGCATGTATTTTAGAGAATACGGAAAACCTGTCAAGGGCTTTTGGGGCAAAGGAAGTGGTTCAAAAGAATGGCTCATCTCAGAAGTTTGGAGTGCTGGCTACTGATTCCAGTGGGACAATTCACATCTACCACACAGGGATATGTATGTTATGCCTTTTAGGCAGCCTGGAATAGAAAACGTGATAACTTCTAATTTATGTTTTTCAGCAGTTTCTTCAAATGTATTCTGCTAAGATTTCTGGTCTAGCTTCACAGGATTTCTCTTTTCACAGTTTTGTTAAACTCACCTAAGGCATGTGTTATACATGAAAACAGATGTATAAAGGCTGTATAAAGGGAATATGTTCACTGCCTTTGACTCTTCCTGGAATTAATAGTGGCCCCTGGCTTGCCTCCTCCCTGCTGTTAGATTGCCTCCAAGAGGGATAAGGCTGAATGAGAAGGACTGCCCAGTAGGTCAGAGAGACTGCCCTCAGTGGGCATTGCCACAGGACATGGCTCAAGTGTCCTGCTCTCTGAATGACTGCATGGAGGAAGTCTTTTGAGACGGGCTGTACTAAAAAAGATTTTTTTTTTTCTTTCTTAGTGCCTTTGCAGCCCCAATGGCTACCTAGTTGCACAGCCCTGATTTGGAACTCCTGTGTGTGTCACTGGTCCTACAGCCTATCTCTAGAACATGTCCTCAGTGTACGACACAAGAGCTTGTCTTCAGGCAAATCACCATTCCTCCAGATCTGATGGCAGTGCTGTTTGAGCCCTCTCACACTTGCACTGTCTCTGATCCTCTTCTACCAGGCTTTCCCTGGGAACCACCCAAGGGAGTCTGCCTAAGATGTGCTGCCTGACTTAAGCCGTTCTCCATCTCTGTCCCAAAGAAAAAGGGCATTTCTGCTGGGGACTGCTGGGCACAGACAGCCCCTGGCTTCCCTCTGTGTCCATGTCCTGTGAGCTAGCAGGAATTGTGCCTGGTCTCTTCTGGCTAAAAGAAGGTGAGGCATGGGAGATGTGTCTGAATAGGTGTCAGGGGTGCCCAGGAATTTCTGACAACCTCGACTCAATGCTTGGTGTTAGAGGAGGGTTCCCAAACAAGTCTGTGCTGTTTATGATGGCAGTAATATGGGCAGCACCTGTGTCTGTGCCAATCTGCTAGCAAAGAAAACTCCCTTCTCCTCATCATAGCTGAGTTCTTCTTCTGGACAAGTCAGATGGGGAATCCCACTTTGATATGGGATTTCTTGTTGCTAGCATGCATCCTAGGACAGATATAGCTGACCAGTGGGCCCCAGAAATGGGAGCACTGGCAACTTTCCTGTGGTATAAAGGAAAAGTCTTCACATATAGAGTGGCTGAAGTGATTCAGAGCCTTCCAGTCAAGGGGCTGTGCTTTTTGCTCTGGTGATTTATATAAGTGCTTTAGGTAGTGGGGTTTGTCCATTCTGCATATGACAGTGTACTGCATCACCACTGTGCATGGGAAAAATTGAATGAGTCAAGGTTACACAAGCTTTCTTCCTAGGATTTCAGCTGAGGCATTCTTCCCCTTTCCTTTAGGGCTCACTGGTGGGGCCAGTGAGAAAACTGGCCCCAAAAGCACTGTGGAGGCACTGTAATGGTCTGTTTGATACAGGCCCAAATCAGTGATACTCTCTGCTCTGCAGGGTGTCAGGCTCCCCACTCCCCTTGCAGACCAGATGGGATCCTGATGATGCCCTGATTGTGTTTGTGGGTAGGCTGAACTGGAGGGAACATGAGCAGAGGACAGGGTCTGACGAGATTAGGGCTGTTTCAATCCATTTGTTTTCAAATGCACCTTGTTTGGTTTGGGCCATGTGGGGTTTGTTTGATAAAGGAAGAACCATACTAATTGAATTTGCTGGGTCAGTGGCAGTTCACCCGAGAGGGAGGGCAAGGACTCTGCTGAGGGATCTGCTACTAGACAGGAAACTGCACGAGCTTCGCTTTTCATCCTGGCAAAACTCATGGGTCTTATCCCCCAGTGAGCCTCACATAACACTGGGAAGCCCAAGACCTCAGAAACTCGCTGCATTATAAAGGCCTTTGCCTGATGCAGGAGTCTAAAATGAGCTCAGGTTGTGCCTCTGAACTGCTAGTCCAGTTTTGGTCATGAGAAAAGGACCAAAGCTGGCTGAAGAAAAGCTCCTTAGGCATTTCAGGGCCAGTCCCCTTCCCCTTGCAAACCTTAACAAAAGGAGTCTGGTGAGCAGCAGCAGCTCCCCTTCCAGACTCCCTTAGCACAAAGGCTCTGTATGCCTGCACTAGTTGTGAAGCAAGTGAGGAAGTGAATGGAAAAATCAGGCAAATAGGGAAGAAAAAAATAATTTGTCTCTACCACAGACTGGAGATTACTATGACTAAAAGCAACAAGTGATGCAAATCATTATTTAAAAAACCCAAACAAATGAGAATAGCATTTTTCATTTATCTGCTGGAAATTGCCACAGGCTATGTTCAAAGGCAAAATCTATAGCTCTGCGTGTGCATTCTAGTGGGGAATATTCCATCTGCCCCAGTAACCTTTCTTAATAGTCTCTACTGGCTTCAGGGGAGGCTGGCAGTGTTCACTGAGCACGGCTCTTGTCTGATGTGATTGCCCTACAAATGGGAGGCGAGTGGAGAAGCAACGGGGAGTCCCTAATTACTTCCACAGAATATAAATCCACGATGGTTTTGACAGCTTCTGGAGCTGAGGGCAGTATCCCACTGCCTGGCACACTTCCTGTCAGAGAACAGCTGGCTGTAGTCCCACCTTCATCAACAGCACCATCAACACCCCAGGAGGAAAGGGCAAAGCAGGAACATGTGAACAGCATGACACTTGATGGAGAAATTGCCTATTAGCTATAGCACTTCTGGCCTTATGGATTCTGAGGCTCTGACACTACCTGAGTTGCAGTGAATAGCTCTGCCTTTCCTACTTGGCCTGTGATTTGTGCTCAGTACCTAATGCTCCTGTGAAAGGCATGGCCTCACATGTGTTGAGAGGCTGTCTTGTTATTGTGCTATCACACCAGAACGTGAAGATGTCGGTCACCCATTTGTGAGGACTCAGCCTCATTAAAGCAGTGGATAAAATTAATCTTCAGGACAAATCCTGGAAAATGGCGTGTCATAAGCCTGTACTCCTTTTCCTCCTCCATAACTGCCCTTTATAGTCATCCTGCTAAAGGAAACAGGCTTTAATGAACATGCCTGATTGATGAGGAAACCCATTGTGAACAGAAAAACAACATTTCCTCCTGCCTGCTTCAGGAGCTGTTCCTCAGGTACACTGACATATTCCAGTGCAAATATACAGGTAGCAATAAATTGCTTTGCTGTAGTTTTATCTCGAGTTCAAGTAATACGTTATCACAAAGCATTTGTGTCACCTAATGGTGTCTGCAAGGCATTGTTGAGGCAAAACTGCAGAGTTATAAAATCATATAATAGTTTGGGTTGGAAGGGACATTAAAGATCATCTCATTCCAACCTCGCTGCCATGGGCAGAGATACCACCCACTAGACCAGGTTGCTCAAAGCCCCATCCCACCCATTGAACACTTCAATATGTGCAGCAAATGTAGCTGTATGTAATAGGCCAGTATCTATCACAGAATCATAGAATTGTTTAAAATGGAAAAGACTTTTAAAATCATCAAGTCCAAACAAGGCAGTGGAATCAGGCTGGTACCTCCAGTTTGGAGGGCACTTCAGTGCTGTCTCTAGGAGCTGTTTCCAGGTGATAGGATTAATGTTGCTGGAATGTGAAATCAGGGTGCTACAGAAAGAGGGTCTTGCCATTGTTCTGAAAAAATTATTTTAATGACATGTGCTCTCCAGTTACAAACAAGAATGCTCATGTCATCCATGTATGTAACTGATTTGTTGCCTTTTTTCCCTGTAATAAAGGATTATTGCTAAATTCACTGACCAAAATTAAACTGAACTACTGAATCCATGTAGCTTCTTGAATATGTACATAAATCTCATTCAGAATCACAGAGTGTGGGCACATCTCTAATGTAGTGAAGTTACTTTAGTCTTCTTCTAGTTACACAGAAATGCAGCTTTCTTCGAGCAAATCACAGTAGAACAGCAAAGCAGTGTTAAATGACACTCTGGCAGGAAGTAAAGAGGGTAATATTTCAGTGAAGGAAAATTGCAGGAAGTCAGTAGAATGTCTGTTATCTTAGCTGGAGCTGGCATTTGGCCTGGTTACTAAAGATAACACCTTTTTTTCCTCCAAGACTTGTCACTTGCTGCTTTATGACCAAGTATCTTGATTTACATCTCACTCAGAACACCTCCAGCTGCAGAGCATCACCAGTTCCTGGGGGTGACTCCAAGCTTCTCCACAGCAAACAGAAAGTTGAATTTTTCAGCCCCCAAGATGAGGGACTGGTGCGAGTCTGTTGTTTCCAGAGGCAAGAGAAGAGTAGCAGGAAGGAGTGCAACCATAATTGCAGGCTGAAGAGGTGAGCACAGGGAGCTGGGATTGCTTCAACCACTACTCCCAGACACCTGAGAGAGATCAGGTAGGTGAAGGCTGCATCTGTTCTGAATAACCTTGACTTCTGTCTGAGCAGCCACAGCCACAACCAGCCTGCCTTTGCAGAGTTCCCACAGAGACTAAGGAGGCATCATGGTGTCCCTGAGTACATTGCTGTCCTAGGCAGCTCTCTGTTTTCTTATTTCTGTGACTGGCATCATGCTCAAGTTGTGAATTCTCATCTGGCATAAAAGAAGACTCATCTGACTCATAGCAGTTGTTGAGATCTGGATTTATTTTCCAAGGCCTAGTCAATGCTAGAAACTCCTTGATTTCCAGGATCTAATGGGACTGCTATCCCCAAAGGACAAGTACAAAATGTGCACAATGATCAGTTGGATGCTTCTGATAATTTTAAACAAGAATAGTAAATAGTTAATTTTCTAAATTGTCGATTATAGAAGGAGGTGTATTTTGTGAAATGTACACTGCCTGTCATGCTGAGCACTAAGCAAATACCACTCTTGCTTCATAAATGGTTGATGCGGTTACCAGGAAAAGTTACTTGTCAAGGGACATGCATTTACTCTACAGCTTGGAAAGTAAAAAGGTTATATCTCCAGTTGATGTTCTTGTAAATCAATTTGTGACCAAGTCCCTGCTGACTTTGACAGGCTGTGATGTGAACCTGCAGCTTCCATTGGTTGCTGAGGGAAGTTGCCTCATTTCTAGCACAAAAATCTCTACTGACCTTGACAGCAACTGATCTTGGATGACTGATAACAAAGAGTTTAGAACTAGATGTTTTTTTATTTGTGTAGTTTTGTTCACACTCCTCTTCTGAACTCTTTTCCTAGTTTCCTTGAACTTCTCTCTCTCTCTCTGTTGCCAAAACGTCACGTGTGCATCTGGGAGGCTTTCCAGTTTTCAATTGCAGAAGTGGGTCAGTCCTCATCTGTGCACATTTACAGTCTTTAGCAGATGCCCAGGCACTCAGCACAGCACTGGGAGAACTTAAGCAGTGCTGTCACAGCCTGTTGCTCTCAGAGGTTCAGAGTATTGCCAGCCAGTATTAACTCTTACATTTGTTCTCTCTGACTGTCTGTCTACAGAAAGAGATCTTGTAATGATCGCCGAACTAAGAATGAATTATTAATTTGAGATGCTGAAGAAGATTTGTGTCAGAGCCCAGCTTTGGTTGGGTGACTTGCACAGAGCTTAAAAACGTCTCTAGCTCATCCCCCGGCCTCATTCTGCATTCTGTGCCATTTCTCTCACTGCCTCAGGGCAGAATGCTTCAGAAAGTTGTAGTGGGAATATTTTTATTCATCCTGTTACATGAAGTTAATCTCGTGTAGCAAAGCAGCTGTGTAATGTTTTGTATTAAATCTCATGTCTTCCCTTGGGTATGATTAAAATTCAGGTGAAGGGTTTCTTTAATTTTATTTTACTTCCCCCCTCCCAGGGCTCTCAAGGGGCCATTAGGCTTCATTCTTAATAGCTTGCCATCCCCTTGCCTCTGCTCATCCTGCTGCACACACAACTGCACTTGTCTGACTGATGAAGGGTGAAGGCTCTTTAGTGGCTTGTGCACATGCTGCACATTAGTGAAGACATTTCTAGCTCAGGTGAAGAGATGGCTGCTCCCTGGCACATGGAATAAAGCCTTGGTTGGCAAATTCTCTATTTGCTTGACTATAGCCCTGAAACACAGCAAATCCTACTTGGAAGGGGACCAGCTGCTCTACCAATACCCTGGGCTTCCCAAAACTATTGCTTCATTTCAGTGGCTGTTTCCAAGAAAGGCAGAATTTCCATGCTCATGGAAATTCTTCATGCATTTCTAACATGCATTTTTCTTGCAACAGAGGGATTTGCCCCCTTTTGTCAGTTTAGAGAGGAAAACCTCCTCTGACTTTTTGTGACCCCCATTCCTCTACTCATTCTCTGCTTTGTGTCTTTATCTGTAGAACCAAAACAAGACTGTCTGGAAGACAACATAGAGACCTGATTGTGAGGGAGGGTTATCACAGGGAAAGTAAAGAATTAAAGGGCTTCAGAGAACACAACAGGGCTGGAGATACTGAAAGAAAATGAGCCTAGAGAAGTGGAGATGAAAGCAGGAGAGTGAGATGTACAGAAAAGGAGGAAGATAGAAGTGTACAGGCTGGGTTGTATACTGCACAGAAGGAGCTAACCTGAGGGCTTGCACCAGGTTTCTTCCACTCTGCACCTCTTCTAGAGCAACTGGAATCATCTTAAAAGCAGTGCTGCAGAAGTGGTTTGGGCAAACTCTTGTTTGCCTCTAAATTCCCTAGTCTTGACTCTGCTGTACAGGATTTCAGGAAAATCCGGTTAACAATTTCTTCTTATAGCCTTTAACTTTCACAACCATGTCTGCAATTTGGCATCACAGCCAGGAGGATCAGAAAGTGCCAAAACAAGGATGAAAGGTTGCACAGAGGGCCTGGTTACAACAAGAGGGAAGTGCAGGAAACTTTAGAGCCTTTGCCAGACTTTCCACAATTTTCTGGTTTCAGGAGCTTGATGGATTCAACCGTTTAGTGGACTGTAAGTCTACAGGAACAGTCTTGGTGATCTTTCAAACAGAATCTGGATTCTGGGTCCTTCACTGAGGGTAGCTCAGAATACAGGAATCAAGAAGGTGGTTCTTTCCTCTTGCTTTGTAAGCTTTTGTGATGTATGTACAATAAGTTAAATGCAGTAGGTGGCTAAGGGCTACTTAGTTAAGACAATGTGTCCTTGGCATTTTTTCATTGAAATCAGTCCAGTAAAACCAGGGGTGAAATTAGCTCCAACATTTAATAAATCCAGAGTTTATCTCTTCCTGATAGGAAACAGCAGCTAATAACTCACAATGTTGTTTAAAACATTCAGAGCAGGAATCAGTCAGATAAGTGACTCCCATAGTTCCAACCTGTGTTCCATGGTGGTCTACAAAAATCCATATTTTTAAGCTGCAAAATAACATTATTTGTATAGCAGTTGTTCTGACTAATGAACGTCTAGCCAATGAAAGGATTTGCATCTTCAGATAAAGAAAATTCACATTTGAAGTAAATGACAGAGGTGCAATCAAGTTTTGATCACAGGTTAGGAGCCCTAAATTCTAATACATCTAATCCTACTGCCCACTTGGCAAAATCACTGCATATTCCTGGCATTCATTTGCTCTCACTTGTAAAAACGGAAGGCTCATTAATTAGTGCCTGGTGAAGGGTTCACAAGGACCATTAATTTTATGACTACATTTTTAAAAATAACTAAGCTTGCCCTAGTACTGAGCCAGCCTCAATCCCACTATACAGCATTCAGGAATTTCACAGCTCCCATGGCTGCTCTGTTCACTTACCAGTTCCCTTTTGTTGACAGAAGACCAGGGCTGCCTTACACACCAATGCACAAAAGGACTCTTGAGCTCAAGGGAAAAAGAAGCAAAACTTGTGCAGTTTTGTTCCTGCCTTCACTGTGTGTATGCTTGGAAGGGGTGTGAATGACAAGTGAAAAGAGGTCTGCAGAGAAGTACTATCTTTTATTACAGAAAGTAGCATATCTGAGAACAACAACGGAATCCTCAGGAAACAAAAGAAAGCTGTGTAGTTTTTGACAACTATCCCAATGAGGTTATAGTAGCATCACCATCCAATCATTGCTTTGTGGACTTGTCAGGATATGTCATCTCCATTTGTCACTAGAGATTGGTTCAGATCTGGAAAGCTACATCCCACTTCGGGCACTGAATTTGATAATGAAAAATTCTGGGATCATGAGTGATGTCCAGCAACCTTCACACCAGGAAAATTATCTGTCACCACTCCAAGTCATGTATTTTACAGCCTTTCTGAAGTCATTTTACACGGCCATGAATGTTCATCCCAGTGTTTAGGCATTGGACAGTTCAATTTTCTGGATGTAATAACATTCTATTTTTTGTGATACTGGGAAAAACATTAGGTCCTCCCATGCCCAAGGTCATTATTTCAGCAGTCTCTCAGCTAACCTGGTAGTGCCCATGTAAACTGAATTCTGCAGAATGGGGATTAGTTGCTAACAGAACCCCATGCTACCTCCTTCCACCTAAGGAGGGGGATGCCTGCTTTGGAGTTCTGATGATGTGCCGTTTCATTTTTCTCCTTAACCACATTACATGTGCTTTAGCAGAATTTACTGAGATAAGACCTTCTCCCAGTTCCAAGGGGAGCTATCACCACTTTTCTAGCTAGGGATCCCTTTCTACATATAGGCATTGGAATCCTTTTCTTCAGTTGGCTCTCTGGAGGGAGTCATTTGGGGAGAAGGGAAGCAGTGAAATAGTTTGATGAATGGCATTGTCTTACATCCCCCAGGAGGATTCCATATGTTTTTAGCAGATGTTTAACATGTTATGGCAACCCAACTGGCTGTGTTGAAACAAATTGCAGGGTGACCATCTAACTGTTGTCAGAAGTGAAGTTTTCAACACTTCCAGCTCCCCCCTGGCAGTTTCTGTTTTTTTCTGTAGATACCTGTGAACTACATACCACATTTTTGACAGAAAAATTGTGAAGAACTTTAACTGTCCAGTAAGGTATTATTTAATTGGAACATCTCAAGGAACAATAAACCCTGAAGCTATGTTTGTTAGTTTTCCTATATTTTCTTCTTTTTTAAAGGAGAAAGGTGCTTTGCAAAATCTTATGAGAATAAAAATAGCTTCACGAGTTTAGTGTCATCTGGAGTTTTAAAAATGCATTTGAGCCTCCTCCCTTTGTGTTATAAGAGATATGCAAATGCCAAGAAGAGTCAAAACATTTGAGGATAGATATTTGTATGAGTAAGGCATTTGTCTGTGATCCAGGATCTCCTAGCTCATGTCCTGGAGCTGACACAGACCTCTAATACTTCTTCAGCATTCATTCTTCATGCTTCAATTTCCCTTTTGTAAATGGGCATAACTGTTCCTCTGTATTTGTCTCTCGTCATATTTATACATGTAAAGAACTGCAAGGGTCCTGGTACAAAGGGGATCTCCATTTTGCTTTTTCTTTCTTAGTGAAAATTACTAAAAAGTCTGTGAGAAACAGAGTTAGTTTCCATAAAGGTTTCAAGGAGTACAGAAAAATCTCAGCTGTAGATTTCAGAGGAAATGTGAATGCTGAGAATTTTCTCAAAATATATGTAGTTGGAAATCTTGATGTTTTGGTTTAATCTCCATTTCAGAAAACTTCTGGGGGGAAAAAACAAACATGCAAGAGGATATTTTCTGTTTGTTTGTTTTGTTTTTTGTTGGTTTTTTTTTTTTTTTTTCCCCAGTAATATACAGCTTACCTGCTAGCTGTGGAAATGGCTGTCATCTTAAATATGTTCATTTTGCCTTTAAAGGCCTTCAATGCTACATATTAAAATTATTACAAAGAATTCTCTTAATTGAGATTTTTCTGGGCAGAGTCCAAGGGTTTGTTCAGTCATTGCTGCTACAGTTTTGGGTTTAGGCACTGCTGCAAGTTCCTTTGTGTAGTCTTACAACTTCAAAGACAAGGAAAGAGGGAGGTGAGCATGAAAGCTTTTAGGAAAATTATGTCTACCTATTTGAGTATCTCAGTGAGCATAAAGTGTTGTTCATGGGTTGGATAATCTTAAGAATAGCATGTCTCTTGCCCTGGAAGCCTGCTTCCAATCTTGTGGTCTGTGGGTCAGAAAGACATGAGGAGGTGATATATGAAATAATGACAAAACATGCCTTTTCACTTCAGGAAAACATGCATGTATGTTACCATGTGATCAAGTGAATATGAAAACAAAGCTGGGAAAAATAAATCTGTAAATGAATATTCAAAATGCAGCTTAGTTCTTGATTTAAGAAACAAAAACAACATGGCAAAGGGAGGGCCTGTGATTTTTTTTTTCTCCAAAATGTTAGCTGTTGCTTGGATGAAAATGATTGGGAAATGCTGATATTGACAAAGAAACCAACTCATAAACAATTTAGCTTCAGTTTTCCCAGCTGGGAAAGCAAAAGCTGGGTTGAAAAATACACTAGCAAGGTTTTAATTATGATTTTAATACTGAAGCTTGAACAAACCTCTCTCTACCAGTACATCAACTGCCCCCTCATGCTGTTTTCCCAAGCCTGGTGGAGGGGTCCTGGAAAAGCAGTCTGATAGCAGATGAGAGAACATACTGATCAGTGTAACTTCAGTCAGCACTATAAATGCTTGACATTTCGGAAAAACAAGATCTCTTTGCTGTCTTCTTCATCTGGGAGCAGGTGATCAGGTTCAGTCAGTCAATTTGTCATCCTAAGCTCTTTGTGGCTGAGACCTTGTTTGTTTTGTGCTTTCAAAAGTGCCATTCAGTTTCATGGCAGAGTTAATAACACTGTGTGATTTCTACTGAGCACAGATTGCTTCTGGAATGTGCTATGGTTATCTGGAAATAGATTGCTATTCAGGTTCCAGCATGCAGATGCCAGAGAGTTTCCTTCTGCCCATCTGTCTAGGCAATGAGCTGGGCTGTTTGTCAGTCCAGCTCTAGGAATCACAGCCAAGCTGGACTGGGATTGTATTCCTGCTTTATCTGCCTTCACAGCAAATTGAGAAAGGCATTAGTAGAAATACTGAGAGAGAATAATAGGAAAAGAAAGATAGCAGTCTGAAGGCAAAGAAAGCAGGAGGAAAGCTGGGGAGGCCAGGGAAGGAAGGAACAGGGAAACTGTGAAGTTGAGAATCAGATATGAAGTGTAGGCAAGAAAACTTCCATAAGTAATGGGTGAATTCTGTGGAGTGAAATTTTTCTCAAAATCCGTACAGTTACACCTATGAGGAACCTACCATTTGTTCATGGTTTCCCAATATTGCAGTTTCTGCTTCTGAAAACTCAAGCCTATCAGATGTGTAACAAGAGGCTATTTGGATTGTGATACATATGATGTAATATTCAAGAGACAGACTCTTCAGACAGTGAGAGGGCTGCAGCTCTAGGCCTTTCTGAAATGGGAGAAAGTGGCTTTAGTGTTCTGGGCTAAATCATGGAACTCTTTTCTTGTTCTGATTTCAAGTAAATAACCTATTTATAAGAAAACAAGTAAAATAGCCCTCTCACATGTTGATCTGTCATAAAATTGGCTTTATTCAAGGTTGCTGTTATGCTTTAAGTTCACAGAGGATATACTATATTCTTTACACATAACAAAGAATGTAAACCTCAGCTTTAAATGCAAAACTCAATTCAGTGCTGGCTGGGATTCACAAAGCAATTCCTTCATGATGGTGAAAGCACTATGAACTTGGGAAGCTAATTTTCAATAGTGGCCCCTTAAATTGCACAGTTGAGCATGTAAGAGCACTATTGTGTCTATGCTAGCATGTGGAAGATTTGAAAGCTGGGGTCACATATAGTTGACTTTTGTTCATTTACAAAACAGTTTCATAGAATCAGGATGGAAAACAGAAAACACATACAAGTCTTTGGATACATTACCCTGCACTTTTTTTCCCCAAAATATCAGAATAATGATGTCACTGGAGGGGAAAGGGGTGGCAGTTGTTGGAAAAAATGCCAAGAGTGTCCCTGATGAGGAGGGGATCTTGTCTGTAGAATCTGGGGCTGTTTAAAATGGTGGTGTTTCCATCAGGACTAAGCCCAGTCAGTTTATTGGAAACCCTCCACCTGAGATCTGTGCATTAGGCCCTAAAACAAGGGTAAGTGTTGGGCAGCCAGACAGATACACACACTCTTTCATGGTTTATTCACTGGTAAGGCAAAATTGCTTGGCATGTGGGGTCCTGCAACAGTCCTGGACAATGCAGGGGTACACATGTGAGATTGTTACTGAGGGTGCAGGGGGAGGACCAATGCACCCAGTTTGGCAGGTCTGTAGAGCAAAAATGTAATCTTTGCCTGAAAGAGCTATGATCCGCTGCTTAAAGGGCATGACAAGCCAGCCTCCTGGAAAATAGCACTGTGAGTCCTTTGCAAAGGAATCAAATAAGGAACAAGGCTATTACCTCGTGTCAAACTGTGTCTAATAAAGAAATGGAAATCCCCTACTCTGCCACAAAGACCAAGCAGAGCTAGGATCATGCTGTGTGACACAAATAAATGAATAGCAAAACAGAAATGTAAAAACATGGGCCCGAACATTACCAGAAAATATCAGACCCTGAAATGATTGCCTGTCTTAAGCAATAGACTATAACAAAACATATGCTTCAAATACAGTCTGGTTGTGTAATCTAGTTTTGCTATTACACAGAAATAGATTTGGGACCGTAACTGTTAAATTCTATGTGTATCTCCTTATTTTTATTTCACAGCAGGAAATAAAAGAAAGCCACCGCCAACAAATATCTGCACCTGGGGAGCCTTGTAACTGTTCATTACCAGATATATGGGGCATTAGCAGAGATTATACAGAGATGCTGGCACATGCATTTTTCCTTTTCTTTGCACTGTTAGACATTCCTGTTCTTGTCTCTTGTTCTTCTACTAAGCTTTGAGGGTCCAAATCTGCATCCCCTGTCTTGCAAAGCAGCATGAAATAAGCAGGACTTCTTATCAGCACCAGGACACATCTGTGTATCACTTGCATGATCTGGCCCTTGTGGGATTGATCTCTCTGTTTTTATATAAGGACGTAATGTCCAATTTACTAAAGCCCAGTTTACTAATCCTGTGCTATTGATTGTTACTGAGAGTAACAGGGTTACTTCTGCACTCTTTTTACTCTCTCCGTTTCTTTTGCTCCAACCCAGTAAGGACTTTCTAAGTATTAGGAACAGTGAAGAGTAGTTTTCCTAGGAGTAATTGAAATGAACCCCCTTGTGGATTCCCTTGTCAGATGCTGTTGGGCTTGAAATACAGTCACTCTATGTGCAAGAACAGTAAAAAAGATGACCTCTTCTAGAGAGTTATCTATTTCTATAGAATTTGTAGCTGTCAAATGCTATTGAAATTTTTAAACAGGCTCAGAAGTTATTGGTATGCACACTCCACACAACGGCACAAGCCTTATTTCCCTAGGCTTTTCCCATGTTGCAAACATGGGCTCTTCCTTTGGTTTGGTATGCATTTTGGAAAGGCTTCCCAGTTCCTCAGTGTCATCCTTTGAAGTTTTTCCATCAGATGTTCGAAGGCACTTCAGCAGCTCTCACTGAGGTACCGGTCAACGAGTGGCCTCTCTCCCACTTCCCTATCTCCTCCTTTTGCGTCCCAAGGATCCCTCCGTTGCATCAGAAGCCAATTGGGTGTTACCGGGGTCACCCTGCAGACGAGGAGTAGGCAGCTCTCCTTCCCACCGGTGCCTGCTGCGAGCTCAGCGGACTCAGGGCTGCTCTCGGGTCCCAGGTTAAGCTGCCCCTGGGCCGCCCTTGCTGGGCTGCAATTCCCGCACCCCGAACGGCCGAGGCACGGTACGGGAGAGACGAGTCACCCCGGGCTGCCCTTGGCGGCTCCTGCCGAGGGCACCCGGGTAGTTTTCTGGCGAAGGAGAAGGCAGACGAGAGGCACCGGCAGCGAGGCGAGAGCGGCGGAGCGCGGGCAGAGGCGCGCCCAGCCGGAGGGGCCGGGGGGCCGGGGCCGGGCCGAGCCGGGCCGGGCCGGGCGGGGGCGGAGGAGGGGGCACGGCCGGGAGGTGGAGCCGGCTGCTCTGGCGGCTCCGGCGCTCCGCGGCTGCCGGGCACGGGGCGCGCACGGCAGTGGGAATCCAGCGCCGCCGGGAGCCGCCGCCGCTCGGTCCTCCCGGTCCGTGCCCGGGAGCCGCCGCCGCGGGAGCTGCCGCAGGAGCCGCCAGGTAACGGGCGGGGCTCCCCCCTCGCTGTCCGGCTGGGCGCGCAGCCCTTCCGTGGCCGGCGCTGCTGCTCCGGCTCGGCACCCAGCGCCCTGCCGCTGCCCCGGGACGCTCGGGGGTGCCGGCAGGGACATCGCGGGGGCTGCTCGCCCACCGCGCCGCTGCGCTGTTCCCTCAGGGAGGGGAGGGTGTGCGGGAGGGCCGTGACTCCCCGGGCTGCTGGGCGTGCAAGTTTGTGGGGCTGAGAAGCCAGCCCGCCCGCCAGCACGGGAACTGGGGGAGGGCGCCCCGGCTGCCTCAGCCAGCTGAACTGGCCCCGCTGGTAGCACCTCTCCGGAGTCGGGCCTCGGGAGCGTCTTCGGGAGCCTCAGAGCCTGTCCTCGGTATTTCTGTATTCCGTTACCTCCGGCCGACACCCCTCCCGCCGGGATCCCTCTTACCGTAAAGACGAGCGGAGGAGCCGGGAGGCTGTGCCCGGAGCGCCCTGCACTGCGTCTGTCGCGTGTTGGGGTGTGCCACCACCCCTGAAATTCAGATGAGGAAGGTCGGACAGTTACCCGTGTTTTTTACTTCAGCCCGGGCTGGGAGGAATTTTCTCTTTCACACTTTGCTCATCTTCCATCCCGCTACCCTGGGTCAATGCCCGCTCTTTAGTAGAGATTTGTAGCTGCAGCAACATGTTAGCGAGGTACCACATGGGGATTTTGTAAGCTGAACTGGGCACTTCAAGATTCATCGTAGCTTTTCTATTTAAAGGTTATAGTGACTGAGTAAATAGAATTTTCTTGTGTGTTGTACTTGGGTGGTTTTCTGTGAAGTATGTTTGATAAATAATATTTTTTTTTTCTAGCATTTCTCTCAGCAATTAGTAAGCTCGGCCTGATTACTGCTTTTATTTCTATAATAAGAGCAAATTTGGACACAGTTAACAGACTCTAGGCACATAATTCACTGAATCGCCAGTGGCTACCAAAGCTGGTTGGGCAAAAGTGTGCTGGAGATGGTTGCGTGCCTGACAGGGTATATGTTAATTCTGACCATCGGCTCGCCTTGGACTTTTGCTAGTGGGTAAAAAGTTGGAGTTGTTAAAGAGTTGTCTTAATTCAATAGGATATATGCAAGTGTTTGATGGATTCTACCAGCAAAATGCTTATTTTGATATTCAGTGGTTTTTGTAAGGAGCAGTAGTTGTTCTGTCACAAAAGTATAGAAACGGAGCAAATGGTAAGGATGTCACTTGGAGAAATTGGTACATTCTTTATTTTTTTCATAGTTTGGGGGGAATCTTTCAAATTCGACTGTATAGCATAATGTACAGACGCGCTTCTTTATAATCTGCTTTCACTGAAGTATTTTTATGGTATGTTAAAATGATTCGAATGTCTGGTCCTCCTTGGAAGGCAGTTAATGTTTCTGTATTTGTTGTGGCCGAGGTACAGCTTTTGTTGGCGCAAGCTGAAATACCATGTGATACAGTTGCCACGAATTCAAGTGTAACGGGTGAGGAGAAAGGAAGAGCCTTAACTTCTCTGAGATGTTGCAGACTGCCAGCAAAATCCACACAAAATTTCCACCCTTTCTGCAAGGCAGACCAGTCCCACAATCGCTCGGCTCCCCGCGTTGTGTGTTTAACCCTGTGAGACGCGCAGGTGAACGAGGAGTTACTCCTTGCGAAAGGGGCGGATGGCAGAGCCCGCGGGGGACGGGGCCGCGGTGGGAGCCGGGGCTCAGCGGCGCCCCGGGCAGCCGCGGCTTGCCGGGCTGGGGCCGGGGCCAGGGCTGGGGCGGCTCCAGCGGAGGGCTCGGGTGGGTGATGCTGGTGCTTTCCACGAGAGGGCTTTCTCTCTGTGCCGTGTCAGCGCCGGAGCGCCGGCCGCCCCTCCGCTCGCTCCTCGATACGGAGGAGCAGGATGGGCTTGGGGGTGGTTTGCGCTCACGGGGTGTTTCAGATTTCCTTTGTAAATTATGGGGAAATCCCTTTATTGCCCCTGAGGTGTAAGGATAAGGCATCCTGGGAAGAGCACCAGTCTTCAGTTTCCAGGCTTCCTTAAAACTCAGAACGATCCCAACAACTTAATTTCCCCACAGTGGAAACCGAGAAGAGGCTGAATGTGTGTCTCACAAAAGAGGAGAGGGGATAGAGTGATTGCATCCTCGCCGCAGATGATGGCAACGAAGTACTCTATCCTGGCGTGATCTCATTTTTGGCTGCTTTAACATGTATTATACTTCTCAGGGTGGGGCTGGGCGAAAGGGAAACGGGAATCATTGTGCGAGTATGAAAATGCTATCTGTAAGTCCTTTGCCAAGCTGTCTGTGTGTTATTTCAAATAATTTCACACGCACAGCGTTGCAGGTCTGTTTTAAAAGGCAGAAACTGTGTCTGTAACTGGTAATAATATTGCAGTTCATAAAACATGAGAAACATCTGTTACTGTGACTTCAATTTGTTTCTCTCTCCTTGGAATAACCGAGTTGACAGCTCAGTCAGGTTTAATGTCCTGTGCTAAACCTTTGGTCGTGTGTCCCACGGCTAATTGTGACTCACAGAATCAATAAACCCAGCTCCTGCTTCTCTGCAGCGACTCAGCAGGAGAGTGGGAAGGGCTTCAAATCACAACAGCAGATGATGGGGGAAATATTTGGGTTTTTGCAAAGCTAGGCCTATCTTGTGCCCTTGCCTCTTTCAGTGCAGCAGAACCGGCTGGGGTCTCACTATTAGGGCTGAGTAAGTGAGGGAGATGGTCTGCACTGCTGTAGGGGCAGTATTTTCCCTCATAGCACCTTTTGTCTTGCCTTAATCTATCCCAGGTTGAATATTGTAGGCAGTTGAAGCAGAGCCATCTCATGCTTTGATGTGTGTTTATTTGCTTTAGCATCTCATTGCCTTGCCATTTTTTTTTTTTAAAGTTGGGTTGCTCTCTTTCCACCCCACCTCCCCAAACAAAAAGAATTAGAACAGAGGCAAAATGTGAATGAAGTGACTTTGTAGTTTTTGTGAATGGGTTTTCTTGCATTGCCCCTGCCTTCCTTACTGCCTTCTGTAAGATCATTTCATAATTGAAATATTATGACTGTGCTTGTGGTAGCCCTTCACTCGTGGCAAGGATCCTAATTTGACGTCAATGAAAAAAATAGAAGTTTCTGGCATAAGGGCAGATGACATTTCATCAGCTAGTGCATGCCCATTTTTTTTAAACCACAGTGCTAAGACCATATGGACAGATAATGAGTTTAAGCTGATAAACAGCTTACAGATTTGCCCAGCTAAAGGACTTTCCTCCTAGAAAACACATTTTCCTTTAAAATAAATAATGAAGTTCCTGTGTTTTTATTTAATTATCTTGAATCCTGTCTGTTCTCACCAGGCTGCAGGAAAACAGGCACAACTGCTCTGGGGACAGAAGCTACTGGATTTATGGGTCTGTAGGTCCTAGAGGAGAGGAAGGACTTGAAAAGAAAAGTTCAGATGCTACAAAATTGAGGCTTAAGGGGCCTAAGGTATCTAAAAAAAGCAGATGGTGGTTCAGGTTGTATTTAGAGAGTTTCCTGAGGTAGTGCATAGTTCTTAACATCTTGAAGATGAGTCATTGCGTGAGGTGGTAGTAGGTCTGAGGTCTGTTGGGAGTTATAATTAAAACAGATGGACATCTATACTCCTTGCTAACCCTGTGAGGCTGCTGAAGCAGTCCTTTTCTGGGAATACTGTTGTGAGATAATCTCTGTTTTTACTTTCTCAAGAATTTTTGACTAATTTCAGTATTATTTGTTTGTTTGTTTAATTTAAATGACATCAATAAAATGGACCCATTTTTCTTGGTTTTTATGCAGGGAAAAAACCCAGAAGTGGTACAGTGAGAGTTGAAAAGTAACTTGTTTTGGGAAGGAGTGGTTTTTAGTTGTCACTTTAAAATAATGACTCAAAACCCAGCAGTGTATTTGCATGAGAGGGCAAAGCCTGTGTGTTTCTCCCTCAAGTTGCATAGAAATGAGCTGTTTCAGATGTGAAAGTGCTCATTCTCTTTTAAGCTGTTTCTTCCTTTTCTTCTTCTTCTTTTTTTTTTTTTTTTTTTTTTTTCCCCGGGAAATAATTATTAATTTCAATTGGAGGTGGCAAATGAAGGAAGAAAATAGTTGCACAGCAAAATCAGAAATCAGTACAGACAATCCCATTCTTTCTTATGCTTCTTATTCCTTCTAAAAGTTTAGTGTTTTGTTGTCCCTTCCCTTCATACTATCCTCTTCTCAGCACTGGGAAGATGATTGGACTTTAATTGTGTTTCATTTGAGGATATATTCCAGATGGCCAGAGCTTAGCTTTCTGATGGTCACTGCTGCCTCACTGGTAACTGATATGGCAGCCAGGTTGCATTTGGTCCTACCTTAGCTCATGACTGCACAGTTCAGCATTCCTCTTGTGTCCATTCCTTCACCTACACCTATATTTCTTATTTTCTTTTCACTGTTCTTTCAGTCTTGAGCTTCCAAACTGGTGAATGAGTTAACCCATCCCCTGGGAGTTTCAGGGGATTTGGGTGAATTCAGTACCCACCAAATAGTCCATGGGTCTTCTCCCCATCCAATCTCTTGTCTTGGAGCATTTAACAGCTGCTTTGCTGTTTATAATTTCTACATTGATAAAGATCTGTCATGGGCTAATGTAGTGTAAATTTTCTGAGACTGAAAGAAGTGGCTATAGGAAGGCAGTTGATCTTTTTCTGTTAACCACACCATCTGCTAAACCAGTTTGTCAGCATGTTTTTATTTATTTTTGCACAGATAAAATTTAAAGAAACAAGCTATTATAATGATGTTTTGCTCTTACAATAGGATTTGCTTCTGCACCTCTTCTACCTTCTGCTCTTTACCAATGGGCTCCCCTTCATTGGTCTTCCTCAGAGCTAGAGGCAGAGGGTCTCACCATCTGGTGAGTTGTGTATGAGTGGGGTGTTTTGGATTTGAATTGCCTCTGCAGATGTCTTGATACAGGAAGCTCTAGATGACCACATGCCTAATCTGAATGCTTCTTTTTGGGTGGACTGATATGCAGCAAATATTGCATGACAATTGAGAGTAGTCATGTGTTGTCAATTTATCCACACCAAATTAATTTCAAAGAAAGCCATAACCAATATCTTGTCATTGTCCTCAGAGATATTGGAAGTGGGGCTCTGTCTGTCGCGGGTTTTTAGTAAGGATCTTTTTTCTGCACAGGAGTCTTCCTGACTGTGTAGTCCTTCCAATAAGGACTCCAATGACTGATAAGTCTCTGGGGGTTGTTGTGTTTTAGGCTTTATTTATTTATTTATTTATTTATTGCCATCAAGATCTTCCCTTTGCTATGTATTTACTAAATAAACCTGGTCTAAAATGGAAGTTTCCTGTTTCTTGAGAAATAAATTAAAAATCACTGTAGAAGAGTCAATTTTTAAACTCAAATGGAGTTCAGATTTTTTTAGACCAGTCTAACTTCAGGCAGAAAGAGAGGATGCTTTTGATGAAATAAGTAGTGCTGAAACTGAATTTCATCTATGTGCTTGATATTGCTTGATTATCAAAATGCTGCATTATTATGTGAATTAGGGTTTAGGTCTGAGTTTGCTTAGTAGCACAGCTTCTGATTGACTGTGTTTAGTTAATTTCTATTCCTACTTTTCTTGCCCTCATTTAGTTGGTGCATGGCTGTGTTAGAGAAGGACTTTGTTGGGTCATTTGTGGTGCCTAGTGTGATCTGAGTTTGCCCTGATTACTCTTCTGGAAGCCATATAACCAGTACGCTCCTTACTCCTGTTGCTGTGGTGTTACTGTCAGGAAAAAACTTTAGAGTGGTTGTTGATTCCAAGGAAGTGGAACTAAACCAAACTACTAATGTGAAAAGTCGTGTATAGTACAGCAGAGTTAATAACAGCTCTTATATTTTCTCAGACTCCTTACTTGAGCTGTAAACAGCTTTAAATACATCTTATGCCATCCCAGATGTCTGGAAAGCCCACAAGACAGAGGACTGGAATAGGGTAGGGGACTGTAGGGTGACTTGTTGACTGTAGGTCAGTGGCACAGCTTGGCAGGCGCTCAGGAGCTTAGAGGCCCTGGCTGCAGCTCGGCTTATGAATATTGTGCATGATTACTGTACTGACTGTTTGTGCAGCTCTGTGCTGCTCCTAAGGCTCAACACTGAAATTGTAATGCTAGCAGCTTTCTTTTCATGGCCCAATGCCCAGTTTGGAGAAGGGTGATTTTGGTCATGTTGCTAGACATACGTATTTATGGCCCTTTTTCATCTGTTGAATTTAATCTGTTGGGGTATTTTTAACATTATTATGGAAACAGTTACTATATTTACTCCTTACAGAAAGCTCAGTGTAAGATAGTCTGTGAGGAGAGAGTTCTAGAGTAATAAATATTGTACTAAATTATGGTGTCTACACTTCTTCAGGAGAAATGGCCCAAATGAACTGACTGGCAGTTTGCCTGTTCCTGAGACATGGACCTCACAGGGCACTGAACTGGAACACTCTATGATGGGAAAGCAATGATAGAGTTTGTTCTTGGCTCACTTGATGGCACATCTCATTTTCTTGTGGAGTGAAAATAAACCAGATCTTCTTGTACAGAGGGATCTTGTGCCTCTACTGGACTGCTTTCTCAGGCCTGCTGAGAACCTGTTTCCCATGGACATCTTTGGGACCTGTGAGCATCTTTCATATGAAGTCCTCAAAATCTGTTGCCAGTATAAGTGAGACAATGGGATTTCCACTGAATGGAAATTCAGTAGATTTTGGAATGGGAGTCACTGTCACTGTTGATGTGTTTATTTTTGTAGTCATTTGAAACCAGAATGTGTTTTAATGTTAGTCATGATGATAAAAATTGATGGAGCTTAATGGTGATAATTATGTGGTGGATACAATGTGAACGTGTATGAGAAATAATGGCAAATAAAGGATTGGCTGTCTCAGAATGTCATTGAGAGGGGTGAACTTTAGATGTGATATATTTTTGAACTACTGACTGACCTTTTTTTTTCTTAATGTAAGAGGGGTTTCTAAAGGCTGCTATGGATGAGGTGCTTATTTTGTGTTGATCAACAAAACTTTTCCTTCCGATGGGAATATGGCATCTAACAGGCATCTTCTAGAGCGATACCAAGCTGTTTTTCAGAATAAGATACAGGAAAAACTGAGAGATAATTCTGGGAGTGCTTGAGGCACAATGCTGGAAGCACCAGCTTTAACAGTCTGAGAATTGACAATGTAATACCTTGCTGATGTGACAAATCACTCTGGGTTCATAGGATTGAAAAAAAACCTCCAAAACTGATAAGGATTTCAGCTTACAGTGATGCTTTGTTAATAAAGAACTGTTTTTCTTCTTTTAAATGTTAAGGGAAACATCAGTCAGGAACAGCATTCTGATGTGATTAAGAAAGAAAAAACAAAGAAGACACAAAACAAAAGAAAAAAAATCTACTTAATCCAGCCGGTCTCTTGGAAGCCTTATTCTATCTTCTCACTGTGCTGAAGGGAGCAGAAGATTTCAGGCTTTGCATTTTGTGTGTTCATATTTTGATACTGCAGTGGGGAAGGTTTGGCAGGAGAAGAGTCGGAGTTAGTTTAAAAACATTAATTTTCTTTGTTAATGCTGCTGCAGATAGTTCCAAGTTTCAGTTTGTAGTGGATTTCTTACAGTATTTCTGTAATATGATGCTCTTTGGGAAGTGCTTTGAAGCTCTGCACTAGCCTTGGGGAGCAGAGGGCTTTGGGAGGGGGGTTGGACTCTCACTCCCAAGCACTATCACGGATTTTACTGCTCAGAACTGAGGTGGGTGAATGCCAGCATTCCTAAAATCAGCCTGCTGTAGACACTCCTTAGCTGTGGGAAAGTTGTGTTGCTTTTCTGAGCATCTGTTTCACCAGCTGTGAAAATGAAGACAGTACTCTCAGCATGTGGGCATGATGAACGTTCTTGTTAGCTAATCTTGCTAAAGTGCATTGGAGCTGTGAAGCGTTGTGGGTTGTTGTTTGAAAGTGTGAAGTTTTAAAATGGTGTAAGCCATGAGCTTGCATCTTTGTTGGGGAGGAGAAGTATCAACTGGGAGACCTTTGGCAACAGGCACAAAGCGTTTGTGGGAAAGAGGAGAAATTTGTCTGTAATGGAGGGACATGAGCGAGAATTATGTCTTATTCTAACCCATTACACAAAATCTAAATGGATTTATTTGGAGCTTTTTAAAGCACCTGTCCAGGGCTGGATTTTTCCCTAACACCAGTTGCATTTCCTTTTGCTGTTTTTCCAGCCCCCCTCTCCTCCACACACTTGCTTTTTATGATCAAAGCTCCATTCTTTAAAGATATGCCAATGCCATGTAATAATACTCAGAAGGTCCCCTATGGACAGTAGTTCTGATTAGACACTGAAGAATGCTTTAATTCTCTTCATACTTATTAATGCTAGGAGCATTGTGCTGGTAAAAGGTGTGCCTTTTTTTCCCATTGCTGTTACTACTTTTTCTTTGGCTCCCCTCCTCCCCAGACACTGCACTTTAAGCTTTCACATTTTCTTGTGTTGTATAAACTTGGTTCCTTGGTTCTTGCTTTCAGTTCATTCTTTTATCTTCTGCAGCACTCATTGAATGCTTAAAAATAATAAATATTAATAATAGGGCCCTTTGAACCAGCAGGTTCTTTGCAGCTTAAACTCACCTTTCCCTGCTGCTTATCCCCTATTAGAAGTTGCTATAATCTGCAGATTGTAGCTGTAATAAGTTCTGAAGCAGTGGCTGGGCTTGTGACAAGCATAGGATTATAGCTCCAGGTGGGGAAGTGGCAGCAGGAGCAGAGAACCTCAAAGGCACAAATATGTTGTTCCAGTTGAAATATTCTTAGTAATAAAGGAAGAGAAGCCAACAAAATTTAGTGTGGGAATAGAGCTATTTATCTAGGTTTCCATGGAGTGTCAGTGACCTATATAGGGTAATCCTGTACTGCACATAAAAAAATGCTGTGTTTAGAGACAGAAAAACATTCTTTCTGGAGAACACAGTTTAAGAAGACTGTACCTTTGGCTATTCTTTCAAGCCGTTTCATAGGAAGTGTCTTAAATCAGCAAGGCAAACTATGGCATACATCTGTGGTATTGCTGTGTTTGCTTTGAATTCCTTGTAGAGACAGGTTTACTACTCCTCAGAGCTACAGAAGAAAAAGATGCTGCCTGCCCCTGTGAGTAAAATTGACCACATCATGTCAGCCCAGGCTCCAAAGCTTTTGCCACACACACACACACACGCACATGCTCCTTTGGATATCAGCAACATTTTTACTGTCCCAGACTAAGGAATGAATAAAGTAAACATGAAAGAAGAGCGTGAGGTTTTCCCACCATACCTCCTTCCCTCTGTTTAACAATGCGAGCTACTGGAGCAGGAGAAAGCGACAGAATCCTGAGTTGGCAGGGCAAATTTTATGAAGCTTTATTTGCTTCTTCTGCACTGTGTTGCAGTGGCCCAACTTGGGGGAGACAAGATGTTCCTAAGCAGAACCTCTGTTGGGTGGGTTGCTTCCAGGCTTATGTCTTCAGCAGAAACCACACTGGTTGCTACTTGAGGCTAGGACTGGCTGGGAGTCTTCAAGGAAACAATTTGCCGGCAGAAGATGCTGATTTATTGAAACCATTACTGCTTTGTGGGAAAGGATTGGTCTCCACTCGGTTCTCCTTGGGTGAATTTCTTGCATATATGATAGAATTTCTTAGTTAAAACAGATAGGAGCCAAGTGGTTTGGCTTTTTCACCTATGCTGTCATGAATCCAAAACAGGGTCCTGAAAGCAGGTTTGCTACATGCCAGAAATACCAGTCCTTACCACAGAACTGCTGTTCTAGAGCACACGTGTTTATGTATGAAGGATTTCTAGGTGTATTCCAAATTTTCATCCCTATGTGAAGTAAAAAAATATTTCAAGTCTCAAAAAATATGGTTGCCTCCAAAAACTGAGTTCCTATCCAGGTATCCTTGTGTCTTCTTCAATGGTCTTAACTGTCTTTCCTCACTGGTGTCTTCCCTAGATGTGCTCGTATGGAGTGGAGCAAAGAATCCCTGGAGACCCTGGCAAAGCAATCAGCTTGTCAGTGACAGGAGGGGAAAGACTGACCCTGAAGCACTGCTGGTGTATTTTGACAGGGTCAAGGCTGTATGAGGATATATAACTCCTAAACCACTTCTGCCTCTGAGGAATATTATTAGAAAATCACCTTAAGCAGCCAAGGAAAATATAGCTGAACACTGCTATATTTGTGCCTGGGCCATTGTTATTGGACAGGGTAGGAAAAATAATGGTTAGGGCAAGAGAGGAGCTGCTTGGAACAGCATGAAACACTCTTGTGCTGGTTTGGTTGCAGTGAGCTTAGCAAAGGAAGGCTAGTACACAGCTTCAGTAATAGGCCTCTTTCTTCCAATTTCTTCTTTCCTTGTGTTTTATAGAGAGGAGGAGAAACTAGTCCTGTCTTGATCCTTTCTTAATTCTCCTAGGAGAGTAAGGAGCTAACAAGAAGAAAGTCAAGAGGGGGTCACAGCTAAGCTGGGTGTGTGCTTAGCGAGGGTGTGGTGTTTGCTCTCTGTGGGTGTGCTCTGTACCACCAAAGACCCTGACTCTGGTTATTCCAGTGCAGCTCAGCTGAACTGTGATGTGCTCTGTGCTGCTTGGCTGCCAAGGGGACCTTTCAGGGGATCCCACTGTTATAAAAGGTGGGATTGCAAAATTGAGATACATGCTCCAGTTCTGATTATATGGGAACTCCACTCTGTCTTGACTTTGTATTTTGTTCTTGCCATTTTTAGGAAAGGGGAGGAAAAAAGGCTCAGGGTTGAACCTTCATCAAAGGCAAAACACTCCTCTTAAAGGCAAAAAATTCCAAGCCCTTGCTGTGTATTTGAGGTTTAAATAAAGGGAGTTTCCTGTTTCAGGGAAGCCAAATTCATCCTCAGATGGCTTCCACTAACCTGTTTTAAGAAGACTTGTGTTCATCTTGCGGTAGACAAGGACTCTGAGCTTCCCCTTTTGGCTTCACCTCTTCTTTTCCTTCAAGTTAAATTAGGAGGCCTAAGGTGTGTTTATAGGACACAGAAACAGCAGTGGAAGGCCTGACTTAGTGGAAATCAAAACCAGAATTACCATACAGCTTTTTTTTGGAAGCAGCATAGCATTTGGATCCACAACAGTCAGCTCTGGAAATCATATAATGTCAAAGCAGTCCTGGATGTGAGATGAGCTCCACTGTGTCTGTCTGTAGAGATGCAGACTCCAGATACAGAGTGTTTGAAAGAACAAATTAAAACACCATAAGCCTTCCTTTTATGGTCTGTTTTTGTTTCTGTTTTGCTTTTTTTTTTTTTTTTTTTTTTGGTTATAAACAGGCAATACTTATCTTAAAATATAAGATGACAATAATATCTTAATATGTTTTCACAAAAAATTGACCTAAGAAAATATTTTTCTTAAATTAATCAATTCTAAGACCTCTAGGACTGAAATGACAGCAGATTTCTAGTCTTGCTTATGGCTGCAGTCATCAAAAGAACCTTTAGAGGAACCTCTAGGAGGCTGATTGCCAAGACTCTGTAGATCCCCAGGAAGACAAAGATAAGCTGCTACCTTTCTTCAGAGTCTTCAACTGTGTTCTCAATGATAGCTGTAATTTGGGAGTTATATGAGGCCTTTTTAAGGACTGCACCTTTTGCCCTATAAAGTCAGTTTGCATCTTCTAATCACAGAATGACCTGACTGCTTTGCATCCATTTCATGTCTAAATTCTGCCCATTTTTTAAGTATACCTAAATTATTGGGAAAAGCAAGCTATTGATGTAAGATTTCACTCTTTTTCTTCTGAATCAGGGATGGTGAATTAAAAAAAAAAAAAAAAAAAAAAGGTTAGTCTGAAAATAGTTCCAGGAAGCTGAGGTCTTAGATGTATGATTGAGCCACACTCTACATTTGTCCTGTTGAAATAAAGTCAGGCTCGAATACACTAGGATAGTGTTGTAAAGGGTTTGCCATAACACAGAGCAGGGCTGTATTCTCCAGCTGTTCCCTGAGACTGGCTTGCAAAATCCTTTTCATGGCTGGAGCTGTATTCTTGTGGACTTCAATGTCATTGTCTAGGACTTATCATTGAAAGCTGAAGCAGCCCAAAAGAAGCCATGTAGTGGATCTGTTTCCCTTAACATCCTACAAGATTACATCTGTAGACTGCTTTAACAAGAAGCTGCAATCTTCACCTGTAATCCTTGATTCTTTATGGAGTGCAACAGTCTGGAGTAGGACCAAACACTGATTTTTTAAAATGGAATATGATTAAATGTAAGACTGCTTGAATCTGTCTTGTAGCTTCATAAGTAACTCTTCATAGACAAGATTTGTTTCTTCCTTTCCCCTTTCTGTTCTACTATCCCTAAGCATTATTCCTTGTGATGAATTCTGCCTAAGCGAAGCAGGGATTTGTCCAGATACGCTATTGTCTAGCAAGGAGGCGGTGAAACAGATGCAGTTGCTGGAACAGATGATAAGGTAATTTTCTCACCCTTGCAATGACTGCAAATGCATTTGAAAGAGGATTCACAGTACTGGTAGCATTTGCTGTTGTGTGTACACCCTGAGATAGAGATCAGAGATTGGCTGGTGGATAATGAACAGAGCACTGTGCCTGAAGGAACAGATTGGGCAGGCATCTGAACTATCCTGGACTGGCCCACCAGAATGAGTCAGTTGCTCAGAAATTTTCTGGCAGATGCAGCCTCTCTGTTTCATGTCACAGCAATTATCTACCACTTGTTTATTGAGTGTCTGTGTGGTCCACATTATCTGAACCTCTCACAGTTGCAAATGGATTGTATCTTTGTATCACCTTTTTGAGGCAGAGAATTCCCATTTTACTGATGTAAGTGAAATCTAAATAACTTGCTGAGGGTATCATGGGAAACTTATAACACACTAGAAAATAACCGAATAACACCTATCGAAATTTTGCTCCTAGGAAAGATAGCTCAGGTTTAAAAAATGCGGAGGGAGTATTTCCTGTGTCATAAGAAGATTTTCCCCAGCTAGATTTATCCCTAAAAAATAACTTGCTTTGCTGTGCTCTTGGAGTCAAATGTCCCAAGGACATGTCCCATGTCCCCTCGATGATATGTTTCTAAGGCCTTTTCTTTTTGCTGTGTTAATTGTGCATTTACTAAATTTGGATAGGACAACTTTTTCTCTGTAAATGAAGCCCTATTTGTGAGGTGGTTGGACTTTTTTACAGGGGGAGGTTAGGAGCAAGGCTTGGTTGATTGGTTTTTTCTCATAGCAAATAAAGATCTCCTAAAGTTTTGGAAGGAAGGGGGTTGGGGGTGGGTAAATTTTTACCTCAGCCAAAATAGTCTATATTTAATGGTTTGGGATATGCATTAGAGTGTGGGAGACTACAGGTGGTGGCCCTGAGATCTGAACCTTCTTTTCCTCATAGTACTGCAGTGCATTCACTGCTACTCTTTCTTTCTTTGGAATGTCAACTTCTTGCCTATTAAATTTCCTTAGAAGTGTGCAGAGGTTCATAACAAGCATTTTCCTTTGAACAGATTGGTTTTTCAGACTGTTTTCCCCCAAAAATAGTGTTTGGGAAGAGCATATTATCAGGCCTAATAGCCCTTAACAAGTTAGTGGCTCCTTGAGTCCTATGCTTTAGTGGTATCTGAGGAATGATGTGGTCCTGAAGCATCTGCCTGTTTTCACTGCAACAAACCTAATCAGTGTCTCTTTCCCTGCCCTGAGGCACTCCCGGGTGCTTCCTTGAGAAAGCAATTTGCTTTGGAGTTATTAAAACAGCACATGCTGAAAAAAAAACCAAAAAAACCATCCCAGGCACAGGTGGGGAGCTGCTGAGTATTAATGCCAGTTGTGCAGTTCAAAATCACAGCTTTGTTCTCAAGATTGTAATAGTGTTAAAAAATTCAGCCTTGATCTTGATGAGAGCTCGAGTCCCTGAGCTTGAGTGGAATCAGGGTCAAGGTTTTTAATTTGTTCATTCTTCAGAGATGCTGAGCACCTTCTGTGGCAGCTGAAATTAGTGGGAGCTCTGTGTGCTCAGCATTTTGGAAGGAAAACAGCGTGTGCATGTGTTGTGAGCTGTGATGTACGGAAGCCAGGATCTCTAGGGGTTTGCAGTATCTAATAAGATGCCCCCTATAGTTGTTTCTTAATTAAGCCCCAGACACCTTACATGGCTTCTCTTGAACTTCAGGACTCTGCTTTTCTTGAGCATATATGAGACTTCTAGCCTGGCAACTCCTTGGAGCTTTCTATTAAGGTATTAAGGGGAGGAAAACCAGTTGGTTGCCTCAAGCTGAGGAGGAAATGCTAGACTTGAAGGATTATCTCAGTGCAATGAATTTTAAAGACTTTTTGCTATACATATGTGGAAAGCTATCAAAATGCTAATGGTTCTGCTGTCCTTTTTAACCCTTTCAATATATGGAAAGGGTTCTATTCAATACATGGAGCTGATGGAGGGGAAGTGAGAATGATGCTATTCAACTGTAAAAGGATGATTTGGTAAGAAATTAAGTTTTAAGTAGCTCTTCATCTGTTAGCCACTTCTCCCAGTTATAAGGAGGACTGATGCATCCATCATTTGGGTAGACCAAATTCTGTATGAACAGTTGAGCCCATCTGCAGGTGTGGTGTGGGCCAGGTACTCCCTGCAACCAGCATCCTACAGGAAAGGCTGAAGAGCTCACATTGGTGCCCCTCCTAGTCCCCACCCACTTTGTGGGATATGCCCACAGTGCCAAGGATGCCTCTCTGTGGGGGAGGTCTGTCCCTGACACAGCAACTCATCCAGTCATGCACATTCCTGAGGGCCCTGGGATGGGATGGACCTTCCTCCCTGCACAGATGGGACACAAGTGTCCTACAGTAGCACAGGATACCTGTGTTTCACCAAGGAGACTCTGATTCTCCTGGGTGCCTTGCCTCACCATCCTAAGCTAGGAAGGATGGGCTCCAGGTGGACACACATTTGGGAATGCTTTCTCCATGGCTGCCGTGAGCTGGGCAGCAAGGCTTGTCTAAGACACTGAGCAGGTACTGTGTTTGCAGTGGCTCTGCAGTGCTGTGGCTGCTCTGCTGCTGCTGCCCTAAGTGGCTGGGCTGGTTAAGTCTGTTAATGGAACTGCTGTTCCATTTATTTAAGTTTTTGGCTGAAGTTTTTGACCTGTTAGGAATATCTCATTCAACTCTACAGAGATTCTGTTAATGTTCTGCTTTGGAACCAGGTAAATACCTGGCTAGCCAATGATATAAATGACTGAAATTGTGCATTATTAGACTCATGAGACTCAGTCATTCCTTTAGCTGTCTCAGAAATATTTTAGAGCAATGGATCTGTCTGCGCTTATCTTTTTAATCAGGACTAGCCAGGCAATTTTAGCCCTCAGGAGAGCCCAAATCACTGAGCTGCAGGGCTATCTAGGCCATTAAGCTTATGGCTTTCAGGTTTCTGTGAACCTGTAATGTTGTTTATTTATTATTTTTAAGGCATATTTACTGTTAAATAAGAGCTGCCAGCTTATTTCAAATCTTCAAAGCATCAGTCTTTTCCATTTTGCAGCTGAAGTGTTTGGTTGCCAACATGTATCACCTGGGGGCAGGAACAAGGGCAGGCAGTATGGAAAGGATTGCTGCAGGGATTTGTTTGGGCTTGGGACTAAGGAGACACTGGATGGAGCAAGGTAAAGAGACTGGATGGCAGTGAGACATTATGGAATAGGCTTTTCCTTTCTCATTTGACATGAGTTTGTTGAGGTGTTGAGTTGTTTGTTGCAGTATCCTAAGGTAGATTGGATAGGACATTCGGGAAGCCAGCTCTAGGGAAAGCTGTTTTAACATGGATTGTTCTAAATAACATGGAGATATGGCTGGTGCATAGAGCACTAAGCATCATGTTGACCATGATTTCCTGTCTGTCTTTCAGCAAATGTATTACTTTAGTCAGTGTGTGTGTGAGAAGAAATAGCTATTCAGCCCATCCCCTTGTATTTTTCCCCATCACAGACAGTTACAATTCACTTGCCAATCTCATGTATATTAAAAGACTGTTTTCAGTGGACTCTTTTCTCTCTAACATTTTACAATTCTTACATTTCTCAGTGGGTGGCTTTAGAAATTGCAAACAATATTTTTTATGAGAAATGATTCCCCCTGAAATTTTTGTGATCACTGGGAAAAAAAATCTCTACCTTTTCCTAATTCTTATTTCTCACAAAAAGTGCTTTTTGCTTAATCTTGAAAATTTAAGGTTGCATGAATAAACAGGTGTCTCTTAATGTGTCCATAGTTGGTTTGCAGACATGAATTTTAAACTTTGCATTTTCCATTTGGGTTTTTGTGTGTGTGAAGAGAAGGGAGCTTGAGCTGTATTCTTCTACCACAATCCCTCCTTCCATGCTACAAGATGATGGTGTTGGCAGTGAGAAAAGTAGGATTTACAGTGGAGTGTAAGTACATGACGTGTCAACATCACATTCTGATTAAGTATGCAGGTAATCTCTGCAGATTAAATGCTAAGTACAAATGCAAAACAAAATCCTCTACTATGTCTGAAGAAATGTGCCATGCAGAGTCAGGCTTCTGGATGAGCCTGTGAAGCAGGTTGCTGGACTAGCCAAAGGAGCTGTGAGATAAGCAGGCATGGTCTGTAAAGGGTATTTATTGGAAGGGAATGGGTCACCCTCTTTGATAGATGGCTTCTGCCTTTTTTTTTTTTTTTTTTTTTCTTTTACATGCCTGCATAGTTCTAAAACCATAATTCTCCTTTCTTTTGACTTCATGAGCAAAGAAGGGGTGTGGAAGTGCTGCTTAGCAGCAACCACAGTCTTGATCTTGCAAGTTGCCATCTTTCAGAAGCTGGCTGTGGATTCTCTGCACCTACTAGTCTATGTTTCTGAGGGGAGAAGAGTTGTAGGAGATGCAGCCATGACAGTAAACAGGCAAAGTTCCCTATATGCTCATACTGGACATATCTGTGCTCTCCTCTCAGAAAAACTGAGGTGGTTTAAAACATTGGAGTTGTGCTTTGAAAGATTTCAATCTTCAGTGTAGCAATAATTATTTCCACCAAGAGTCTTTGTGTTTCTAGATTCCCAAGACTGAAGATACTTTACCCCAGGACATGTAGCAGCATGATGGGTTGAACACCTTCGGGGAAAGAGAAAGTTCTCAGTTCAAATACTGGCTTGAACTTTGGGCAAAAAGACTGTATGAACCAGTTTGCAGTATTCCAGAAGCCAGGCACTCAGTCAAATTGTTGGATGAGCTGTGTTTGTTGTCCGTGTGTGGTCTCAGCCCATGGCAAATGGAAGTTAATGCAATTTAACTAAGCTCTATCACTGCTAAATTAAATTACCTCACACCATCTTCAGAGGATGAGCATGCACATGGAGAGTTACCACAGCTCGGGTGATGCTCAGCCTACTGTTACTGCAGTGCACCACAACTTTATTGGGATCTCCACTGGAGAGTCCCAGTGAGAAAGCAACAAATAACAGCCAGATGCAAGGAGAAGGAATTATAGCTGTGCCTCCATTTAGAGAATGTATTCCCTAAATCTCATCACATTTTTAGTTTGGGAAGTTCAGGTGGCTGATTTTGAAGTTGATGGAAAGAGAGGTTTTCAGCACTTACTGTACTTACTAATAAAAAAAAAATTGCCATTTCCAGCAGTTGTTGGCTCCCTTGCCTGTAGGGAGGTCCTTTTGCTTGTAATAGGCAGTGGTGCCAAATACATTTTTGTTCTCTTGGGAATGTGTTTCCTGAAAAATTCCTTTCATCTGCAATGAATTCTTGTGCTTTAAACACAGGAAATATTTTTTTTTTCCAAATATCTGTGAGAACGTCTTTGTAAAGGAATTGAAATCATTCCATTTGATAGCAAATCAAGCAGCAGTCTGTCCTCACTTTCAGTTGCTTTGTCTCTGAGCTCAGTATTCCTTGTCTAGGAATACCAAGAGGCACTGAATGATCTGACCTTGCCATGGGTGATCTGGCAAGCTTGGCAGCCTGGAGATGTGTCCAATTTGACTGCCAAAATGGGATTTGAAAAGGAATTGCTGTAAAGTGATGTTAGAAAGGACACAGGAATATCTGCTTTGGCTCCTTGGCCTTTACACTAGTGTCCTGGTTTAGGGCAAATTTGGGAGGAAACATCCAAAGGGGTTCCTCTAGAAAGCAGATTTAAGCAGCCCTTCCCCCAGCCAGTTAGGGAAAAGATTTCCTTGGAGAAAAGTGGGGGAAAAACTGTTTATTTAACAGGCAAAGCATTCAGCAGCACAAAAAAAGAGAGAACAATATTAAAAAATAAAACCTCTTGCCAATCTGAAGAGATGACAAACTCAGAAAGTCCTCTCTGTGGGCTCTAGCTCGGCTCACTCAGTCTCTTATCAGTCCCTCTGGCACTGGAAATGCCACGGCCCAGGCCCAGCCCGCTGGGCCACAGGTGTGAGCTGCCGGTGCTCCTCTGGTGCTCAGTCCAGAGCAGGCTTAAACAGGTCCAAGAAAAAAGAAAACCATAGTCCAGGAAACTTCTCTGCCTCAGCTAGCTAAAAACTAACTAAAAACAAAGGAGAGCTCTGTCCTATTGTCTGTCTGTCCACAGACAACGCAGTCCAGGAGCAGGATGCAGGGGAGCAAGTGCAGTTTCTGATAATGAACTCCATGCTTCTTCTCTCCCTGCTTTGCTCTCAGAACCAGTCTCAAAGGTACAAAACTTATTTCTGGGCTGAACAGACGAATGGGGATACAAGCATCATAAAGTCACCCCAGGACAACTAGGAAGAGACAACTTTAGCAAAAGCCCCTGTAGCCAGTCTGTCAGCTCAGCCTCAGGAAACCAAGAATGGCAGGCGATGCCTTTGTTTGGGTGGGCTTCTCCTTGGTCTGACCTGACCCCCTGGGGCTCATAGTGTGAGGGTGGCAAGGTGGGCCGTGCCAGCTGCAGAACCTCCAAGAGGAGAGGGGAACAAGGGCTTGCTCAGAGGAAAAGCTGAGTCTCTTGTACCCCGAAACTTACCCTGGCAGTGACCATGATGATGGTGATGATGGGCAGTGCTTTCTGCAGTCCCAATGGTTGTTATGTGATGGTTTGATACTGGTGGGGTGATGCTGGCAGCACCACTGCACCATGATTATGGAGTCAGAGTCACAGGTGCTTCTGTGTCCTTGTGACCTGGTTATTCATCCTGTTTTCTTCCAAGCCAGGACTGAAATCTCCTGTTATTGACTGAAAGAAGTTTTGTGCTGAAAATTTCCCATTCGTGGAATCTCTCAGAAATCATCCCAGAGTGACAAACTATTTCTAGCTCCAGTCTTTCTTTTGCTGTGATTTTCTGTAAACCAGGTTTGGAATGTGTTTCTTAAACATACATGCAGCTTAGCATCTGTTGTTGGTGACACAGATCATTGCACATGGACGAATGAACGTGCAAGTTCATGTACAGCCTGCTTTCGCTGGACAATGAGGATGGGGTTAAATGGGAATTAGGATTAATACTGGATTTAAGATTCTCATAGTTGAGAATCTTAAAAAAGCGCCTAATCTCCTCAAAGGCTGCAGGCAGGCTGGCAGCATTCAGCTCAAGGCCAATGTTGTTTGCAAGACCTGAAAGAAATTGAATTTTGATTCTTAGAGCACTTTAATCATAGCCTTTCAAGATAGGGATGGGAAGAGCATATACTATCTCAAATGCAGCCTTTTAATTTCTTTAATGTATGACAGTCACCTAGGCTTCTAGGTCTGATGGACGTTTGACAGTAATATTTTTCGTTTCCTTTTGTAAAAGCTTAGGGATTCTGATTGATTTTAGAAATGTATAAATTGCATTCTGAAAGTTGATATACCAGAGTCTCTGTATAGGCAGAGTGAGATAAATCCAAGCAGGGCAAACACTTCCCAGTTTAAAGTGTTGAGAGTTCTATATGTCTTTCAGGTAGGCATGCTCTTGAGAGTGCTAAAGGTCTTTCAGGTAAGCACACTTCAGGCCAGGAGGCCATAGAAGTGTGGAGCTCCTGGGTGTGATGTGGTCAGCTCAGTCCAGCCTTGTTCGTTTTTTGCTGTGGTAGAGACGACTGGTGAGAAATGCATTGCTGAGTCTGTGCAAGTTCTAAAATTAATTACTACATTTGATATTAAGACCCATGTTTTAACACGAAGTGTTGATGCTTCTCCTATTTATTGTGGCTGCAATTTTTCTGTGTACCTAGTTTTTTTCTGAAAGTTGGACATTTAGTTATCTAAATAATTTGTTTTTAAATCTCAAGATAGAGTTTATGTAGGCTTAGTCCTGCATTGTCAAACAGGACAGAGGTGTGTAAAGTTTGCCTGTATAGTTACTTCTGATTCTTTGTTTCTAGCTTTCTCTTTGATAGCAGTTTTGATTGGCTCTGCTAGTGATAGCCTGGCAAAGTGTGTCTGCTTTTCCTTTGCTTGAAATCAACAGCCCGTCCTGTGGATGGGTGCCCTTTATGGGGAGTATCAAAGATCTCTACAGTATGATCATGGATGCCACTGTCAGTCAACAGGGCTCTGAGCCACTGAGGATGGAAGGAGCAGAGACACATTGACTAGATTTGAGTGGAAAGCTTGTGGAATGCTGCTGATAACAATTCAGTATCCACATTGCTAACAAGAATGACTTTTCTGCAGAGGTGGTGATGAAGTGCCTTTAACTGGACCTGAATCCAGTCTTATCAACTTGTTTTTTCTCAAGCCTACTTATTCAAACTCCACCTAGATAGATTTCTTTGGATTGTTTCTCTTTCCTTCTGTGCTGGTCTTCCTTGCTTAGGTTGCTTTTCCTCTCGCTGTTGCCTTGTGTAGAACCTGTTATCAAATAATCCTATTAATCTTTTTAGTAATCTCTAAAACACTTACCATCAAGCAGGAAATATTTTCTGAGGAATGAAGTTTCCTTGCATACCTTAAGTCACCTGGCTCTCAGCATGTGAAATTGAGAAATGCACTGAAGGTTGTCCTTTCCAAGGCTCAGGGCCCACATGATGACCTGTTTAAAATTTGAAAGACAGTGACTTTATTTAATTTAATAATGTGTGTCTCTGCCCCCGTTGTTCTCAGAGTTAAAGGGAGCATCTCAACCATTAGGCCAGCTGGAATTCAGGTCTCTACTGGGGCTCTCAAGTCCCTTAAAGCACAAGCTGGTTGAGGTCATGTTGATGGGAAAATTTCTGTTCCAACAGCCATAAAGCAGGAAAGGCTTTGGTCTCTCAGCTCTATTTCCTTTACTCTTCAACAGAGATTAATGGTAAGGAGCAGTGGATAGAGAGGGAACCTAGACAAGTCTGGCATCCAGCAGCAAAGGTTAGTAGAGATGCATGAGTTGTAGCAGCACAAGAAGGTTTATTTTGGTTGGCAAAAAGCATCCAGCTTTCACTGACTGTAAGAGACCTTATCCCTCTGCAGCAGTCAAACAGCTTGGTTTAAAGCAGGCGACAATTCATGAAGTGCCTTGTGAGCATCTTAAAACTGTTGTTTTGTTCAGTATTATGACTGGTTGGAAGGTTTGGTCTGTGGTTTTCCTGGTGTGTGGTGGGAGGTGGCAAAGACTGCTTAGAACAGCAGTGTATAACGAGACGGTGTCATGCTGGGTGAAGCCCAGGGATTTTTAAGGCTTAAAATTCAGGAGAACATGCATTAATGCTATTGCTTGTTGTTGTAGCCTCTAGCAAGCAGATACGGAGCCATTAAACCCCTCTGAATAGAAATAGGGGTGAGGGGGAATATCTGATAACTTCAGCTTGTATCGGTTGTACAAGTTACTTGGAGGAGAGCAAGCACAGGCATAGTGTTTAAGAAAAGAAACAAAAACAATCAAACCGAACAAAAAAGCCAAGCTAACAGGAACAACAAAAACCTCTTGACATGTGTCAGTATGTGTCTACCAAGAGGATACAGGTTTTCATGCTGGCTGAACTATGCAAGGGGGAAAAAAGTGCCATGCTGCCCTGTAGTTGCATCCTGCCATGTAGGTTAAGCACTATTTGAAGTCAAGGAATTTTTGATTGCTGTTTTGGCCAAAGCCTTCGCATTATAAAAAAGCAATTGTGCTGGTAGAGATGAATGGGTGTGAATAAACTTGTGTCTTGCCCCTGGTACCTTAAAGGGCCCAACGATAGAAATGCACCTTATGACTCCACAGCGGCAATTTCTTATTATTCCACCAATGAGTCCACTCTGTGCTCAGCTGACAGAGACTGACAGAGGCCCTTTACCAGCACTGCAGCTGCACCTCTAAGTGAAATCTGCTCGGAACAGATCTCACTGGTGATACTGTGCTTTTCAGAGCATTTGCAGCCTTGCCTCTGGAAGGCCAGCCAACATCACCACGGCTAGTGCTGCTCCACCACTTTTTCTTTCAAATTCCCCAGCTGTGGCCAGGAATGCACAGCCCCTGCGCTCTGCCAGCCCGGTGTTTTGTTGCAGATGAATGTGGTGGGACGATCTGTAAACACTGCTGTGTGTTCTGATGGTGAATGTTTGCAAGCTGTTTGCACAGCGTTAGTCATTTATCCCCCCAGCCCCTCCAAGATCAGCGCCTGCTTTATCACTCCCGATAAGCTGGTGTGTGATCTGAGGCAGAGCCATCAGCCAGAACCGAAGGCAGGCAGGAGTCCCGAGTGCATAATTTGGGGGCAGCTCGGTTTCTTTCCTGATAAGCCTGTGCCTCTTGCGGCAGTACAGTGCACACTCCTTTTAAACTGTAATCATAATCCTCTTTGCAGCCGGCGCTGCTATCCCCACAGGAAGCATTAGCAATATCACAAAGTGCGGAGACTTCATTGTTTTCCCCTAATCTGCAAAGGGAACTGAGACAAGACAGAGGAAACTTTAACCTATTCCATGCCTCAGTGGCAAATAATTAGTTTCGTACTGAGTGAGAAAACGGGGGAAGCCTCTTAGTTAAGATAAAGTAAGCACAGGGCTCGCAGGCTTATCTTGCTCTGTGGAATTCGGGAAAGGACATGTCCTTGAATTCGTCTGTCTGGCGTGCCCAGATTTTGTATTTGGGAGTAATGAGTCTATTAGAGCTGCCCTAAGTGATTGCCGGGTATGAGACACCTCTTGCCAGGAAATGCAGTAGCCATGCTTTTGTTTAAGGACCTGAACAAAAGGCTCTGGATGCTTAATAATGTGCAAATTTGGGTGGGTTGGGTATGGAGAAGGTTAATAGGGCAGGCTAACAGAGGAGGAGCTGAGTTTGAGAGAGGAGGAGAGGAACGCCGAAGACATGGCAGCAGACAGAGAGAAGCAAAACAGAAAAGGCAGCCCCTTTTTGCCATGTTAAAGTTAACTTAGTCCCCACTGAGATTTTTGGGGTAAGTGTAAGCTGTGTCTGATGAAATAATATTTTCAGCCATGGCTGTGTGAGAGGTCACAGTGCAGTTCCGAGGGCTGTCAGCATGCAAGTCTGAGTGCTGTGTAAGTGCTGTCCAGACAGGGACCCATCACAAGGTGTGACTGGCTGTGAGAGTGCTTTTGTGGGTGGGAATTCACTTTGGGTCAATGCTTAACCTTTGCAGAACTCATCTTAGCAAGCAGCCTGTCATTAAATTTTTTTTTTGTCATGCTTGAGTCTGAGGCTGGGCTGTGCTTTTCTTGAAAAGGAAAAGCTGAAGCGAGAGGAGTTGCCCTGGCCTGGCATGGAGGGCACAGATCTGGAATAGTGAATCGTTTGCTTGCACACGTGCTGCTTCTGTGAAAGTCCTTTAATCCAAAAGATGACAAGAGCAAAGGAATAAAAGAAAACACTCTGAAAAATAACATGAGATAAGAATCTGGAGAATTTGCTTTTTATTTTGCTCACGAGTCCCTGGAGACTTCTTCTTTTAAGGGAAGAAATGCAGCTTTCAAGGTCGAGCATTTTTTTTTTTTTTTTTTAATATGCTCCCCCAACCCCTCCCACCCCTCCCTTTTTCTTCAGACTTCAAAGGCAGTCAGCTGAGAGCTTCTTAGGAATGTTACATCTGTTCAGAGTAAATGTGGATTGGTGGAAATCTTCCTCCAAAGTGTCTGAAATTTGTACACAAATTTTCTTGAGACTGTGGTAAACAAAATACAACCTCGGTGGGGTCAGGGCTGAGTGATGCACAGTAGTGAAGGGTGGAAATAATCCAGCAAGTGAGAGTAGTGTTCTGCAGAGGCATTTAATTTAGACACAAGTAGTTTTTTTTTCCTTGATGCCTTAATAGACAACACTTTAATGTGTGTTCCTTTTAGCAAAACTGTTTCCGAAATTGAAACTGAACAAATGGACTGAAATGCGAATGAATGCTTGGCCACTCCTCCTCAAACTCCTAGCTTGTGCTGGCTGTGTACCTGCTGGCATACCTGCCTTGTCATTTTGCTTTCAGTCTTCATCTATGTATTAAAGAGTGAAAGGAAAATTTTGCTTTTTGTGTCTAGTGCTTGGTCCTTCACCAGCTGATCGAAAACCTATTGGTAGTGGAGGTGCCTTGGATCAGGGATTTGATATGACACAGAAAAATGTCACTAAGCTTGGAGGTACAGCAGGTGGGCGTAGGAATTGGACTTAGTTTAACACTGCTTTGCCTGTTATGTATGGGAATTTACTGCTGATTTTGATGAAAGCTGATGAGTGGCATTGCTGGGAACATTTGGAAATCCTCTCCACAGTAGGACTTATGGACATGATCAGGTCCCAGACAGCTTTGTGCATAACTGCCTCTTCACATCACAAAAGTGTAACTGAACTGTAAATGGTTTTCACACCAATTATTTCCCTCTGGTTTTTGAATAGAACCGGGAGGGGGGTTGTTTATCCCATTTCCCTGGTGCAGCTGAAACCTGGAGCAGCAGGCTTGTGCTGAAGCTGTTGTTCCCTATGCATGTTTCCCATAAGGAGGCCAAGGAGTGTGAGATTTGTGATTCAGTGTGTGGCTTTGTCACATGCCTACCCAGGCTGAAGATGATAGAAATCTTGCTGCTATCTCACTTCAGGTTGGGTAAGTATATTATGTTTGTTACTTTTGTAGGATTTTCTTTTAAATTAGGCTTCTTAAATGAAGAGCAGCAATATTTAAGCTTGTGTGTAAATAAGCAGAGAACCCTGGCTTCATCTTGTCTAATCTGTTTAACCTTCATCAACGCAAATATTTACTCTAGGCATTGAATATCCAGGCAGTGTAACTCTGATGCTAAAATTCATGCCCTGAGAATGCTGTAGATTGACTAATCCTGCAGAATTCCCCAAATCCCTTTCTGTATAAATAAACTTCCTATATGAAGGATTATAACTAAATGCAGTGAATTCAGATTAGCAAAGCAGAAGTACAGCAGTCGGCCCATTTCTTCTGCTGCTTACTTATGTATTTTTATGAGGTTATTCATCTTAGTCTAAATAGATGTGTAAAGAAAACTGCAAATACTGAAGCACGATGCTGTCATATACTGCATGAGGAAAGTTTAACCCTCTGCCTTTTATCAGTTTTCAAATCACCATCAGCTTGATTTACCCAGACTGTTGAAATAAATTGTTATTCCTTTTGGGTATGGCATTTCTGGTGAATTTGTGGTTTTGTTTTTTTTTTTTTTTTTTTTGGTCTTTGACCTGTTCCTGCAATTGTGCAATGTAAAGAGTTCATTAAACAGCACCAGAGACACATTTGTAGCTCCATTGCTGGAGACATCCCCACCCCCTCCACAGGCACACTCCCACAGCTGCAGAGCAGAACCTGCAGCATCTGGATTTATCAGCATTAAAGCTGACATTTCAAGACTGTTGTGAGGTGCCCACTGCAGGCTATACTGACAAGATCTCTGTGTAAACCTGTTGGTATAGGCATGGTGCAAGCAACCTCCTGAGCAGCTAGGCTTCTCTCCTGTTACTGTATTAATTATCTGTCTCTGCGAGATTAAAGTGCAGACTTATTTGGGATCCTTATCTTGGAGAAGTTCTGCCATGATGCCCTGTCTGTTACTGTTCATTGTTTCAGACATGTGAAGACAATAAACTCTGGGGACAGGAGTTGATTTGGCTATTTTAGATAGAATAACGAAAAACAATGAGATCAAGTTACAGAAGTACAATCAAAACTGTTTATGGAGGACTTCACAACAGCATTGGTCATTAGGTTCATGAGAAGCTAATTTGTACTTTCTGAGAATTTTGAGAGTAGACTTGAAAACATTAAATAACAGAAGAGCCAGCAGGATGGAATTGTTCCCTATTGGCAGGGAAGGGTCCCAGCCAATTCCAGTCTGTTTTTTGCTTGCAAGATTCTAACAGTTGGAAACTAGAGGGAACAAATAGCTCAGCTGCTGCAGTATCAGGAACATGTCTAGCCTGGAACCTATGCTGTTCATGGCCACTGGGTCCTAACAGATAATTCCCTTTGCTGGAAAAGGACTAGTAGGGGAAGAATTTCACCTCACTTTACTTGCCAACAGTCCCAATAGGGAAATTCCTTCCCCGTCCCATGCTGGTTTAGTCAGAATTTAACAGTGTATCTGGGTAAGAATCACTGCAGTTAGGCCACTAATCTCATTTCTGTCCTCAGATAAGATTGTTATCAGAGTAATTGTCTGTTTGCTCCCCCTTCTGAGTCTAATCAGAATGGATTGTGCCAGTACCTCCTGGGGCAGAGGAACTTGGATGTTGATTGCTCTCAAAAGAAAGAGAAAATCCTCAGTGTATATTTAATGTAAACTTCAGTTTTGTTAGATGTTCACAGGAAAATCATCTGGAAATAACTTGCTCAGACATGTCTTGGGCTTTTCACACCAATATATTTGTTCTGGGTTAAAGTCCAAGTTTAGTCAGGCAAGTGCATGTAGTGCATGATGTGGTGAGTTTTTCAATAGATAATGCTATGCACCAGCAAAACTGGTATTTTCTCAAGCCCTGAGACAGAACAAGTTCATGTCTGCAGAGAATGCATACTCTTAGGTGCTCCTGCCAGCAAATAAATCTGAACAATTAGTGCTTTTCCCCTTATTTCAAAGCAAATTGTGGGAGTGGGTGGATTTTGCTGGTGGGTATAAGGGAGACTCAAAGATATTAACTTTTCATATATCCTTCAAGTTTGGACTAGAACTTATCTCTTGATGTGCTTACCTGAGGAAATGTACTTTTTGGTCTCTTTGAAGGAGTGAGCAAACCACAGGTAATGCAGCACTCCTGTGAGATACAGAAATGATGTGTGCTGCCCATGTTATAGGGGTGAGAAAACAGACACAGATGGGCCATGGGCTGCTATGGGCGTTGCCAAAGCAGAGCTCTGTAAATAAGGTCTGTGCCAGAGCCGGCATTGCTAGTGAGTACTCCTGATTTCTGGTCTGGATTACCATCTCCCAGCTCCAGTCACCAGCACTGCAGGGAAAACAAGACGTGGACCTGCCCTTAGTGGTGTTGCTGCTGTAGAGATGATGTCTGGCTTGATCAGACCTGTATCCCGGGATTGTCTGAAGAATCTCTAGAGCTTTTGAGTGTGATACCTAAAGCAAGCTCAAAGGGCAAGGGCATACAACTGCAGAGAGTGCTCAGAGCTGCTGAACTTGCATGGCTTGTGTGTGAGAACCACTGAAACTGTCTGATTCAATCAGGTTTAAAGGATTTTTAATGAAGCAGGTTCTTTCAGGCACAGGCAAATGTCATTTTGGGGACCTTGAATTTGGTATGGCCACAGCTGCTTCTAGCCTAATGTGTGCTTAGTGTGGATATTCTCTGAAAGTTTTATTGCATACTTTGCTGCTTCCTGCTCCATTAGACTTCAAATCACTAATTGTAGTGGTAGTTTCATGGCTACAGTGTCCCTTTCAGCAGAAACTGTAACCACTTTTCATTTGCTGGATGACTTAACTGATGTTGCACTCCTTTGTACAAAGAGAGAAACAGACTTGCAGAAAGAGAGGAAGAGAGATAGAAAGAGATGGAAAAGCTGTTTTTACCTTTGCCTATATTGCGCTGAAGAGATGCCAGAGATAGTGCTTAGAAAAGTGCTTCTGGAAGTGGAAGTAACATAATGACATCAGGACAACCAGTAAACAGAGCCTTAGATGTGTAAGCTGGTGTGGGCATCCTACTGCCTCCAGAAATCGAGTTTGCATCTCCACACAAAGCTGAAATATTGACTTACTTGGACCTAGCTGTGGTGTGTTTGACTTGGCTCTGCTGAACATGCCATGATATCAGTGCCCAGTAGTAGAGCTTGTGGTCTTTAAGGCCCCTTTGTGTGGTTTGTGGCCTCATGCTAAGGAATGATTTTTTTTTTTTACCCTTTTTCCATTACATGTATTGCTTCTTACATTTTTTTTTTTGGGGTTTTTGTTGTTGTTTTTTGTTTTGTGGTTATGTTTTGTTTTTTCACTTGAAGCATATTTTTGGCACCCCTTGGTCCTTTAATGGGCTCTCATGTTATCAGACACCACAGCTCTACATACATTAACTGTGCTTTGTTATCTGGATTTCTTTGTGAACCATTCATATTCCAGGATCTTGTCTCCAGCTGTTCTTTGTCTGTAATGATCCTGAGGAGAGCAGTTGTAATTTACTCAGCTACTTCTGCTGGCAGAGCACTCCGGAGCCATCCCTGATTGGATGCATATCTGCCCGTGTTGCGGTGTTGAGGGTGAAGTTGCACATTAAGGAGCTGTTGGCTGATTTATGAAAAGCATGCTTTTGGAGGCTGGGAGCAGATTTCTCTGGAGGGGCGAGTGAGCTGCAGCCCCTGCCTGCTCCCTTTCTCCAGCATTAGCCCTGTGCAGTGCCCACAGTACAGGATATAACCCTGTGTCTGCTCCCTCCCCTCCCTCGGCTCATGGCTCCATCTACCCTCTTTAATGCTACCCTCCCATCTGGCACCCACGGTTCTGTTTATTCAGTCCATAGTAATGATTTTTGGACACCATAACTTTAAATATCTGTCTATATCCCCTTCATGCTGGACCTTGGACTGACCCAGCAGTTTTCAGAGTGGTGAGTCACAGTTACTCTTTAGCAGAATCACAAAGCTGGTCTTTGAATCCTTTAAGGTACCTGTCTCTGTCTAATCTGGGCATTCTCTGCTAAGTGGGGTCTACCCTGAAAATTTATGGAAGTACTTCATTAAACCAAACACTAGCAAAGTAAGTGGAGCAAGAACCTATCTTAAGTTACTACTATGGCTTCTGCAGCTACCATAAAAAGCTTTTCTAGATTCTATTAACACGTGAACACAAGAGATGTCACCAAGCTGTCAGGCCCAGACTGTCAGCCTGGTCTTGCCATGCTCAGGAGTACATGATGTGTCTGAGGAGTTCCTCTATCAGAGTTGATCTGAGGACAAATTTCTCCCTTGATGTCTCCAACTGCTATGCTGCCTTTCAGTAGCAGTTGGAGATGTTGAGATAGTTGAGAATTCACCATAAACTAGTTCTACTTAGCAATAAGAACAGGCATGCAGAGTGTGAATAGGGGTAACAAGTCTTCATAAGCAGTAGTTTTAAGAGAGATTACATAGAGGGATTTATTGTTTAGGCCAACAACAAATCCATGTGGGAAGCATAGTATGAAAAAGCAGAAAATAAAAGGATAAGAAGAAATATTTTACTTGTAACTTCTTAGATGTCTTGCAGAGAGATTTATCTCATTTTTTATGAGTCTTTGATTATCTATGATAATGATCTTTATTTGGTTGGATTAATCCTCAGAGGATCTGTGTGAACTATGGACAAACGTTACATACATACACACACACACACACCATTTCAGTTAAGATGGCTCCAGCTTGGTAGAAGAACTACAGCTGGTTTCAGTGAGAGCCGCAGAAGGCACTAGCCTGCTTCTGAAAGAACTTCAGAAGAAATTATTTTGTGTAGGTGGGCACTTGAGTCCTACAGCACACTTCCATCACAGAAGTTGCCTTTTCCCCTTAAAGCATAAAGGTCAGGAGAGAGGAAATAAGTTTTTAACTAATTACAGGGAGGCATCAACAGCACGTGGGAATATACAAGGAACAGAAAATGGTTCAGGTGATCTGGGAAGTCAGGATTCCTTTGAAGAGAAGCCAAATGTAAACTTTCTGGATACAACGTGTCATGGTGTTTCCAGGGCAGAGTTTCTAGCCTTGCTTCCTATTAAGCACATCATGTTGTGAATATTTAAAGCTGGCTTGCGCCTTTGGGTGTTTCTCAAATGACAGATGCTAAAGAACCCTCCTTTCTTCTGGTGAATACAAGAAATGGGCCCAGTTTATCTTGTTTTTCTAGATTTATTTCTCTTCCATTGCTTGCAGCAGTTTAGATCTGTTAGTATCACACCAGTGGTGAACCACAGCACTGGCAATATTTGAAGCCCCACAGTTCACAGTTTGTTCCTAGTGAATGTCTTGTCCACTTGAGCTCTGTTCCAAGAAAATTGTGGCAGAGAAAGTCTAGATGGAGCCCTGTCTTCCTACTGTATCCTTCTGCAGGTGGGATCATGATTGCTGCCATTATAATTAGTATGAAGTCTCCATAGGTTAAACAACATACCTAGAAGTTCAAAGTGAAGCTCTGGCTTCCCAGAGATAGAAGTGCTGGTAAAATGTGGCTGTGGGTCCCAAAAGCATCCAGCTCTGCCTTGGACACAATTTGTAGGAGAATTCTTCAGTAGTAGGGAGGAAGGGAGAAGACTGATGCTCTGCCAGACTTCTGGGGGACTAGAAGTTCCCCAAGAACCTTTCAGCAAGGTCCCTGATCCCTCCAGTAATTTTTTGTGCTCTGTTTTCAGCTCTCACTACCTTTGAGAGCTGTACCTGAGCAAAGACTTTGGTCACTCCATTCAATAGTAAAAATTGGCAGCTAGGTTCCTGATGGCTTTTTGCTTTATATTTGCTGCTGCTTCCCATCATCAACAGCAGTAAAGTGCCATGGGGTGAAAATCAGCATTAATTTGGGAGTTAGATTGCCTGTGTAATAAGCTTCTCTGTTATTCTTTGGCAGGAGCAACAGCTAATATAAATTTTTTACTGTCACTTCTGCATGGGCCATGTACCAGCGTCAAAGTTAATCCCTCAAAATTATGTTCCATTATAAATCTCTCTTCACAGATGAAGTGAGTGCAATTAGGCAGAGAGGTCCAGAACCATTACCAAACAAAAAAAAGCTCTGAAGGACAAAAACCAGCCTCCCTGTGCATCACAAAATGATGTAACACCTTGCCAGTGACCTCCAGAAAACAGAAGCTCCTTGGCCACAGTGTTCTTAGGGCTTGTTTGGCAGTGAAAATATGTTCTGAGTTGACCAGAACTGAGTTCCACCTTTCTGTAAATAGAAGGTGTAAGATCTTACGAGGAATTTGAAGCAAATTGTGTCAGTTCTTTTTTATTTCTTTTCTTCCAATAACACACAGAATGTTTAATGTCATTATTCCTGCCTGAGCCCTGAGAATTCAGAAAAGATCATCAAGACCTGAGTAATAGGCTGAAAAAATCCCCAGCATATTTAATTAGATATTATTCTTTTGATGTTTGGGTTGATTTTGAGGTTTGTTTTTTATCAGGTTATTCTTGGGTAACCCTCTGTATACAGAACGACTTCTCTGCTTTCATGAATGTCAAAGACCCTCAAGGTTTAAATGTACTGGTGCAGTTAAACCACTCTCATTTTTTGTTTCATGTTGAATTCTTTTTCATTAGAGAAAATGAAATACCCCTTTACTGTCACATTCTGAATACTGTGGGTAGTGATGTACAATGAAGGACTTCTTACACCCAACTTAGAAACCCAGCTTAAAATTCGTGTCTGCTGAAAGATCTTTCTTCCCCCTTTGTATAAGAAGATGATAGGGATAGATCCTGGGGATGAGGTTTGGTGGGTTTTTTTTGGTTTTGTTTTTGTTTTTCACTCTTTTTTCTCTCTTTTTTTCTCTCTTTTTTTCTCTCTTTTTTTCTCTCTTTTTTTCTCTCTTTTTTTCTCTCTTTTTTTCTCTCTTTTTTTCTCTCTTTTTTTCTCTCTTTTTTTCTCTCTTTTTTTCTCTCTTTTTTCTCTTTTTTTCCCTCTCTTTTTTTCTCTCTTTTTTCTCTCTTTTTTCTCTCTTTTTCTCTCTTTTTTCTTGCTTTTTTCTCTCTTTCCTTTCTATTTCCTCTTTCTTTCCTCTATTTCCTCTTTCTTCCCTCTTTCTCTCTCTCCTTTTCTCTCTCTCCTTTTCTCTCCACTTTTTTTTGTTTGGTTTTGAGGGGATTTTTTGTTTGTTTGGTTTGGTTTTTGTTTGTTTGGGGTTTTGTTATTTTTGTTTGGTTTGTTTTGTTTTCCCTTCTGGAATAATCCTTAAATATATTAAATTAAGGTGCATTTCTATTCTTAGGGAGCATAAGCTCTCTTAGTTCCTGATTGTTTTTTCTGGAGTGCTGAGCAAATGCTATCAAGTTTACATTGAGAATGGCACTGGCTATGCAGAGAAGTGAGACGTTTGTTCCAAGCTACAGTAGAGAGAGTGCCCTATTAAAAGTCCCACATGTGTGTGGCTACATGTATTGAGTATTATCTGCCCTTTTCTAAGCGTGAAGCTTTAGAGATGTTGCATATCTACTATAAAGTCATTCAACTTAACTTTACTCAAACTTTTAAAATCAAAGACGATGGTCATATTTTGTTTTACTTTCTGTTCACTGCAAACATTCTGAAAGGTTTTACTTCGAGCAATATTTAGTATTTCAGTTTGAATTTGATAGAATTCATTTCAGAAAATCTGCAAAAATGTCTCTGCTTACATGGCAGTCAAACATGAGTTACAGTGCCGAGACAAGGATGAGGTAGACATGAGAAGCTGCATCCAGTTTTTGTCATAAAAATCTCAACACAGTAATCCGGTTTGCCAGAGAAAGCCCTTTTATTTTGTTCATATCTGGCCTGTTGAGCAAAGGTAGGAAATAAATTTATAAATGAGAGCGGCTTGCACACAAAGTACTTACTATTCTGCACATCAGTCATCTGTCATCTTGTTAAATTCAAGTGTTCTAAAGGTCTGCTTGGCATGCTCTTGGCTCTGTTCTATCCTCTTCCATGGCAAGAGGATATGGCCTCCTTTTAACTTACATAACCTTCAGTGGGCTCAAGTTTCCTTCAGGCTGCTGTGTTCTCTGAACTGGGCAAGCAATCATCACTGATCCTTGAGAATCCAGAGGCTTCTCACTCCAAAAAAGCCTCCTTGACTCCTCCCGCTGTGTTTTGTCAAGTACCAGGGGGAGCTTGCAGCATACGATTACAGCCTGCATGTGCCGTTCTTCTCCATTTTGCCCATGAGTTTTCTCAAAGTGTTTTCTCCAAGCATTCTAAAATGTCTAAAGAAAGGGTCAAAGTTCTTTATATATTAGAGTAAAATTGGGTTGAAGTTCTTTTTCTGTTAGAGTAAAACAGGGCTGAGGTCACCACCCAGTTCTTACTGTTGTCAATTATGACTTACTGCATCTTTTGTCAGCTACATGTGAGAAAAGTGTAGGGAAACTAACTGGGATTTTTGTAGTTGATAGAATCTCCAACTGTGGCACTGAACTGCAGAGTAAAAAGCCGACTAACAATGCACTGACGTCAGACTGCCTTGATGTGACTGAGAGAGTTTTTATCTGCGAAGACAAATACTGGAATAAATCACTAACTGGGTTTTAACAACTGTTTTGGCCTGGTTTCTGAACTTGGAGATAGGTAAAGAATTGCAACACAGCATCTCATTTTCAATCTGTTTTGACCAACCAGCAACAGGGTCCTGTATGTGCTGGAGTCTACCAAGACACAAATCTTGACAAGGTCCAAACCAATTAATTACAGTTGATAGCTGATGCTGGAATATGGGCCACCTCAATTACAGGAATGGTTTCCTCCTGCTATTGTACCAGAACAACTCCAGGCTGCTATTTGGGGTGGCAGAGTTCAGCTGCCTTCCACACCAGACAGCTTGAGTGGTGAATAGCTTTTGTATACAGAATCCATCATCTCTCATGAGGGATGTGTCTGTGAAGTAGCTGACTTCTGAAAACTGACTTCTGAAAAGCTCTCTGTAGATACTTTTTTTCCACCCAACAACAAAGGTCTTGTTTGGGAATGCTTTTTGGCTGCAGTCTTTGCGACCCCCCTGGGAAATGCACTGTGCATTTGACTTGCACTCACCAAAGGAAAAAGTGAAAGTAACACAGCTGTAGTGATTTACTATGAAGTTTTGAGGCTAATTGCCTCATATGTTTAATTAATAACTGACACATTCTGTCCCTCAAAGAGCTTGGAGAACTTCCATCTGGACCCCTAGTGATTACAGCCTGGAAGCCATCCCTGTAATTAAGGAGTAGGCTACAGGAGGCCTGTTCCCATTATGGGTAATTATTGTGCTTGCTACTTTTCCCCTCCTTTCTTACAAAAGGACTGAGAAAATAGGGCTCAAAGACTAATCTGACATAAAACCCTGACTAAAGAGGTGCTTTGTGCTACCCCATGGTAGAATGATAGGTTATGTTTTGGTGCCAGCACTCTTTTTTCCAACAGGCTGTCAGGGGACAGGTTCCCCAAAGAGCAAAATGTGCCTTACACCAAACTGAAGGACATCTTGGTCAATATTAACTGTCAATGCAAGAAGAGGATTTTTGCAAAGAACTGGGCAACTGAGTATTTCAACTGTTACTTCTCTATCTCTCCCTCCCAACTTTAGACTTCCACTAGATTTGACAGCTGCTCATCTGCAGACTCTGGCTAGCTCAGGAGCCCTCAGAGTAGAGGATGCTGTGTCTTTAAGCCTTCCATACAGTGCTGAAATGTTATGACAGAGCATCTCACAGGGGGATGCGGTTTCCATGGCAACCCCACACTGTAAGATAAGCAAACTGGATTAGTTTTTTTCCTGAGAGGTTCAAGAGCAAGGAAGGAATGAGGCGATCTGTCAGCAGGCAAGACTTGAAAAGAGGAAACCATGTTCATTAATCCTGTAGCCCTGGCTGCTTTGTGTTTTAATTAGAGAATGTTATTATGGCAGAAAGCATGGGCACCTCACCTCGTTATGGGTTTTTGAGGACTTTTTTGTTTGTTTCTCTTTTTATATCTCCAATTAATAAAGGGGAGGGGGGGCAGCTGGGGGGAAGGAGGAGGAAAAAAGATTTACTAAGGCGTAAAATGAAGGTCTGAAATAAAGAGCCTCAGGATCCCTGTTCCAGAGCTTGTATCCCAAACCAGATATAGGAGGTAGTGGGAATGAATCTGCCATTCTCAAACTGAGAGTACATCTTAATTTTTTTTTTTCTGTCTTGCTGCTGTGTTTAGCAAAAATGGAAATCCCCCACACCTTTGCATCCTGCACATGTAGCCATGTGAGTGTGGAGTAGAGTAGTGGAGTTGTGACTTGCTGTCTTCCACAGTCTGCCCAGAGGCTTTATACATCAGAGTTATACTGCCTTCTCCTGACTTGGTTTTGGGGTAGTTGATAACTTTGGGATCACTGGCTACCCCTACATGAGAAATCCTCCACTTCCCAAATGCCGCCATTTGTGAGAATGCAGGATACTGTGCATGCTAAGAGATGGAAGGACAAGGAGGGGCAATGCTTCAGCCCATCCTGAGAAGGCAAGCTCCCACACAAGCTGCAATGGCATCTTAGTAATCAGATAATATCTTGGTAGCAGCTAGTGCACCAGCTGGGTAGGAAACTGTGCTGGTCATGTGCATGTGCTGTGCGTAGGAGTTTATTATGGAAAATATTTTGACAACCTTTATTATTTTCAAACACTTGTATGTGTCACTATAAAATTAGAGTTAAAGTAAATGTTAACCCAACAGCAGTCTTGTCTGCATAGTTTCCATGTCCATCCCTTATGGAGTACTCTCTGCTCCTTTGCAGGGAATAAGAGCCCACTATAAATCTTCATGTGTAATGAAAAAAAAGTTATTCCAATCCTTTGAGAAAGAAATATACCAAGAGCATTCATTTCTACTTTCCTATAAGCAGCAGTATCCCAGTCTGGTTTTCAAGGGCTGGTGCTTAAGAGGAATTCTTGTAAATGTTGTTCTCCCTACTTTCCTGTCATTGTCTTCTTCAATGTCCTTGAAGAGTTCAGCAAAACAAGGTGCAGAATCAAGAGGGCCTAAGAGCCTCAGAATTATTGTTCTGGATTTGAGTACCTCCTACCCAAAATAATTTTCTCCTATGGGTATGATCCATGTATCAGGAAGAGTTGTTAGCAAAGTCTAAAGTTGTGGGCCAAGCAAATATGTTATCTTGAGTGGGAATTTAGGGCTAGGGCAGAATGATACTTAGACCTTTGTTGAATGAGCCATCAAATGCTCTAACTGACAATAAGCATGGTTAGAGGCAGCTTAATTTCTTTGGAGACTGCTCTCTTTATTCCTTTTTTTCTGGCTGCATAGACAAATTCAACACTTTGGTGTTGATATCAGCTTTATTTGAGGTTTTGAGCTAAGCTGCCCAGAGATGACTTTTTGGTTGTACTAATAAAGAAACTGCTTTTGGCAACTTAGATCAGTCGTACTTCACTGCCAGCCAGCACCAAGTGGACATGTGGCAGGCTGGGTTTGTGATCCTGGTGGCCGAGGCAGAGTTGGCCAGCACAGCTTTCTCTGCCCTCCTCACCCCTCCTCTCAGGATCTGCTGTGTCTGCCTGTGCCCCACCAGAAGAACCCCTACACATCTGCTGCCGAATGGGGGCTTCTCAATTCATGCCACTCTGTGGTCTTCATAATTTGCCTTGGACTGAGTGTTGTTAAACCCTTGAACATTGCTTGGGTTTGTTGTCCCTTGAGGCACTGCCAGATCTGAATCACTGCCAAACAAAATTATTCCACCTGCTTCTTGGCTCTAAGCATTTAATCACCCAAGCCCAGCAGAGTTTTGTTTAGAGAACAGAAATAATTGCGGTGCTGCACTGGTTCCAGCAGAGCTAGTGGTGTCCGTGTCACCTGGTGAACTGGGGAATGAAGGAGTAGCTGCATGCCCTGCTCCGCTTGTTTCTCATGGGAATATTTCTAGAACTGACTCTCCTGGGTCTGCCCCAGTTTTTTTGGCCAAAATTAGTGCCCCTGAGTTTATGGTGGAAAGGAGCAGCTGGAGAGTATTAGGCTCTGCTCCAAGTATGATTTTGAGCAGGCCAGTGCCTCACAGCTAAAGCTAGAGGTTTTAACCGATTATTTGCTGACTCATCACTTCTCCTGGTTTCTTTCCCACACCATTTTAACGCCACATCCCTCTTCCTGGAGATAATGCATTACTTGTGCATCTCAGTAGTTCATTCTTGGATAATTGTTCTAGCTAGTTCTGTTTCACGCCCATATCTTCTCTCAGTTTTGCCCAGCACACCAGAAGTAGCCAGAAACTGGACTTTTGATGATCCAGATATATCCCTTCCAACTCAGTATATTCTGTGATTCTATAATAGATAGATTTCTGATCATGATTGAAATACAATATCTTTTAAATCAACTAATGTTATCCATCCAGGCTTTTTCTTCCTTGACCTGCTTGCCAGCCAAAATTCATTAAACAAACTCTTCAGAAAAAATGAAGGTCTTTAAATTCTTAAGCCCTTCTTTCCTACCTTCTGCTGGTGGTCCTGAATTAAGTCTGTGTACCTGAACACACTAAGGAGCATAGTGCTGTTTTAGGGTCTATCATAGCTGACTTGGAGAAATTTTGCTACTACTATTTGCATGCTATCTTAGCCTGGAAGTAATTTAGACTTAGAAACACAGAGTTCTGCTTCTACTAATAAAGAACTGTCTCCAAGAGGCTTGTTAGTGGGGCTGCTGGCAGGCCCTACCCCGGGTACACAGAGACCAAGCATGTGGTTGTAGAGTGGAAGTGCAGGGATTTCTGGGCAGCCAGACCTCTGAGCTCTGTTCAAATGCTCTCTGTACCGTCTTCAGTTTCCCTGGCTTGCAAAAGCATTGCTAAGAGAGAATACACGTAAGATATTGTAATCCTGGTGCAGTAAGGGAATGCACAGTCTTGAATCAAACTTTTGTTTTGTATATTTTGTATTTAATTTCAACACATGCCATACTGGTGCATCCTATTTACATTCAGGTCTGTTTTAGACATCCGGCATAATTCAAGAACACTGAGCTCTGAATGCATGCAATGAAAATATTTTCATATGCTTTTCTACAAAATAATCCTTAGGTCTGCAGTTTGCCAGTTTGTGGTAGCTTCAAGGCTTTTCCTAGAGTACAGAAGTTTTTGAAAAAGGAAAAATGTGTGGGAGTTGTATTTATGTTCTATGAGTCCTTATAATAAAAGAGCACTAATTTATTTTAAACATCTCCAAGCAATTTCCCCAAAATCTTCCCTGTCCACAATAGTTTGTTGAAGCTCATGTAAAGGTATCTCTGCTCTTTAACAACACTCTGAAGAAATATTCTGGTGCTAGGACAAGCCAGGACCACAAATTAAATTAGATTAAAACAACTAGGTTGATATGTTTCATGACATAAATGAAAGATGCTTTGGAAAAAACAAGAGAGGCAGTATTCCTTCTGGATAAGGCCTCAGCATGAAAACATGAACAGCAAATGAGTTTATTATTAAAGACATGTACATCAAAGCTAATTTGACTGAGAAACTTTTTGGCCTAACCTACAGTTGTTGTCTTTGCTATTAGTAAATGTCACGTGTTGGTGAGCAGCTAAGAGACCAGGATATTTTTCCCATATAGAGTTTTTAAAATCTGATGTAAATGGTCTTGGTTTCAAACCCCCCTTGATCTTTGCATTAAGCCTGTATGACTTAAGTGAACCCCAGACCTCTGTCTGGGGTGACTTTCACTCTTATAGGGTGATGGTGCACAGCCACAGCCACCAGAAAATGGGGAGGCACCAGCTGGAGGAGAGAATGGCCTCGGGGTCTTTGGATTGTAGGTTAGAGAAAAAGAAATAGAACATTTTCCTAAGACAAATATTTTCTTTTGACTATTCCAGCTGATGGCATTTGTAGGGGGAAAAGGCTTTCTTCAGACAGAGCGGAGACCAAGTGTTTGTCTCTATTGGCCTCTTACTAACATCAGACTGTGGAAGTCTTTGAGACAAGTTTATTTTCTGCAATTAAAAATAATTAAATAAAACCAGGAACTGATCTTGATTTCCCTGCTGCTAGAGCTTGTCTATGACCTGAACGGAGTCTTTAGATTTAGAAAAGTTCTGAGGCCTTTTTTTCTCAAAAACTCTTCAACCTGAATTTCTATGTCTTTGGGAGGTGGAGTGAGGAAGGGAGCCTGCCCAGTTTCACGCACATTCATTGATTACAATGCTGTAGTGCTCAGCTCTTCCCAGACATCTAAAATCATTGTAAGTAATTGGGTTAAAGTCAGAATTTATCATACTTAGTTAGCCCAGATCTAATTGTTCTTTCCAGAATTGTTTGCTGAATCGCTTGGCATGTCTAACCTTATCGGCCCCGTTAACTTCTTATCCCCATTTGACAAATCTAATCTGTCTTTACTTCTGCAAGGAGAGAGACAGGAATCATTAGAGACTTCTGTGGCTTGCTGTGCAGCCTGCCAACAGGCATCCCAGAAACTGTTGGGAAGATGCTTGCAGCTGCCAGAGAAGATTTGGAAGGGTTTAAAGTTTAATGGGCATGGAAAGTAGGGTTTCTTGTCAAGATGGTTTACTCATTTACTCATTTTTATCTGTTTTAAAAACAGAAAGTCTGCTAAAGTTAACAGATGTCAGCAGTCAGAGATTGCTACACCGAGCCTAGGGCGAAGGGTAGAGATGGTGTTTTGTGCCTTTCGCAACCCACGCCATTGTATCTTGCTTGAGACAATTTCCTCTAAGCTTATAAAATCACTCTTGGCTCTAGTTATTTTCTGAGAGTGTGACTGAACCACTTTACAGGAAAACACTTAGTGTTGTGCCTGAGTTGCACACTAGGGACATGAGATTTCCCTCCCTCACAAAGCAGAAGTGACACCACCAAAGCAAACGGAGCCACAGGGTTGTGAAACTGAAGTCAGCAAGCAGAAATCCAGCCGGTATTCTGTAGTGTATGCTCATTGCTGGCTATTTTTGCTATGTAAATTTTTTGTGAAAAGCAGAGTAAAGAATATGCAAGACCAGAAAGATGTTCTTTGAGGATTTTAAGGAGTTTGCAAGCACATGCTTAAGAGCTAATGTCTGCCACAACTGGGAGAAGAAGTTGAATGTCCTTCTCCCCTGTGTGTTTGTGTGCATAATTTTACATAATTCATGTTCTGATGCATAATGCTGTCATTTGCCACCCTGGCTTCTGGTGTGCTTGGCTCAGCTCAGTGAGTTGGAGGATGTTGTTATCCTCAAATGGAAAGGAGGCACACCTTCTGCACACACCCGGTTCAAGGCACTTTAGAGGGTAGCTGTCCATGCATTGGGCATGATGATCAGTAAGTGCTTGATTTGCTACACTGCCAGTTGGGACTCTAACTTTCTGTGTGCTTCAGCCTGCTCAGAAAGGCAAGGGCTTAATAACTGGTTTGGATTTTCAAAAGGGATGTTTGCCCGGATGCAAGCATTTCCCCCGAGATCGCTCATTCACAATGGAGCTCTGCGTCAGAGCCGGGGCTGGAGGCCCCAGGGATGGAGGCTGGCCAGCAGCGCTCGGCCCTTCCCTGCGCCGCCTCCCTGCATGACTTGGCATCCAGAGACAGTGCGTGGACCCAGACATAAACCTGAAATCACAATCTGAATGTAGCCTTAAATTCAGCTTTGTCCTGGGCTGGTGACTCTGCTGATGCCTGTCCTCTCTCAGGGGGCTGCGGCTGGGCTCAGGGAGCACCCTCTGGTATTTCCCCTGCAGAGACATGGGTGGGGCAGAGGCCCAGGAGTCTCTTCTTTTGCTGCCTAGAGGAGGGTAAGAATAGGGAATACGGTGTGTACCTGCTCAGCTACTGCTTATCTCCCCCTTGAATGCACTTATGGAGCGTGCCAGGGCGGGGCTATGTCTCTTAACTTTTAAATTGACAGTTTCACACTGGTGAGATATCACATTGATGTGGCTGCCCACAGGCTCCAAAGGGCATACTCCCCTTCCAGAAGATGCTGATGGGGATAACAGCCACTCTCCCCACCCTCTCCAAAGTGCCTGGCAGCACCCATGGTGCTTGTGCTAGGAGAGCAGGCAGCAAACTCAACTCAGCTCTGCCTAAGCTGGCTATGGTGAAGTGGCCTAAAGCTACAGGAGGGATAGGGCAGTCTTTCAAATTCAGAGGCAACATATGGGATGAAAGAGAGAAGGGAAAGAAGGAATTGCCCATGGAGTAAACCCAGTGAGAGAGTAAAAACTTCAGGCTTTCCAGCGAACTTCATCCAGACCTACATCTCTCTCTTTTCTTTGATCTGGGCTCTCCTTTATGCTACATATTTTAACAAAGACCAAAGGGGGATATAAATGACCTTGCATTGCAGGATACTTTCTTTTTAGTTACTCTGCTATCCCTTTCTGTTCTCCATGAAGTAAAGTCATTAGGTGTTTTGCCTCAGAAATGGAGGAATTTCAATATGTGGGGTTTACAGCCATGTTGATTCAGCATAGCTGTTAGCTACACCTGAATGATTCCCACAGAATGGGAAAAACTGCTGGTGAAAAGAGACTTTGTGTTCAGGGGCAACAGGAGGTTGTTTGCATTCTGACAGCACCATACTGATGGATGTTTGTAGCTGTGGTCTGGGCATCCAAAAATTATATCCATAAAGAATAGATCTGATTGTTAGAACCAAGGAAGCTCTGGAGAAGATTGTAGCAATGTAGTCAGCTGCTGTGGCTGCATACATGGATGGATCTCTGTTTCCTCCAGATCCCTTAAGTGGGAATTGAGACAGGTTTCCTTTCAGCAATGTTTAAAGCACTTCCCTTGGGGTAGATTTCCCCTTGCGTTCATTCTTGTGTACACATTATCACAAACTTAACATCTTGGAGAAAAAAACCAGGTCTGTTTATTCCTATCTACCCTATGAGACGAAGGCTTTAGCTCATCCTCATCTGTGGCCAAGAAGCTTGAAGTTTGCTTTTGCACCATGGCTTGGCACTGGTGTGGCCCACAAAGTGGAGCAAGTCACTGCAATTGCTGGCTGCCATGGGGGAGTGACCTGGCACGTGGGTGTCAGTCAGGTATGCAGCTCAGCTTCCACAGGCTTGGCACATCAAGGTGTGAGAAATGCTACTCACTTCCAAAAATTTAGAAAGGTTTATTAAAACCTTATCAAAAGCACAACAGAAGACTGAATAGAGAAAATATTATGGTGCCGGGAGCAAACAATCTTTCTCACCATGTGTTCACCCACACAATGGAGGTTTCACCTTTTAACTCTTTAGCTCCTCCCAAAGTTCTGTCCGTTGACTCCTTCTTCTCTGTCCAGTGGTGGAGTTTACTTCCTTAAATCTCGATTGGAGGTCAGATGTTGCCATAGTAGCAAGCCGACCCTCCCAAATGTCCCAAACCCAGGCTGTCCCTGATAACAACGCAACGGGGGGTGAAATATAAGTCTATAAAACTTCTCTTAACATACACACATGATATCTGCCTTTTAATTGTGAGAGTCAATCATCATATTACTCATCTATCACAAAGGTCACTACCTTGGCTAAGTCAGCACAAAGTTTCTTTCCATTTACCTTATCCTATCCCCATAAATTAAGATACATTTGCAAATTAATCTACCAAGTTTGGAGTGCCTCATGGCAGCCCTGCAGAGGGGTTCCTATCTCTGCTTTTGTAGCAATCACATTAAAACCTGCACCTCCTTACCAAGTGAGAATCAGAATGCTTCGAGCTCTGCTGGCTCCTCATAAGCTGTGCTCTGTTAGCTCCAAATATTCTTTGAACACTATCTTCTTCAAAGCTGCTTTTCAGGTAGAGTGAGTTGAAAACCAGGAGAGATTACCACGGGGTGTTTTTTTCCTCTCTGATTTTGAGAGGAAGTATGAATTCAAAATGTTTTGACCAGCTTTGTTTTCATAAAAGAGTCCCCAAATGTAGCTGTGTTCTCTTTAGTATAAGAAAGGTAAAAAGGATGCAGTACATTGACAGTTATCTATCTGCTGATTGCCACATGTACCAAATGTCAGGGTGAGATTGATGGCCTTAGAAAATAAATCCACTGAGGCAGGAGGAGTACCTTCCTTTGCTTTTTTACAATGCTAAGTGTGTGCATTGTCTGTGCTGAGCCAGTGCTGAATAATAATGAGTGACTACAGTTAGTGTCTAAGCTAAGGGAAGCCAGACCTCCAGCCAGCCTGGGGTTAGGAACTCTGCTGATTATTCAGTTTAGTTTGAGCCAGGGATACACATTTTGCCTAAATGCCTGAGTTTTTTCTTCCCAATTATTTTGAGGTCTAGGAGGATACACTCTTTTCTGTAGAATTTCTATGAAATCAAAATGTAAAAATCTAAAACCTGTAAGATTAGAGATTTAATGCTTTGAGCATGTTTGTTTGCTTGTTTGTTTGTTTTTATTCTGAGAAGAACTTTTGTCTAGAAAATATCAGTTAGACCTGTGACTGGAAAAAAAGGCAATCACTAAAACAAACAAATAACCTCTCCTCCTTCTAACTTGCTTTATTTTGAAGGGGGTGGAGTGTGACAGGATTTTGAGTCTGTTCAACATCTAAGAAAATCACACATCAGAAAGTGAAGTTTTCTTGCAAAGTCTTCTTTCCTGTCTACCTAGGCCTCTGTTTTTCTAGCCTGCACAAGTCCTCCTGTTGTGTCTCACAACAGTGCTCATCTGGTCCAGTGAATTTGCATCCTTGTCATCTAAGGAGGTGGCTAAGATAAGGAAGTTGTAATTCCACCTCTCAGATCTCTTTTTAGACATCCTTGAAAATGGATCTCTGGAAGTCCAGTATCTGACTGGAGTGGATGGAGGAAAAGGACAAGGGGTTCTGCCTAATCCAGCTCAAAACTCCTGAGAGCACCCAATAAAAATTATACCCTGGCTGCTTTTGAAGTCTATTTCCTACTCAAAGCAGGGATTTGTCCTTGGTGGCCACTGTCAAGTAGACAGCTGGAAGTCTGGCTCTGTATCCCTGAGTGACTCTGTGTTTCATGGCTATTTGGGGTGTTGTTAGTTTTCAGCTATTTATTATCAGTGTTTCATTTTGGAAACAGGATTGACTCCCTGAGATACAAGGCTCCTGTTTCCTTTGGGGAAGAGTGCTTGGTAGCTCTACATGTGGTGGCAGGTGGGTTTTGACAGCATATTTTCCATTCAGATGTTTATGATTTTGGGCAGGTTCATATCTGCTATTTGTAAAATCCTCTTCTCATTAGGTTAAAGCACTTCAGAGTTTCAGGACCTGCTGCCTTCTTCTCTTAGACCTCATTTCTTTTTCTCCCAAGCCACCTTCTGGTGTCTCTGCATTGTGCTGAGTGAGCCCTGTTGCTCTTGCCTGCATGTGGGTGTTGCACATGTTATCAACACAATAGCCTCTGGACAGAACAGCCCTGCGGAGAGAACAAGCTGGAGCAAAGATGCGATGGGAATGTTTTGCTGGATGACCCAGCTGGGTCACTTGGCTTATCCTTGCTTGCGGAAGTGAGGTGGCTGCTTTTATTCCTTACCTTGTTGATACCTAATGAGAATTTTTACTGCTTTGGTTCAAAGGGGAGGCCACTGCTCTGAGGGATTCCTGAATTGGGCAGAACAAGCTGTGCTTGCACGTCTCCTGGGTGCTGTTTCAGGATGAAGAAACAGGAGAGGAAAAACACATACCTTTTGTTAAGAATGCAATGTAATATTTAGAATTTTCTCTTCCATCTTATATTGAGGATTTTATTAGCTTATAGGAGTTCTGGTGCCTGTTGAAGTTTGGAAATAGGGTGTTATGTTTAAAAATATCGTATTTTTCTCTAAAGTCAGTGTGGATAAAACACAGAACTTAGAAATAAATTTTTGAGAGCTGAATTTCCAGTGGGAAAGGAATTATTTTTGCTTGCTTGCTAGCTGTTTCTGCTGGACTAGAAAGACAAATTAAGGTGAGACTAGACCAGCAGAGCTGCAGTGGGAGGAAATGAGAAGACCCTCTTTGATCCCAAATGCTCAATCAAGAAGCATTTGCCAGCAATGTCAAATGAGATTTGTCAAGTCCTAGGTAGAGGCAAGTGGGGCCTAGAACTGAAGAAAAGGAGGAGGTTTCATACTATAAATTTGGTTTCAACATATTCAGAGTTAATCTTCCTTTACCTACATAATGTGGAGGTTATTAACCTGACTGCAAATGGACATACTGGGGAGTTAAGTGTCACGTGGACAGGATTACTACGTTTTGAAAATAATTTGTGCTGGTGACTGCAACACAATAAATGTAATAAGTGCCTCTTTAGATCTTCTATAAGTGGTAAAGAATCATTGATCACCCTGTGGGATGGGGGCTGGGGAGCTTGTTTTTGATGTTTTAGTTCCAAGTCAGAAATGAGAGCTCAGAGTTGTTGATGAAAAGAGCACATAAATTTGTTATGATTATCATTATTATTATTCATTTTTCTGTCTTAAAGAGACCGAGAGGGAGTTGGTGCCGAGGGATGAGAAATAAATCAATAGCATCTTCACATTTGCACTGCAGATTAATCTGGGGAAATGAGGGTGGTAGTTTTTGAGCCTCTTGCATATTTTCCAGGTGAACTATTTAACTTCATCTTTCTTTTTACTTTTTTTCTAATCAGAGAGTTTTCCACGTACAAATTTAAAAGGTCACAAGGTTAAGCAGAAATCAGAAGCTGATTTATTGCATAAGTACCCTTACCAGGCATTTTGGCCGATGCTGTATTAAAGTTTGTTTTAAATTATGCTATTTCTTTTCCTTCCACTGAAAGATGTGATTGGGTTTTTTTGTATTCCTGCTCCACTTGCCTTGTGCTCGCTTTGCTGAACCTTACAATGTTCTCAGTGCAAGAATGATTTTCTGATTGTTTCCAGCTCAGAGGGCTGGTGGTGGCAATTCTGACATTATTTTGTGCTGCCCTCAGTATTCACACTTGATTTCTCCTGCTGGTCAGTATGTAACAGGTAAATCTTGGAGTTGCTAGGAGTAAGGCTGTGCTGTGCGAGGCAAAGGAAAGTGATGGCTGTAACAATACAACACAGAGTGAAAGCGCTGGCTGAGGGAGCTGTGTTAGGTATTTAGAAATGCATCTTTAGTGGAGACAAGAAAAAAGGGTTCTGACTGCTTGTGAGCACTAGAGATCCTCTAACACGTGTTCCAACAGCAAGCGTCTTAGCCAGAGTACTGGAGGTAATTACTCAGTCTGCCTGCATTCCTTCTGCAGCCTCAATTAATTATGAGGCTCTTGCTAACTTCTGGATCAAACCATTCTGTAGTGGTGTTAGAGGATGTTAACCAGCTGCCACCTTCAATTTCCATTGATACTTTATAAATACTGTACAAAGGACTTGAAACAAGGCCTCTTGCTTGTGAGTGCAAGCTCAGCTCCTGCTGAGCACTTCCTTCTTCCTCCCTGAGCACTTGGCCTAAGAGGAGGAAGATGCAATCCTACCTGTACTGATAGCAAATACAAATGCTACAGTAAGAAAATGGTTTGGTATGCTTTAAGATGGAAGCTGTTGCTTTTAGTGTTTCATCCTTTATTGACTGAAATATGAACACAAGCCGGCAGAGACATGTAAGCAGATTCAATGGGAAGAGCTGTACTGCAACACAACTACCAGTGTCTTTCTTGGATAAGGTTGACAGGGAAAGTAGGTTGGATCTTTTATTAGGTCTATTGATACTGTTGGGGGAGGTGGCCTTTTAAACATGAAAATGTGGTTTCTCATATCTGAAAAAGAAGCATCAGCCTTTGAAGCTAAATAAATACATGTTGAGAACACTTTCCCCAAGTTTAGCAAAGTTATGTTAATCACTTAGACCATCTGTTGGAGAAAATGTAGTTGTGAAGCCAGGATAGGTTAGTGGCACATTAGTGAGAGAGGAGATAATAAAACTGTTTGTTTCTCTACGACAGAGTAAAGTTTTTGATAATTACTTGCTTTTCCTGGTGGTTCCTTTTTAGAAGTAAGAAAGATGTTTTATTCGTTTTTAAAAGATACATTTTCTGTGAGGCTCCAAAATCGTGGTGTATTGGCTTGGTGTTCTCATGACAGCAAAGTTCCTCAGTTTAGCAGGAGGATGAGGTTAGGATCTTCATTGCCTGTAGCCCTGCCTGGGCTGGGAGACCTCCAAGGGTTCCTGGGCAAACTCTGTCCAGCCTCTGTAGCTGGGGAGCACAAAACAGCTACACTGCTACTTTATCCTGAGAGGTAGGAGGGCAAGAACTGTACAGGAACGAGTTAAAGTCGGTCACCTCAAGAAGTGTGGCTGGTTCCTAATGGCCTGCTGCCTGAGCTTTTCAGCCTGACAGCATCTCTCCTCCTTAAACACATTGTGAAATGTTGAAAAATGATTTGGATGTCTTTATGACAGTGGCATTTGCTCAGGAGGAGCTGTCTGTTTATTTAAATACAGCCCCAAAGGAGGTGCTTGTTTTCCTAGGATTTCCTCTAACTGCTGACTCAAGCAGGAGTGTGTCACTCAAGAGAGTGTCCAGGAAAGGGACATCACTGAAGCCTGGCTGAGTGCTGGCAGAAGTGTGATTAATCTTGACTAGACAACTGTGCCAGAGCCACTTCCAAAATGCTGGACTGCAAACCAAACACAGAGTATACTTGTGACTACTCTCATGTCCTTTTCAATTACTTTGTCTCACTCTCAATTCCAAATACATCAGTCTTGTTTGAAGGCTTCCTTATACCCCACTGATGTGCTAATGCAAGTTGTAATCTATCCTTGTTACAACATTTACTGCCAGTAAAGCTCACGTGGACAAGGAGAGGTACAATTGTAGGGGAAAGCAGTATTTAGCAAGAAGTAACCATTTACTTAAGTTGCCCTCCTACTTTTTGGGAGATATCAAGATATACCTGAGAGCAAGTTCTTCATCTGGTCTATTACTTGACTTGAAGGGAACAGTATGAGTGTTTGAGACCCCTTGTAAAGCATACAGGAAATGCAACAAAGTCTCATGGTTGTTAACATTTCCCCAAATGTGTAATTCACGGAAGCCTGTGGAGATATGTTGCACTGCTGAGCTGTAACAAGTAGGAATCTAAACTTTTTAGGAGGGGCAGGTGGTAGAACCCCAAATGAATGAAGATATGTGACACAATGTAGAATCCCAAAACCCTCAAATTGTGTGGGAGGGAGGTTGCTTCTGCCCTTCTGCTGCTCTGGTTTCTGTGATTTGGCAAACTGGGTTATTTAGTCGATGTGATTAATTCCTCTCAGACCATCCACTGCAGTGCTCCTAATTTCAGGTCAAGAGGAAGGAAGCAAAGGCTTCTGTGTGAAACAAAGGATGTCACGTACTGATCTCCATTGTTACAGCAGTAGAGGAACTGGTGTAATAACCAAATGAAGATCAAATGAAATGCAAAATTGATGAGAGAAGCAGAATGATAAAATAATTTTAAAATGTTGCAAAATCTCTGCAGCAATGTTGGCTCCTGCCATTTTATTACTGAGGTTAAGGAAACCTAGTGTTTTTACAAGATATGTGGCTGCAGGACCCTTCTAAAAATGTATTTCCTTTTTCTCCTGGAGTAGATCTCATTAAGTTGAACAGGGCCAGCTTTCCTTGTAGTCCATAACCTGCTGTTTTCCTCATGAACTGGGAGGCTCATGAATTTTCCATCCAAAACTGCTGCCATGAACCTGGGGGACTGAGGCTTGGTGGTGACTGCTTGCTGCCTCTCCGTGCAGTATTGGTAAATTCAACAAATAATTGATTTAACAGTGCAAGAAGGTCACCAATCTTCTTTTTATAGCTGTCATGTACAGCTTGAGATCCCTGTCCTACAGCTCTTAGCTCTTGGAAAATACATCACTAGGAGGGCTTGTAGTCTTCTTTTTTTCCCACCTGCACAATGGTGGCAAATCAGGTGTTTTAAATTTTTAAAGGATTAAAGAGGGCTGTGCTGTGTATTAAATCACAGGCCACTGCTCTTCTCCAAATCAAGAGAATGAAATTGTTATCTGGTATGGTCACCTGCAGGAATGAAATTGAATAATGGCATTAGGACATTCAAGTACAGATTCATTGACGTCAGATTTTGCTCAAATTTGGTGAGAGCGAATCAGATTACTCAGCCATCAAGTTTCATCATCGTGTCTCCATCACACACTAAGGGCTTATGCCTTGGGGATCAGTAGAATTACGAGTAAAGGTATTATTCTAATGCACCTGATTGGTTATAGAATGTAATACAAGAAAGAAAATGCCTTTTCAACTCCTAGTATAATTTCTTATGTCTTTTCATGATGAATCATAAATGCTCTTTTGATATCTACACAATAATTTGTAGAAATTTTTAAATATATTTTTATGTTAGTTCTTCTATTGACAAATTGTCTACAAATAACTTACTGGCTTTTCAACTGCACAAGTTATTTGAAATTATTCATAGATTGCTTCTTGGTTTGCTGATTGTTTACAGGCAATTCCTTTTTAGTATTCAGTGGCTGGTATTCAAGTGTTCAGCTTCCAGCTGCACGATTCAGTTCGTATTTTGACATATAGGTCACACAGTAGTATTTCTGCTCCCTGACTAAATGCGTATAATTCATAGGATCTAGCTTCTTGCACGAATATTTGCATTGAATTACAAAATTCTTATTCTGCAGCCATTCTTTAACACTTGATTATCAGCAGAAACAGAAACAATCCTTTTTAATCTTATTTACAGAGTATTTATGGGAATGCTAATGCACAGTGGACATTACCATAAATGAACAAATTTGCTGTAAAGCTTCAGTTATGCACTCAGCTGCATTTTTATTAATTTCACTGTCTTTGCCCATCTTCTTGCTATGATATCAAAATATTAATAATTTGAATATTTATTTTTTGGCATATGTGAAATTAAGTAATTTTATGAAAAATTTATACATATATATTGTGGAGTTATAAGCAGTTCCTGTGGAAACTGCATATAGTGACCTCCACCCTCAGTGATGGTTGCAGAGTGCCTTATATGTATCCTTCCATCTGATTTTGCAAGACTTTTCCTGTTCTATGTTGCTAGAACTCCATAGTTCTGTTTAAAACCACAATACCATGAATATAAAATCAACAGACAAAATCCAACACTAACTGGACAAGCCAGAGCCATTAAATGAGCAATAGCCAGCTGCTCTTATGGGTGCCAGTCTTTGGTTTGTGTTCTCACAATCCCTTTTTCCCCTGCTGCCCCCAACTGCCCCTTGCTCTGTAGAGATAAAATGATTGCAAATGTGGAGACATTTCAGTCCAAGGATTGCGCTGGAAAACAGAGAGCATGTTTGAAATTCTTGTACACATTTCTAAAATAACATTGAGAAACATTCCCTTCTGCTGTTCAGATAAGGGAAAACTGCCCTCGAAGAACTAAGGTGTCCAAAAAAAAAATATCATTGGTATTTCTTAGTATGGTCCATGGATCATTCTGAAAACACTTCTATTATTTTTCTTCACATATTCAAATAACCACAGTGCAAGGCATCTGGTCTCTCTGGATTCTGTTTGCTGTATTTCCCTACACCTCTCACTGGTCCCTGGGGGTCAGCAGGGTGTTTATTACAAATGAATGTTTAATGTCTGCCTTGGAAAGCTTCTTGTCTGGCTTGGAATTTCTGATTGCAGTGCTGTGGAAAGACCTGCATGTGGAGAAGGGCCCCATGGAGCATTGTCTGGTCCCTGAGAGTAGTTCCTGCATCTTGTGATTTCTGTTAGTGAAGGTTTCCTTGTCTTACTGCTTGGCAGCTTATTTGGCAGAGCTGACACTGATTATTTTGTTTGACCTTCTTTGTTTCCAGTTGACCCCTGGTACAGGAGTCCACTGCAGTGAGAGTGAGCTGGGGAGACAGGACAGTCAAAGGAGATCCCTGACTCAGCTGGCCCTGGGTTCCAGCAGGACACTATGGCAGCTGTTCAGAGGAGACACTGAGAAAGCAAAGCCCAAAGTGATCCAAAATCTTCCTCCACCTGTCTTGCTTCTGAGGTGAGGACCAAGGAAAGAAGGCTTTAGTTGTAGACATTTGTGCTTCAGCATTACTGACTGCTTTTACCTGGGATGGCAGCTGGTGCCTGAACCTTAGTTTTCTTTCCCACCTGTCTTTAATTTAAATGTAGCTGGTTTCTGCTGTAGCTAGGAGATGGAGTGCTCTGAATGCTTTAACAGCATGTAAAAACTCTGGTAAGCTCATTCTGAGGTGTACTTAGGTGAGGGATATGCACACTACACCTCTCCTCACTGTCTTGAGACTGACAGGATTGTGCCTTGGAGGAGTTGTCTGGTAATTTGCCTGGATGCACTGGAGCTGTGGAAGTGCTGAGAAACCTTTCAAAGGCTGTAAATCTTGATTGCACCATCCATCGGTGTGAAAGAGCAAGGTTTCACAGCCTCCCAAGGCTTTGTCCTTTCTCCCAGTTGCTGCACTCACTTTCCATGGCCAGAAAGCATTTCTCTGATAGAAAAGCTCCTCCATGGTCCTAGCTGGAGCTCTGTGCAGACAGCTGTACCTTGTCAGCTGGTAGCTAGAGTTTTCTGAGGGCCTTTAAACACCTAACTCCACCCAAAATGAAATGCAACTGTCTGTCCAGAGCAGCTGTCTTAGGAGCTATGCCACAGCTCATCTGGAAGCCTTTTGTGTGCTTGTGTGGCCCGAGAGACCAAGACAAATAATGCAGAGGAGACTGTTTGTGTAGCTGTTTCCTTGTCATGTTTTCCTGATGGTAATGCCTACCTAACTAGTTGGGATGTTGCCTCCTCTAGATTCTTGTGGAATGCTGCAGTTAAAAGCTAAGTACTAGTAAAAACTCTTGTTGCCAATTGTAAGGCCAATAGACTTATATTAGTTCACAATGTCTTTGCCAAACTGTTTTACAAGTTGTGTTGGTCTTTTTCCCAGTCTCTCAGTTTCACTGTTTCTAGGCTGGTACAAAACACTGAATTGCAGATGTGCCCTTTATTGAAATGCTGAAAAAAATTGAAGCTGAAATTATAGAAAAGCACACAGGGGAAGGTCAGGCAAAAGATAAGGCCATGGTTATTTTCAGTACATACCTTTGCAAGCAGCTCTGTAATAAAAAAACAGAATGCAGAGTCTTGGTTGGAAGGAATAGCCTTGGGTCCCACTTTGTCTGGAGGAAAACTGGGAGTCAGACCCTCTCTATTGTTCAGGCTGGTAAAAAAAGTTTGGCTTCTACAGACTTCTACATGACCAGGCTTGGAAAGACAGGCATATCAGCACGTGCAGCATTTTGTGAATACTTCTAAAACTGTGGGCTAATGAACAAGGCAGAAGTCCAACCATTTATGTTAGTGACATGCAAAGTTTTGAGAGTGGGACAGATAATTTCGGTTTCATTTGAAACACTTCCAGAGGCCAGGTTTTTCAGAAACAGCTAAGTATTTCTTGCCTCAGGAGCTTGAACTCCCAGACTGAGACATTTGTACTGATGTATCCCCAAACCACTGACCACTTCTAAAACTTTGCGAAGCTAGCCTCAATACATCTGTTTGGGATATGTTTATGGTCCTATTGCAGAAAGAGTGTTTTGCCCTCAATTTCAATGGAATTGTAGTTTCCCTTGGCATCCCTCCTTCTCTTGTATTCAAGGCTCAAAATTGCTCCTTCTCTAATTGCCTGAGTCCTCCAAAGGGGTATTCTCTGACAATACAGTGTTTTTACAACAGAAAACATTGTCTCGCATTTTAATAAGTGTATTAATAACTGGGAAAGCTAGGAAGAGACCTTTATTTTCTGACACACTGTGACAGTGAGCCAAAGAGCTTGATTTCTGCAGCTTTCAGAGGGATGGCATCCCATTTCTCCAGTTCTGGGAGATCCTTTGGGATTCATCCAGTGTTGTTGCAGAATCTCCAGAGTATTGTACCATATAATAACAACAATTGTCCTTGATCTAAACTGCATAAGCATCTCCACACTTGCAAGTTCCATTATGCTTCACTGTTCTTGATTACTAGCTCTTTAAACAGCTGAATGAGAGGGCAGAAGAGGAAAACAGTGGGATGGGTTGGGGGGAAAGCTGCTGATGAAAAGCATTTGCAAATAGGGAAGATGCCCTTGTAATGAAAGCTGGTATGAGTCCTTAAAAGCACCATCACCAGAACATACCAGCAAGAAATTAATATCTGCCTTCTCCCTAGTCAGTCCATTCTGATGTGCTGTAATTCTGCTGAATGCCACACAACACAAAATGGCTGTAAGGTGCTCAAACAATTGAGCCTTAGCTAAAGAAACAATTACCTCATCCCTATGTTTCTAACACATGCTGGAGTTCCTAATACATTTACTGATAGTCACGTTTCTTTTGGACCATTGAAAAGTTTTGAAGTTTTGACCATTTTTAACACTGAATTCCAGGAAAAAAAATTCTGTCAAATTTGTTCTTTCCTGAAAGATTGGTGGTCAGAAAGATTTTTGTATTTGTTTGGGTTTTTTTGTGGTTTTTTTTTCTTTGTTTGTTTTTTGGGGATTTTTTTTGTTTTTTGTTTAATGTACAGAGAATGGAAGGGAAAAAAAAAAAAACACAGCTCTTATGACAACTTTTTATTTTTGTTTTCTGGGAGAAAAATAGAATGGATGTATGTCTATGCCTGGCGTTAACTTAGAGTTCTTCTTTATCTTGCACTGCTCTTTGTTTTTCTGATTCTGTATGTTCTTAATTCCTTCCAGTTACAGGCTTTCTTTCATTAATAGGTGCCTTTCTGTTGTGCAGACAGAGCAAACCCTTATGAGGCCTTTAAGATTTACATTGTTAATAGTATTTACATTTTGGCATCTGATTCTTGGTACTTGAAAATCTAGTAGCTATTTCTATAGGGCTCAGCTCTGCCTTTACTCAGTTTTCTGTCATGGACAGCCCTATTGCTCAATGACAGCGTGATTTCCATCCAAGCCAGTTAAACTGTACTTCCATGTGTGGTGTGTGACTTTGCTGGCTTCCATGTTCCAAGGAAGTTTATTCACTGTTAATTTTAAAAGTTGCTCTAATTTGACTTAGATAGGTGGTGTATTTGCACTATACCCTTCCATGATAGCCTTTATTCAGAACTAAAGTTCAATAATTTGAAGAAATCGAAGCTTTATTGTGGCTTGCTTGTACCTGTGCACAGCCAGAGCTACCCCAGACTCTAGGAAGAACTCTAGTTAAGAACAGCACAAGTTTGGGCACTGAAGTGATGCAGAAATGATGTAACGTGGGCAAGGAGACCTGACCTGCTCAGTGGGGAATATAGAGAAGGATTTGAGGGGAGAGGATGGTTTCCTCCATGTCTTGGAAAAGCAACTTTTCTCTTTGTGCTTAGCAATTTGATTTCATGTGCTCATTACTTTGAAGGACCAAAACCTTTGAACCATGAGCTAGGTGCTGGGAACACGATGAAAATGCCAAGACGTGCTACAGAATGGCTTTGTTGCTGTGGTCAGGATTTAGGTGGAGTAGCAGGCACTGGAATGGAATTTTGCAAGATTTAACTCTTCATTTCAAGAGGATAATGGAACAACATTGCATGTCCTTTTCCATAACTGACTGTGGCTTTCTCTTTGGCCTTTATCACTTGATTATTGGGTTTTGTATACTTTTTCCTCTTGAAATACTCCTGCTAAGCCCTTTAAAATTATTATGTGTTTCAAGAAAAACAATCGGGACTTAAGAGACATTTTTTTGAGAGTGGGGGAATCTGGAGTTTGTTTAAAGAAAGGGGATCTGAAGAAGATAAAACAGAGATATCAGTTATGCAGAACTAGTGACGCATTCCAAAGGAGAGTTGAAGAGCTATACAACTCCATGAAGTGCTCCATTCTGTATTAGCTTTTTCACTGGGAAATCTTTTGAAGGACCAGAATCACACACACATGTATTATACATAAAACTCTATAATAAATGAAAGTATATTTGAATCTAACACTGCATGAGGAAGCCCATGGCATTCTCATGGAGCAAGCAAGCTACACTAAATTCCCTAGGCAGGAATCAAAGCCTTTCCAAACTAACCTCATTACCAGCAGATGTTTGAATTGCTATAATAGACATGCACCCTTGCTGCACATACTGTGTGTGCTGCCTTGAATGTCTGTTTTTTTCTTCCCCTTAAGTGCTCCTGTAATTCTGGGTACATCCTGCCCAAAATTTTCAACATTCCTTCTCAGGTGAATCTGAGGCAAAAGCTACAAGAGATAGATGAGAGCCTTTAAAAAGTAGGATAGAAAACTGCCAGATTGTCAGAGCTAATGGAGTGACAGCTTGAGTGTGAAAACCCAAGTGCTGTGCTGCAGTATCCCAGGGATCAGCCTGCCCTTTATTCAAGGAAAGAGGAGAGAGCAGCAATAGCAAACCTAAATTAACATTTCAGGCTGACAGAAAGCATCATTTCTGAGTCAATCAAGAAAAAAATAACTTGAAAAACAGATCAACTGTTGTTTATGCACTACAGATATTTCAAACTCAAGAAAAACTGAGGAAGTACTGATGGTTGTTAAATGATGATTCAAAATTATTTGAAGTAGCTATTAATATTTCAAATGCTTCTGTTAGGCAACCTACTTCCTTGGGGTAAGTAATTTAATCCTATTGCTCAGAAGTGCAGTTGGTTTCTTCTTCCAATAGGTTTAGGGCACAGAGGGCATTTGAATTAATGAGAGGCAGACATAGTAGGGAAATACTCCATTATCCTTAGCCTTTGGTAAGTCTGGCTAATTAATGAAACACTTGAAAGAGATCTCTTTCATTTCCATGCAATTTCAAAACAATTTTGTCATCTGATAGGGTTGTGATGTGTATTGACTGATAACACATGGGTAATATATGAAACATCTATTTTGGAAGTACCTACACTAGAGTGGTTCTGAGTTGGTGAGTTTATGGTCCCATGATTAAGTATATTAAAAAGCTTCACGAAATAACACCTGCCAGCGCTTATTCATTAAAATGGGGGGGGGGGGGGGAGTGGGCATTTGGCCTCTTTGGGGCAATATTCGGGTGCAAGTTAAGAATTCCTTGTGTTTATTTACATCAGAATCCCTAAATCTCCTCCCCATGAAAATGAGTAGCCTATCAACTCTGTTTGTAAGGATGAACTTTACAAGCTGTAAAAGGAACAAATTTGAGTGAAAAACAGGAGAACAGGAAAGGAAGAAACAGTGATCTCCACACTGAAGCAATAAGCTTCAAGACTGAAGATGTTTCCTTCCCAGTTTATTCACTGGCTTCTTGCCCGATCTTCACTGCTAATATCTCTCTGGATTTCTGTTTCCCATCTATAACAAGGGAAATGTTATTTTTTTTCCCCTTCTTTTTATATGTTTAGTCAGATAGCTTTTTGGTCAGGGAGCTCTTTTATGCTGCACACAGTAAGAAGCTTGGTCATGTTGGACCTCAAGGGACTCTTCTGACATGAACAGTAACAAAGGGGCAGGAAGATGTGCAAAGGTATGTTTGGGAAAGATGGCCAGTAGTTCTCTTTTATTTTTTCCCTTTCTTTTTTGGGGGAGGGGACAAATTCCTTTGCCTTAGTTGTCAGGGAAGTTAAAGTATTTCTGAAATGTAGCTTTGAATAGTTTGCCACAGTTCATTGTGGTGCTCAGTAGGCCCAGTAGGCTTCTTTGTGGTAGGATCCCCTATTGCAGTGGTTACCATGAATATGATTGCCATTCTTGTCATTGGTCCCAGATCAGGTAGTTTTCCATTTAGGTATAGGATATAGGGTATAGGAAAAAAAAAATCTGTATTATTTTGTTAGCATTAAATAGTAATTGTGAGTGTTAACAGTTGAGCAGCCGGCAGTGTTGGTGGAGAAACTTCTGGAGGACAGCACAGTCCCTGGTCACAGCCAGCACGGTTTCATGAGGGGAAAGTGGTGCTTCTCAAACATCATTTCCTTTTACAGTACAGTAACCAACCCAGCTGATCTAGTAAAGCCAGTAGATGTAATCTTTTTTTGGACTTCAGCAAAGCTTTTGGTACTCATAGTATCCTTTTGGACAAAACATCCAGCACACAACTGGATAAACACATCCCATAATGGGTGAGCAACTGGTTCTCACAGGTCAGGCACAAAGACTTACAGGGAATAGGGTAACATCAGCCTGGCATTTGGTCACTGGTGGGGTTCCACAGGGCTCAATCCCTGGCCCAGCTCTCATCAACACCTTCATTAACAACTGGAATGCAGGACTTGAAGGAATACTGAGTGAGTCTACTGACAACATTAAACTGGGAGGAACTGTCAACTCCCTTGGACAGAGAGGCCCTGCAGAGAGACGTGAGAGATTGGAGAGATGGGCATTCTCCAACCACATGAAGTTTAACAAGGGCAAGTGCCAGTTTCTGCACCTGGGATGGGGCAACCCTGGTTGTGTGCATAGATTAGGAAATGAGAGGCTGTACAGCAGTGCCACAGGAAAGGGACATGGGGGTCCTGGTTGACAGTGGATTATGAGTCAGCAGTGCCCTGGCAGCCAGGAAGGCCAAGCATGTCCTGGGGTGCATCAGGCCCAGCAGCACCAGCTGGGCAAGGGAAGGGATTGTCCCGCTCTGCTCTGCACTGGGGCAGCCTCAGTTTGAGTGCTGGGGGCAGTTTTGGGTGCCACAATATAAGAGAGTGTCACATTATTAGAGAGTGTCCAAAGCCATGAGGGTGATGAAGGGTCTGGGCAGGAAGTTGTATGAGGAGCAGCTGAGGTCACTTGGTCTGTTCAGCCTGGAGAGGAGATTGAGGGGAAACCTCATTCCTTGCAAGGGGAAGTAGAGGTGCAGGCACTGATCTCTTTTCTCTTGTAGCCAGAGGCCAGACCTGAGGACACAGCATGAAGCTGAGTGAGGGGAGGTTTAGGTTGGATATTAGGAAAGGTTTCTTCACCCAGAGGGTGTTTGGGCACTAGTACAGGCTCCTCAGGGAAGTGGTCACAGCACAAACCTGACAGAGTTCGAGAAGCATTTGGACAATACTCTCAGGCACACAATTTGTCTCCTGAGATGTCCTGGGTGGGGTCAGGACTTGAACTCCATGAGCCTGATGAGTCCCTGCCAACTCAGCATATTCTATGATTCTATGAATTCAGTAGGGTAGAGGTGGTGGATTTGGCCAATGTCTGATCATGTAATTTGATGTGCACCCAGATGTGTGCTGGCTGTTCCCCACAGCATGTTGAAGAACTCTCACACACACTTGATATACCTAAAAGGTTTCAGAGGTGAGTCAGATCAACCTGACGCATTGGATGTTGTGACCCACATTCTACCTGGGCATAATTTCTGTGGGAAAAAAAATACTGTGTAGGTAGATATGTACCTTTAATTTTCTGACATTGTAACAAGGCTGTTTTCAGCAGGGTAAAATGCATTTTGCCCATAGTCTGGTCTGTAACTGGAGTTGCATCTGGTGCTCCTGGGAATGCCAAATCTCACATCTGATCTGAAATGCCAATGAGCCCATATGAAGCTGTTAATGTTTGTGTGAGGTTTTTTAGTCCTCATTACCAACCTGATAGAAAGATAATTCCTCAGCTGTTGTTCCAACCTGTGGGATTTTATCCACTTAATTAATTTTCTTTCTTGTTAAAAAAGATCTCTTTTTATGCAACAAGGAACTGCATTTGACTAGCTTTACAGAGACTCTTCTCATGACTGTAGCAAAGGCACAGAGGCCCCAGAAATTGGAGGGTGAGCCCTAGGGGCAACATGCTTGTGGAGGCTGATCTTGGAAATGCTGCCTTGTCTTCTAAGGGTGAGCTCCTGGAGGGGAGTTAAGTCTGCACAGTGGAGGGGATCCTGGCTCCTTCCCTGCTCCCCTCTTTTGCTACCACTCAGCAATAAAATGGAAACTGGTGACATGACCAAAGGATAACAAACCACTTGCTGAATGCCTGCTAAGAGTTTAAAATGCCAGCCTATACCACCCTCCCCAACTTTTCAGCATGTCATCAAGCTGTCTATGTAAATAAATACACATATCAAACAATAAGCAGACGCCTTTTTAACATGCGCTGTTTCAGGCTGAGATATTCAGTTCTGGTGCAGCTCATCTCAACATCTGTCAAGCTAATGCCAACTCCACAGCTCCCTTTCACTTGTATTTAATGCACAGAGATTTGTGTTGTGTTAAGTAATGAGGAACTGGCTTGCTTTACATCTGTTTTGGTGTTATTTCTGATGCATAAAATGTTAAACGGGAATGCTTTGTGTTCCTCCTGATGTCTGTGTCAGTATGTAGTGCAAACTCTTGTTGCTTATGCTTGATTAAGTGGCTTTAGACAACTATGTGTGTGGTTGTACAAGTATGCAAGGAAGAAAAAAATGTAATTTGCAAAATATACAACCACTGGGGCCCCAAAGCATAGAAACATTGAGGTGGGGAGAAATCTATGATGAGGGTTGGATTTAAAAGAAAACTTTTTTAGAAACTAAATTCCAGTAGAGTCAGTTGTTCTCCTTAAATCAAACTCAGGAGCCGCAGAGTCTAAAGCCTCAAGGGTGTGGGGCTCAGAGCAGTGCTGTGGGAACAGCAGCCATGAGCTGCCAGTCCAGGTCAGGTCATGTCTAATCCAGGGTCTTGTCTCTGATAGCAGCCAGCACTGATTAGAGAGAATGTAAGACTGGGGCAACAACTGGGAGAAATTCCACACTAAGCTTTTGTTTATTTTTGTTTTCATATTAAAAATGTATTGAGCCCAGATGATCCGCAGACCACTGGGCCTACTCCTCTATTGAAAATTCACCTGCCTGCTAGAGAAGTGTTGGATCCTCTAGTGCTGCTGTCCATCTCTGTCCCTCTGCATCAGCCTTGGAGAAGCCTGCTTTTTATTTCCTTAATTCACATTTCTCACATGCTACTGCTTTTGCTCTGGTGAGATACTAAGGAATCACATTTTTTGAAAAACAAACCAGACTGACTCTTTATGCATGCAACAAGTGTTTAAGACGGCTGTCTATCAGACTTTTTTGGAGTCTGCTGAGAGAAAGGAGAATATTCCTGCTGCCCAAGACACTTTCAATTGGATTACATATAAACAAAGCAGAGGGGAGAGGAGGGGCATGATCCTCCACTGGAGAGGAGGATTTATATGACCTAATATATCTTGTATTTCTTAATGTTCCTTGAATAGAGATGATTGAAATCTCTCATCTGAGCAAGCACACACAGAAGACAAAATACATTATTAGTGACCCTACCTATATTAGAGCCCTCTGCTTCTGATCACGGTGGTGCATCAGCTGGAATAGTAATAGGGGATGAATGGATGAAGGGGCTTGCCTACATGGACAGGACTGTTCTTCCATAATGGAAAGGGAAAATTGCTACTAAAGATGCCATTGAATCAAAATTTTGATGATTCTTGGTATGCCTGCCTGGGCCACTTTCCGTGTTGTGGTTTCAGATCACTTTACTAACTTGAATAAACTTTTCCCCTCACTGTCTTCAAAAGCTGGGAATTAATATTCAATACCTTATGTCTGAAAGAACTAGGACTGTGTGCAATAGGATATGTTTTTGTTAGGAAGCAGGCACTTTGTCCTGTGCAGAAGTGTATGGATGTGCATTTTCTGCATACAAGCACTTGCACCTCTCAAATATTTGCCCTTCCCCTTCAAAGAAACTAGGATGTGGCTGGTATGTGTGTATTTGAAATGCCAGATTGTACGGAGCAGAGAAGAGTTTTGTAAACAAACACCCATGAGAGGATGAGCCACAGCTGAAAGCACTGAGAGTCCACTGGAGACACAGGCATGGAGAACATCTGCCCAAGTACCATTTGGTGGGCTCTTGCTCTGCTCACTAGACCATACTCCCCCTCTATTGCATGTAAGATGAATGTCCAGGGTGCAGAGCACTCCTCACCAATGTTCCTGTGTTCCCACTAAAGCCTCTCTCTCATCCTGGGGAAGTGTGAAATAACACCTCTGCACTGGGGAGCAGGGAGCTGCTGACAGAGGGCTGATACCCTGTGCGTGGGAGGAATTTCCTTTCATGTGGTCTGGTGTGACATTAGCACTTTCCAGCTGGCTTGTAGGTGGCTTTGTAATCCCTGGATTGACAAATGGCAGTTCAGCTTAGTATGGCTGTCATCTTCAGACAGCATGACAGAGATGGGGAGCTTGACATGTCCTGCTGCAGCCCTGTCTCAGTGAGGAGTTGCTGTGACAAGACCCTCTCTCCCAGCTTTTCATCTTGATCCTGAAGGAGGTGCTAAGCACTGTGTCATGCAAAGGGGTCAGAGATGCTACCTGATGTTTCATATGGATAGTTGGTGTTGGCCCTGAGATCTGGAGAGGCTGGGCAGGGCAGAGGATTTGCACTTCAAAAGAAAGCAAATCAACAAGGTAGACTAGAGAGGAGAGAATTATTATTGTGAAATGGATTTACATGGCGCCATCTTCATATCTGAACTGGAGCTGTCAGGGAGAATGAGATCCAGACTCACTGCTGTTCTCCAGAGAGGAGCTCTCATGGAACGATTGCTCAGTTAAAGTGATGGCCCCACCTCTGTGCCCCGTGTCTGGCTGATTTCTGCAAGTAGAAAACAGACACAATCTGGCATGATCCCTTCTCTCCCACTGGCTTTTTGTGTCATTCTGCAGGCTCTAATTTACCTTCTTTTGCTTGCCTTATTGCTTTCAACCCTTGAGCACCTGTTGGTATCTTCCTCCCACCCTTACCTGCCTCTTAACTCCATCACCTTCTTTTTGATCATCACTCATTTCTGGCTCCCTCCATTCAGAATAAGTGGTACTTTAACATCTATCCACTAGGTGAACAGATGTGTGCATGTTTGTTGCCTACAAAGAGAAAGGGTGTGTGTGTTAAACACTTAACTACCTATGTTTTATCACACACCACTCCATCCTCTGTTCTGGAACTTGTCTTCTGGGGACTCACAGCACCTCTTCCTGGGCATGACTCTTGTCTGCTGCGTAGAGGAGCAAGAGGGGAAGATGTGGAATAACTCTGTTGCTTCCTTCTTATTCTGCTAGAAATAGTCCTGTCCAGTCCAAGCTCTTTTCTGGTCAGCCTAATGAACTGGAAAGTAAGGAAGAAGATTTTGCCTTTAGTCCTGACCTTGACAGGGTCTTCAGGGTCACTGGGAGACGCTTCCCCTCATTTCCTTCAGGTGTACAAGAAAGAGTTGGTCTTTACCCAAGCAGGAGGAAGTAAAACAAGGTGGCAGTCCAGTATGTGTCTTATGTATTTTCCTTGCTGTTTCTGACAGGTTGATCAGCCTCAATCACAGTGTTAGAGACCTGAAGCAAGGATCCTGACAGATGCATATTCAGTACAGCCTGACTTTGTGAGGAGAACAAGTATTTCCCTGAAAGTCTGTCCCCTCAAAGCAGCACACAGGTAAGGCAGACAGTGCTTCTGATGCTCAGGTTCACTTGCACTGGATTGAGCAAATTACTTTTCCCATTCATTTGGCTCAAGAAGGGCTTTGTCACCACTGCCTGCCATGTCTGTAGGGATGAAACCTTACAATGTATTTATAGCATGAGGAACATTTCTCAGCAAAAATATACTTTCAGAGGATCAAGACTGCCCATATGGTTGAGATAAATATAGGTTAAAAGCGTGGGAGGAATATGCTGAAAAAAGAAAAATGTTATATATGAGGTATTAATAAAGTAGTACTTAGATTTTGTGTTCTAAAATAATTTTGTATTGAAAATACTTTAATTTAAACAGAAAACTTTTTAAGAAAAAGGAATAAAGGATTGTATGTTGTGGAGAAAGGGGTTAGTAAGAAATTAATTTAATAATGTTGTTTTCAACTCAGAAAGATGTATCAGGTCATCCATAAGTGGGAAAAAACAAACACAAAAGCCTTGCAGTTCTAATTGCTATGACTCATGGAAACCAGATCTAGAAAAAATGAGGCCCTTTAGTCCAAACTCTTAATCCCCTACTGGTATGTAACATCGTTCCCAGCAGCATCTACCAGTCCTGATTTAAAGGATGGGATTTTCCCTTGTCCCCTTGGGATACTATTGCACAGGCTAATAGAATTAATCTGCTTACTTCTCTTTCAACCCCTGACCGCTGCAGATGCAATTAGTAGTAGGTGAAGGGAGGATTCTGTTTCCTAGGCTGTATTATGAAGGCTTAGGGCTGTATTGTGTTAAACCAGACATCAGTTGCAAGCATGTTTGCATGAGCGTGGCTTATCTGTCAGTACTCATTACAGCCCCATAAACGTCTCTGAACTACATTTCTCAGAGTTAGGAGCTTGTCTACAATCGTAATTCAGGATCTGATAAGGTACAGACTAATGTATTCGAATGCCTGTGAGAAAGATAGTATGATTGGGAACTAAAGTGAAATGCAAAGTCCTATGCTGCCAGTGCTAGAGACTCAAAAAGGCAATTTACTTCTGTGCTTCTGGAGCATTCTGGTCTCTTTGGCTTTTCTTCCAGACAATTTGGTAGGATGAAGTACCTTTTTGCTGTGTGTGGTGCTGCTGGAGGTACCACTGCACCTTTCAATCTGTGAATTTCAGGCTTGTCTTATTGGAATGATGTGGGCTTCTTCTAATGTTTACTGAAAGGCTCCAGTTAAACAATCAGATAAAGTCAAATAAATTTGAGCTGGAAAACCATAGCTGGATGTATTTAGTTAATACAAAGTAGAGCATCTTTCTGAGGCATTTCACCAGTTTTTTTTTTTTTTTTTTTTTTTTTGTTTTTTTTTTTCCCTCAAATTTGGAGAAGTTTTATTAGAAGGAACAGTTAGTTTCTAAAGCAGATGAATGTCAGAATGCAGATGACCGGGTTAAACCTGGAGAGTACAGCAACAGCTGAGCTGTACAAATTCCTTGTGTGGATTAATCCACTTCCAAAGTGAATTAAAAACAACATCCTAATATAAAAAGCAACTGCAATATAATTGCCATTGGATGTTTGAATGAGGCTTCAATGTGAGATGGAGCCTGGGGTCCTGAAAAACTGGGCATGTGCCAGCCTTCCACATGGGCCCTGTCCTCTGGCACTAAAGGAGGAAGTTATAGTCCTGTTCCTCCTCCCTCTCAATAAATCCTGGCTCTAACATGTCATAACTCCATTTTCTGGAGTATTTCTTCAAACAGAAAGCCTAAATATAATCTTAGCCACTTAGCCACTGGTCCAGTCTTTCATTATTGAGATAATTTAATTAAGCTTATTAATATCTAAGTTGCTTGTGTTTGTCAGATACAAAATTCTTAAACACTGAAGACTGCAAAGCTTTGGTATGCTTAATGAGTCCTGTGCTAATTTTCCCATTGTTTTTAATTACTTGAAACTCTTTTCCAGTTTGGTGCTTGGCTGCTTCATATGGTTTCATAATGTACTTTAAAGCATGGGGAGGTGGAGACTAAAGCCAGGGGTAATGATCCATAGCACTCTGGATCATCTGCAGCTTATGTTCCCTGTCCCTGATTTGCCAGTCAAGTTTTATTCCAGTGAAAGTGTCAGTAAGCCCAAGGCAGATAGGAACTGTTCCTCCTCTCCCCTTGGCTTTTTCTTTACCCTGGAAGTTTATCTTGCCGCTTGCTTTTTAAAAGCTTTGCATTAGCTGGGGGGCCGCTTTTTAAAAGCTTTGCATTAGCTGGGGGGGGCATGAAGTAAAAGGCATGCTTTAAATACAGATGCTGGTGATAGACCTTTCAAAAGCTGCATTTCTCAAGCTGGGAGCTATTGACCCCTTTCAGTGCAGTCACAAAGAAAGTCAAGAGGAAACGGAGGGTGAGGGCCAGCAGGGAATATATATATATATATATATATATATATATATAATTTTTTTCCCCCAAGTCTGCTTCTTACTCCACCCCCTGCCAAGCTGGCTATTGTTTGTGCCTCCATATGGGATACCAGTGGCCATATAAGGAAAATGGCATAATGTTACATTCTTTCTAAAAATTGATTTCTTACAGTTACTTTTTCTTCCCCCCTTTGCTGAAAGTTATTCTGTTTTGATGCAAGCTCTAGGCAAAAGGAAAGCGGTAGCCCATTGTACGCATGGTACAACATCTTGGGCTGTGCAAAAGACTTACTTTGTCTCTATTATCTCAGTTCAGGTGATGAGGCAAAGCAGGAAAATGGCAAATTATGATGTCCAGCTACTATGACAGGAGGAGAGGATGTTGCATTTTCCTGCATCTTGAACTCAGTAATAATGAGTAATAACGATTGCTTTCTTGCCTTTTTTTCCTTGCTTAAGAGGATGCTCAGGCCATGGGACAGAGTCAGAGAGCACTCCTCTGTGTCCCTTTTCATTCACAATCTACCTTCATATTCATATATGTTTGCAGCTGAAGTGCTGAGTGAGTGGCATGCACCAGTTTGGGCCAGCAGTTTCCTCTCTGTTGGATGGGCAAGCCCACTGCTGGGGATGAGCACAGCCCGACTATCCCAGCAGGCAGATGAAATGCTCGGGCCAGCAGGAAGAGAGGCTGCCAGCAGCACTATTCCGGGGGTGAAGTTCTGCGGGTAGCAGGGGTCAGTCTAAACATGCACCAGCTCAGGAAAAGGACTCCTGAAGTTTGGGAATTTTTCCTGGGGCAACTGTCACTTATTGATGAACAGAAAGTGCCTGCTCTTTTGAAAAAGTCTGAACTTCAAACACATCCACTTAGCAACTCCTACAAAGGAACAGCTGGAGCAACATGAGCACAAAAAAGGCTAACTCCAGAAAGCAGAAGCAGAGCCTGGAGTGGGAAAAGCATAGGTTTGGGAGCTGGGAAAAAGATAACTCTTGGAGAGGAATGAGCATGTGCTTGTGCATGTGAGCATAAGATTTGGGCACTCTTGCTTTTGTATCCTCTTGAATTGGGATGCAGTTTTTAGTTGTGCTTTCTGTGGTTGCTGTCAGTTCTGGTTCCTTCAGCAGTGATGCTCTGCTGATTGTGCTGATTTATTTTTGATAAAAATCTGATCAACAACTGATAATGTTGCAAACTTGTTAAAAATTAAAGTAGAAAAAACCCAACTCCTTCTTAGAAAGAAGAAGCGACAAATTTTGAGGTCGATTTACCACAATTATGTCACAATACTCAATCTGTGTTTCGCTGAGGTGTGATTACAGAAGTGGGAAAAGGGAAAGTACTTTCTATAAACACATTTTTGGGCAGAATATTAATGGTTCAATATTATTATGATGATTATCTCTGTGTGCAGTGACAATATACAGTTTTTTTCTTATTAAAATGTTGAACAGTTTGACAGCTTTTAAAGAAACTGCGATATTGTGAGAATGGAGTAAGGACTTTTTAAAGGTTCATTGTTTTTTATATAAGCCTGTAAATGGAGGCTGCATTGACCAAAAGAATTGGATATTCCCGAGAAAGATCTAATTTTCTTTGTTTTTTTCTTTTGACTGTGAATTAAATTGTTTGGAGAAGCTGTGCTACTCTCCAATACCTACAAAATTAGTCTCCAAGAGAATCTTCTTCTATGATAAACTGTACTTGTACTGGGGAAGCCTTCTGGGCTTTACTTTACTCTGGGCTTGGAACAGCAGAGGAATGAGCTCACATAGCTTTTTCTTCACATAAGGCAATTTGGGGCCTCCTAAATGCTGTCCACTGTGGTATCAAGAGGAGATATCACAGCGAGTGGTGTGGAATGATGCGATGGCCCATGTGCTTGGTTCTCAAATTACCAGTGAAGCGGCAAATAGCTTCTGGCATGTACATAGCTGGCATGGGACGTCTGAGTTAGCACTGCACAGATAAATGGGATGCTCCTGGCCCGGCAGCCGTTGTTCCAAGCTCCCTGCAAACTCCCAGGCCACGTGTTTTGGTGGCAGCCTGCTCGTATTATAACTGTGCCAGGAGCTGCAGTAGCCGACGTTCACTGTGCGCACGCTAACCGGGGAGAGAGGAGCGTCGAGGGCGAGTGCCAGGTCAGCCATGCATCCTGAGGGCCTTCTCTGAGGAGCAGAGCTTGTGATCTCAGCTGGGATAGAGGGAGCTTTCAGCTCTTCTGCTGCAGGAGGTGCTCATCAGGCTGTAAGTGACTGCTGACAACGTGGCACGGGTTAGCCCCTTCTGTCTCTAATGACTCTAGGACTCGAATGTCGCTAGAGCTGATTCTGCCAGCAGTGGGTTGACCTTTTGGGAGGTATTGCCCCAGAGCCATGGAGCTAATCCTTCTGATGCTAACCGTGGTGCAAGTGGGGACTGGTTTGGGCTGTGCCTGTATCCCTGTGAAGTTGGGAGCTTGTGTAACATGGAAACAATCATGATGGAGGAGGAAAGAAATTGTCATTAGAAATATATCTCTAACAGCTCCTGTCACTTAGATCTAATGCTACAGAGTAATTTAAAGCTTTTTTTACTAACTCTATCATGGGTAAAATGCTTTGTCAAGGGAAAATGAGGTTTACCCAATGTGACAGGACAGGAAAGCAGAGCTGCCTTTCATTGCTGTGCCATGTCCTGGGTGGAGTGGCTGAGATAGGGTGTCCCTGAGAATGGCAGTGAAGGCTTTGCATTGCTTATTTTGAGACCTACAAAAGTACATTCACTTTTGATTTGTGCATTTTGAAAATTATTGTGTAAAGCTGGGGGCTTAGTTTAAAAGCTGCTAGAACTATTCTCTCACTGTAGAGATTTCTCAGGAAATAGATACATAAGAGGGGTATATGTGCATGTATTTGAAGCTTTTATTCTTGGACTTATGAGTAAGAGCAGGGATCAGTGAAAGGTGATAACTACTAAAATCAGTAATAAGGATAGTATTACCCTCTAAGCAGTGAAGTGGGTTTGGGGAATTTTGCATTCAATTACTAGCTCTGTGCCTAGACTGCATACTGACAGTGGGAAGTAGCTGATTTCTCTCTGCCTTCCTTCCTCATCTATATAAAGATGCTAAAACAGCTGATAAGATTTTTCTTGTAGGAAATGTATTTTATTTTATGTAGAAACTAGCTTTGTGGATCTTTGCATTCTTTTTCAGAGAAATCTGATGATGAAAAAGTTTTAACTCTGGAGAGTTTATCTTCATATTTTTCCCCATTGTTCCTCCTTTCTGTGACAAAACAGGAACAGGAAGAAAAAAATGAAGAAGTAATCCAGAAATTCCCTTTCCTCTCTTGTAAAACTGCATATAAAAAAAAAAATTCTATTGAGCTTACATTAAAAAAAAATAAAATAAAAACTAGTTGATTTTTAAACTTGCAGACCATGAAAAAGGTTATTATTACTATCGAGTGCCTTGACCTGTTTTAAAGCTGAGGGTTTTTTCTTGCTTGCATTGATGCATCTATTTAGTTAAAATCTTGAGAGATCTTTTGAGAGAGGAGCATACACATAGGTCAGCTGCTGGCCAGGCTTGTGCACAGTAAAGATAATGATAATCTAATGTCTGGTTTGTCCTTTGTTAGATGACTCATGCTCCCGTTACCTTCTAATGGATGGGAGTTGCATCCTTGGCAGACATTACATTTGTTGACAGCTGTTGGCAGATAAGAAAGTAGGAGCAGCCTTGGACATGCTTGTGCTGGACATTCACGGCTGTTCTCCTCAGAAGCAAGGGTCAGGAGAGCGGAGGTAGAGAGGACATGCAGGCATTTTGTGACTGGGTGAGATGGAGGGGGTTATAAAGGCAGTGCTCTGCTTGTATTGTAGCTTCCAGTGCCCAGCACATGGAGGTCTTAAGCTGAACATATCTGCAGCTGTTCCTGTCCCAAAAACGTGGAGTAGAGCACATGTATGAGTGGACCAACACCCCCAGCAGCATGTGCAAATACAAATCTATTTCAAAGAAGTATGTTTAAGCAACATAAAATTCTTTTTTTAATCACCTGTGAAAGATTTATTTTCAAATGCCCAATCACTAACGAGGTACTAATTTCAGATGGACTTGTCTTGACATTTTAAAGTATCTAGGAGCATTAACAGGCTTAGTCCCTACCTGCAGCATGGCAGGAGCAAGCCCCTGAGCCCAGGAGGGTAGGAGGAAGCTTTTCCTGTGAACTGACTTTGTGTAATTGCCACCTTGAACTGTTTCTGGCACTTTTCCCTGGTGACTGCTAACGACAGGATATTAGAGTTCGTGGCTATCCAACCCACTGGTTTGCAACAGGGTTCTCAGGCTTGGGCATTTTTGCTGCTGTCTGGGTAGCCCTTGCTGGTGCTAGAGAGAGAAAGATGGACACCCAGTGCAGTACACAGGACATGTTTGGCAAGGCAGAATTTGTCACTGACTCCTCAAACTGACCTGGACCATTTATAACGTTCCTGGCTGCAAAATGTATCCAAGAGTACATTCCAAGAAAGCTAAAAATAATATCCTCAACCTTAACTTATTTCTCCCACAAGGATTCGGTTAACAAGAAGGAAAGAGCTTTTTCTTTCCCCCCCCCTCCCCTATGCTAAAGCTCCCAGCTCTCAGAATGGAGCAATAAGTTTATCGCAAGTTATTGGCCTGAGAGTTGGATTCATGTATGGATCACGTTACTGGAAAGTGTAATTATTTGCCAGGACTGCCTTTGCTTTTCCATTTCCCTTTCCATCTCTCAGTTCTGTATGTTATCTGGTACAGCACTGAAGGCCAAAGTCTCTCTGAACTGATTGGAACCAGGAGTTGGCATTCGGCTATTCTGGGTCCTTCTGCCAAAAGCCAGTGTTCAAAGTAAAGACTGTAAGTACAGACTACTCACATTAACACAATTTATGGTTGTTAAATATACCTGAAGATCAGTACAGCAAAGCTCTGATTCTCCCGGAGACTTAGTGTGACCACACGGTGGATAGAGTTGTGTATATTCCACAAGTCATCTCAGGAAATGTGGATAAGTGATGGTGACTTCTAAAAAGCAGTGATGAAATGTTTTGTGGTTTTTTGTGGTTTATATTCAAGATGTAGCTGGAAAGAACTCATTTGGAAAACTCCAAACTAGCTAAATGTAAATCCAGATGTTTAGGACTAGCAATATAAATCCCCAGTGGTACTCAGTAGTCCTGAATGTTAAGTGTACAAAGCTAATCCCAAAGTGCTGCCTGAGCTCCTTGGGATCTTGGTCTTTTGCTATGTTTTTTTTTTTTTTTTTCCTGTTGATCAGTAGTAATGACAATTGATGAAAAGTCTAGTGTTCTAATGGTTCTTTTCCTGTGAATAGAAAATCAGCTGTGCATATCAGGTGTGTGAATCACATCTCTGTAGTAGATAATTTTTATGAAAGACAAAAATTACACTAACTTTTATATCCAAGAATCTTCACAAAGCCGTACATCTTCATAAAATCAAGTTAAAATTAAGTAAATAGATTCAATCAATAATAGGGCTACACATCTATATATGAAATATATATATATAAACATAAAATATTTACTTCAAGATTTTTAATGCAATATATTTTTTGTTTAGAAATGCTGAAGCTGATATTTTTAATATCAAAAAATGAAACCTACATTTTCATATTAAAATTAGATCCAAACATTTTATAAAAAGAGGTTTTGTGCTGTTTTGTGTGGTGTTTTGTTTGGGGTAGTTGTTGGGTTTTAAGTTAGAAATTGTAAAAAAATAAAATTTCATCCTAGAGTCAACAAAGCTTGGGGAATTAATGTGAAGTAATACCTTTGGGTTTTTTTGGGTTTTTTTTGGGTTTTTTTTTTTGGTTTTTTTTTTTTTTTTTTTTTTTTTAAGAAATCTTTACCAGTTCAAACTGAAGCAATTCTTCCCATCTGGTTTGGTCTTTTAATTTTTTTCTTTTTGTCATCCAAACAGCAGAATCTTTTGGTCATGCTATGTTCTTTCTGAGTATACTGATGCAGAGTAACTTTTGTTTGGTTGCTTTTTTTTAAATATAAAATTTCTTTATGTGCCCCATTTCTGAAAGACTTTGGGGCTTGTCTGGCAGGAAAATGATGATTAGGGCATTACTCTTCCTGCTGATGAGTTGCTTTTGCCACTCTTAGTGGCAAGGAGACTGCTCTAGGTTTTCCTGTTCCTATTTTCTCTTCCACCTCTTAATTACTGAGTACTCTCAGCTGCAAGTCAAGGAATAAGACATGAATGCTCATTGTTATCATTAAATGTTTTCTTTGCTAATTCTCTTTTATTGTGTCCCAGTGACTTGCAGCTGAGGATTAAAATAATTGCCTTCAGCACCAGCAGTAAGGCTCTGTTTGAAACCTCCAAAGGGCATTGTTTATCTTCCCTGTACCCCTTGTACTGTGCCGGCCCAGGATGAGCAGCACTCTCCTCCCCATTCCAAGTGGTTCTGTTACTGAGGAATGTTGGGCAGATACCATTATACACATAGTAGAGGTGCCCCCAGATTTGGGGTTTGAGGTTGATTTAAAGGGGAGGAGGATGGAAGGGAAGGGAATGTCTGGTTTTTTTCAGGAGAGACCCTGGCTGTAGTGCTTTGCAGAACTGTTTTAAATACGCTCCTCAGGCAGGGAGGTCTGTGGGTGAAGGCGAACTGTTCAAATGTTTCCATGCAGCGCTCAGGGCTTCCGTCCCAGGCACGTATTTCATTATTGCTTTGGGGAAGGGCATTCTGGGAGTCATCAATCAGCATCGCTCTGGGTTTCTTCTCAATCAGAGCTCCTCTGATGTGTCTCTCAATGCTGCTCATTTTGTTTTTAATTTCTGAATGATGGATCAATTTGCACAAAATAGCACCAGGCAGAAGGGTTGGTTTTGCAGTGGGTGACAGCATCTGGCCTATTTTCTCCAAAGCACTTAAATGGGTATTTTAAGTTGTAGGTCCTGAAGAAGACAGTGGTGGCAGTGCTTTGCTGAAGTGTGCTCTGAAGATCTCAGTAGTTTCCTAAAAAAAGATTAAGCTGTCCCCTTGGATTTTTGCTGTCACCTCTGATCTGGAGCACATCTTGTCTCAGAAAGGACCCCTGTGCTTCAGCTTTACAGTGGTGCCATATCACTGTCCTGTCCCTTTATTTATCCTTCTGTCCTTCCACTTACCATACCTCCAGATTTTTTTGCTGCAACTCTTCTTGCTTTTGCTGAGGCAGTATGCAATGGCAGTTTGCAATGTCCATTGCAAAATGGACATGTTGGGAAGGGAAAAGCTGTAAAAAAGATTTATGTGATTCAATATAGTCTTTATGTGCATAAGAATTTGGGGGGGGAAAGCTGGTCTGATTTAAGTGATAGAATGCTTTGCTCTTCCTCTGTCAGTGGGTGAACTCAGACTGAAATCCAGGACACCTACCTGGTACACAGGTCCCACCTTGCCCTTCTGACTTCAGCAAATTGTTGTAAAATTGGTGTAGCTGGCTGGGAAGACACACCCTGTACTGCAAAGGATGGGAATTGCATGCCCTGAGTTTATCTCCTCGAGGACATCTGTACAATGTTCACTTAGGCCAGTATTTTCTGATGTTCCATGCCATCTCTCACAAAGGAGAAAAGGAGGACTGTACTTATTTTTTCCCAAAGTTCAACTGGAGTTGAAGGGAGGTGGTTCTTTACCTACTCTAATGAGTAACTTTATACTGTGCTGTCTCCTACAATAACAGCTGTCAGTGCTAGAAATAAAATAAGCTATTTGCCAAGACAGTGAGGCTGTAAAAGTTGGTAAGAGAGAAGGAAAGGTATGGGCAGGGAGCTGAAATTGCAGCAGAAGTCATAAGAATTCCCAGGCTCTGAAGAGTGCTTCTGATTTTATCTTTTCAAACAGCTCTAGGGGTAGGGTTTGTTTAATGTTTCTAGTCATGGTGCATGAAAGTAAAAATCCTGACAGGATAGTGTATTAGGACTGTGATGATGAGGAAGGTTAGGCTACCTGTTGTGTTTGCTGTGCAGCGTTGTTGTATCACAAATTATGTTTATGGCTAAGAATCTCAGATGCTGACACAGGATCAAGTAAGGTAGGAAAGGGCCATTGTGACCCCTTTTTCATCCTAGACATAAGGTTTCTTTGAATTAAGCCTGGTTTAGATCAGAGCATCTTCATGCAGCAATTTGTCATACCTTTTTTTATTCATGGCCGTTCTTCCCTGTATATCTTGCAATTACATAATGTCCATATGGTAGGTGTGTGTTCTTCCATATGAAGAATTGTTTGAAAGGCAGCTGAATGCTACAGAAGCTCTCTGAGCATATTTCCAATTCTTTGTCAAATAACTTCATCCTCTGCAGTTTGTGTTTTGAATATCAGTGGCCTGTAGATTATCTGAGAATTGAAGATGCTTGGGGACCAGGTTTGTGTCTATAACTTTCTTAGCTCATGATGTTCTTTGGTCTTTCCTCAAATATGAAATCTTCATCAGACTGTCCCAGTCTCCGTCAACATCAGCTGAAGCTGGAAACTGAGTCGAACAGTGCATCATGAGTAAACCTGCCCAAGGCACTGTGTATGAAATCTGAATGCCACTGGAGTCAGTGTACATCCTCCCACACATCTCTCTGGCCCAGAAGTTTATCCTTTTACTGATGAAGAACTTCTTGTAAATATAAAGATTGATGAATCATCTGTTCTCATCTGATCTTTTCCTCCCACAAGACATCTCTGAAGCCTGGTAATGTGGGTGCATGTCCATTAATCATGACACTACTAGGTTTTGCCTGGTCAAAACCTGGCTCCAAGAATTGAGACTGGTGGCTATTGAGAATGCTGATTAGTAAATCTGGAAAATTCCTGCAGTAGGTAGAGGTGTAGAGGTGTACCTAGGTGAGAACATACAGAGCTCTGAGAAAGAAAAGAGATGGTCACAGTAAGTTTTGCCCCTTCCCAGGGAGCAGTGCTGGGAAAGCAGGCAGCCCCAGGGAGACCTTGGACTTTCATTGACAGAAAGTAGTTTGGCAGCTTGTTTTACTCTCTGTCTTTATTTTTTAAAACTGGAAAAGCTCCTTCTATCCCACGCTCCATGAAGTCTGGGGAGGTACCTGTCCCAGCTTCTCCTGTTGTGCTCTGCAGATGTTTGCAGAGCCTCAGGGTTGCCTGTTGCCTGGATACAGGGCAGTCCTGCATCTCAGCCCCCCAGCCAGCCCTGTGAAAGCGGAGGCTGTGGGGGGGACAGGTGGGTGAAGTAATCCCTGTGCACTTGGAAGTAGGAGTACAAAGTCCACCTGGTGCAATCTGTAAGCACAGAGCTTCCTTTTCCTTCGCTGCTGTTATTATTATTTATCATTATTATTGATAGGAGAAAAGTGCAACCCAGCTGCTCGGCACAGAGATCTGAGGGCTCCCGCAGGGTGAAGCGCTTGGTGCCACTTAGCAAACCAGCCAATGTGCAGTCTCTGGCGTGTGCACTTTATTTCACATGCGTGTTCTGAGCCTCCTGCTGTTGCTCACAGTACAACTGCTGACAAGTATCCTTCCTGGCCACATGGAATCACAGCCTGTGACTTGAGACCCTGTGAGTACAATACAAAGAGGGCACTGACTGCTGAATATTTAAAAATAAATTATTTCATCTTAAACATGAAAATGCTCTTTGCAGTTCATACACATCACTGCTTGGTGACAGTGACTGGCCAAGCCATGCATTATTCTTGTGTTCAGAGAGGACTCTGCTGACTGTAGGGCAAAAACCTTCTCTTCTCTCCTTTGCTGAGCACATGAAAGCTTATTGTTAGGAGGATGCCCTGTTGTATGGCACATGTGTAAATGTCTATAAACTTTGCTGAGAGTAGTCAGATATAATTTTTAAACTCATCTAGTTTAAATTTGGTCTCTTTCATATTGCAAGGGGTTTTGCTGTATATATCTGTAGAGTATTGTGCTATTTCAAACAGCACTTAGGAACTGTGTCAGTAGTGGTAATTAACCTTTAGACTGAGAGAGCATGAAAGATCTGGAATAATGGATCAGGGTCCTCTTACTCAAAGCACAGTCAATTTTCATGACAGGAATACTACCTGATCTATGAATATGTACATTCAACTTTAATATGTGAAAACAAATTAGTATAATCAAGTATATGTGGCAAGAAGATGAACACCTGAGCAAAGTCACGTGAAAGATTGGCTCGTCTTCATATCCTCCTTCAAGGAGGATAGCACCAAACTTTGAAGTAATATTAGAAACAAAACAGTTAGAAGTCTGAAAACCTGAAGGGTTTCAAGACAAACAGTAGAAGGTCAGGAAATGTGGAGTAGTTTTTCCTAGGTCTTTAGAAAAATCTTATTTATGAAGGTATTTGGATCTCTGCAGAACGAGTGCAAATGATTGACGACACAAGCACATTGTTCTGATGTTGCAGTCCACACTTGGTGTTTCTATTTACACATGTATGAAGGGTGTCAGAGGATGAGAGATGAGGCTCACTGAAATTCCTTGTGAGGCAACTGTTGAAAAGCTGGGCTGAAGGTGAATGTGCTTTGTCTTGGCTCTGTGTGTGTGTGTATAAATAAATATATATACATACATATATATGCATGAAAATATGCACAGAAAGCCACTGATTGTCAGTAAATAACTATTCACAGAAGTCTAGTATCTATTGTAAGTAGAAATGAGAAACTATTTTCTCTCTAAATTGCTATACTTTGGTACAGGGGTTTTGTCATATAAATTGTTTATTGCTCTCTTCTTCCTGTCTTCATAAATAAATTTGTTATGTGTTTTACCAGATTATTTACTTAGGTAAACCCAGTATATGCTAACCAGGGATATCAATACCATTCCATCTCCTAATCAAATTTTAGTATTAATATCCCAACAACCCCTTGGATTAGGCACTTTATACCATATAATTTTTTCTGTTTAGAATGGAAACCACATTCCTTTCTCTTCCCTGATTTCATTTTTTTTTTTACTAGTAGAGAAAATATGTGAAAGGCCTGTATAATATCTGGAAAATTGAAATGGGAGGAGTGAATGTTCACTCTTGTTCCTGCTGAAATGGAGAGTGGAGTAACATTTTTGGGAACTATATTAGCATCAATGAACTTGAAAACACAGTGACCAGAATGGAGATTGAAATTCTTACCTCTGTACACAGATCTGTATGAATGACAAGGCTGGGCTGATCACCAGTTTTGTTGAGAGTGTAAGGAATGATCACTACTCAACTACCTCTACTGGGGGAAAAAAAATCCCATAGCTTACAACATATAGGAGGACAAATAGTTACGGAACTGCAAGAAATTCTGATTGAAAAATTGTTTGAAAGTTCTAAACCAGACTTAGCTATGCCACACCACCTCTTCTTCCAGCCAAGTGACAGTAGTAACTGGAATAGAAATTAAATTGAACATATGCAGTATTGAAACACTGGATTAAAAAAAACCAAAACAAAAATAAAAAAACCCAAACCTGATTTCAAGTTTTGTTTTAAATAAGTATTGTTTTTTTTTTTTTCCCCACAGCACAGGCAGGCAGATCCAAAATCTATAAAAATTTGTAGTTTAGTCTCAGATTTTTTGTTTAGTGAATCCACAGGTACAGTCTCCGCTAAAGAGTTTACCATTGCATTGAGCTTTAAATCCTTTGGGCAACTAAAAATATGAAATTGTTTAAGACAGTGCCAAAAGAAGCATAATTATTTTTCTAAGGTTAAACAATTAACCCCTCCTTCTAAATTTAGCACCATCCAAAACCGAAAACTTAAACTAATGAAAGGGAAAAGGTACAGGATTAGTAAATTGCTGTCTTTCCCTCCAGCTGTGGGATATCAAAGATGTATAAACCTTCGTATTCTGTTGCTTTATTGAAATTTCTCTTGTATCCTTCTGAGTGATGTGGAAGGGATGGGATGTTATAGCTGTGTTTTGACAGAGCCTCAGTGCATTTTGCTGGTCTTTCATGACATTGCAGAAATTTCTTTTGTCCCTTATTGATTTTTATTGTTCTTTTGAGACAATTTGCCTGAAAACAAAAGGTCTTGGTTGTCTTCAGTGGGACTTACATGGTGATGATGAGTGTGCAGCAGAGATATCATGTGCATACATTTGGAGTTGGCTTAACTGAAATAATTTTTTTAAATGAGTATGACAATGTATCAGCCTGTCAGAACCAAAGTCACCCTCAAACCACTGATTAGAGAAAAATAATTAGGATTGAGTGATAAATTTAGATTCAACTGCAATTTACAGGAGTGTTTGTTTAAAGAAGAGCCAACAAAAAGAATCTTGGCTCTGGGGATCACCAGGAAAAAGCCTCTTTATATATTACAGCCATGTAGCAACCAACTCCAGAGATGAATTGCTGGAAGTGACATATTTGATTTATTGCCCAGTGCAGCTTTGTGAGTGTTTGCAAACTGAAGTGTTATGGTTAGGATGATTATAATTGGGGTTTATTTTATTTTAGAGAGAGGAAGAAAATAAATATATCTCTGTCACTCCTGGATGTAGATGACTTGTGGTTGCTTTTGGTCCTTAAGCCAGCCTGGACTGCAGGCTGTCATGTGCCTTTTTTCCCTGCAAAGGGAAACCTGCTGAGGCTGGTCAGTAGGAGGAGAGCCCCTGCACTCACCCCATTGCAGTGGGACAGCAAAGGGGCTGCACAGACATGGGGCTTTGCCAGAGACAGGTAGATCTGGTAGGGCAAAAAATTACAGTGTTACCCTGGTGTGAAGTCCTGAGGGGATAGTCAGGCTCCATGTCCCTGGAGAAATTTTCTGCTTTTTCTGGTATATAGGTAGGTCTGCAGCTGATTTTGTTTCTGCCTCTTATAGTATGGATTTGTCAGCATATTGGAGTTGGAGAATAACTCTCAATGTCTGGTCAGAGTGGTCTGTAGAAGATGCTAAGATCTAACTAGTTAGTTCTTTTATATACTATTCACTGCATTACTATTGTTCATCCTAAATTCCCCAAATGCTTCCTAACTTGTACACAATGGAATTCCAAGTGGCCTTTTGAGCAAGGACAGTACCAGACTCGAAAGATAAGGAACTTTGTTCTGCGTAGTACATTGCAACATCTGTAAGTTACGGTTGTGCAGAAAAGGTGTGTTCTGTTTCATCTAATTTTAGCTCAGTAGCCTGGCTCATAGGTTGCTACTGTTCCCTGGTGAGAACTGGGAAGACCAGGAATGTCAGCCTGAATCTTCCGTGTCCCATATTAATGCCCCATTGACCACACCTCTGGCTAGTTCAAACAGTCTATCTTGTTTTGATTAAAAGTTTCATCCTAGATTCACAAAAATATCACAAAATTCCTGAGTTTGAGTTTTAAAACAAGTTCAAGCAGTAAATGTCTCTTCCCAACCAGAAAGAAATTCTCAGCTCAGACTTAGGCTTCACCTGGAAGATGCAACATGCTCTCAGGAAGTCCATGATATTCCATCATGCAGAATGATAGGTTAAAGTGAGTTGCCATCAAAATGCAAAAAGACAAAGATTTCAAATTAGAAAATGCAACTCAGAGCTCATGTTTTCAGCTTCTGGCTAAGCTGTCTTATAGAAAATATTCAGTTCAACCCTTTTTCTATTGTTTCTGTTTGTGCTGAGAAAAAAGAAAGAAAAATCCAGTGAGAGCAAATTCCTTCAGACATGATTCATCTCTTTGTGCTACCTGTACTGCCAACTTGGGTTTGTGCTTTGTGGAGACCTGGATAAAATTAACTGGATATCCAACACGTTCAGAGAACATTCTCACTAAGTTGAGTAATAATGAAGAGGAGATGAACTATCCTCTCACTGTTCTTGGTTGATCCCCTCCTACTCCCTATTTTAATATCCTTCTCATCCTGCTGGCACCAGAAGCAGCACCAGCCATCCAGTTAAAACACAGAGTAGTCAGATGTTTCAATCAACTCAGATTTCCTTGAACACTTACTCAACATTCACTGCAACTCTTATAACAATGTCTAGACAAGTCATTGCTTAGGATTTCAGCTCATTTTGTAGCTGCTGCTTTACAACACTCTGATTTTAAAATAAAATTTTACAAGTGTTACTTTTACTGACTGCATTTTCTTTTTCACTGTGCATTTCTACGTGCCAAGAGTATGAGCAGACTGGAAAAGGGACCGGTGTGATAACGGGTAATACAGAGCTCTGGCCATTCTTGGTTCTGCTACTGAAAAATATATTTCCTCTCTTTTGAATTATTGCAAGAAAGAACATATCATGAATATCCAAAATATACTGAAAGCAACTCATCATTTGGGAAAAAACATTCTATGTTTGGTCAGATTGCTTATAGCTAAAATATTTGCTGGTCCTATATCTCTGGAAAAGAATATTCTGTCTCCCTTTTCTGAGAAAAGTTGTGTGGATACAGCAAAGTACCTCTGGTAAATCAGAGCCAGCCAAGAAAATGGGAAGGTTTTTACCCTACTGACACTTCCCTCTTTCGCATAGTTCTTTGTCTGAGAATCCAGCAGTGAAGTGGGTGCTTCAATGCAAGTCGTGGATGTATTGTCACCCATGAGAGTGGGTGAAAAGTGGAACCAGAAGAGGAGGGATGTGGCACAGGGACTGAGTGCCACAAAAAGAGCAATGCAAGGGTGCCCAGAGTGGGACCTGTCCTGGGGATTGTGGGAGATCCTCCCCTTGCTAGAAGTGCTGAGAAAGGTGTGGCAAAGGGGGACGCATCAGAAAGGTGGCTGGCTCTGACCCCACTGCAGAGGGTCAGCATACCTCAGATAGTGCCTTCTGTGGTTCATATCCCTTGCTTTCCTGAACAGTAACTTACAAATGCTCCCCCCACAAACCTATGAAGAAAAATGGAGGGGGAAAATGATTTATTTATAGTCTAGTACTTTAAATAAAAGTACTTTAAATGAAGCAAAGCTGCATTAATAAGCCTACATGCCTAGTAGAAGAAAACCCTCCCTAAACATGATGAAAAATAAATCCCCCTGAGTTCTCAGCTTCCTGCTTGAGTCACTAATTCCCCAGGGCAGAAAACAAAGCACACAAAAAAAGTTTGTTTTCACATAGCAAAGCCAAAACATCTCCCGTTCTGATTTAAGATGAGTCATGGGAGCCATCTCCTCTTTAATGTAACATGGGGCCAGTATACATGAGTTGATAAATATACAAATTGATTTTTTTCCTCACCCTAGAGAGAATACCTATTCCTTTCTGTGGGACTCATGTCTGCATGTGTTTTTTTTTCTGGAGCTGCCCCAAAGTGCATGGGGACCAGTGACAGCCAGCACCAGGGTGCAGGGAGGGTTCAGATGCCTGAGTCACATTTTCCATAAGCACAGCTCCTTGTCTGGCTCCAACAGCCAGCTCCAGTGGGACGTTGTCCTGGTCCTTCCTCCCTTCTTGGCTGCCTGCACACGCTGTCCCATCACTCCTCTTCTGATGCTTTTTGCCTCTTTCAGACACCCCTGGCAAAGACTTCAACGTCCTAAGGTTTCTACAAATAGTATCTGCAGTTCCTGAGGGAAACAGCAGAGTACTCTCCTGATTCCCTGAGGCTTTGTAAATACATTCCCAACTAAAGGCAGTTTATAAATCTACTCAGCCACAGAATTGCATCAATTGAATTTGATGAATATTCTCCACTTATGATGGGATAGGAGGGCAGAGAGTGAGACTTTGTGCTAGCAAATGGCCCCTGGCTGGAAGCAGTCTGCTAACACTTTTTCCATGAACTACTGCTCAGGGCTTGACCCAGAATCACAACAGAAGGTACATTATTATAGCTGTTCTAATTATGGCTGATAATTGTTCTATTCTCATTTATTAATGTAATGGTTTGTTAAAACGTGTGATTTGGGAATATAGTATAGTCTATCAACTAAAGGTGGCATAATGACATTAATAAGGGTAATTGAGGTGTTTCTGTGATCTGTTTGCTCTTTAGTTTGTTAATTAAAAATTACTTATCTTAATATATGATAGAAATATTACTTCCCTGTGAAGCCTGGGCATCTTGAAGGAAAAAGGGATGAGTCAGTCTGTGCTATTAATATGTTGTTGGAATATCTGTACAGCAGTGAGCATACGGACATGAACCAGCCTAATATGTGTCAGGTATTGTGTGTCTGTGTTTATATTTTGTATAAATAACAGCATGTGCTGTTACTTATGGCTGCACATGTCTCTTGTTGCAAGACTGGGTGTGTAAGGCTGCCTGGGATCCGTGCGATTGATTAAAGAGCCGTTACAGGAGGAAATGGAAATGAGAGACAGGCAGGCTGCTGAGTATTTAACCCTGGAGAAGAACCTTGGCATTTCATCTTCTATCAACGTTTGCCTGTAACTACTATTAGCATTAATTATGGAGATACTTATTGAACACCCTGTTAGCCCTAATTAGAGCTAATGGAAGATATGTGTGGATGTTAACAGGACAAGAGACAAACAGGCTTCCATTTCTAAGGTTAAATATTCAGTAGCTCACTCTTAGGCATAACCAACATCCTCTAATCACGCAGTCTTACTCATCCAAAAGCAGAACAGTTTCTCCTGTCTTTTTTTTTTCCCCTCTCTCCCCAATTATGGCCACCTTGCACTATTTTTGCTTAAATTAAAAAGCAAACAATGTGGCAGTGACCTCAGTTACCTTTACTAATGTAATTATCCTGCCTCTCCCCTATTCATAGTGCACCTCAGAATCAGTCTTTATTAGCAAACCATTTGTTGTCCCTTTACTGTCCTTTTAATGAAGGCTAGTAGAGGCACTTAAGTGGAGCTGAAAGGACTTGGCTTTGTTCTGAACAGAGACCTTGCGACAAAGAGCTCAGGGCCTGAGTGCTTGAGTAGGTCATGCAATATGCAAGGTCTGTAAAGCTCCCATCACTGTGCTATTGTTTGAAGCTGTAAACACCTTCTCCTTGCACCCGGTATCTTTGGTATTTTGAAAACCAGTGTTGCTGAAGAATTGAGGCTGCAAACTGTAGAGGTTGTCTTATTACCCTGCTGTTGTGAATGATGGCACTTCCTTGCTGCTAACCTCTGCCCAGCAGGTCAGTGTCCTCATGGAAACTGTTTTTTGAGGACTGACTTGGAAACCTGTAACCCTCCCTGAGAGCCCTGAGCCTGCCTTGGGTGGTGTCACACTCATTAGGGTAGAGTGTGCTCATCTGTGGTCCATTTCCTTTGCCATGGACAAATGTGGTGATCTCAGATTGTGTACTAGGCAAAATGTGCATTTTTTTTTTCCCAGACAATCTATTATATAGTTCTGGGGTTGCCAGTGCAGTGCCACTTTGAATGCTGCATAGTTGCAATCTTATTACCTACAACCTGTAGCTCCCAGGTGCTTGTTGGCTGGAGCCATCTAGGAAGAAGTTCCTATCACTAGATAGGAACTTTGACATTCAGTCAATCACTGACTCACTGTGCTATCAACTGATTTGGAAAATAACATTAGAGCTCTGAGAAGAGAAAGGATAAGTTGTGGCATGTCCTTGACAAAAAATATCCCATCCTTCCCTGGCATATCACATAATACTAAAAATAAACACAAAAGTATGTATATATCTCTCTCCTTCTGAACTACAGATCTCTCTCCTTCTGAACTATATTTCTCAGTTAACCAGAAAAAATGCCAGTGGCTCCCTTCCTGCAGGATAGTGCCCTGTAAAAGGTACATTGGATAGATGCTGTGTAAGGCATCCTGAACATTCTTTGGAAGTTTCTTTGTTCACTCTTTACAACGTCACTTGGGTTTCAGTAGGCTTCATGTTCTAAGGAAACATGTCACAGGTGTTAATGGGTGCTGTGTGTTCTTAAATGAAAAGTCACAAAGCAGTGTTACCCCAGCTTTTCAGCTTGGTGGCTTTCTCATTTTTGATATATGAAATATATCTGAGGCAGTTCCAAGCATAAGCACATCTGTGCTTGGCCCAGGTGTCACATTTGCCCTTTTGCAGAAAGTGCCCATTGTGAGTGCTGGCTGAGGATCCTACCACTCACACCTGGGGCTCATCTGGGGTTGAGACAAGGCGCTTGACTTCTGGGCCTGAGTGGGAAGTTGGTCTCCACTCATACTTACCTGGAGGATGAGCTGGGGTAAGGTTGGTAGACTTTGATTTTAGCTATTTTTGGAGTATTTTCTTAATTTTTTCTATTTATTTTTCCAATTGTGTAGTTACAAGAGCCTGTTTCATTTTGTAGTGGTCACAGAATCTGTTCAGCTTTTTAATTAATACTACTTTCTTTCTTTAATATGTAAAGTAATGCATTCACAGGTCAGACCTACTTGGACTTTTTTAGGGGCCATGTAAAACCTTAAGTGCCTGTATTTAAAAGGCTTTGGTAAAAAGCTAATGATATTTTTCTTCAGGGTTTGGAGTAAGCTTCTTGATTTAGGAGCTCTTGTACATTGTATGAAGCGGACAGATGCAAAGAAACCTTGTCCTGTGTTATGCAGGGTTGCTAATTGAACACTTAGCTGCACAGTTATAGTAGCAATATCCTCTACTACTATATGGTTTACAGTTTTTGGGAAAGAATAATTTTTTTCTGGTGTGCCTCCATTTAGAGCTTTTAACAAAAAGGGTAGATACATCATCTTTAAAAAGGAGAAAAGCACCCACATTAAGAAGTTTCTATTAAATTGCTCACTAAGCTTTCAGGTACAGTAGGAAAGAAACTGATGCTGTAAAGGGAACAGAGTCATGACATATCATTTTATTTCAGCTAGAAAAATGTTTGGAGCAGAAGCTGCTTCCTTGATGAGGCTGTGGTCTGCTTGTGTGGTTGGGAAAATGAAACAGTCTAACTGGAGATATTGCAAACCCATCGAGGTTAAGCACCCTTTGCCCCAGGCGAATTCCCTTGTTTATATGAGTCACTACAGCTAGGCTGTAAAATGCAGGTCTCCAAGCAAAACCGGGGTAGTAACCACAGGTAGTAACTTAAAGCTGCCTTCATGAACTAAATCCTGCGTTTTCAATCCTTAAAAAAAAATGAATGTGTAAAGTAAATTCCTCCCTATCTTGCCTATGACTCATATAAATCTATCATACTTCTTGGAGCAGATATTTAAAATCTCCAGCCAAAACCTTGCACATCTGTGCCTTAATTAAAATCAGTTTATTTTGTAGGTTAATAGCTTATACCATACCCACCAGTGTGATCAAATTTTTTTTTATTAAATGGCTGAATAAGATTTGGCATTACAGGAATATCCCATTCTAGAATGAATTAAAAAAAAATAAATCTCTGGACCAAACAACGGTCCTGTTGAAAGGACTAATTTCAGATTCACGGAGCCAAAAGCAAAGTTTAAGTGGTGACAAAATCATTATTCTGGGTGTTTGGTATAGATTTAGCAGTATTTCATTGATTTACAGAAATTAATTCCCTGGGTTGGTACTGATAGACGGCAGTTATCTGGTCACCTCTGACTATGCTTTTTTATCAGAAGGCTATCCTGGCTTTTACTCCAGAATGCTTTGGAGTCACCTAATTTATTTGTAATCTTCCCAGGATAGCAAGGAAAGCAAGAGATAAGTATTAGCTGAGATACCCGAGCAGTGTGACTCTGGGATAATGGAAAAATAGCATATATGAGATGTCATCTCACCAAAAAAAAGAATTTTAGGAGCTGGTATTTCATACAGGATATGTAAAGTGCTTAACTGGGAGCTTACTTGGCATTCGCTTTTGTTCTCTCATTCTTTTTGAATCACAGATTTGTTTGGATGCTTCTGAGCAAAATCAGATTTTCTAAATGACTCCTCCTATGCAAAAATCAGGTGACAAAAAAGATTAATATGGTAATGATATATGGCTAACAGTGTCAACACTGTGCATTGCAGAAGAGAGGGAAACTTAGGAAATAAAAGGTAAAATAAATCCTCTCAAAATTTGAAGCAGTGGAATGGATGAGGAAGAGAAACACAGACAAGCCCCTACTTGGAGGAGAGATGGGGGGACGGTTCAGTCAGTCAGGGCAAGGTGAGCCCATGCTTGTTTCAGCAGCTGCAAAACTTAGGGGAAAGGTCGCACATCTCTGTGTGCTCACTCTTTGGGGTTCAAGGGGATGAAAGGGGAGAACTTGGTTCTGCTGATGGGGTGTGCTCAGCTCCAATGAGTTGCAGCGTTTAAACAGCAAAACTGGTGAAGGACAAACCGAGTCACAGCTATTCTGCAGCGTTTTCCACAGAGGGCCAGCATCATCACCTGCTTTCCCCTTGCCCATAGGGAGTGTGCAGGCTCAGAAAAGGAGCTTAGCCTATCAAAATGATAGATCCCTAAGCACATCTCCTGCCTCTCATATTTCTCTGTGCATCTCTGGTACTTCATCTTCCACCTCATCAGAGTCATGCTGCACTCACCTCTAGAGCACCTGGGTGCACAGCTTGGTAGGGTGGAGGTTAAGTGTGGGCTCTGAGCTGGAGGAGGCTGCTGCAAATAAACAAAAATACTGGAAGGCTGATTTACAGTAATGTATCCTGTGTCCAGATTAATGTGCTTCATCCAAAAGATACAAGAACAAGCCTGTTTTTCCAAGCCATGCAAGTAGCTGATTCCTTACTGGGGGAAGTTTTGCACTGCAGCTTTTCTGCTATGAGTAAGAGACTATTGGAAGTGCCTGCTTCAAATTCCTGATTGACACTGTGCTGACTGGAAAACTTTAGTTCCTGAGGTACTTCTGAAGGAACTACATTTTCCAAAAATGTCCCCACATCCAGTCCCCATTTCTTATTAGTGGGGCTTCCAGGATACTGATCCTTGATTCCAAATGCCCTGAAGACTCTCATATCTCTGCTGGCCCCCTGGAAGAACTGGTTTGCACCGTTGTCAATGGGGAACAGCAGGGAGGGTGGTGTGTGGGCTGTGGTACTGAACGTGGAGTTTCAAAGTGCACTGAGTTGGCAGTGGCCCTGTAGATTGTAACCAGGCTGCTCTTCCCCTCCGATGCACAATCCCTGTGATCCAGCCCCTCCCTGTCTGGGGGCCCTGGTGGTGCTGTTGATGTGGGACCTCAGCTTGTTGTGGACAGTGTCCACTTTACAAAGCTTGCTGTGTCTTCATCAGAAGATCATTGACTTGAGATTCTCCTAGTGAAAAATTTCCTGGTGTGACCTGTAGAGGAAACTTAAAGGGGTTGTCTATTTGAGGGCTGCAAAAAAAGCATTTTTGGAGACATCAGCTCTAAATGTATATTTCTAAAGTTTTGAGCACATTGTTGAGAGGAACGTGGAGTGCAAACCATCTGACATTTTGTGGTCCATATAAAGGACCTCACCTGGGGGTTTTGTACTTGAACAGTTTTAAAAAATACTGGCAGTCACTCAGAATACTTGTTTTTGTCTAGAAATGACAATATTTTGAATACTGTCTTCTGGGTATGTTTTTTCCTGTTTTCAGTAGAGGCAGCCTGGCACTCTCATAGGATACCGAACTAAATCTCTGAAACCCCATGGGTGACAGATAAGTGTTGCTGTTAATTATACTAAATACAGGGGGTGGAGGAGGATGAGGAGCACCAGCTTGAAATGACTTGCTAATGTCTGTGAGTTTCTGTGAGAGATGTTAGAAAAACTGGAATATAAAAGTGGTTTGAGCACTAGACAGGAGACCACAGAAGCTGCCCAGGACACTTGGTGGGTATCCTGGCGCAAAGCCACATCAGCTTTATAAAGGACACAGCTTCATAAAGGGCTTTCAGACTAATGTGGAAAGCAATCTAAGGCTTAAATGATATTAATGTTCTGATGCAAGGTGGTTTATGCATCAGACATGAGGAATGGCAACCACAAATCTTGTAATGAAATTTGTCATAAAATTTATTGTCAAATGTGTTTTCATGGCACGACTCCACAATGTTTTCAGAAAGATTCTTCTCCCCATGCTGACTGCAGGGATGGGAGAAGAAGCTGTTAAATGCTGTGTTTCTTAAGACAACTTTTCTTGTCCTTAATGCAGAGCAACTCTGCAGCCTGACTAGGAGATTGTCCCCAAAGGGTTGTCTCTCTGTGCTCAGGATAGCTTGAATATCCTATTTTTTCCTATCTTTTCTCAGTCTTAATCTGGGCTGCTTTGGCTCTTTGCTCTGCAAACCTCATTTTGGTACTTTTAAAATATGGGGGTTTTAGCTGAAATGCAGCATTTCTTTCAAATTGCATGCTGATCAAGAAAAGAGACATAGCAAAGTGTGGATGCAGTGAGCTCCAGCCACTGCAAACTGGTGTGAATTTGCATTCAGAATTCAGCCCAGTCCTGACTGATGTGAATGTTAGCCTGTGGAGTCCTGTTCCTCATAAGAGATCTGGTTTTGTTCTCCCTAAGAAGGTTGCCTAGACTTTCAAAATCAGAATTGCTGGGTTAGGTCAGACTGTGTTTGTGCTTCTTTTGGGTGGGAAGAGGAAGGTACTCATCAGTCCATCTACAAATAGTTTTTGTACTGATTTAAGGCCATGGGATCAGCTTGTGCCTTCATCATTCACTGACACATTTGTAATTGTTCCAGCCCTTCTGATTTGAATTAGAAAAGGTTTCATGTCTTTAGTTTCTAAGTCCTGACTTCCAGTGGGTAAAATAGAAGTCAAGGCTGAGTAAAGCAACCAGAGTATTTCCATAGTTACATTTGCTGCTTCAGTTTTGAGAGAGTCCTTAGGATGTCCTGTCAGTGCATGCCAGTTTTTATGTGTATGTATGACCAGGTTTTGCCCCAGGCTATACCCAGGCCTCTTGTAAGCCATGCTGGCAGTGAAGTTTCCAGTGCTGCTCTCATGTGCTAGTTAGGTTACAATAGAGCTAAAAACCTACTTCACAATCAGAGACCCAATCCTTTCCCCCCAAAGCTCACAAACCTTAAAACAAAGACTGCCTGGGGAGACTCTCTGGCACTGTATTAAATATCCTTGACGAGAAAAGGTTTCTTACAATTGTGGCCTTCCTAATAGGCACTGTGGGTAGTATCAACACAAAGATATCTGTATTACTTGGTTTGACCTGCTTTAACCTCAGCCAGTCTCCTGGAGATTTAGAAAATATCTGTTCCATATAAAGGTCTTTGCTTTCAGGCAAAGTAGAAGCAGTTTGTTTAGAGTTCCAGCTTTGTGAGAGGAGATGTTATGCTTTTTGTGGGTGAAAGTCACCCCACTGAGGCTGTCTGAAAGCCTCTGGATCCATGTCATCAGCACGTAAGCTGCTGATTTTGTTTGCAAAACGAAATTACTCCCCAAGTCTCTCCACTTAAGACTTTTACATATGCACTGTGCTCAGGGAATAGGGATATTTTGAGATAGAGGGTATATTGTTCATAGTGTTTCCTTTAGGGGAAAAAAGGTAAGGTTTTCTAACTTTTAATTGTTGTGAAATGCTTGATCAAATCTTAATGAAAACTAGAATCCCAATTTTGCAGGTTTTTACGTCCTTTAATTTACCCTCCCCTGCCCCCCCTTGGAGAAGTTTAAGTCTATCAGCAATATAACTGGGATTTAGATCAACCTCTGAGCAGTTAAGTGGTAAGGAGATTTCCATAAGGTTATTTGGTTCCCCTCCCACATGTGGAAGGATGAGGTCATGGAGGGAGAAGTGTTGTAGGTAGTGATGGAAGCGAGTTCTCCCATGTTGGCACCTCAGCAGCGTAAAGCTCCTGCCTCCTCAGGTGTCTCCAGCGTATGTTCCTCTTGTTGCCCAGTTTTCCTGCAGTGTGAGCCCTCCAGACTGCAGAGTGGGGTGTGCAGCCGTGTCTCAGGGGCTGTAAGCCCCACACTGTGCTGGTGGCAGGGCCACAGTGGGTGCAGCAGGACGGCTCCTTGGCGAGAGCTGCACACGGGGCTGTCCGCGCTGCTTCAGAAACGCAGCTGAGGCGTCAGCGGAGGGAGTTTCATTAGGCACCTTTTAGTTCTTAATTTCTGCAAGAGCTGAAGCCGCTTGCCTGGGCTGAAGGGCTGCCAGGCTCCCTGTGTCTGATGCTGGGAGGGGTGGCTGTGTTGCTATGGCACTGGAGGTGTCTCCAAACCCCACCGCTCTGGCAGCTGAGCCAGCTCCCAGCAGCATGTCCTAATTGCGGCTGTGCAGCAACAAAACAAATATTCGGAGATTTCCATAAAGGCTGTAATCAAAGGAGCATCCCTTGCTTTTTAATATGTGCTGAATGGGTTCATTTGTAAGCTTATTACGACTTCAGAGAGAGAAGCTATTAGGATGATCATTAGCTGCCTGTGCAAATAACAAGGAAAACCGTGGCATGTTCCAGAATAACCCCCTTTTAAAGGTCTGCACTTTCAAATGCATTAACAATAACCAGCCATGCTGTCTTTCATGTTTCCCATGCCATGAGTAAGGACAAAAGAGAAAGGAGAAGGGGACAGTGAACTGCATGCTTTCAAAATAAGTTCAGATGGAGAGAAAAATGAGGTGTTAAAAGAGCAGCAAACTCGCTAGCATGACATTGTGTGTATTGATGCAGTATCTGTTATCCATTGGGAAAGCAAAAGCAGCTGGGAGCCAGCCTTTGAGTCTTGGCTCATATCTCACTTGGTCCCTCTACTCCTGTCATCTATGCATGAATTGTGCTTGGGGTCTTTTGTGTGCCTGGAACCTGATGGCTGCTGGAGCACTTAGATTATATGTCTCATGGAGGAAGAGAGAGCATTTAGAAACACATATGCCAAGATTATGGGATTTATTAACTCTCATTTATTTTCCTGCAGAACATCTGAAGCCTTCTCATGGGCTGTGGCCATGGTTCACTCTCTTAATCTGAAATCAAAAATATGTGTAGTAAAAGATGTTGAATGGTTGGGTGTTCATACCTTAATTGGGACAGGTGTGGTTTAGATCAGTCACATTTACCTTTAAAACCACATTAGCTGCAATTTCATGTGCTACAGTAAGTTCAAGGTGCTGATTACAGTGAAACTCATTTTAGATTTGCACATGAAATATTTATGAGATATGTATCAGTTTGGCTATAAGCAGGGTAACTTAGACTTCAGGTCTGCCTCTCCTTCCTAGGCTGTTTCTCGCCTATAGCTTGTGAAATGTATATATTTCCTATAATATCCTCTTGTGTTTAGAATCTGTAACACTTTGGGATGCATTATTAGTCTTCTCATTAAAAACATTTAGCAGATGACCAGAAGCAGATAAATAATGTCACTTCTCAGATTTCCAGAAATATTATTTTCTGGATTATTTAGTATTATTCTTACAGACTCTTTTTCCTAAACTTTGCTTTTCTGTACTGACTAAGCCTGACTAAACTGACTGTTTTGTTTTTATATCTGAGTAGACTGTTACCTTGAAAAGAGAATTTGCTAGTTTTCTGGGGTTTGGGGGGCTTCTGTCTGGTTTTGATTTTGTCGGGGGGGGTTGTTTGAATGCATTAACTATTGTAAAAAAAAAAAAAAATCACAACAACAATATCCAAACTTCTGTTTGGGATTTCTTTTTAAAAATAATTAAAGTTATTACTTCCCCAGTTAAATGATCCTGAATAGTGGGTTAGTTTTTCTATACCTCTGCCTTATGAGAAAACACTGAGAATAAATACAACAAAAAGAAGTTAACCTATTGATCTGCAAGTCCATTCTGCATTAAAACAGATGATACAAGCAGAGATTTCAAATTCCCTTGCCCATGGCCCCTTGCCTCTGCTCAGACAGTCACAACTTCTTTTTCCTGCTAAGGACATCAACATCATCATCTTTCTGATAGGACAATAAAAGCCCTGTGGCTTATAGTAATCCCTTTTGATACCATCCTTACTTTAAAATATTTTTTCTCCTCTGCCTTGTTTCCCTGAAGCCCGCAAGTATCAGGAAAATTCTTAAAATATTGAAAATCATGGTCTGATGAGGACAAGGTTGCCACAGCAACTGTCCAGTGTTCCTGAGATTTATTCCTGCATCTCTCAAAACCATCACGAATGCCACAAACTGTTGAAGCACTTGCTGCAAACAAAGCAGGGCTATAGGAAAAGACAACAGAAAAGAGCACCGAGGAGCCAGTTGTTGTAAAGGTGAGATGTGTCAGGCTCAGGGAAAACCTGGCAGACATTTAGACTCTGTGTTACATCCCCTCAGCATTTGCAATGCCGTGCAAGCGCATGGAGTGCTCCAAAATGCGACAGTACATGACATGACAGTGGATAATGTCACTTGGCTTGTTGCAGCTCCATGATCCACTCAGGAGGGTGACATTTATTCCATCTGGAAGGTAAATACTTTCAGAAATAGGAGGCCTAAGTTAGCTGCCTCCCTTTGGGTTTGCTAAATAACAGCTTTCTGGGACAGAAGATGACTGAGAAAGAGTGCTACTTGTCAGCCAGAAGTGATCATCTTTTTCATGGGTTTGGGACTGGTCTCAGTATGGACTAGTGAGCAGTGAGTTATATTGGGGGTCAGGGGGTTTAGCACATCCATTTCCCCTTTTAGCCCTGGTTTTCTCATCTAATACACAAAATTAATGTTCTTATATTGTCAGTGTATGTAATCTCTGGGTCATCTGTTTAGAAAGGCAGGCAATCGGTACTTTGTGGTTTCATTGTACTACAGTTAATACAAGGGAAAATACACCTGTGAGCTATCTGAGGACTTTTTTTAAAGGAACAGAACTCAAAAGAATTGCAGGCTATCAGATGTTTTGGGTCTGTATGCAGGATCTTCTTTTCTGAGACAGCTGGTTCCTGTGTGTGAGAAGCTGTACGAAAGAGCCAGATGTGATTACCTATGGAACTTTCCTTGGGAAGGGGCCAAAGTGAGCAAGCAGTTCATGTTTTGAATGGTGCAGCGTGCACATTTGCACCAGCTGAAACAGAGTAGTCTGTGGCCTGAAGCCATGCTGGCACTTCAAACACATAATCTAGCACTTTTTGAAACGTTACAGCATTTAGAATTGGTTCTGCTCTGGGACTTCTGAATTTCCATTCTGAATGTCTGTGCATGTGTGGGAGATTTTACCTCCATGTGATCTCATGTATTCCATGCACACATTGTGCAAAGTTGGAAATATAAAACAGAGGGTAAGAGTTGTATTAGTAGTTTTGTTGCAAAGCTGGTGTTATTTATTTGAAAATTTAGGGGGTTCAGTCCTCCTGTGTGAGACTGATGTGCTCTTACACACACAGACTTTTCGTGGCAGAAATGTGCTCTTGTTAAAAGCAATCAGGACGAGATGAGACCCAGTTGCTCTGCTTGTGTAGGAAACTTAGGGTAGTTTTGGAGGCAGCTCTGATTCATTTAAACACTGTCACAAGCCTCATATGTTTTTAGTGTTATAAAAGCCAATCAGGTTACTGTTTGCAGGTATAAGATGCCCCTTAGGGCTTTGCTCACTCAGCTGTACTGAGGAATTAAATGCTCTGAGGCAGTGCAACAGGCTCATTCACTCCAGTGTTGCAAGGCAAGGCAGTCATCGCTGGTAAATGGGCCCACGTTACAGTGACATTAGCATTTTAATGCAACTAAAGAGGAGGTAGATTGACTGTAATTTAGTATCCAGTTGCATGGCCTTGTGCAAGTCCCCTCATCACTGCTCCACAGGGGCCGATTACAGTTACACAGTGCACTTTGGGATCTAATTGGATTTACATGAAGTAATGTAGTGTGTCATAGCAACGATTCTGCTGCACTGAAAGTGCTATGAAATTCCAGAACAAATAGTTATTTATGTAGGAGCAATAGTTACAGGATAACACATGGGGTTGACATCTTGTGCCAAGGTCCAGTTCTAAATCAAAAAGTGTTTCACTTTTTTCTGAAGCCACTGCAATGGAATGAAATTATTCGGATTTGGCTTAAACAGAGATGTTTCTCCTCACTTTTCACTGTGAAAGCACTGACCTGACATAGAGATCCAGCAGGACGTGATTTCTTCAGCGTCTCCTTTGTTTGAGCATATGGGCTGGCATGTGTTTAAGTGTCTCTCCACGCTGCAAATGTGGTGAGCACAGGGGACTGGCAGCAGCTAGAAGCCCTTATGAAACACGATCGCTCTAAGGGGTTCATCTGGTGGCCCTTCCTGTTCTAGTTAACAGGCTGGATTTCTCACAAAGACAGGCCTTGCTTCTTCATCCTGCACGCTTCATTAATTTCTTGTTTCACTTGTTGCCTGTTGTGTGTTTCAACCGCACTCTGTCCCGTCCCTCTTTGCTCTGGAGCTTTCTTGCAGCATGATACCAGCAGGAGGCACATGTTTAGCTGCTTTTCCTTCATCAAAGCCGGCTCCTCAACGGGCTGCAATGTGAATGAGAAGAGAAGCCAATGTGCAGCAAGGAGACTTGATGTGGTGGCTGTGGACAATGTGCCAGCCACAGCTGGCCAGTCCAAGGATGAGGCTTAGCCTCAGCTGTCGTTCCTGCTCCCACTGTGTTTCCCCAGAGACTGTAATTAAAAACACCAGCTTGCTGGAGTCACAATTAGGCATGGTGGGTTTGCACTTTGTGCAATTCTCCCTAATTACAAAATCGTAGCTATTAACCAAAGAGAATCTGTTTGGCAGGGACTTCTTCCCCTTGAAGGCAACAGAGTCAGGTGGAACATTGCTGCTGTTTGGCACTAAATGCAGTCTTTCATCCCTTCTGACAGTACCTGCTGGTACCTACTGAAGCATTTAAACTCTTCTTCTCTGGAGTGCTGTAATTTCTTTAAAATATTGTGACTTATGATGGATAAAAAAAAATAAAACTTCTCTCCCACGCAGACCTCTGAGGGCTTGTAGGAATGTAATTATATGCACACACAGTAGGAGCGGGAATCCTATCATTCTGGTTATTTTCTTAATGATAGGTTTATATAGCACAGTGTCATCTCTGCTTTAAAGTTAGAACCATCTTCTCTTGGCAGCATCTATCCCAAGAAAGTGGCATCACAGGACTGGACAACCAAAGAAAATGTCTCTCAATCACACTTTCAAAACACAGGATGAAGCGTCCCCACACACCACAGAAATAGATACAAAGGTCAGCATGGGCACTAGGTTCCGACTGCCAAACAGGGGCTCTCTACTGCGAGGCTCTGTCCCTTGTCATAGGTGTACCTTCCCTTCAGACTTGCTGCTGCCATCCCCCAGGCAGTCACAGAGCACCCTCTGAACTTTGACACTGGTGGAAAAGCTGTACTGATCAGGAGCAGCCCTTGTAACCCAGCATTGTGAAGTAGGGCAGTTCAGCCCCTGCTTGGCTCATGCCTTCAGCACATCCCAAGAGAGACAGGTGGCTTGGCAAGAGATGTTTGCACCCTCCAGATTTCCAAGGGGAAGCCATCCCTGTTCTTCATCTAGAGATGTAGGTTTACAGTGGCAGAGGAAGGACATTAAATGTGAGGGATTAATGCAAAACAAAAGGTCTATGAATATTCATTGTATGTTTTATATTGTAATAGTTGCAGCCACCTTGAAACTCCTTGTTCACTTCCTGCCAACAACAAACGATGGACTTTTACTCACAGAAGTCTTAATGGCAGGCAATTTTCAAAGGCACATTTACAAATGTTTGTGGGAAACAGATGTTAAATGCACCCACTCCCAGAAATCATGATGAAATGCTGGCACTGAGAAAGCAGGGAGAGACCCAGGTGACTTATCTGGTGCCTCACAGGGAAAGCAGCAGCTCCAGCAAAGCTGCGAGTATGCCAAAACCATTTTTGAAGGATGAGTGAGTGAGTTAGTGAGCCCAGTGTGAATACTGGCAGGGGTGCTCTTTGAAGAGTGAAAGACTGCCCCTTCCCCACAGGCACTGTAGTATGGAGTTGGGATTGTGTCAGATATGTGGAAAAAGCAATCTAGGAGTGGGTGCCCTGAGAAAGCAAGAGTCATATGTGTGCCTTGCACATTGTTCTCTAGTCACCTCACCTTTGCCTAGTCAAAGGCTCTCATTAGCATTGTGTGGGCAGAAAATAAAACGTACTGAGAAAACTGTGATTGTTACCTTGAGGACAGTGGCAATCTGCACCTGAGTCCCTCTGCCTGCACCCATATATCTAATACTTTTGGGTGGCCAGGGCTGTGGCTTTGCTGTCCCTCTCTGTTGTTGCTTCCAGGCAGTGACAATGAGGCTGAGGGAGAGGAAATAGTTTGCTCAACTTGGCGTGACAGCTGGCTGGAAGAACAAGGGATAGCACCCAACATTTACACTGCTGCTTCTAATGGCTGGGCTTCCCAAAGATGCATTCCATCTTCCTTCCTGCCTTTTCCATTTTCCCAGTAAATGGGCTGTAAAGTCACAGCAGATTAAAGTTTGTCTAAACCTCCTATAAAATATTGAAGGTACAGCTGATATTAATCTAGTCCTCTTGTGGTATGCAGTGCAGGTGTAATGGGACTATATATTTACATGTGGTCTGTGGGCATTTAAAACACCCCCAAAGATTGTTAAAGAGATTCTGAGGAATTGAATCTCTCACTGGGTATTAAAAGCTCTTCATTAGTGCTAATGTACACCAAATTAAGGTGGCAATTAGACTGAGCACGTTCATCAGGATGGTGTGTTTGAATAAATTTTGTATTTAAAATGATTGCATTTTCTTGACTTTAGTAATTGCGTATTTTTCTCTTACAGGACAAGTTTGGATAGAAGGAGATACATGGGACACACAGACAATTAAACACTGGAAAAGACCCTGTGCTTCAAGTCCCAAGATTAGTAAAGGTGAGTGCTGTTAATGACTTGCTCTTTCTGTATGCCAGGTACTTTCTCTGTATCTCCGTTGGAGCAGCTTAAGGGTGGCTGTGGTGTGCTGGAGGCAGTAAGAAATACACACCTCATCTGCCACTGTATTGCCGGTGAGGTACTGCAGAAAGTCACCCATCCTTATGAAACTGCCTCTAATCTCTCTTGCATCTAGAGGAGCAGACTGTGAGAAAATAATGCTCTGAGAGGATTTTCTGGAAGGCCCTCCCTGTTAGATATGTTCTCTTAGGAGATCCCACTACTTTGGTGTAAAGTTGAATACTGCTTGGAGGTAGTGAACACAGAAATCTTTTTATGGGAGGTGTACTTGGGAAGGAAGGCAAGCATGCTGAGCCAAGTCTCCATGCCTGCAAGCCAATGCCACATTGCTGGGGAGGGGACACCATGGAGCAATGCCAAGTGGTGGTGATCCTTTGCCACTGGCACAGCTTAGAGCTTCAGGGATGTTTCCAGTGACACCTTATCTGGGACAGCCTCTAGAAATCAATACATTTACTTGAAAGAGAATCTAGTCCATATTTTCTAATACTTTTAAAGGCTACCTGGCACTGGTTCTGGAGAACTTCAAGCACATCTTCTGCTTTTACTTGGTGCATTACGTATGGCTATGAACGTAGGTGTGAGTTGGCATAATTTCCTGCTCAAGCCACAGGCTAATGTTCTGCAGGAAGTACTGCAGAACTTACATTTTAGAGGAAGCAACAGCATCAGTTCAGTGGACAAGTTCTTCATGCATGTTGACAGCAAAGAGATATTTATGTGGAGAGAAGGTATACACAGATCATGTCATAGAAGAGCAGTGACTGAAAAAGTGATTTGCTTGAGGGCAAGAGAACCTGTAGACATCTTTCTCAATCTCAGTTATTCTGTGTTTTCTATCAAGTATTTGAGATGGGGAGACTGTGATAAGCAATCAGCCAATCTGTCTGAATTTCCATACTGAAACACTAATTGTTTGCAGTGGCCTGTTAGGGATGGGCAAGGAAAACGGTTCACACACTTGTTTTCAGTAAAGGGTAGGAGTGACAAAATGCAGAAGATGTGAGGATTGAGTCTGGTGCTCCTGAGAGTTCTGAGAGACTGGCACATCCATGAGATGCTCTTGCTCCATTTGCCACCAGGTAACTCAGACAGACCTTGTGCAGCTGTTTTGAAAAGTCTTTTTACCAAGGAGAGTCATCAAACATTGGAAGAGGTGTCCAGAGAGACTGGGGAGTCTCAGTCCTTGGAGACATTCAAAACTAATGTGACCCTAAGCAGCATGCTCTAACTTTGAAGTTGGGTCAGATTTGGAATTGGCCCACGCTGGAGGCAGTGGATGCTTGTACTCAGTGACATCCAGAGGTTCTGTCCAACCCAAGTTTTTCAGTGATTCCTTCTTCAAAGCAAAGGTAAAGAAGCAATTTAAGTGAATCCATGGGTTTCAATCCAGTATTAAAGGCATGTGGGGGTTGAGGGAAATGTCAGTGGCAGCAAAGAGAGAATTGGAGGCCTTTTGGAGGGGTGTGGTTGGGCAGCTGCCTTTAGAAACATGAAGTTCAAGGCAGCTGCAAGGCATGCAAAGCAAATGACAAAAGGAAGGAAGTGGCTGGAGAACAAAAAAACGCATTGCCTTAAAAACTAGACTTTACTCCTAACTGATTACAGCAGCTGGGCTGTGTTTCCTGGCTACACTGCTGGGGACTTTTAGCCTCCCCATCCCTTTACATGATAAAATTAATGGGGGATACAGGGGAGAGAGAAATGTAGAATAATGTGCCTAAGAAAAAGTTGGACATTTATAGCTGCATTTCAGACAAAAACAAATGCATCTCATATGTCTCACAGGTCTGAGATAGGACAAGCCAGGGAGAGCATCTGTCAGCCACTGTCTTCTGCAGTTCTTACTGTTAATGTTTGCTTAGCCTTAAATGTCTCCTGCAGAGAAGAACTTAATCTCTCACAGATCTGGGGCCTGGAGGAGGGGAGTAAAGGTATTTTTAAAAGGTAGATTAGGACATAGGCATTCAATTTTTATCACACTTGTGTCAGTGCATAGTAGGAGTAACTCAGATAATTTGCTCTTTGTGCGTATGGCTTAAAAAGAAAAGTAGAATGCAAGCCCATCTCAGTGAGTCAGGACTGTCCTTTAATGTCAGTTATTTTAGCCATGAAGCCTGTCATCAGGGACTCCAGGTACCTTCAGCTAATTAGCAAAGCTAATTGGAAGCTTGCATTGAGTTCTTCTGATGTAGAAACACTGATATGGTTTGTTCTTGGCTTTACCAGCCCAGACCTCACATTGCTGCCCCCAAGTTCCATTTGCTCATCCTGAGTGGAAGAAGTTTGAAATCTGAAAGCCCCAGTGGGCGATCTGAAGCACAGCACAATGAGTAAGGTTGCTCTTAGTTATTGCTTTGCTGTGAGAAGTGTAGTGGGTTCAGGAATTACAAATCTGAGCCCAGTACCACCTCTGGGGACAATTTCTTGCCCAAGCAAAAGAAGAAGGGAGCCCTTGTTTGTCAAAGCTGAGTGTGCATGTGTTTGTGCTACTCCCAGGTTTTTGTGACTGTCTGGTTCTTCTGGACAGTGAAGTTTCCAGGATCTGATTGCTCAAAGGATTTAAAATCTCCCTTCCCTTCTTATGCCTGGAAAACATTGTAACATATTGAGTGGATGGGCAGCAGGAGAGATGCAAACAATCATAGCCTATGTTTGTGTTTGAAAATAAAAGTACACCTATATTCAGCTCATGTAAATCGGAGCAGTCCCAAAGGAGCTTGTTCACCTTACAGGGGAAGCAGTCCCAGACATGGAAAGGAAAGTAAGGCAGGAACAGGATTTATCAACACTGCAAAGCTGTAAGACAATGTTAGGCTTAGGAGCTGCTGCTTCTTGGACAACAGGCATTGTTTTTCATGTGGGTGACTGTAGTGGGGAGTGTGTATGTATAGTGTCACAACAAGGCTAAACAGTTTTGGGTTTTGTTCTTTTCTTTTTTTTTTTTTTTTTTTTTTTTTTTTTTTTTTTTTTTTTTTTTTTTTTTGACTAAGTCTACTATAATACGGATCACACAGGTAGGTGCTTAAGGCAGCAGGACTTTGAAATTTCTGAGATAGCTTAGAGACTTTGGCTAATTTACCAGGATTTAGCCATCCTTTGTTTCACTGCAGCAAGAATTTTTAGTGTGGTGATGGGAACATCTTGGTGACACTAATTGTGGGACTCTTGAAATCCCAGTACCCTATTGATTTGTCTGTATTTTCATATCCCTCTCTAGCGTCCAGCTCATGGGTTAGTGCAGCTGAAGGCTCACCTTTCCCATGAAACTGAAGAATTCTCTGCCCAGCTCCTTAGCCTTCTGGACCTCCAGATCCATGTTCTCTGGCAGATTTGCAGGCATGGCTTTAAATATTGTCAGGGAGATGTGGGCATTTCCTGCAGGCCCACATCTGAGTTCTGCTCCCTTCCCAATCTCTTGCAGTCACCATCTTGTCTTTGAATTTCTCTGGGCAAAACAATTATGTATCGGGGTATAAGAAAACAAGCTTTGTAAAGAAAAAACATTGCCCTCATTCTCAGGTTTAGATTCAGGTTTGTGTTTCTCCAGAAGCAAGGTAGATCTTTCCAGGATTCCTCTAGAAAAGAGACGTACAGGCAGCTGTAGAGGGAAAGCAGCCCACATGGGCTTCTGTGAAACACCATTTGTGTCTCAGCCTGTTTTTTCAAAAAGAAGGAATTGATTTGATTTTAAATCAAGTGAAAGCAGTGTACCAAACACACACTGTGTAAAAAAAATCTGGCTCTTACCTCAGGCTGCCCCGTGCTGGGAGCTCTGCCTGCCATGGATTTTCTCAGCTCTTTGGCTAAAGCAGAGCAGTTCCTATGGTCACAGAGAAAAGTACCTCGTGAGGCTCTAGAGCATTCACAGATTTTGTGGTTTAACAAAAACAATGGAGTGAAAAGCAGTTTTATTTCTGGCCTGGTGAAAATCTTGGATAATTTCAGCTTTTTCTTTTAAGAGAATTAAATGGACTTTGCTAATATAGCATATCATTAGACACATGTCTGTTAGGGAATGGCATTTGCAGTGGAGAAAGGGAATGAGATGCATTAAGAAGCATGTGGACTTTGGGAAGGCTCCTCTGGGGAGCCAAGCAAACCTGTGCCTCTGGGTTTGCAAATGTATGGCTCCATCTGTGCACAGTGCTATGACTGCATTGTTTCAGTGGAAGTTTTACTATTTCATGTATTTATTTGTCTATCCCTCTAGGGTACTTGGTAATAGACCACCATATTTGGACACATAGTCACCTCATTAAAGAGCAAGCAGGAACTTTCCTCCAGTGTAGCCTCACTTGGTCAGGATTTATTGCTGCTCTTCCAACAGAAGCACTGGCCAAGCAGTTTGTTGTCTAAATCAGACACTGAGTTTCAGAACTGGTTAAGATTCCTTAGCATTTTTTCCTGGCCTCCAAAGCTTTCCAACATTGATCCATGGGTTCTTCTTGCAAAAGATCTGTGAGGGTGGGACATAGAGCAGCAGGATCTCACTAGCACAGGAACATCTCACACTGCATGTCAAGCAGATGCTGTGCCCCAGGCTGAGTGACCACGTGAGGACGTCCTCCTTGGGCCTTGCCATGTCCTCGCACTGCTGTCATTCCAAGCCCAAATGTCTACAAGTTTCCCTGAAGCTGTTGTCCATGTTTGTGTGGTGTTCATTCTGTAGAGGAAGATTTTATGAAGATAGCTGTCCCAAATGCTCTTTGTGTGTCTTCTAACTGGGCACAGCTTGTTCTGGCTCCTGTTTCAATATGACCTTTTCTCAGTGTGAAATAGACAGGTACATTCAGTAATTCTTAGACTTGACAAGCTTCAAGGAATGGGTAAAAAAATTTCTTCATGTGCAGAGGGATATTTTTTCCCCAGCATCTCACTCTGCAAGTAAAGCTAGACCTTTGGTCTTCTGCAACCTTCCCCTTCACTTCTGTGTTCGCCTTCAGACCTTAAAGAACACAAAGGAATCAAGCAGCAATCATTATCTCTTACTAGCCTGTGCTATGTTCCCTGTTCAGGTAAGAACTCTTCTGTATAATGAACTCCACAGGGTCTTGGGGGAAATACAAATAAATTTGAGATAGGATTGTCTCATTCCAATTAAAATAAGCGTGCTAAGAAAGTGCTGTTGTTTTGCAGGAGGAATTGGACAAAAGGACCCTTAAGACCATGGAGGGAGACTGTCTGAGCTGCATGAAATACCTGATGTTTCTTTTCAATTTCTTTATATTTGTAAGTATTTGGAATTCACTTTCTGTTCTGGATCCCTGTTTCCAGCAGCCTGCTGTTGCCCAGCAGGATAGGCTATAGTGTGGTAAAGTTGCCACAATACAGAATATCCCCTCTGCTGTGCATTAGCAATCACTGAGTGGTTTGCAGCATCCAAAGATGCCCAAACATTCAGTAAGGCAGCACAGTGGTCACTGTTGTCTGAGTTATTGCTGTCCTTGACAGGGGAAACAACAGGGAAAGCTGTAACTAATGGTGCACATAGTTCATCCTTGAATGGCAGAAGAAATTATTTTTTAGTCCTGGATGCCCTGCTGAGGTTTTCACTCAGAAGCAGTAACTTCCTTACCACATGTTGAGTCATTCTTAGCTGTTTTTGTTTTTGAATGGAAGGGTGGGAGTGTCCAGCTACCCTGGCCTCTGTGGCAGGTATGGTTCACGTGAGCCCCTTCACTGTTCTCTACAGATGTGGCAGCAGATCAAGATGTCTTTCAGCAGTACGGAGGCAGTAAACAGTTGGTAGAGTGATGTGTCAAGAAAGAAAGGTGCTTTTGCTGCAAATGATTCATTTATTGAGCAAGAGATACTAAGACCAGCATGTCAGAAGTCACCTGCACAGCAGAGAATACATGCCTTTGCAGAAATACAAATTCTCCAAATTAACGTCTTTGATCAAAAGATAAGCAATGAATCCAGTTTCTCTGCAGCAGTTGTTTTATGTTGACCTGTCTCCCTCTCTCTCCTGTCCTTGTGCTGTGACAGCTGGGAGGAGCATGCCTGCTGGGACTCGGAATCTGGGTCATTGTGGATCCCACAGGTTTTCGGGAGATAGTGGCTGCCAACCCCCTGCTCTTCACTGGAGCATACATCATGCTGGCCATGGGAGCAATGCTCTTCCTGCTGGGCTTCCTGGGCTGCTGTGGTGCCATCCGTGAGAACAAATGCCTCCTGCTGTTTGTAAGTGCCCTTGCAATTTCTCTTGGTCTCTTGGTGCTTCCCATAGGGGTGACTGGATAGGTGATAATGGCTGGGATAAGCACAGGAATGGGTGGCTGCTGTTGTAGCTGTTTTCCTTCAGATAATAAGTAGGCTTAGGATACTTTTACACACTGCTAGAAATACAGATAATTTGCTTTTTCACCTGTACAGATTTGAGCCCAGTCTGGGAGTGTATTTTGACCCTTTTAAGCTTTCATTCTAATTGACCCCATTTGGTTGCTCGATCTTTTTCAACATTTATAAAGTGACCAAAAACGGTCCTTTCTTGGCTACTCAAAACCTACTGTTCCACTTTTAGATTCATTCCTCAGGGGTTCACAACAAAGGAGGGAACACTGGGGCACAGCCCCTGTGCAAGGGAGCCCCCCCATGCCAGCAGAAGTGCCCAGCCCAGAACTGCATCATAACAGTCATTGCTGTCATTGCTGCTCTCAATAGCTGGTCACTTCCTGATACAGCTGCTCTGCTCCTAAAATGAACCAGATTTGTTACTTTTGGACAAATTTTCCCGTGAATGACAGGATTAAATTTCAGCCCATGGTGGTCATCAATAATTACAAAGAGCTAAAATAAGTCACTTCTGCCCTTGCCCCCCCATTCCTCCCAAGTTTTGATACTGAAAGATTTCCAGCCATTATCTCCGACTGGAAAGCACTGCCAGTTATGTATTGAAAGACCAAAGACCATTAGTTTTCTTTTTCATTTTCTTTTCCCTTTCAGGTTTTTTTTTTTTTTTTAATGTGAACTTTTGTTTCTCCCAATGTGTCTGGTGGCACTTAGGGTTTCTTGTGCATTTTGGTTTTTTTTTTTTGGTTTTTTTTTTTTTTTTTTTTTTTTGTTTGTTTGTTTGGTTTTTTTTTCTTTTTTAAAATCTTGATCTTACTGAATTTTGTTAGGATTGTGTCTTGCACAGCTGCTTCATGGTTCAAAAAACACTTGTCTCTAACTTTAAACAGGACAGGAAAGTCCTCTTTCTTGAATACAAACCCATCCTTTCCTAGAGATGAGCGTGGCTTCACTGAGATAAAAATTCTCTCTGGCCCTTGGCTCCCATATGTCTTGAGTTCATAGCCTGCCAACGAGAGCCCTTTTGGGGAAGCCGCTCTGGGTTTCATTTCTAGTGATTCACCTCAGAAGTAAATCAGAAAAACAAATGTATCACCTGTGAAGTCTGTGGAGATCTGCCCTGAGGAACCTAATAAAATGGAAAGGATGAGGCCCAATGAGCCTGAAGTTACTTCAAAGCCCATCCTTGTCAGATTAAGAAACTAAAATTGAAGTTTGATGAGAAATGTTGTTTTGAGTGAAGGGGAGAGTAATATTTTCAGTCTGCTGCATACAGACTGGTGACCTGGCTGGAGAAAGGGAGCTCTGGGCCATGTTCTCCCCTGATTTAACATCATTTACAGGTTTGAATGTTTTCCCATGTGTTTTAGTTATTATACTCCAGTACACTTAATTTTGTGGTTATTACTTTTCTTACTCCTAGAGATAGTTCTGAGCCCTTCTGCTTTATTTATTTACCTTCATTATTATTTTATTTTGAACAAAATGTGAGAAAAATATGAGCTGGAAATAATGTCCCAGACTAGGAGAAACTCTAAAAGTAATTACTGGATAAGGAATTATTGTTCCATTTTGATCAGTCAGATCTTTGAGGGCTTTTTGTGTCAACGCCAACTCATCTAAACAGCCAGCCATCTCATGTTCAGCAGTGTGAAGCACTTGGACGAGGACCTGGGAGAAGAACTATGTTTCTAGCTTCTTTTTTGGGGCCACACCAGCTGATGTTAAAATCAGCTGATCTTAAAACATCTGTGAAAACCGAAGTCTGATAGGAGTAAGTTTTAGACACTGAATAGGAAAAAGATTAATGACTGTATGCCAGAGAGACTGGGAACACTTGCAAAACAGAGAGTATAAGTCTTTGTGAGGGTGGTACCTGGGGAGAAGTTGCTAGATCAAATCAAGTCCACTTACAAAGTTGTTAAAGAATTGATGAGCCAGAGAGCTGCTTGAGTGAGATTTCAGTGATGCATAATGTATGCCTGAAGCTTTTAGTCCAAATGTAAACAGAAGATAGAAGGGACAAGACAGATGCATGTTCTCTAGGTTCTGGTTTCAGTGTTTGCAAGGACTTTTATTTTTCATTAAGCTGCTTGTCTTTTGGTAAAAAATAACCCTATCACCATGGAACCTAACGTTGCATTAAGCACAAGGGTGTGAAAGCGTTTCTAGATTTCCTGGCATTTGGACCTGGCTCACAAAAAAAAGAGGAATGAACAGTAGCCTGCAAATCAGACACTGAATAACTTGTCCTAAAGGTCCTTTGACTGCAAAACAACACTGTAAAAATCAGAATCCAAAGTACTATTGAATGTGCAACATTGTACCAAGAGAATGAATTCAGCTTTATTAAGAGAAGACCCCACATTAGCTTCATTTGGCTTAGTTTTAAATGCAGACATCTTGTTTTGCATTCCTGTAAAACAGATGTAGTAGCCCCTCAAACTTCTCAGCATAAAAATGCAGGTCCAGGTCCTTTGAGTTAAAGATGGTTGACACTTTTTGGAACAGCAGTTCTGAAACTGGAACATTGAATGAGTTATGAAAAGTAAACACAAAGCATTAATTTGTGGAAACTTCTGCTAGACCACTTCTGTGAAAATTCCTGCAATCATCACCTGGAGCTGTGGCAAGATTTTTGACTAGTATGAGAGATCACATTTCTTCGGATGTTCACCTTGGATGTGGGGAGTATCTGTGTTCAAATGTCAAGTATCAAGCTTGAATTTGAATGTGAGGTTGCTGTGTCCCATGCATTAACCAGCTGGCTCCTTATCCATAATCAATTTAATTTTTGGAAGGAAAACACATTAAGCAGATTTTGACTCTCCTTCAAATGCAGAATGGGAGCAAGTTCTGAAACACTGATGATCCATCTTTTTCTCATCAACCCTAATGGCTGCTTGTGAGTTTTTCCCTACTGTAACTTACAAATCTGTAATGCAGAGTGCACAGTATAAGTGTAAATCAGTTTGGGAATGATAACGAAGCTTATCACAGATAATCTGGGAATGACTGCTTCCACTTCTGCACAGACCTGTGCTGGAGCTTGGGTGAACATGTGCCTCCCAGTAATCAGTAAATGAAATGCAATTAGCAGGGTGATGGGATTAATCACTTGATCACCACCTTAGACCTTAGTGACTATGCTGAGATCCCTTGATGGATGATGATGTGAATTTGCAAAGCATCGTTCATTCTCATCACTTGTTCTTTGCCCTCCTGTGGTGAAATTAAAACAGTCTCTGAGCAGGAAAAAAAGAAGCCACACAGAAAACTCCAGCAGTAAGAATAAATTAGAGTGTTAACTAGCTCAGTAAAATCAAGAACCGTATGCTGTTAAAAACCAAAATCCCTGCTCATCTGACTTCTTTTGTTTTGTCATTTGAGCCCAGGCTCCTTTGCTTTTGTTTCCACTGCAGAAGCTGGAAGACAAATGTGATAGGGTGGTGCATGTGCTTTTCTAGTGGGGAAAAATCACTTAAAGCTCTGATAATTGACAACAAAACAACATTTTGCCCATTCCAAGCAGATAGTTTGAATTCTCTATCCATTATTGAAGTGCACAATGCACTGCCTTTCAGACACTGTTTATAAATAATTGCTTGGGGATCACAATAGTACTTCTGGCCCTGTCTGCCTGTTTTCTGTTTCGGAAAGACCTTCTATAAACTTCTCAAACACACACAAACACACAAAAAAAAAAATCCAGACTTTTCTTGTGTTTATTTTTACTTGTTGCTTCATCTATCTTCATTGGCAACATGTACCCTCCACATGTTGTGGCCTTACAGGGTTCTCCGTTCACTTTTGCCTTTCTCACACAATGCCAAAATCTGAGTTAATGTCTTAACATTTACTCAGTTCTGTAAAATAATCCCAAAGTCTGTGGGCTAATTCTTGGGCTGTTTGAATTTTAGACAGGCTAATTCAAATGGTAATTTCTCTTTATGGCAATAAGAATGTAAAAAATGTCCACCTAGTTCAGACTTACAGTTAATCAAGTCCATGATTTTGTCTATAAGAATGGAAATTAATGCCATTTCGGGAGAGAGTGTGAATCTAGCCACTTTCTGTTCTGTCCCTATAGCTATTCCTCAGCACCAGCATTCATTGTTTTAAGGATGTTAAAGGGCAATCCCTGTCTGTTCTTTTTACTGGTTCATAATGACTGAAGCAGCATCAAATTAGCACAAGGCATCAGTGTCACTGAGAACTGGTCACAAGAACAGGCAGAATCTGAAGTGGAAGCCCACAGGAGTCCCATCACTCATCCTGGGCTGGAAACACTTCCAAGTACCTGAGTGCTCTGAGTAGACAAGGTTCCAGGAACAGCACCCTCCCAGCAGCATGTCGGTCCCTGGGGATGAGACGTCTCAAGTGCATCTGACTTACTTCTGTTGGGTGGGGGGTGAAGGCACAGTGGATCACCCAGGCTTGGTAACCTCACCTAAACAAGGTGCCTTTGGCAAGACTAGAAACCAAACTTTTAGACTGAAGCAGCAGAAGGTTGCAAAGGCAACAGGATGAAATATAGTTCTAGCTCAAATTGAACAGCCATGTGCCTCTCTGTTTTGCTTTCCTTCCCTTTTCCTAAAATTAGGATGACATAAGTGTAAAGAGTTTTACTTCAACCTGGAGGCCTGTTTCCCTTTTACTATCATTTAATGTGCAGGCTGTGCTTTCTGTCAAGTCTGCAGCATGCTCTTATCTTAAGAATGTGAATATGCACACTTTGGGTACCATACAAGACAGGGATGATACTGGCATAACCAAATTAAATTATTATGGTGTGTTATCAAATTTCTGTAGAGGTTCTGTGTGGTTAGTACTTAACTTAGTGCAATCCCACTGTGTGGGGGGGATATTAACCAAGGCTAATTTTGACCTGAAATGAAAACAGCCCATTTTAGGTCATAGGTATAAATATTTGAGGGTATATCCCACTTCCTCCTTCCACACAAGAAAAGCTGTGATTGTATTACAGTAAAATTTGTTGTTTGTATTGTGATCTGGGTTATGTGTCTGTGCATTTACATGTGATACCTATACTTGTGTCTGGACAGTTTAACCTCTGTGAGCATGTCCACAATTATGTCAACTTTTCCATCAAAGTAGGCTATACTGTTTTGACCTGGTGCAGGTTTATCGGGGGATGCTATGGGTTCTGTAACCTTATATGCTTTTACTCATTAGAACCAGGCAAAAGTGTCACAAGCACCCATGTCCTGTGATGAGGTCAGAGAGGGAATTTGTGTGCTTCAAGTGACTGCCTCGTACAGTTTCTTAATTGTAAGGGGGGGGAAAGTTTCCTTAGTTATTTTTTTCATCTCTTTGGTGATTAGCAAAACCTGGTATTCCTACTACCTATTGCAGACATTTAATGCTATGTTTGTGGTTTTTATCTTCTCTCTTCCAGTTCTTCATGTTTATTTTGTTAATCTTCCTGGCGGAGCTTTCAGCTGCAATCCTGGCTTTTATATTCAGAGAAAATGTAAGTATCTGACGGTGGGCAATCTCTGGACCCTAGTGGGGTTATACACACCTGGAGCAGGGTGTTAGTGGCTGATTTGTCTGTACAGTGACTGTTTGAAATATCAGCAAACCTCATTCATTACTACCCTGTCTGCAGAACTGCCAGCATGCCAGGGAATGCTAACTAACCTGGCTGGTGCAGTATGGGAAGTTTATGGGGCACACTTATTCCTGAAGTTTTTAAAGTCTTCCTGACCCTCTTGCAGCCAAACCAGCTGCACATTCCATCAGAGAGAAGTTTTATAGTAAAGTCACACTATGATTAAAAGCAACTATTTTCCTTTTTCAATATATCACGGGTTTAATATTAATAGTTGAAAACTTCTGTTTTCCAGACAGAGCCAATGCTTGCTCTGCAGTACAAAAAATCTCTTATGAATCTTCTAATCATATTTATTCTTGATCTTCCATGTTCTGCTGCTCACCAGACTGCTACCAATGCTTCTTGTAAGATATCCCCCCAGACCTGCCCTAAGCAAATCTCACCCCACTTATTGCCCTGCTTAGATTTGTCCTTCTCTCCAAAGCTTCATATGATGTAGCCTTTCTCTATTCTTCTGCAATGAATATTGTTATATGGCCATCATCCCTCCCCTGTGCTAGTGGTAAACTTTTACTACAGTAGTAGTAACCACAGTCTCATTTCTTTCTCTAAACAGTAAAGGTCTGTGGATTTTTTTCATGTTCACACATGTGCAAAGGAGAGCCTGACTGAAGTAGGTCCATCCTTCTTGGAGTGATGGCTTTGAAAAAACATTGGCTGGTAGAGGTGGTCACTAGTGACTGTTAGTATTTATTTTGCTTATTTTGTCTCTGCCAGTAGTAAGATACAGCACATTTGCTGTACTGAGCGTGAGAGAAATGTGGCAGGAGCAAAGAACGGCCACGTAGAAGGATGATTTTCTTAAACCAGTATATACTTCTAATTTTATTCATTTTTAAAAGTTTTTGATAGAAAATAATCAAAACTTAGGAAGCTCATAGCAAGAGAGTGTGGTATTTGTATAGTAGGATGGGCTTGGGGGGAGGTAATGAGAGGACTTTCTTCTATTTATGAGCTGGTGGTCTTTTGTCTTTGCCTCAGATCTGAAGGCAGTGGGGAAGGGATGGCACTCTGCACACAGAATGGGTGCCCCATTCCAGTTTAAGCTTTGAGAACATACCCTTATGGAAACACCTATAAACATATTGCAGTATGGGGTGAAGTCTGGTGTCTTCTGGTCATTACAGCTCTGCTCTTAGGAGTTTTTAGAGAATTCCTTTGGTTCAGCACAAGGAGCAGACCGCACACGTAAAAACTGGCCTGCAGACCCGGGTATATGTTTTGTCACAGAGACAAAACATGGTCCCTGCAGAGCAGGGGCTGGGCGAGCAGCTCTCAGCTGATGGTTCCTACCTCCCCGCTTCTCTGTGGGAAACTGGTAAAAGGTACAACAAACTGCCCAGGCTTGTTGCAAGTCCTGGGTGCAAGGTGACTGCATTTCTGACGTGTCCTCCTCGCTTACAGCTTGCTTCTGGGAAAAACATCGGTACCTTCCACTCCCACAGGACATGTAAGGTCGTGTTATCTTGCAAGATAAGATCACAGTCGTTATTCTAGACTTCTGTGGCATCTGGTAGTGTTTTGTGAGATATGACTTGAAAGGGACCAAACTTCTATCTTTCTTGAGCTTGTCTCCTTGTTTGTATCACCAGCTTCCCACTCTGTCAGAATGATTGACAGGAAGGGCTTAAATGGGAAGGAATGAAGAACGTCAGATCCCAGCATAGCTGGAGATGGCTCTATGCAGAAGTCAAACTTGTTCTGCAAGTTCTTGTGGTTTGTTCTCTCCTCAGGTTTGTTCTAGAAAAAATAGCCCTTGTTTTGGCATTGCTGTAAGTTGTGGTGGTAGCTCATCTGACTTGGAAGCTACTTGTGGCCAATTTTGCTGTCACCTTTGGGTTAGGGTGAGCTACATAGACAGACGGAGGTGGTCTTTCATCGATTCCATAGTGGGAAGAATTCTTCACAGTAGCAATTTAAAGTCAAGATCAGATGTGCTCTTTTTTTTTTACGAAATTAATTACTTTCAGGGCATGTGGTGGCAAATGCACACTTAGCCAATTTAAATTTCTTTGACGCTTACCAAGCAGGATTCTGTGATGGTCGCTGCACCAGTCCTTATGGCTGTGGCCTCTCTGGGTGTGTAAAATGAGAACAAAAGATACACTTAATCTGCTTGCTTTACAGATAATGTTCACTGCAGCTTTCTGTTGTATAGTTTTACATTCAAACCAGCTCCCAAATACTCAGTGGGGTTAAATTATTAACAGCTATGGGAGTGAGAGAAATCAAGAGACAAAAATAAGGGAGAAAAGAGATGTTTTCTGCTGAGATTTCAAATGAGAGGAAGAGTCAGTGAAGTAGAGCAAGGTGGTGGGGTAAGTGAAGTTGTTGTTCACAAAGGTGAGCTACTGTGATCTGCAATTCCAGCTGCACTTCCAAAGAGCTATTTAAAAGCAGTCTCTGAAGAAGAAGGCTGCTGTTAATTAGCTAGGGGATTACCAGAGTTTCTCTTCCTTAGAAAAGGAGGTTTTGGGAGTGAAGAACCCTTTATCATCTAGAAGATCCCCCATAAAATAATGACTTTCATGAACACTAGAGAGAGACTTTGAAAGAGCAATAGGAATTGCTCTTTCTATGCCATTGAGAGGTACGGATGGGAAAAACCCTTGAGGGATATTTGATTCTTAGTGAACTGTCTTAGCAAGCAAGAAAGCAGATGGTAGGGAACAGAAGAGTCCAGTGGCAGGCTTTGGATGGAGTCCGGATGTTTGGATTTTTAGCTCCAGTTCTAACACTTAATAAGCAAGTCACCTTGGATGCTAGTGCCTCTATTTCCTCAGACATAAGGCAAAAAGCTAAAGAATGTGAATCTTCCTTATCTGAGCAGACAGAGGTGTCTCAGATTGATGGCATGGCAGGAGTGGGAAGTGCAGCACTGGTGACTGCACCTCCATGCCCTGTACTGTGGCAGACACACCAGAATGCTCCAGGCCGATGTAGATGGGCAGGAGTGCGTCCTGTTCCCCAAGAAGGCACCATGAAGGCAGCTTCTTGTACAGCGTTCAGTGTCCTTAAGCACAGTGCAGCATGAGAAGGCTGTGACCTTCCTTGGCAGTGCCAGCATGCCTGTGTTGTGCAGAAATGCCCTCCTTTTTCTAAACCCCTTTTATCTGGCTGCACTAATCCCAGCAAAGCTATTTTTTGAACCAATGTGACAAAACAGTCTCACTTCATTCACTGCCATGTAAATGTATGCATGCATGTGCTGCATCGGAGGCACCCCGCCCGAAACACAGCTGAACAGCTCCTTATTGTTCATGGCTGTGGCTGCCACAACTGTGTTGTCAAAGCCTGTGTGAAGCTCTAGTTTTATCAGTAGGTCCTTTGCTCCCTTCTGAATGGCTCTTGCCATAAAAGTCCAATGTGCACCAATCTCATCAGGGCCGGTACTTGTTTCAGCTAGAGGAGGGCCATGGGTATGGCAATAGGACTGTCTTATTTCATCCTCCTTTATCAGCAATTTCTTAAAAGAAGAATTTTTTTTTGGCCCTATTCTTCTGAACTTGAGATGCTCAGGAGAAGCAGTTTAAGACCAACAAAATGGAATCTGTTATTTTTTCTGGCAAATGTATTCTTCCAGCACTAGGTTTTGTTTTAGGCCAAGTGTTGTAAAAATCACACACAAACTCTGAACAATTTCCTCTGGGATTATTCCTGTCAAAATAAAGGTTTCACTTTATATTAAATTACTCTTTTGTTTTAGACCCCAGCAAAGGCAGCCAGCTGGGATTATTACCAGCAGTAATATCAGTTTCAAAGTGTGTGCTTCAGGAACAGACGAGCATCAAAAAAGTGTGCTGCTCTCTGCAGAGTTGGATGCTGCATGGATAAAGTACACAGAGAAAGGGAAGGGAAGGAGAACACCGAGGACTTAATTCAGCATCTTCTAATCTCACCTTCCCTTAGTGCACCAAATTCCCAAAGGAAAAATACCATGTTCTCTGGTATTTTAATGTTCAAAAGCAAAAAAATGAGTTAATATCTGTCCCAAAAAAGTAATTTAGGAATTAAACGGTATAACTAATTAAAGGTAGTGAGATTGAGCTAATTGCATGATTCAAGTATTTGTGATAAAGTTTTACTCAGTACTGATGTAGTAATTACATTTGGCCTTTGTTTATATTTGTAAAAGAGAAGCCAATATTAGGTGGTATCCAGGATCTTCTTAAAAGTCACTACAGGTTTTTTTGTCCTTAAATTTTGTGATACAAACGAAACAAACAGTTTTGTGCTTGTGCTTTTGTGCCCACCCATAAAGCTCATACATATGTATGTGTATGTGAGATATTTCATGTTGCATATCAAGAACCTGAAACCAGCTTGTAGCAGTCTCTGTTACTGTGTCAGCAGTGCTGTATGAACAACAGGGGGGAATAGAAAGGGTATTTTTCAGGCAGCTTAATTCCTGATCCTACAAATGTGCAACCATCACAGCAGCGCTGTAGCCAGCCAAGTCCAGCCCCCTTCACTGTGGCTTTTGCAGTGGCAGAAGATTTTGCCTGTGTGGATCACTAATCACAAGATATTTTGGAGAAGGGACCATGCAAGTCCAGATCTTGGGAACATGAAAGAGGATTTCTTGAAGTTTTTGTCCTGAAGTGACAGAAAGGCAGCAAGATTGAACTGGGATGTTCAGTTTAACATGATTGTTAGGATTTTATGTTCATTATTCCTCCAGAGAGTCATCCTAAGTAAATGTAATTTCAAGGTGTCTAGCTTCTTGAGAAGACTCTGGAACAAATTGTTGGTGCATTTATTCTATTTTACTGTAAATATAGACAGGGGTAAATGACATTTCAATAATTTATATTGTTGACTATTGAAAAAATGTTTACATTATCTAAATACAAAGAGGATTTTTTTCTTCATGTATGCAGGTTAGTTTAGATAATCAAAAGCATTGTTAAACAAATGGCATTTTTTTCTGATTCATAAGATGACTTGACTAGTTCCTATTAATTAATTTTTTTACTTCTTTTTAATTTCTAGAAAGTTTCATGTTAAGGCTTCATTCTGCTTTCTCACACATTGACGTAAATTCAGAGCAGTTTCCCTGTTGTTAGTAGGAAGTTAACTGGTTTGACTGAAAAGTGGAGGGGAAAATCATACTTTGCTTGCAGACCTCCTGAAGCACAGCAAGTGAAAATACAGTTTGGGTGTGGATATGACAATCTTTCTAAAATCTGGTTTAGGCCTGTTTCAATTTATTAAATACTTTCAAATACTGCTGAAAATTAAAAAAGAAACAAAACCAACAACAACTAAAACCAACCAACATTTAAGTGTAAACATTATTTTAGAAGTACAGATACAGTTTAGTCCCTGATTTTAATGACTGACAGTTGTATTCAACAGGTACCCTTCACCCTCTACATAGATATGGCTCAGCCAATGGCTTTTCTCATGTTTCTCCTCTGAGGTTTGTAAAAAAAGAACAAACCCAAAAAACCAAAGAACCCCCATCATTCACAGGAGGGAGCTTTGGGAAATGTTTGGGAAAGGTGTTGGCAATAGCCTTTACATTTCCACTTGTCTGTGAATTTCAGCTGACCAGAGAGTTCTTCACCAAGGAGTTGAAGAAGCACTACCAGAGGAACAATGACACAGACGTCTTCTCTTCCACCTGGAACTCTGTTATGATCACAGTAAGTCAGACCACCCCAATCCCATTCTGCCTGTGGTCAGTGGCCACCAAAAAGTTGCTCAGTCCACACCCTCAGCTCTCCCACGGTCAGCCTGCTTTAACCATCCTATTATGTCCAGCCTAGCACCAGAGCTTGTGGTTGAAGGGAGGTGAGATTTTGGCTGGCAGTCAGTCAATCTCAAATGGAGCTGCCAACAGTCCTGAGAGAGAAATCCTAGTGACTGCATCAGGGTCACCTGATTTGCCAAAGCCTGAGGCATTAGAGTACCCTCAGTTTTCAAATATTGGGCACAGAGAGCAGTGGAGGTATCTGCAACCAAGTATCATTGCATTTGCTCTGAGCCTTTCACCTTGCAGGCTGCTTCAGAATTATTCCCAGCCAACAGCAGCCAAAAGCTGGCATTAACTAGCATTTTGCAGTTAACAGCAGCTTAGGCAGGAGTGTGCCTAATGATGTATTTTCACTATAGAAATATTAGCTATCAAAATTGACTTTGCTATTACACCCCTAATTGGGCAGGTTACAGGTCAACTGTCATTGGAACTGCAGTTGTTATTACCTACCACAAGGAATTCAGTCTGTGTGTGTGTGGTGTGTGTGTGGACACATGTGTTAGTGCTCTGTACACCCCACGGTGTATCCCTTCAGGAGTGAAAAGCAGGACGTCAGCTTCTGCAGATGAAAAGTCAATTTTAATCTTAAAAGGAAAGGATGATTGCTGCCCTTCATGCTGATTCAGGACTTTAATAAAGACATTTCCTTTTGCTGACTGAAAGGAGACCGAGTCAGAGTATGACTTGAATCCTTAAAAAGCATCTGACTGGAATCCTAAAGAGGGACCTTACTCAAATCACCTAGCAGTGTTTTCGAGCAGCAACAATCCTGGCCATTAGCTATGGGGAGAAAGGGTGGTTGGGAGCCTGGATCGTACTGCTGAGTGATCTCAAGCAAGTCATTCTGGATATGCTCCAAAGCCCTGTGTAGTTCGCAGCGATATTCCCAGTAGTACCTTAGAATCTACAGTATGGCATAGAAACATTGGGACTTCATAAAGACTTCAATGAAACAGAAGCTCCAAGGTACAAGCACAACTCACTTCTTTGGAAACAATGGTTGTTTTGTCTCTGCTTTGACTAAAGCTTCGATCACTACGAGAGTAGGTATTAGATTTCTCAAGTCTGCTTTGAGGGAAAGGTGTCAATTCTGTCTTCCTTTCTTCTCTGTGCCTCTCCCAAGTTTGCCTGCTGTGGAGTGAACGGACCAGAAGATTTTGAAGATATTCGTCATCTTCCATATTCCTCTTTGGAAAAGGCGATACCAGAGGCTTGCTGCCAGCGAGAGCTCCAGAGCCGGGAAGGGATGTTTGTCAACAAGGAAGCTTGTCTAGAAGGCATTGAGAGGTTTCAGAACCGGCAGGTAAGGGAGGTCAAACCCTAGGAAAAGGAGCTTCACAGTGGGCAGAGAGATGGCTGCAGTGGTCATGGGTAGCTAGTGAATCTGGCAGGTCCTGACTGTACCTCACATCCTAATTACACTCCTGCTGACAGCTTTTGAAGTGATGGCATATGGCTGATTTTGAAAATCTTCTTTCATTGCATACACTGCTAAGTCCATGTTGTGCTGTAACATCAGAAATACGATGATTTTCCTAAGGGATTGAGAGGTAAGGTGGAAATTTAGATCAAGTTCTGTTGTGTTTATGAAGGTTAGAACTACCTCTGAGTAGTTAATTAGCAAGCCAGCACAGGTCAGGTAGGATGGGATGGAGTTGACTCTTACTGGCTGCACGAATGGTTCCAATTTAGTTCACAAAGACTCCTAATCAATATATACAATCAAAATATCAAAGGTTAAACAGCCACAGAAAACCATGTCTGTTTGCTACAGAAGAGAAGTATTGGAAAGCTGCATTTCTCTGCTTTTTGTACTCTTTACTGTAGAAAAAGGGCATTTCTTATAGCTGTCTTCCAGTACCTACAGGGAGCCTACAAGAAAGCTGAAGAGGGACTTTTTACAAAGGCATGTAATGATAGGGCAAGGAGGAATTGCCTTAAACTGAAAGAGTGTAGTTTTAGTCTAGATATTACAGAAGAAATTATTGACTGTGAGGGTGGTGAGATGCAGGATCAAGCTTCCTTCTCCCTCCAGACTAGGCAGTGGTCCTCTTTTCAGCACTTAAGAGCAGATTGAGAAAGAGAGGAAAGGATTTTGGAAGCAGAATGTGAACTGTTCGCTGACTAGCAGCTGGAAATGGTTGGCAAAGGCACTCTGGGTGAGAGATCATAGCAGACAGCACCATGCTGCTTCTGCCAGGTCTGATTGCTGGGAATAGATGGGGAGGAGAGAGATGACAGACTGCAGGGAGGGAAAGAGAAATGCATTGTGAGAAAGAGGGTTAAAGTTTTGCTTGAGTGGTAATGCTGAAGCTTACCACTCCCATGGAAAGGGAAGGCTTCCTGCAAATCCATGTCACCAAAGTGTTGGTGGAAAAAGCTGTGTGCACAGCGAGTGTCATCAAGAACAGAGCAGTGCACTTCTGCAAAACAGGAGAGACAATCCCAAGCAACTGAGAGCTGAACTGAGCCATTGCTGGAGCAAAGTTAAGCTCTTGGGCCACCATGCTGGTAGGACTGTGCTGACACACTTGTGCTCACTCCTGTCTGTAGCCAGCTGAGGAGAGCATGCTGAAGGCTGGGTTCAGGTTGGAGGTCTGGCAAGCACACAAATATTTGTTGCTGGGCTGGATGCTTTTCTCTGAAGATTTGGGTGAAACATGGCTGGAAGACAGCTCGTGCTGAGCAGTCTCATGTTGACAAAAGCATGGTTTTAACAGCTCAGTTACTGCACCAGCAGTCTGGGTTCCCTGGGGTGGCCTCATGAGTGGATCTTCTCCATGCCCTCCCTCATTCTCCACCGGCTGTGCCTCACTCACAGGGTCTGGCATGGACACAGGTACATAGCTATTGTGCTGTCTTTGCTGCTCCAAGACTTTCATTATAGGTGGAAGGAAAAAAACCAGGTGATCGAAACGTCCTAGCAGTATAGATAGGATTAAAATGTACGTGTGAAGTATATTCTCAGTGGAGAGGAATCTACTTTTCATATTGGACAAACTCCAATCTACTTTTCTTTTTATGTGTCACCTGTTTGCAGAAATTTCCCAGTGGGTTGAAATTTTAGGTTGGGAAAACTGAGGCCAGGATAAGCTGCTGATTTCCAGAAATATCCTGAAATCTTTGCAGGAAGATCTACCTGCTGTTAATTGTATTAGCAACCATAAATTTAATTAAGGATGATGGTGCCTATGCTTCATAAGCAGAATAATTGCCATAGTGCATGGCCCTGAGTTCCTAATGAAATTCTTCTTCTGTAGCAAGATCAGCAGGTGTTCAGCCAGCCTCTTTTGGGGGAAAACAGAGAGAAAAGGTCCTGGGATGGTAAAGAGCTGCTGGCTGTGAGAGATGAATCAAGAATTTCCTGCCTTGGCTTTAAATAAATCATTCTTTTCTCTAGCCAGTCTGGGATGTCTGTCACTTGCAGTGAGTGTCCTTCCCTCTGTGCTTAGTCTCTGCCCTTTGCAGATGGAGTTCCTCTCTGTGCTGCTCCTCTCTGCCCTGCAGGAGCTCACAGTTCCTCATGGTAGTGAGGGCTGTGAACCACTCCCAGCACACTACAGCAATACCTTCCTCTTCCCCAGCACTGTCCCGTGGACCTCTGCCTCCTGGTGCCATGGAGCTGAGTGAGGTGGTGAGGGGGAGCCCAGCTTGTGGTGCCTGGGTCTGAGAACACCTCGTGTCCTAGTGAGAGCAACACAATGTGCTGCTCAGGTGTATCTCACCATGTTTTGTCTTTCCTAGGGCTGCTACACCGTGATCCTGAACTCCTTTGAGACATACGTGTACCTGGCAGGAGCTCTTGCCATCGGAGTGTTGGCTATTGAGGTACTGACTGTTGTCTGACTGGAACAAAGCAGTATCAGTAAGGTGCCAGCAGCAAGGCAAACAGGCAGGTGCTCCCCCTCGCCAGGGAAAGGTGCTCTGGCAAAGTGCAACGCTATCAACTTGTGGGTTTAATTGCCTGGAAAGAGGCTCCTTGATCCTTTGACACAAAGGGCAGGGAAATAACCGGTGCCACACGCCTGCAGTGCCACCTCGTGCTGGGCCTGCACAGAGCTCGTGCCCTGCCACGCTGGCCACAGGGGCTTTGGGGACCTGCCACTTTCCACAGGGCCCTACGCAGTCACTGCTCCCACTGCCACAGTGCCCCGGCCAGCTGACTAATCTGTCACTTGGTTAATGTGTTTTAAAGCACCCTGCCTGTGCTTTAAAACCTTCTGTTCAGAGACTGAAAGCATGGGCTCCAGAGCACTTTCATTGTCCTGCATTAGTAGCCTCTTCTTTGGCGATGTCTCTGAGGAACAGACATCCAGCAGACATGGTTTTAGCCCAGAAATTATGTCCCTGTGGCATTGCAGGGAAAGGCTGGGTACTTTAAAAGCTCCCCATCTTGTGCAAAGGAGAGAGATCTGGGCAGAGGTGCAGCAGCCTCCCACAAAGGCTGTGCTGTGCCCGTGCCAGGCAGTAGCAGTGATGTGCAGAGCAGGGACTGTGGATCCTGTGCCCCTGTGACACCAAGGGCAGTTTGGGAATGAAGTCAGGCTGCTGCTGTAGCCACTAACAGTTTGGAGGGGAGGGAGAGGCAGAGGAAGGAGTTTTGCCACAGCCTCCTGGGGGTGGTAAGGGTCCCCCTCTCTGCATCACTGAGTGCTAGGTAGGAGGAAGCAATGGGGGTGGTCGCAGGGCCAGGGAGGGCTTTACCAATCTTATGGAAGATGCAGCTGACATTTATGGTTCTCTGTTTTGTTTTTGCCCTCTTCTTCTCCCTTCCTCTTCCCAGCTATTTGCCATGATCTTTGCTATGTGTCTCTTTCGAGGGATCCAGTAAGAAGTGGCCCATGAACCACCATGTTCCTCACACACTCAGAAGCAAGAAGGAAAATCCGAAGAAACAAAACCTGAAAACGCCCAAAAAACTTTATTTTTTTTTAACAAAATGGGACAGGGAGAAAAAATAAAAAGAAAAAAAGAGGGTTGTAATATATGAATGACCAAAAGGATTGTACTTCAGGGGCTGGAACTTTGAGGTGATGTGCACTACACTGTACACCGGACCCTTGCCCAGAGTCACCCACAGCAACCGTGGAGCAGGAGCCCAGAGCTGCCGATTGCACTAGAGATGGATGGAGCTGGTGGGGATGTGGGAGGATGAGCACAGCGCCTCTCACACAGGCTGAGCCTACCATTCACCACTTCATCATGCTTTAGACAACAAAGGACTCGAGAACAGACAAGCAGGGGCTGCATAAGGGAACAGGTTGGCCGTGACTGTCCAGGTGGGTTTGAAATAAGCAGTGGTGGCTTGTCTAAGCAGGTGTAGTCAACATTTGCGTGATTCTGGCTTTAATTTCCAGCCACAGGATGAAAACACTCATTCTTCAGTGGAAGCTCTGCCCCTGTCATGTGAAACTTGTCAGAGATGTCAAGCACTTCAGTGAGGCTGGTTTTTCTCTGGAACTCCAAGCAGGGGCAGCGTGATCTAACTTAGCAATGGGACTCAGCTAAGGCTGGCTGAGGGTCAAGAGTTTGGTGCCTACCTTTCTGTTTTTACTAAGATTTATTGTTCACTGTCGTAAAAGAGACCAAATGGTTACCTGCTGTGTTCCCATCTACTGGGGAAAATAATAGCTCTGGTCAAGCATCATTGATACTGCTGCCTTCCTGAGAAGGGGAGGGTATACTGTTTGAATCTGGTCAGCCTTTGCCTTTCCTCTGATACTTGCAAAAAAATGGTTTGTGGTGCTCTGTTAGCATAAATATTTGCAGTGGTTCCTGCATGGTTTTCCAGCCTTAAGGGGAGGTCCAGACATGGTGCTGGATTGAAGAGGCTGAAGTTTGTCAACCACTCCCATGCTGTTTTCCTGGACCAGTCTGGTGGAATCATTTCTGGTCAGAGAATTTCCCCTGAGATTCTCCCATGGGTTCATGATGAAAGTAATCATCAAGTAAAAAATGTTTTAGTTGATAGTGTTTCATCCCTTGAGATAGTTTGGTATTTAACTAATATGTCATCTACTCAATCATTTGGAAGTGAACTTGAGAAAGATGCCTGGGATTGGACCTTGGTCAGAGATTAAGCTGGAGTTACTGTGACCCCAGGCAGGATCCAAGAACACCCTGTGCGCAGCCACACTGCTCCAGCTGCTGCTATGGTCATGGATATTGACTTGGACAGGTGACTGGTTTCTCTCATCTGGAATCATCAATCTCTGTTGCCTTAATTGTTCATCTGGTCACTTATTCCCTGACCCCAAACTCATTTTACCTGGGGAATGACAGAAGGGGCTGTGGTTTCTTGTTTAGATTAGGTCTTTTTACAGATTTTATAGGCTCAGATTATGGGAGCGCTCTTATATAGGCTCAAGCCAGCCCCTCTGAAAGCTGTAATCTCTGGCAAGGAAGGAGCAGAGCATTACACTTTGTGCCCAGGTTTTGCAGCAGCAGCACGTTCATCCTCTGGCTGTTGCCTTAGCCCCTTACCCTGGGGCTGTGTCCCTTGAGCTTTCCCAGTGGCACTGCACAGACTACAGGCAAGGAAGAAAAGCAGCAGAAAGCCTGGGCCACAATAGACAAAGATAATGGTTAAGTATCCAGGTTGGGGCATCAGGATACTAGGGAACAGGAAGGAGGTATTAGGAGCTTTTCCAAGCTTCATTTGAGAACAATTTATTAAATGGCAAGAGAGGGCTGGGCAGGTAGAGATGCAGACCCCCCATGCTGCAGTCAGCATATTCCAGCAACAAAATATGTTGCCAGGGCTACTAAGCAGCATCAGATGTTGCATTAAACCTTCTGGAAAGCTGTTCAGAACTATTTCCCTCTGGACCTCCTTGTAATGAGGCATTTTAGCATTAAACTCTGGTCTGTTGTTTAATAAAGAAAAACAGTTCTGTTAGCCAAAATCCAGCAGTATTTGTACTGGACAGCAGGTGCTGCACTTAAGAAAAATCTGTTCCATCTACCAGTTTTGCAGGGAATGGGCTGAGAAGAAAACGAGCTTATCTGCTCTCCTTCTGCCTCAGGAGCTGGTGTCAGTGACTGTTCTGGGACAGCAATTCCCAGGGAAGGAACAAAACTGTCAGCAGAGTTGGTAATTTGGCTGGAGGTGATCGAAAGAAGCAGAACTGCCTCCTCCAGTCTCCAGTTTCTTCCTTTCCCCTCAGTTTATTATGCAGAGTTCTCAGGTCAGAGCCTGGCTGGCAAATATCCTCATTTGTGCATGGTGGGTGGCTGAAGGGGAAAAAAAGCCTTAAAGCCTTTTTCTGCCACCAGTGGCATGGGGGAAAAAACCTGTTAGAGCTGGGGGAACCAGACCAAAGCAGTCAGAGCACAAAGTACTAAATATACATGCCTGAAGTATGATCTTGGCTGGCTTGTTTCTCTTTGGCTTTCTTAATTCTGTACTTACTGCTTTGTCTGTCTTTAGCTTTCTTGCTTTCCCTCTCTCCCTAATGGTAGTCCCTGTATCTTCAAAAGGATCTCTTCTTAATCTGTTATTCTGGGCTGTGCACAGTTGTTTCTCCTCTTCTACCTTTTCTGATCCCCCACTGCTCTTTGTTGTGTGAAGATCTCAAATCCTCTGCAGGCTGGCTGACGTGCCACTGGGAACACAGCTCAGAAGGCCAGGCAGCAATTCCAAACAAGAACTGGAGATAGCTGTAAAGATATGTGCAAGTCTGAGAGGATCTGTAGCAGTTGGTAACATGCAGAAGAAATTTCCTTGGGGGTATTTAATGAACAAGCAAGCCCAGAAAGCAGACTCCCACGGTGTGGCAAAGCATGTGAATTTGTTGGTTTTGTCCCTTGGTTTCGTGGCTGTCCCCTCTGTGGTACAGTAGTTTTCAGAACTGTAGGCAGGAAAAACAATTGTATTTTTGTATTTTTTTTTTAACAGCTCTGGTGAGTATTTTGGGGCCAGGGGCTCAAGCTGAAGTCACTGCTGGCTGGAGAACTCTGGGCAGGCTGGAGAGCAGAAGGAGCTGCTCTGTAGCAGCTGTAGTACTGTGACCACGGCCCAAGCACCTTGGAGGGAATAGTAGAGACCAGCCTGGGCCAGCCCCCAGCCCCTCTCAGCATCCCATTCTCCTGGTTGCTATTTAATGCTCCAATGACTGTCACAAATGCCTGGGAAAAGGGCTGCGTGTGAAATAATGTTTGAAATCTATTTTAAAAAAATGTAAATGTTCTTTTTATTAGATAGCAGAGCTAATTTATCCTGTATTCCTTACTGTAATGCTTTTTTATATTGAAAGGAAATTTTTTTTGGTAATATAAACCAGAACACAAGCCTGAAGCACTCTCTGCACGGTTTTTGTGTGCATTTCTTAAAAAAACCCCAAAAAATAAAAGAAAGATATTGTGCCAGTGAAGTGAAACAGCTTTAATTTTCACTATTTGCTTGGTGTTAAGTACAGTCACTTTCTTACCAGAGGAGAAATAAACTCAGGTACAGCAGCTAAAATGAGGTATAAATTGAAGTGTCCCATTCTCCCCTGCACCACCACCCCCACCCACACCCTCCCAAGTAAAAACCCTTGACCAGAAAAAGAGGCCAGCTTAGGACAGACAGAGCCTCTCCTATGTCACTAGCTCCAGTTTGCCAGATATTGGTTAGATGCAAATAAGATGATGTAGGGAGTTATGTGAATGATGAGTTTTCTTCACCCTCCAAATTGAGAGCTCTATGAATGCAATGGTTTGGGTCCATCCCTGGCATAGAAAGGGGGTCAGCTTTAAGTCCTGGCCTATGCCTGCTTGGAGCACAATTCTCTGGGGAACAGACCCCCAGTCCTGCACAGCATTGTACAATGCAGGAAGTTCACTGCAGTCTCCCTTGGGAGATGACATCAGTCCAAGGCCCCTCTCACAATGTAACAGATAAGGAAGCCGAGGCCTGTGGAGATGGAGTTTTTTTTTCAGCAGATGAGTAGCCGAGCCTGAAGTGACACCTCAGGCTTTTTTGATCCCAAATTATGTTCTCAACTGCCACCTGCAGCTGTGATGTCAGCACTTCCGTCCTTGGGGACACCGTTCTGTACAAAGGTTTGGCATCCTCCTCCCTTTCTCCCTGTTCACAGCAGAGTGAAGACAACCAGGTGCAGCTGGTTTCTGGCAGTGCTGCAGCTGCTCTACCTGGGCTCCATCCTCAAGAGACCCTGAGCAACTCCCTCCTAGGCCTCACCTGCTATGCATTCACCACCTCCAGTGGGCCTGACAGTGTTTCTCCTGCAGCACCTTGCTGCTGAGAAGGGACATGCCAGGAACCACAGCTTAGTTGTAGAGCTCTGTATTTTCTACATGGTCCACTTATAGCAAGATGGAGCAAGAAGCGTCAAAATAATCCAACTTCATGTCTCCACTTTCAGGACTTGGTACCAAGTAGCATGAAATCTTTTAAGTGGCCACTCCCCCAGGCTTTGCTCTATGTTGGAGCAGAAAAAGCCATTGACCAGCAAACCTAGAAGTGGCTGACTGTTTCAAGTTTTGCCGAAGCAGCTGCTTATCAGGGGACCAGAGAAATCTGATCTCACCTTATTTAAAGCTACCTGGAGAGCTGTAACTGCTTCCCCCAAACTCCTACCTGATCTAACCATCAAGAAGTCTTTGGAGTACTGGTCTCACATAGTGCAGTAACTCATTTCTCTCACCTATGGGATGACATTTTAAGGTACATTAATCAGACCCGAGTCATAACTAAGTTCATAGGACCTGTGGCCATCAGATGGGAGGCAGCATCAAGAAGACCCTCCATGTCCTTCTTCTGTAAGATTGCTTTTGCTGTGGTAGGTTTTACTTGTCTGTCCTAGAAGCATAATTTCCCACCCCCCCTCCCAAAAAAAAAAAAACATCAATCTGTGTATACATTCATGTGACACCTGAAAACATAAAGAATCAAGCCTCATGTACCTATACCCACAACTACAGCCAAAGTGCCACACTGAGGCCATTGTAGCTGCCCATGCAGGTGATGCACAGGGGGAGAGCAACAGCCACAGCATGCCATGCTCTGGCTCCAGCACGCTGCACCACTTGGTCTAATTTCTGATCCTCCCCAGCCTGCATTTGATCATTACCTGCCTTACAGGGAAAGGTTTGCCTCTTAGACCCCAATTCTTCCATCTAAACAGGAACACTCCTCCTAATTGGAAGTTTTAGTTGCTCAGTATCATTTTTGGACATGCTGAAAGCAGCTTGACAAGCGTGTATTGTTGTGAGGCTCCAGAATTCAGCCTGCTGTTGGATGTTGCCTCTCCGTTTGATTTACTCATTAGGCAAAAAACTAAGTTACAGTTGTGATGTTTCCCGATTTAACAATTTCCAGTATTGTTATGTGACAGACATTTTGCATGGCCAGTAAGTACAATGCACACAGTGTCCCAAGCTTATGCAGCTGCTTCTAAATGCCAAAAGCACTAACACAACATACAGTAACTACCCACTACCTTCTTCTAACTCTACTAAGATATTAAACAGCAATAGCTGTAGATCCCAGTCTTACCAGTGGCTTGAGGACTGTTGTTCACACAAGCAGTTCTGTTTGTGTAGGAATCTTTCTACTGGGATTTTAGAACATCAGCTATATTCCAGGGCATGCTTTGATCCAGTCAACAGTAGTGCATGAGTAACAAGTCCATATCCTGTACACAGACCTTCTTGCTTTAGTCCCATGGAGAATAAAAAATGCTGCCTCAAGCTGTGGACAGGGATAATCCACAAGGAAAGCAATAGGAAGCAGGGCAGGCAATGCTGTTAAGCCCAGGAGACGATGGAGAAATTAGCTAGTGAGTACTAAAGCACATTTAGTCTGTCCTTGTCATCATATGCTCTACTCTTTGCTGTTCTTCATCCCAGTTAAATATTAAATATCTTAATGCTACAAACTTTGGTCCTCTCTTTTCAAGGTCAGAAGAGATGTGATGCAGATACTAGCAGAGTTGGAACACCATCTCCCACAGCCAGAGCCCACATCTAGAGGCTATTTACTGACCCAAGCGTCTGTGCAGATGCTCTTACTGTTACAGTCCTCTGCTCTTAGCAGTGCTAACCACAACAGAACTCCAGCTCCTGCTTGACTAAAGCACCAGATAAAGCTACTGCACACCCACCACTGCTACTATCATCAGTAAAGCTTCAACTGTAGGAAGCGTTCTGGGGTGAAGGGGACAGGAACCCAGCCTAGAAACTTCATGAAACACCCCAAACAAGGGGATATCTTTGTGCTCAATGGGCTATTTCCAATAGCTTCCTTCACTTCTAATATCTTGTAATTCAAGTTGCTCCACTGTTCCCAGTGCTGTCCCTGCAGAGGGAACAAGGGTTCTCCCTCTTCTTTTGCTGTATCTCCTGCCAAGCCCTACACAGCATCTGGTGCAAAACGATGAACTACACAAAAATGCACCTCTGGCAGAGAGGAAAGAAGAGCTGTTTGCAAAGCACTGAACTTGACTCCATCCAGCTCCTGGCTACCTGGATAGTCAGTACTTGCTAAAAGGGGAAAGGGCTGTAAACCAGGAGAGGTGCAAGGCTTACCAAGTAGAGTAGCCAGATCCTTTGTTGGTTGTCTTACTGCCCTGTCTCCTCAGGGATTTGGTTTCAATATGCTGGCCTTATTTTGTGCTTTGTTCCAGTGGGTTCAGAGCCTGTGATCCCATCAGCCAGTTCCCCCTAGAAAACTGGCTTTTTTCCCTGAGCCTACCAGGCCCACACACTTCCCTGAGCCTTCCTCCCCACTGTTCCTCACCTCCTGCAGAGGGGCTGGGGGGGTCCCACCGATGTTGCTCCCCCCATTTCACCTGGCAATGCCACCAGCACTGGGTTTCACACTGATTCATGCCGGTAAAGAAGGAAACTACTTTAGAACCAAAAGGGATTAACAAAAAAAAAAATTTAAAAAAATTATAATTATAATGCAAAATTACCGACACAAACTCCCCCCTCCCACCTTTCCCATAACAAAAAAACCCAGGAATTAGACTTTCTTGGGACGACGTCCAACTTGGTAATAATAATAAATGCTGATGAGGATGAAGAGGGCTCGGCTGACCAGGAGAAGCACGGCACCTGTGGCTATCCGGCTACTCTCAGCCAGGGAGACAGTGGTAACTGGAGGAGAAGAGAGACAAGGCAGTGGTTGGTGATGCAAAACCAAAAGGAGACAAATTGCACAACGCTGTTTTCTGCTGCCCTCTAACGCAGAGCTTCGGCAGGAACTGCTAAGCCTTGCGAGCGCAGGAGCTTTCAGCAAGGCTCGTTCACATGCACAGTGAACCCATGGCAGGGGCTCTTCACTAGCTTCTTTTCACAGCCTTGAAGCTTGCTGTGGACCGAGTGCTCTCCCTTAGAGAGAACCTGCTTTCAAGGCAGCCCCACATTCAGGCAGCTTGAAACAGTCACTCAAGCAGATATGAGTTTCCATTATGCTCAAGTATTAATCTGGGAGTCACATCCTCCTGAGTTTGCTTTGTGGCTTGAACACTTCAGTGCTGATAAACACTTCTCAACTTTAGAAGCATCTACAGAATATGCACAGTCCACACACATCACCTCTATCGAACACCTGTCTTTTCTGGCCACCAATACATAGCTCATATCTAAACCAGCTACACACTGAGCTACCAAGACACACATACAAGAACCCCCTTCATTGTTAAATATAGATAAGCTCCCTAGAAACAAGCTAAATGCTATGCTCTGTTTTGGCAACACTAAACATCCCCCTTTTTAGTGTAGGTTGCTAAAGTCTTTTCTTGTTAGACCCTGCATCTAGGCGGCCTGCTCCAGCAATGACCTGTGCTGGCTATGAAGCCCAGGACATTTGTAGGGAGAAAAATTAATCAATTGTCAGAGGGTGATGTTCAAGGAGCAGCTCAGGGCAGAGGCTATTCCACGGGGGAGAAAAAAGGCAAGCAGCTGGCAGGGAACACGCCAGTGCCCTGCCCACCGTGGATACCGCTTCCCACCACGCAGTCTTCGCACCCTCCTTCTCCGCCTCGTCCCGGCCGGCCGGTCCGCGGGCACTCACCCAGGAACTGCACGGCGAAGTAGCAGGCCTCGGCCAGCAGGCTCCAGCGGATGATGGCCTTCTCGGCGGTGTACAGGGCGTTCCACATGATGAGCGCGATGCCTGCGGGGACAGCGGAGGCGCTGCCCGAGGGCCGGGACAGTGGCCAGGGCCGCGCTTCCCGCCCGCCCCGCGCGGTGCCGCTGCAGGACGCGGGTCGGGCCCCTTTCCCTTCCCACACCATTTCTCCCAGCTCTCCGCAACTCCTTGTCCTTCGCCCCCCTCCTCCTGGGCCCCTCCCGGGATGCCGCCGCCTGTCCCATCTCCCCTGCCGCTCCCACGGAACCTCAGCCGCGGCCCAGCGCCCCTCCCCGGGCCCTCCTGCGGGCTCCCTTTGCTGGGGTACATGGGGTGATTCCCCAGGGATTCGGAGCTTCTTACCCTCTACCTGCAGCACGCCTGAATCCCTGCTAAGAAAAAGCAGCAGTAGCCAAGCTTTTCAAAATACCCCTCAGCAATTTGTTTGCTAACAGCAGAAGCTCTGCTCTCCAGCTGCAGGTGTCCAGCTGGGCATGGACTTTTGTCCCCTGCTGCTGTTTTGGCCACCTGTCCCCTTACTCTGTGGGGCAGCAGTACAGTGCGGCACTCACTGAGGAGGGCTCCTCCATAGAGCCGGATGGGAGTCTTGCTGCTCACCGATTCCTCCTCAAAGATGGCATCAAAGAGCTGGTCAGGGAAAGCAAGGGCCTGGCAGAGGCGAGAGAGAAACTCAACAACCTGAACTGGCCACCAAAACATGTCCTCTTGGGCAGCAGCACTCCAGCATCACGCCTTTGTAGGATTGGAGCCGCTGGCCAGGAAACTGGAAATTAAGGAGGTGCAGAAATATCACCATGTCAACTATCAGCTGCATGGCTGGTTTTTGTGACCAAGGCTGCCATTCCTTGGTTTATGGGCCCTGCTAATGAAAAGAGGCTCACAATAGGAACAAACTGCCAAGGACACTGTTGGCAAAGCCCATTACTGAGACACAGTGAGGGCAAAGGCCTCGCAGGAGAAAGCAGTAGGAGCTGCTGGAGGCAGGGGAGGAAGAGAAATGCCAGGGACCAAAAGGCCATGCTGGGGCACCCTGTTAGCAGTCAGGAGCTGATTCTTGCCAGGACGACACCCTCACTTACCATGACAGCGACCCCAGAAAACATGATGGCGGAAACAAGCTGCCAGACCCTGCATGAGAGAGAAGACAGAGGACCCAGCATGAGCTTGGAGGTGACCCCATCACTCATACTTCACAAAGCATTTCTGGCTGTCTGCTCATTAATCAGCCTTCATCCTTCCCCCATGCACAAGCAAGACAGCCAGAAACCTCCCATGGAAGGTCTCAGCTTTCCACATCCTGCTAGCTCCAGCCTCAACATGCAGACCAGCCTTGCTGGTGAGACAGAGCCAGACTCCCCAAGCAAAGGAGAGAGGTGCCAAGAGGATGGTGCAGAGCAGGGTCCCCACAGGACACACACTCTGTCACACAGTAGAACAGGAGCTCCTCCAGCCCTTGTAGCTCTCTGCATATACAATGAGACAAGAACTTGAGTGCCTCAGTTTCATTAATGGGGGAAGAATGAAGAACTGGTCCGGTTCCACAGCCTGCAAGAAGCCTCTGCAGGGAGCAGTGATGCTCACACAGTGGTAGAGCTGGTGTCAGAAACCAGAGCTGCCAGGGCCAAGGGCCCTCAGATGACCTAGCTCCAAGGTGATCCAGTACCTTACCTGAGTCCCAGTGGTTCCCGGACTGCAAACTTGATTTCATTTCCCAGTACTTGGCTAATCTGAAATTCAAATGAAAGGCACAAGCTAAGCAGATCCTTCTCCAGTCTTTAGGCAGTACTCACCAGCCCAAAACCACTTATCCAATCCCATGTGGGAGTTTATCTCAGAGGGCTGGAAGGAGGAGGAGGGCAAAGGATTCAGCTGTGCCTCTTTGGTCCCAACACCTGCCTTGATTTCCATGAGGAGCTGCAGCTTCTACTGCTCCCTTACTGGGATCAGCCACCTGCAGCATGCAGCTGGGGAAGAGTCAACACTTAACTCCTGTTTCCTCTTACCTATGGAAGAAGGGAACTGACTCCTCACACACATCTCCTGCATCTCACATCCTGATGGAGCACAGGCTCCTGCAGAGCCCTCAGGGTGTCACAGCATCTGTCCTGCTGTCATGTGCACACCACCCAGAGCTGTTCATGTCCATGTGAACATTCTCCCATTCACAACGCCTGGCCATAACTACCCCAAACTACATGGATGGGCAAACCCTGGTTTGCCCAGCAGAAGGTCCCTTTTCCACCATTACTGCTCATGGGTTTCCCTCTCTGCTGCCCTCACCTTTGAGCGATGGACCTCGCCGTCATCATCCTCCCCGCCGACGCCCAGGATCTTGCGTGTCTTCAGCCTGCTCACCAGGTCGGTCTGGCTGTGCTTCTTCATCAGCGGCGGGGGCTGCTTCGCTGCCATTGTGGTGGCCCTGCCCCACCGAGCCCTTGGCTGTGAGGTGGCACAAGGAGGGTGCAGGAAGCAGCTTCGCTGTCACATGAAATTTCGCGATGTCTGGGAAAAATAAACAACCACTGCCACAAAATCTTTCTGTTAGGCTGACAGACGGCTCCTCATCCTCGCGGGGCAGGGAGCCCAGTTACAGGTGGCTCATCTCAGAATGATCCTGCTGTCTCTGGGATCTGCCATGGGAGAGGAAAGAAAAAACTTAGAGCAGAGTGGCTTTAGCATGGACATTTAGTTATAAATGCTTTTGACCTACAAACCATAATCTCGTCTATCCCAGCAGGAGGCAATGCCCAATAGTATCTCTTTGCTATTTTTCAGATTAGGGGAATTAAGTGTGTCTCAGACTAGGGGAATTAAAATTATTAAGTAATGCTTGGTCTTTTTTCTTTTCCCATGCAATACATCACATTCTTCAGCTGCCATTTCAGGTCAAACCCCAAACAAGTATCAGCTATTTACCTGTGTGTCCCCCCACTCAGATGCTGCAGCCCCCAGGCCATGCCAGAACATATCAGCCCCTGAGCAACAAGAAGCCAGAGGCATGATTTTCCCTGAAGACACTCACTTTGATTTCTGGAAAATGATGGAAATTAGAAACTACAAATATTATCTGGGATAAGTAAATACAGGCAATGAGAATTGAAAAAGATAACTTCTGCCCTGGCATGCGTATAAAGCTACAGGTATTGAGTCCCATGAAATCACTCTGTCTCATCCCACAAATATAAAACCCTGGAAATCCTCAGTTCAGAAAGCCTTTTCTTCCAATTTGTCTTCATTTTATCTTGGCTCAGCTGAACACAAACACTTTTTTCCATTTGCTACTTGATCCTTCCAGAGACCCACAGAAATTCCCACCAGGCACCAAGCACAGCTAATCCAGCCCAAGCAAGCGTAGGGCTCATGCCCCAGCTGAACCTTCCCAGAGCTGCCTCAGGAGGAGACAATTTATGCTGATGTCTACATATTTCATGAGTCTTTGGAGAGTAATAAAATGAGAGAAAATTATTTTGGCATTGTGCATGCAAATGTAGTGCCAGTGCCTTGTGAGGGATTTCCCTCTCAAAGGAATACCCTTCCCTGTGGTGGCTCAGACAAGAACAGCCAGTCCTGTCTGCAAGTGCCCAACATAACTCTTTAAAGCAAAGTTAAGAGGTCTTGCTGGGATGGTGCAAAAGGTGAGCCCCATGATTAAGAGTTTAATAAGATCCTTTCAGCAGACCAGGCAAAATGCTTTTCAGTGAGCCAGCTGAGCTACTCAGTGCTTTGGAGGTACTTCTTTTGGATTGTAGCAGGGCTTGTTTGGTTGTAGGTTTTTTGCTCTTATTCCGCCGAATATTTTGCTCTTGTTCCTGGAAAGACAGCACAAAGCCAGATGCTGCAGACAGGATCTAGAGATATTTCAGATTTGGGACAGTGATAAACAATGGCACAGGAGGAAGGTAGAAGTTGTATACTCAGGCCTACCTTTGAGCATAAGGCAGGAAGCTCAAAAGGTAGCTGACAGTAGAAAACTTTGAAAGATTTATCATGTCTGGGGTTTGCCAACCTAAACTGTCACAATAAGTTGTGTGTATTCAAATCTAGATAATCTGCACACAAAATCCATGCTAAAGCCAGTGTGATATGTCTAAAAGAAAAGCTCAACCTCTTTAACTAGCTACAGTTTTTGCATTTTTTTCTGCTCCTGGCTCACAAGGTTGGATGCTGAGTGGTTTCCCACCAGAAGTGCTGAAACCAGAGAAAACATGTTGCTGTGGGATTTCTACCCCAGCATTTTCTGATCAAAATGCATCCATTCCAATTGTGAAGCAACAGTCCTGTGGTGAATGCTCCTCTCTCTCACTCTGAGGCCATCCAACATCTCTAATGTTAGGGGAAAAGTCTGGCAGAGGGCCTGAGCAGGAGCATCCTACTGGCTCTCCTCAGGGATAAGAGACCTGAGGCTTGCTGGTCTTCACAGGACTTGGAATGCTGAGTGTGCTGGCCATGCCATCCTGGCACTTCTGGATCTTTCCTGGTTTCTTGCCAGGGAAAGCCTGAAGCCCACACCTCCTGCTCTGGCCTCATGGTCAGAAAAGTCGGAGGAAAGGAAGATGGAAAGGGGGGTGGAAAAAAAAAAAGGAAGGAAGAAAAAAAAAAAGAAGGAAGATAAAGAAAAAAAAGAAGGAAGATAAAGAAAAAAAATAAGGAAGAAAAAGAAAAAGAAAGAAGGGAAAAAAAGAAGGAAAAAAAGGAAAAATGGAAGGAAGAAAAGAAAAAAGGAAGAAAAAGAAGAAAGATAAAGAAGGAAGAAAAAGAAGGAAGAAAAAGAAAAAGAAAAAAGAAAGAAGAAAAAAAAAGAAAGAAGGAAGGAAGAAAAATAAAAAAGAAAGAAGAAAAAGAAAAAAAAAGAAGGAAGAAAAAGAAAAAAAAATGTAATAGAGAATTTCTTCTGAGAGCAAGAAGCAAAGAAAGGTGGGACTCCATGACTCACCAATTAAGACTGCACTGAATAGCTTTGTGATTACAGAGGCAGTTTAGCAACTGGCTCAAGGCCAAAAGATCAAAATTTGCCTTCATAATTTGTCTTGCCAGTTGCTTTCAGGGCAGGAGTTGGTGGAAATTTATCCACATCATCATTAACACTGCTCTCCCATTAAGAGTTTCCACTAATTTGTGGTAAGCCACTGGCCAAGAGCCAGGACAACATGGGCCAGACACAAATGCCAATAAAACAATCTGGTGCATAAACGCACACTCCTACAGCACAGCTATGGCATGGCCTCGCAGCCAGTCCCACATCTCATTACCCCCCTCATCCAGAGACAGAGCCAGGCTGATGAATGCTGAATATTAATGGCTAACGAGCTAATGAATGCAATTAACGCTAATTCAGTGACATTCAGATAGAAGATGCTGAGGATTTGAAAACATTATACTTACATTAATGTATCCTGACACACTGACAACTTAGAGGATTGTTTCTATTAGCCTGTGAGTTTGCAAAGGGAAACCTCCACCTCCTCTTTCTCCTATGATTCTCTCCTCCTTAATCCTTTTTCCAAGCATCCCAGGGACTGTGCAGATCAACCACCATACACAGGCAATTCCTACTCCCTGCCACAGCTCTCTGTGATGGGCACTGCCTATGTGCAGCTGAAAGAGGGTTTTTTCCTCCTAGATTCCTTTTCTTCACAGGCTCCTTTCAGTGCCTTCTCCCTTGCTCAGCTGTTCAGCATACTGCATTCAATTTTGATAGCTACTGCTTAGTGGTGCAAAGAAACCCCACTGGTGCCACACCAATGATAGCTCAATCTCTCCCACCTCCACAGCTCTTCCCCCAACGTCTCCGCTTCCCTCCCAGCGTCTGGAGAGGCGAGCTCCGCAGCGTGGGAGAGAGGAGACTCAACCGCACACGCCACAGCGCTGCCGCAGCCAGAGCTGTGCACCCACCGCGGAGTGCAGAGCCAGACCCTGCTCCGGCAGCACCTGGAGCCAACAGCCTACAGCTCCTGCAAGCCAGAGCCTGACTGCTTGTGGGTGGCAAACTGGCTACATGGGAGGACATGGCTTCCCAGGGCCCTGGGAGCAGGGATGCTGCCTACTGCTAAGCTGGATGGCACTGTCATCCACAGTGCAGCTTTTTACCTGACAAAGCAGTGGTGCTTGAATTAAAGAGGTGTTACTATGGAACCTCTTGCTCCAAGGGTTTGATGGCACTTCCAGTCTCTATGCAGAGGAAGAGAGTATGAAACTAGAGCCAAGCTGGGACAATGAAATGTTTATACATTTAAGTTGGACACATTTTTTTCAGCTCTATCATGTTCAGGCCAGTGAGAGGATTCTTGCTCTCCTGTGTTAGATTTCCCAAGTCAGTATGTCCAAGACAACCCAGCATCTCGAGCCTGCTTTGATTTGTTACGCCTAAGAATTATCCAAGAAGGTGCAGTGGATGTCTGCACTGGATGTGGATGTCAAGCCTAACAGGGCACTTGCCATGCCTAAGCATCTTCTACAGAGCACAGGTTGAGAGCCAATACTAAGTATGAAGCAGATGAAGCAGAGGCAGTGTCCCTTTCCAACACTGGAGTTCTCTGGGAGAACTGGCAGAGCCCGGGGGAGTTCTCCAGCAGCACAATGAAGTGTACATATGAGAGGGGCATCCACCATGGCATCTGTGCCATACCTGGCCCTCATAGATGGGCTGATGCCCACAGCATTTCTCTTGCAAGGGGCCTGGCAGCTGTAATGGATTTGTCCAGCTCTTCTGATGTTCCTCCAGGCTGTGGCAGTTCTGTCTCTTTGCTGCTGAGGACAGTCCCGGGTCCATAGCAGCTGCTCTGGACCCCATACCTCATCAGCCACAGAGCTGTCGAGAAAGCCTGGGCTCAAACATGTATGTACAGTAAAGAGGAGAGGCAGTGGAAACACAAGTGAATTCAGGACAGGATCCACAGACCTACTGAGTACCTTGGTCCTTGCAAACATTACACTGTTGCCTAATTCCATGGGACCCAAGACTCCTTTTTTCCCCACCATACATGAAGGTTCAGTCTGCTCACTTTTATATACTTAAAATCTGATCATAAACAACCTCAGACACTTTGTGACTCTGAAATCCTGAGGCATGGGTAAATTCCTTGTGTCTAACTCAAAACCACACCTGCGAGTCACAAAACATCTTTGTGCATCCTATCTAAATGGCCTAGCAAGAGTTTCCCCTGGAAGCCCATGGCGCAGCAGACCCTGAGCCAGAACTCCCCATGTCCCATGTAACTACCAAAATATAGCTATTTTCATCCTGTATTTCTGCAACTGCACATCCCAAATCCATGGTGACCAAACCAGCTCTCTGTCTGGATTTCTATCAAGCGTGGAGATTTAGACTATTAGGACCTCTCTCTACCACCAACTAGCCAGCTAAGAATTAAACTTGATCAAGCCAAAAAAAACCTGATGCTCAGGCAGTAAAAACAATTAGCACTCAGCCACCACAGCAGCAGCATGTGGCAGCTGCTCCCACTCTGTCTGGCACAGTCTGTACCACTAAGCAACAGGGAGACTTCAGATTTCTCACCTGTAACAAGCCAGGTACACAGGACTCCGTTCCCACAGAAACACCAGCCCTTTCAGTGCAGAAGGCTTTTCGCAATACCAGCAGGAAGCATGTCTTGACAGAGGCTCACGCCCAGCCCTGCCACAGCCCCACAAACAACTCTAAAAGGCACAGGGAGCTGCTTCCTTAAGCAACTCTAAAAGGCACAGGGAAACTGTGTTATCCCTAGGGAACACCTACAAACCTAGGCAGTAGATTTCCTGCCCCTAAATGATGAAAATGCAAAGCAAGATCCTTAGGTCAAAGGACATCTTCACCGGGTGCCTCCAGATCATCTCCCAAATCATCTGCAATGCAAACCAAGAGCCTTAGGCACATCTAAAGCTCACCCTTCAGGCTGAACACATCTCATGGCCAAACACCATTGAATGGGCTCTCCAAAGCTGTTTGTGAGAGGTGCAGAGCTGCCCGTGACCTCAAAGGCTCCACTCACAAGGCAGTGGCACCCAGTGCCTACAGCAGCTCTGGCAATTGTACGCCGCAGGCAATCTCAAGCATAATGGATACAGCCAGCATCACCCCTCAACAGGGGACAGAGCCCTCTGCAACCTTCTGGGGAGGAAAGAGTTAACTTGTGTTGCGTACTCAGTCACCACTTCACGAAAAAAAGGACATCCAAAGTCTGCTCAGCCTTTTCCATGCATCCTCTCCTCCGTCTGCTTCAGGACTGCTTTAGCCCAAGCAGGCTCAGCCCCTGCACCCTCCTCCGCACTGTTTCTCTGCAGCCCCTGGGTGCAGCAGCTCCTGCCCCCAAGCTCCTAGTGGCTGTACAAACATCCTGCCCCAAGAAGAACCACTATTGGCTATATCCCACAGCATCTGGGAGGTACGGCCCATCTCCAGAATTTTATTGCCCATAGGTTTCAAATTTCCTTTTGCAGAGACCACAGGAAAGTTTCTGTCTGTGTCGCAGGATGTGTTATACAGCAATCAAAACCTGTAAAGTGCTCAGTTTCCCCAGAACACCATAAAAAAGCTCTGTTGCTCTACTAGTTTCTCAGATGGCAGCTGTAATTAAACACAGCAACCTCACTCCTGCCGGCCTGCCAACCACCACCTGCAGCAACTCGCTGACCCCTCCATGCAAGCCTGGGCAGCACCTCAGGGGAGAAATGCTTGTTTGCCTCTCGCAGCAGCTGGCAGGGCAGCCTGTGACATGCTGCATGCGCTCGGGCAGGCTCCCTGCAAAGCTGTGGTGACCAGCACAGTACACAGGGCTCCCCACGGGTGCCCAGCTGGACACCTGGCCCCATCGCAGCCCCTCTGTCTGGGCTCAGGGGGCTCCTGCCACAGGGGTCACACAGACTTCACCCTTCATCTACCACACACGTGTGCTCACACCCTGCGTGCAAGCCTGGCCATGCTACCCTGCCTTCTCAAGCAGCCCATCCCTGGGCTGAGGTGTGTTTTGGCTGCAAATACAAAGGATGCAAGGTACAAGCACAACAACGTACAACAGCCGCTTCAGCAGCTCTTGTCTGTGTGACTTACATAAAGTCCACCCCTGCATCATCCTCCTTTCTGCCACCGAGGCTCTCAGCCCAGCCAGCCACAGCAATCTATCACCTCAAAGCTGCCCTTGCTCTCCCCAAAGGCTCTGTCTGCCACCTCCCCACCCAGACCCTCGCAGTCTCAACAGATGGCCACAACCAAGCAGTTAAGTTTCCCAGGAAGCTGAGAGGATGGAGAGAAAGAGAGGGAAGTAGGACATAGGATCGGGTACTGTTTTTCTTTAAAGGCATTAAAAGAGGAGAATTCCTCTTTGATTCCCAGCTGCCTTAGACAGGTGTTTGTGAGAGACAACCCCAGAAGCTTAACAGGCCATCTGTCCTGCAGATGATTTCTACAGGGAAACATTAGAAGGAAAAATAAAACCCATATGCACACACAGAGAAACACACACACACAAAAAAAAAAAAAAAAACCAAAAAAAAAAAAAAACAACAAAAAAAAAAAAAAAAAACAAAAAAAAAAAAACAAAAAAAACCCAACCCACCCAAATAAATCAGCCCTTGCTACTGAAAAAGAGCAGCTTAAAAAGCTAGGAAAGCCCTTCAACCAAACAGGGTAAGTCAGTTTTACAGAAACTATGATGCAACTGTGTTTCATCTCCTCTGCCTCGTACCTGAGGCATAACAGAGGCTCAAAGGAACTCTATGGAAAGGCCCTGGGAGGAGCAGGGAGGAGTCCATACACATGGTGCTTACCCACAACACCACTGGACACTGAACCTTCACTGTAACATGGGGCTTCTTGGCACCTCTTTCCCTGACAACCTCAAACCTCCTCAAATTTTCTTTCTACTGTGCCCCCAAGCACCTGACAAGAGACTTTCATAAATGCTCCAGGAAGCCAATGCTCTTTATTCCCAACAATTCCCTGCACCTCTGTCCTTTTCCAGAACACAAAAGAAAATTGTTAAGAAACTATAATTTGGGACATAAAGTCCCCTGAGCCACATACAGGCACAACATCCATCTGTATACTGTCACTGAAATAGTGATTTCAAAGCCATTTTCGATGGATTCCCTCCCCAAAGACAATAATCTACACCTCCAGCAACATTAGTTCTCTATCTGCAATCCTGGAACTTACTCAGCACAATGCAACCACTGTGATTTATACACTCTCAACATGTTTACAACCATGAAATGGAAGATGAAATGAGTCTGTTCCACTCCAGAACTGCAAAAGCAGATTCTCAACCAGCTTCATGGACCAATTTGCAACCCCAGCCTGAGAACAACTCCTGCAGGACACCCCAGCAGCATCAGATTATTTTCTTCCATTTGTGTAGAAAACAAAGAGTTTCTCATCTCCATAGTCTGTCATGATATGACCAGATGTGCAGTCTAGGCAAACACAATAGGGAGGAAAAAGGGCAGATGAATAAATTTGCATAAATCAGGAAGATTGCCTTTTGGTCTACCCAGGATATTTCCTGAGTCCCATGCACATAGGCACTCACAGGACTTACACCTCTCATTGTACAAGCAATAAAGTTTCCTTCCATGACACAGAAGTTCTGTAAATCAGGCCTGGAATGAAATGGCCTAAGCAACTATCAGTCAACAGCTGAGTTGTTAACAACCCCGTTATAGAGCATTTCCCATACACATGGTTACATCCACATCCTGGAAAAAATAATAAAAGTTTATTATTTATAAAAATACATTTAATTTCTAAACAATAAGTTATATATTGCTGAATTAAGCCAATATAAATGTACATATATATGCATATAAATATAAGTATTTGTACATGAACATATGTACATAAATATATATATTATATATATATATAAACACACACAAATAAGAGACATGGGTTGATTTGTGTGGACTTACTTTGGGTCCCACTGCACAATCTCTTGACTGGTTAGTAAAGAATTCAGACTATCAGACCAACCAAGTATGTTGGCATTCACCTATATTTTGGTCTCAAGAGTGAGAAGAGCAGCTTGTCCCAGACTCCTTTGAGGCAGATGTCATTTAGAGTCTCAACTCCTGCTTCTAGGTCTACCATTTACTGCCCTAAAGACTGATACCACCTGTGATCTCTCAGCACTGGACTACCACCTACACACCACTTGGACCCATCACTGCAGCTTGGGAACACCTTCTCACATCTCCCCTAAATAATTTGCCAATATTTCCTGTTCATTCACATACAATTGGAACTCTGGGTTTATCACTCCCTCTTGGCTCCTTAGACATTAAATGAGCCCAGACATGCAGAGAGGCTCAGGGAGTTGCTTAGCAAAAACACGATGGAGGAGGCCTCCCAGCAAAACACATACTTCGACTACTTGGTAGCCTATCCCAACTTGGCAAAAATCTCCCTCTGACACCTTAGCAGTTTCTATAGCAACAGGTTACTGCTAAAAATGTCAGATGCAAAATTCCCCATGTTGGGCAAACAGGAGCTAGGAGGACAGATTTAGAAGAGGAAAACTTCTAAATAGCTGCTGCCAGAGCTAGCACAACCTCTGCTAATTCACAAGTTGGTGGTGAAACAACTTCAAAGAAACTTCTAGCAACCCACTAGAGGGGGAACACATGGTGCACAGGGACATGTCTGTGGAGCACTGTTCCACAGTATTCCTCAGAACCAGGAGGAGCCACAAGAATCCCCCTCTCCTGCAATGAGGCACTTGAAAGTGAAACCAGCTGTTTTTAGGAACAGAACTACAGCACAGCATGCAGAGTAGGAAGCCTGAAAGCCAAACTATTAGATTACAGGTTTGGCAGTACTCCTGCTCCTTCCATAAAATCAAGACTGGGTCATTAAATCTCTGACAGCTTAGTTTTCCCAGATGCATATGAAAAGTAAATCTACCACAGATCATTTAGCTCATGTGCAGCAGGTGAGACATCTTACAAGCAATGGCCCAGCCACTGTACCCACCAGTGCCAGGTCATGACACTTTGGCCTGCTTTGTGGACTCCTGAGCAGCACTTGCCTCATTACACACAACATGTCAGAGGCAGAAATGCCCTTCCTGGCCTGACTAACAACCAGCTTAGCATGACATCGATTTTTTTCTTTCTGTCTTCACTCACTGTTGGTGGGAGAACGCCCTGTGGAAACCTTGGGGTGAACCTCACATGGATACTGCCTTTGCACACACCAGAAACTCTCAGAAGATTCTTGTGGTCAGACTAAACCAGATGCAGAGAATCAAAGCAGCCACAGCTCTGCAGAGAGCTGCACAGGGGAGGACAGCGGAAGGAAGCCCACCACACTAATAACAAGTGACTTTGCCAGTGTGATTCTCAAGTCAGAGGCTGAAGAACCCACAGGCTTTCCCCACGAACACAGCACCCACCCCTCTGGAACTCACCCACCCGACTTTGCTTTTATGTGCTGCTGAGTCAGGGGAAAACTGCCTGCTCCCATGTATGTGAATGTGCACGTGTTTGTTTATGCATGAGCTGTCAAGCCCCGAATTATGCACAGATCAACAAGGCTCTTTGAATTCCCTGACTATGAAGTGCGTGACATTTAATCTGAGCCTTCCTTTTGGATTTCATATTGTGCATTATCAACAATGGCTATTCAGCACACAAGTACCCTTTTAGAAAGCTTTCATCAGAAAAAGGAACACATATAAAGGAGATTGAAAGAGACAATGTCTCTGATGCATAACAGGTTCTCCAGCTTCCACAAAAGACCAGTGTATGTGTACTGTGAAGAGCACGCACAGAGTCAATCTACCCCCAGCCCAGAATAAAAGCATTTCATGGGTGGAGAGAATGGAGTTTGGAAGCATCAACTATAACTTGAATCTGTACATCTCCTCACCTCCCTCCTTTAGGTTCTCTCTGAAATAGGCAGGGTGAGCCAACCCCCAGAGGTGTCCATTCTAGGACAAGATGCATAATTCCCTGCAATGGTTCACCTCTTTCCATATACCACAGGAGAAGCCTGGATGATGAGCAAGACTAGGCTTTTGATTGCTTTTATATGGATAGACAAGATCAAGATCCTTGCAGTGAACTTTTCACTACCTGATCCTAGGCAAACCCTGTATCACTTTTGCCCATCTCACAGCATGGAGCCACACTTTGAGATTATGAAAAAACTAGACAACAGCATGCAAGGAAAGTGTATGGAGATGTCCTATAGTCACAGCCACAAAGGACCCACATCAGCCTAAGGAACTAAAGCAAGATTTCTCTTTTCATAACAGAGAGGAAGCAAAGGGGTGGACACCAGTATGTGGCATGAACAGCCTGGGTGACAAGGGATATCTTGAGAACTAAGAGGTTCCACAGGAGCTCTTTCTCCTTCTTGCCTGGCACATGCAAGAGAAGTCTTAGGAAAAAAATGTTAAAGGTAGCACTGATTAGTTCTTCTCCCTACTTTTGTTTGATTCTTCTACCCAGGGACAAGGAGGCAACAGAGAGATTCAGGCAGCCAAATGACAGCAGCATCAGTGCTGACAAATCAAGATCTCAAGTAACCATGGAAAATGCAGCATTGCCAGATGTCCCATCTCTACTATCAAGGGTTGTTTAAGGATCTTCCCTTCTTTTTCAGTTTTAAGTCTCGGACACTTGGGTACAACAAGTTCCTGTAATATCAGGATCATCCATCAGGACTCTGTGTGTGTGTATACACACACAGTGCTTTGCACTGTGCTTGTTTATATACATCTGTCTACAAACATAAAGCACAGCCTCCTGCTTAGAAGAGCTTGTGACATAGAAGTGTCAGGTTTCAGTCAACACCTTCGCCATCACTTTTCATTGTAATGTCATTTCCATGCAGCCAGGGTTCTGAGGGTTTCAGGTTGGTCTCTTCTCCCCCATGTCCTTTGACTAATGACAGGCACTTGGTTTGCATGGTGATGTGATGCAAGGAATAAATTGGCTGGAGGGGATAAGCTCAACTGCTTTATTATTCCTCCATCCATCAACCCTCAATGCATCCTGCTTGTCCAGAGATTTAAACACTGGATGTCACAGTTCATGGAAGGGATTGGAAGAATTCCTGATGGGTTTTTGCCAGCAAACAAGGCAAGAACACCCCAAGGTGAAAACAGTTGCACTGGGCAGAGCAGTAGGGCAGGAGGGTGGAAGGATGCACCATAGGTGCCTGCTGTTCAGAAGCACACCAGATCTTTGGTTAGCACTTACAGACTCCACCAGCAATGCTGATATTAAAGTCAGCTAAATTTTACTCTCACTTTACCTTGAAAACAACCTGGGAAAACACAGACAAATGATCTAAATTCTTTGGTTCTGTTCAGTGCAACCTTTGACTCCTCATAGAGCTCTGCTTTCTGTGGATTAATGTTTGGATGCTCTTTATTGCTATTGAGCAGCTTCTACAGAAACTTTTCTTCCTAGGCCACAAAGAAAGTGTTGGGGAAAGGCCAATACCACCCAGCTCCTCTGGATTCAGTATTGTGGTTTTTGAATTTCCCTCTCCCCACTGCAAGGAGGCAGCTCGTGTTTTTACCTTCTTGGAATACACCAGATATCTACCACGAATGGTATGCCAGGCAGCTAAAATTAAATGTCCAACAGAAAGACTAAGAGGGACTTAAAACCATGGACCTTTAAGATATCTTGTTTCTTCAGAAAATAGCCTGCTTCCTGGAGCTCTGGCTAAGACTGGCAATACAGTCCTCCATTTCCACAACACAGTCCTTCCTGAGGACTCCATACAACATGGCAGAGTGTCTGCACCCAGGCTGTGCTCCAGCATTGCCCACGAATCTCTCACAGCTTTGCAGTATGGGGCACTAGTGAGGCTGCTGCCTGGCTGGGTGTGTGCCATGTACAGCAAGGCAGGGCCACATAGCCAGGAAGGCTGAACTAAAGGCACCTTCTTGGCTGTCAGGAAGGACTGGAAGCACAGCTATCCTTGGGAAACTGCCTGCTCTTTATCACATCTATTTCCATCTACAGCAGCCCTAGCTGGAAGCCCAGAAAGAAACTGCAGCACCCAACAAGGGCTGGGATTATTTTAAGGCTCAGCAGTGGAATTCCTGGAACAACATCTGTTGGCTGAAAGAGCTTCTCAAGTCTTTATATGACCATAAGCATCTAACACCAGAGGTTTGTATTTCACTCAGAAGGTGGCACCACTACAAAAAGTGCTTCTGCTGCCATCACGGGTTACTGAATGAATGGGTACTCAGACAAAAACACCTCTGAGTCACCCATGGAGTTTCCTGAAGACTTGAGGGTTTTCTCTGTAGGTCTCTTTTTTGGCTGCTGACACAGACTCAAACTGTTTACTTTCTCAACCCAGGCAGGATACAGCTAAAAACAAGAGGGTTGCAAGCCTTTTGCGTGATGCTCTGCCTGCACCTGCCTCTCTGGGCCACGCAGTCAAAGTGCCACTGCCTGATTTTAGTACGAAAAGGAGGGATTCCTCTCTGCAGTAGCAGGCAGCTGCAAAGGGGACTGCACACTAATCTCCCTCTAAAATACAGAACCCCTTCAAACAAGTAATTAGGTGGCCAGTGTTATCTGACACTCCCCAGTGTGCATCTCCCGCTACACCAACTCATCCTATAATACCACTCCTCAGGAGACCAGACTACCGAACCATGGATTTATTCCTAACTGCTTTTCTCCCCATGCTCTCCTCTGTGCCTTTGACTTAAATTATGTTAATCCAAATCCCTAACAAAAATATCTAGGAAAATCTGCATCAATGGAGCCAGCTACCAGTCCCTATGCTTAGGCTTCTGATTTTGGCTCCTTAGGTTCAGAAAGTGAGGACACAGTTCCTGACCACCAACATCAGCAGAAGCTGCTCAATCTTCAGCACTAAATGCAACTACAATGGTTTCAATAATTTCCCTGTTTTAGTGATGAATCTCTCCTCCCCAAAATGACAGCAGAAATCAGTATAAATCTGGAGTAGAGCTTTCTTACAGACACTGGTCCTTGATTTTTCCCTGTAAGATGAGCTGAGCAAGGGTCCAACCAAAGTCTGGTATAAAAAATGAATCAGGTACAACCTAGACAAGGGCTTCCCCATAAAAATCAATGTGCAATGCTCTGTAAGTTCTTACTTTGCATACAGAGGGATAGAAAGACATTTACAGATTTAGGTAATTGGAACATATACGCACTGCTCAGAATGAGGATGAGAGACTTAAGCACATTGTGAAACCCAGAAGGAAAGTTTGCTACTGGGGTTTCACTAGAGCCCTGGGAGGCAGAGCTGTGGGGCCAGCACTATGTGGTGGGCCTTCCAGTAAAACCCTGTGCATCTCCAAGTCTCTTCTTCTCCATCTGTCATCTGGGGTCAGCCACACTAAGCAGCACCACAGATGGGCACTGAAACACACGGAGATGCACTAAGCCTTGCAGATGACACAGAGCTTCACAAACAGAAGAAGGCCAAGAAGGCCAGAGAGTCATTTATCATTTGTCAAATATCGTGTCTTTGGTTATAGCTGGATTTCTTTTTTAACATCTCTTAGCATCTTGAACAAGAACTTTTCTAACATGGAGTGAACTCATGCTAGCCTGTGATCTCCAGGACAGCACCAAACCCATATTTTCCAAGGGAAGGCAAAAGCAATGTGAACAGGGAACACCTGGTCACTTCTTAAGTGTTGTTTTTCCTGCTCTGGAAAAAATCCAAATGTATTTTGTGGCCAACATTGGGTCTTTTCCTCCCAAGACTTATTTTCACATTCCTACATCAAAAATACAAAACCCAGAAGATCTACGGTCTATAAATAATGTCCCAGTAGTGCCAAGGTCACCAAACCGTTCCCTCTGGCACCAGGCCAGAAGTCAAACATAAACAATCTCAACATCTTTCTGGTTCACGTGTTCTTTTATCCTGTGCCAAGGGAAAGCTTGTAGCCAAAAACCTAGCACTAAGAAGACAGATACCCCCCACCTCATGCACAGCTCCACCCAGGACAACATGCAGCCTCCTGGGCAGCCTGGTGGGAAGGCAGCCAATCCTGCCTGCGTCAGAAGGAGATACTCTACTCTTTGTGTTCTAACGTCATTTAGCAGTTTTCACTAGAAATTTGGGGGCTTACTGGGTGAGGACCAAGCACACGCATCGCACAGAACATTTCGTGATCCAAACAGCTCAAAGTGGTATTTGTAACCAGCCTGTGGTACCATCCCTCCCAGCCCCTACTATTCAACATGCTGACCTTCAGAGAGCTGCAGGACAAATGAACACCAGCTGCAGATGTACTCCTGGCATTCTGCACACTTCAGCACTCAATGCTCAATGAGAACAATAGGGAAACATTTCCGTTTGGATCACACCCCAGCTTCCAAGCAGCTCCAAATGGACTGAAAACCTCAAGGGAGGGCATGTTTGTGGTTTGTTCTCCAAGTGATCAATGGCCACCCCAAGCGTCACCTTGCTGTGCATCTCTGGAGATGCTCTTGTGTTCATATCTCAACAACAAAACGTCACTACAGGCCCACAAGCAGAAAGGACCAACTTCTCTTGAGACTGTAGAGCAGAACTCACCTTCTCAGCCTCCTGGCTGGGACAACCACCTACCCAGAGAAGAGCTCCCTTCACTTTGCTCCGCACTGCAGTCGAAGAACAAGAACACACACATACTAAAGCAACCAAGTCCCCCCTTTTCCCAGCTGCCATCAGTATCCAGCCCCTCACTGCTGAGGGCACCAGGACACCAGGGGTTCATGGTGTCCCTCACATTCTGCTGTGCACGCATCAGGTGTGTATTTATGCAATCTAGCTGAGACAGGGCTAGGGCTAGTTGAGGTGCTTTCATGCTGAGTCTTAAGACCTTGTTTATTTTCGGGTTTTGCCAAAACCTTTCTTAGGAAACTTCCTCCCTGGACAGACTCCCCTGCTTGAACTGTAACTACTATTTATTTGTTTAAAAATCACTTTCCTCATCCACAGGCCCTGAATGCAATTATTCAGCAGGCTGCTCTACTGCAGACAGAGTTACTGAACAAGTTATTTATGCCAAGTCCAGAATAGCCAGTACTCTTGCATACTCTATAGTTTTTCATGGCTCAGCTGTGCTAGTGGTACCCTAATGTCAACAAGGCTTTGGTTGCTGCTGGCATTTGTAACTCACAGCCTTTGCAGACCAAGGAGATTAAGTGGTACCCATTTAGTCATTAGCAGCCCTGATTCTCAGGCAGCTGCAAGAGGGTCAGGTTCCTTGCTCGTGTAAGAAAAAGGCTCACTGAACTCCAACTCCAAGCAGTGCTGAGGCAGGGAAAGGAGCAGGTGCACAATAAGGTGCTGCTTCTTGCTCAGCTTGGTTTACTCAGTAGAAGCTGTACTCAACAGAGAAGCCTAATAGCTGCTGCTCTAGACAAAGCAGTGCACCTGCCCGGGTTGGACAGCCAGACCCTGTAATAGGCATAGCAGACCTCTCAGCACGCAGGAATGTGCAAGCTGTGGCGGGGATGCAGAACCTGCTGAGAGCTGGCTTTCCTTACCTTTGTAAGGCAGGGGGTCTGTCCCGGCTTCCGCCCCCTGCCCCTCTCCCTCCATCCCCCCCGAGCACCTCGCCGCCCACCATGCCCAAGCCCTCCTTGCGGCCAGGGCTCCCCAGCACACCTACGGGATTGCATCCCACGGGGAGCACAGCCGTGCTAGCTTCCCTCATCCCAACCCGACCGCAACCCTCAGCCACCGAGGCTGACCCCTAGCTTGTGCAGTGGCCAGGACTCAGCCTCCCCTTTCAGGCACCTGAAGTACTCAGGTGGTCCTCCTGTGACGCTTTCCCAGCAGGCGGAAAAAACGGAGCACTTCCAGGAAAGAAGTGACATCGGACCCCTGCCTTTGAGTCGAGTAAGAGCCAGAAGAAAGCCCTCGACACAAAGCCAAGGGACCGCCTGCGCATCACCTCGCAAGGCGGCACGGCTGCTGTCCCTCCAACGCTCGGAGCAACCTGCCACCCTCCCACCAGGATACAACGCTCCACCACCTCCTCCTCCACCCATCCTACCCGGGCCGGGCACGGCCAGGACGAAGACGGTCCCATCGCAGCCATGCGCAGCCAGCACAAGGGCTGATCCCTCTCCTTAAGCCCGTGTCCGTCCGTCGGTCCATCCATCCCTCCCCCGTCCGCGCAGACTGCGAGCGGACAGCGTGGGGCGGCTGCCAGCACCGGGCTCCCGCGGGGCGCACGGCCGCGGCGGCATCCGCGCTCCCGTTCTCCGGGACCCCGAGGGGCGGCGGGGAAAGTCCGCGGCGCGGGGGGACGCGCACAGCACTCACCGCCCTAGCGCAGGTCCCGGCGGCGGGGGACAGTCCCGAGGGCTCGGCTTGGCTGCCCCATGGGCAGAGCGCTCCGGGGGCGGCCGCGGCGCCGCGCAGCCCGCAGGCGGCCAGACTGAGCCCGGCCCCCGCGCGGCACCGCCTTTACCGCGCCCGCCCGCCCCGCCCGCGCCGGCCCACGGCGGGCGGGACCCGCCACCGCCACCGCCACCACCCGACGGGGTGGCCCCGCCGCCCGGCCCGGCCCGGCCCGGCCCGGCCCAGGAGCGCTGGGTTACCTGCGGGCTGCGGCGGGCTCCCGTATGGCTTCTGTGCTGGATACGCGTGGGCCACCTGTGACCGCATCTTAATGCGTGGGAACAAAGAGCGGCGTCCCGGGGCCAGGTTCCTGCGAGGGAAGAAGAGCGGGGGCATCCATGGAAATAAACCCATGGGAGAAACTAAAGGCTCCTGTCCCATCCGGCCCGTCGGGGAGATGCCGGAGGGGGTCCCATCGCTTCATGTCCGACGGGTTAGAGCTATCGAGGGACGGCAGCGACACTGTCCCGGTCCTTCTCTGAGATACAAATGGGACCTCGATCCTACTGGTCACGGCTGCGTGTTTTTGAGGACTGCTTTACGATTCCCTGAGAAAGGCAAAAGGGAATAAACGTGGGCGCAGGGGAACACGCATAGTTTTTCCAGGTGGAGTGGTACAGGGGAAGAGCCTGGCTGCACAGAGAGCTGTAGGGCCAGCTCCCACAGCCAGCCTGGCCAGAGCCTGCCCTGGAGCGGGGCTCACATCACCGGGTCCCTCTGGGAGGATGCTCGGAGACCAAGTCGGGCGTGCCGGCATTCTAATGTTGCGGTTGTGTCAGAGCAGATAAGATTGTAACGAAAGAGAATGACAGCGAGGTAATGGGCAAACATCTGGGGCCGTTAGACACAGAGGGGTGGCAAAGGAGCTGACGGCAGTTCTGTCCCTATCCTGATGCAACTCCTTTTTCCGAGGGAAGGTTTCTGGTGTGGTCATTTGACCCAGCTCGTTTCACGGGTCCAGTTTGAAAGTATAGAGGAGGACGAAGTTGTGTGAGGGGAAGGGAGAGGGAGGTACAGAGAGTGGGATTGTGTGGGAACCTTTGAACTCACTTTAACCCCATGGATAAACCCTAATGGAGAACTGCATCCTCAAACATACAGTGTGATGAGGTCATTGCAAACACAAGGGTGTCCTTTGAGAAACTGAAAGCTCATCCACTGGGAACTGGGCTGAAATGTATCATTTCACAGAGGCCAAGTAATGAATCTTTGGGAAACAGAACATTTCTTCAGAGGGAATATCTGACATTTCAGTAGCTGGTTTTGCTGCATAACAGGGAGGAAACGCTGATTTTTTTTTTTTTTAATGCAAGTTCTAAAACAAATTCAATCCTCCCTTGGAGGTAGTCAAACATTTTACTGTGATAAAGTTCAAAATTTTCAGTGTGATTGTGCCAGAACATGTACAAGAGATGAAATATTATACATACTCCATCTGGGCTTTGTGGCATTGAAATATGATAATGAAATACAAAAGCACACAGAGCAAAATGGGAAGGTACAGACGAAACAACCACGTTTTACATTATTGAGATGAAATAACTATGATATTGTCAAACAAGGAAAGTCAAAATATGTCATGCTGGCTTTTTATAAAGAGAAATTTGCATTCAAAGAGATCTCTCAAAATTGTTTCAAGGAAGTAATGAGCAGTTTTCTGAGGATAGCTCAGGCTGCTGCATCAGGGTGAGAGTTTCAGAAGTAGTAAACATTTATTTTCAATGTTCATCATTCAAACAATTGTGTCATCTGATGTCACAAAGAAACTATGGGGTTATTTCTGGCACGTATAAATGTGCTTTTGAAAATATTACCCTCAGCCAAGATTTGAATTCTTAAACAAGAACCAGAGGCCTTCTGCAGCAACTGCATTGTTTGAGACTGCCTAGATCACCCACTTTTATTAATTCAAAAGCCTGGTCAAGCCTTTGTCCTCCCTGCTGGGTGTTTCAATGGCAAGACAACTGCCACAGGATGTGCTTTCAGCTCTGCCCCTCTCCCCTCTCTCTTTGATGCTGTTTGGTCAGAGCAGATCATCACAGCATTAACGCTGGTCTGTGTGACCACATTTGATAAGTAAACTCAGACTTCCAGGCACATTTTTTTCCTGGCTTCCCCAGCAACAGGCAGATGGATGGGTGCAGGCAGATCTCTCCTGATTCCTTGCAGGCAGACATGGGGTGCAGCACAGCTCACAATGGGGTCAGCAGCTCTCTGCAGCAGGAGGCACTTGTGAGAAGATGTACAAAAGGCAGCAGCTGGTCTGCGGGGGCTTTCACCTGCACCACACTGCTGTATTACACGGCCCAAACAGGCTTTGGTTTCCTTCACAGCAGCTTTGGTAAGTGCGCATTCAAACCCTCGCTGAAGCATCTCTAGCAGTGGCCTGGGGCTGACATTGACATGCAGCGTCGTTCCACGGCACCAAGGAAATCAAGTGGCTCAGAGTCACCAGCTCGCTGTGCCCCAGGAGCTTCGGCTGAGGCACTTAATCAGGCAGGAGAGAGGGAAGGATGGACAGCCAACTCCAAGCTGGACCCGGGGGAAGAAGCATTGCAAACCAGAGTGGAGAGGGGAGCAGGGAGGGGGCTGCACCTGCCCCTGGATCCCACACAATCCAGCCAGAGCCTGGTGTTTGAATGAAAGGAAAAAAAAAAATAAAGGAAAATTTTGTGAAGTATCATTAAGGAATATTCTGCACTTGATAAGAGTCCATGGACAGAGATAGTGACTCACAGAGAGTAGGACACAGAGAGATGGGGGCTCAGAGGCCCCAGGCAGCAGTGGGGAAGGGAGAGGTTGGTCCCGAGTCCCTTCTAAGCAGTGCTCATGAATATCTGCTGGAGGAGCATCTGTAAAGGAGAAGGGTCTAGCAGCCTCCTCCCCTGCGGGGGAGAAAGCCTTTTGTGTAGATCAAAGGCACGGCAGAGCCCTGTTTTTCATAGTCCTGGGATGGAGAAACACCAGCCTGCTTTCTGCATCTCCAAATAGGACAGTTTGTTAAACACGATGCCTCTGAAATGTGCTAAGGCAGCTACATCAGTAGGATTTGTTATATGCAGTGCTGAACACATTAAAATACATTCTGAGAGGATGCAAGGCAGGCTAGAGCACAGAGACTCGGATCTGTTAGGCTGTGTGTGGAGCGAGCCGCCGCAATGCTGATGGGGGGGATTTGGTTTTTCCTCAGGCAATGCTGAGTCTTCATTTTTCTCCCAGGTCAGCTGGAACCTTGGAGAGGGCAGATAAAACTGTGGGTGGCACTACCTCCTGCTCTTCCCTGGGGGCCTGGCCCCTTCCCTGGTCTCTTGGAGAGTCAAATCTGGGAATGCCCATGAGGGGTATGAGTGGGTGTGTCCTGTTCGTGAGGCAATTCAAGGAGAAGTGAGAGTGCTGTGAGGGGCCAGAGCTGGCAGTGGCGTGCGCTGCCTCCTCAGACACTCCCTCCTGGGCCCCAGCAAGTGAAGGTGGTCCCTGTCCAAGGGGCTAGAGGCTGCAGACATCTTCAAGTAAGCCCTCTGCCCACACAGGACCTGATGGGTGCAGACCTACTATATTTAGTTATGTTGCAAGGTGTTGGGTGGAAAGGACTTGGAGAGAACAGTGGGGCTCTCTGAGCCTGGGGAAGGGAAGCAGCAGGCTGGCAGAGAGGAGGCGGCTGTCTGCAACTTTGAAACAGCCAAAATAATCAATACTCTGTAGATGTCTGGTTTTTTTTTTTTTTTTTTTGTTGGCACCTCTCACAGCTCTGGCCTCCTGTCCCTTGGTGTCCACCAGGTGTGACCCCAGCTCTGCAGGTCCTGCAAGATAGCATGTCCCATTTGATCACTGCTCATGAGAGGAACTAATTCTGCCCCTGAGGTTGGGCTGGGGCATGAAGATGATGACAGGACACTTTTTTTTTACCAGGAACAAGACACAAGCTGCTTTCAGAGCAGGGCAGCCTTTTTGTCTTGGAAGGGTAGCACAGAGATCTGGTGCAGGATCTGTGTCCCTGGGCTGCTCTTTGAGGGTGCTGCATAGTCAGATGGACAGGCTTTCAAGGAAAAAAAGGTTTTGTGAAAATTGTGTTTTCTGAACTGTGAAAAGTGGCAAGGCCTAGAAAGAGGAAGAAGTAGGTTCTATATGGGCACAAACTTTTTGCTTTTCTTTCAAGGAAATCTCAAAAACTTGTTTCTGGTCAAGGCATTTTGATTCAGGGCCTGCAAATGGTTGCATTTGAATCTCCGTCTTTTAAATAATTTTGTGTATACACAATTAAGTGGAAAAATTGTCACTGGAATACAAACTTTAAAAACAATCTCTGGAAGTTTTATCTGAAGCAGAATAAGACATACTCAATGTCTTTGATGAAATAGCATTTTTAGGAGGGATAAAACCCACCAAAACCCCACAACAAACTAAAACACAAACATTAAAGTGAAAAAGCTACTCTCAGAGTGTCATCTGAAGGAGCCAGAGGGAGTCTTGTACCCAGTGTCACTGAAAGGGGCTCCAGCTCTTGCACTAGACTCCTGCAGAAACTTTCCTATCTCAGCAGGTTGGGCACAGACTCCATCCCCTGTAAAAGAAGGTCACGTTGGAACAGAGCAAGATTTTTTCCCTCTTTTTCATGCCCCTCAGTGGCCTCCCACACCCATTGGCTTGCCACCCTTATTTTTCAGAATTCTACAATGCTTTTTTGCTGTTGTTCTATAGCTGCTTTTACCCCCAGCTGCTCACCTCAGCAACTGGGCTCCTCTGAGCATCCATGAGAATCCTCTTTTCAGTCCTTTTATTCTGTATCTGAGATTGTCTTGTTGTCCCTACAGTATGTTGAGATAGTTGCTGAGTTCAATTTTTACCTTTGGGTTGTCATTTTCTCACACTTGAAAATACTTCCTACAGTTTCCTTTGAAAGATGCTACAGAAAATGTGCTGAGTGATAAATTTATAAGCTGTAAGATCAGGGAGGATGGTTAGACTATGTAGTTCAAGCTCTTCTACCCATCACATCTTCTTGAGTTTCATAGCCATAACATACTTTCCAGAAGAGCAGTAGGACTAGCTCTTACCCTAAGGCTGCTTTGCAGTAGTTACCTTCCTGAACACTGAAGGACTACAGTCAACACACTGTTTGACCCTGTGTATCAACCCACAGGTCACCTTGCTTTTCCCCCCACAGCCTTCCAGAAGGCACATGGCTGGCAGGGGTAAAAGCCATCCTGTTGTGCATATCCTGCAGGCAGCATCTTGAAACCAACAGCAAGTCTACAGGATGGGCACAAAAACCTGGTACAACAGGCAATTAAGTGCCTTTCTGTTGCTGTCAAGCAGGACGGGAACAGAGAATTCCAGCTCAGAAGGCAAAGAAAATGAGCTCTGATTTATTTCAAATGCACCGCTCTATATATAGAGAACATCGAGAAGACTAATTTCATTGGTCTTAGAGTGAAAACATCCCACACCATTGGTGTGCAGTGAATGACGCACAGTGGCAGAACATATCTATAAACAATGTGAATAACAAGATAGATTAGAGAATTATTTACATTCTTTCCCAACTGTTTCCCAGGCTCTTGCCTGGTTAGAAAACCTTTCTCTTTCTCTCTGACTCAGCTGAGAATATCCACACCTTTCCCCTTCCAGAAACATGTTGTGATATTTGACCAGCCTTGTGGGAAAAACATACCTAATTTTGTGTTGGGGTTTGCCTGCTATCCATCTCCAGTGACCAGAGGTTTCTGTACCCTGTGCTGATGGCTTCAAGGACATGGCACATCTGGAAGCAAAGGGTGACACACTCTCCTCAACAATGCTGGGCTTGGGGTGCTGAAGCAAATATGTGGAGCAGTTGTGTTGGGCAATGTATAATTTGAAGCTGCTGCACCTCAAAGTTTCTAGTTTCTCCTTGTGTTTTCTTCCTCATGGACATTTTTTTTTTTCTTTTTTTGACAGCAAGCCACTTCCTTAACCCCAGGAGTATCAGCTTTATGGCTTCTGTATCTAAAGGTTTTACATTCAGTTTTCACAGGGAAGCATATGTATTTTATTTGTATGCATATGCTTTGGAAGCATACATATTTTACATCTTCTATTAATAATGAGACACCACAGGGTCATCTCCTGGATTAACATTCTGCATTTGTCTCAAGCCTCCCACCCTGGGTAATTTACCTCCCAAACCCTCCTTGGTGCTCAGCAAATGCAAAGCAGCCTGATTTGCTGCAAGAAAAATGAACAAGCCATGTGTGGATATGAGAGAAGTGTGAATCTTGAATGGAGAGAGTTTTGAGGGTTGACTGTCGAAGTGTGGCAATGTTAAGAGTCAGCAGATATCATCCCAGCAGGCTTTGTTGCCTGCTGGCAATCCCAGGTGCTGTGCCAGTGACAGCAGTGTAGTGATTATACCTGGGATTAGATTTCCACATGACTGCCACTTGTAAATGGTGCATGATTCTACCTTGTGCTGTGGTTCTTGTGACAGTGAGCAGTGCAGACAGGTGGGCAGTGGGCTGTGCCGTGGGGACTGCAGCTCCTGCCCCTGCCATTTCCCTTATGTCCAGAGCCCTGCAGCCACCGCTGGCTCCGCAGCCACAGCTGGAAGCCACAATGGCTTTATCGCCGGGATTGTGGCTGCTGCAAGGCAGGAAAAGGCATCTGCCGTCCTCTCTCCCCAGGGGGCGGGGAACGGCAGCAGGGAGGGATGTGAGCTGCGCTTAGGGGAGGACACTGCAGCCCCTCTGACATCTCTGGCACCTGCTGTGACATTTCCTTGGGGAAGCAAAGCTGATGGAGAGCTGCCCACAGGATAAGGGCTACCTGTGCTTTGTTTTCAGGTACAGGCAAAAGGTGAGGCAGATGACACAGGCAAGCTGCCTGTCCTCTGATACCTGAGAGGAGCCTGTCTTACACCCTAATGAGTGGGTGTGCCAGCCAAAAACAGGAGGATTGGAGCGGTGGGAAATGGGAAGAGTGCTGTGGAGGCCAGTGTTGCAAAAGTGTCAGAACTAATGGGGCAAAGTGGGATTTCCCCTAAACCTAGGCACCACACTAGGGTATGGTAATGCTCTTACACCCATCTGGAAGGCTGTGAATGTTTCTGAGAGGCTGCAACAATAGAAGCTACGGAAGGAACATGCAGAAACAAAGACAGAGCTGCCTCCCAGCCCTGTCCTTTTTGATTCGAGCTGCAAAATTAGCGACTAACCCTTGTGTGAAGCCCTTTCTTCCAAGGTCAGCTATGCTGTCAGTTGCAGCCATTGCATTCTCTCACTGCAGAGTCGCCGTGCTGCCACGCCAACGAAACCAGATGTAAGAAGCTTCTTTGCCTGCTTGGACACCCCCAGCCATCTCCCAGCCATTTGCTGCTGAGGGTTATAGCAGGGAGGGAAAGCTCAGGTGCCAGCTCAGCGGTGGTGTTTTCAAACGCAGAGGTAGGGAAGGGGCAGCCAGGCTGCCAGCAGTCACGAGCCCCAGCTGCACCCCAGGCCAGCCCCAGTGCTCCCCACACCAGTGCCCTGCACACCCAGCAGCCCGTGCCCTTCATCCTGGATACTCTCAGTCCCTCCCTTTTCCACATTACAGTAAGCTGATTTAGCTAATGATTACAAAATCCTGTGAGAAGGATGGGTAGGTAATCAACATCAGATGTTGGGATAGGCACTGCAGCAGTTTTCCACCAACAAATATGAGGCTGCATGAGCTTTTCCCTTCTGAATCTTGCTTCTGGTTGTTTGTTGCTTTTCTTTTTTTCTTTTCTCACCTTGTGGACTGAGATTTCCTTGGCTTAATCTCTGACAGAATGTGAGATGCTTCTCCTTTGCATTAATTGATTTCCACTGCCAAAGTTCCAGGTCAGAAGGATGGGAGAAAGAAAGAAGATGCCTTCTCCATTCTGAAAAGGACATTGCCTGTCTCTTCGCAAAGCAGGGAAGCAAGGTGCTGCTGAGGCCTGGTATGCATGCATAGTGCAGATGGAATGTGTGTTCCCCACTTCCCAACAACAGCAATTTACTTTTTAAGATGCAAGGTAAAGACTTCAGAGCTTGTTGGTACGAGGCTAGAACAAAAGATTGCAAGAAGACTGAACCAAGTGCCACTGCCAAGCAGCGGAATCTTAAGAAGGCGTCTCTCATTTTCCCAGGGTACTTTTCCCAAAAACGCAGGACACGAGCCCAGGTCCTGATAACCAGCCCTCCAATGAGTGACCCCATTACAGCCTCCCTGTAATTCTGCATAGCCCCTTTCTGGAACAGCTCCCAGATCTACTAGTTTTCATCCTTAAAAAGAGTAAGTGTATCCCCAGGATTCAGACCAAGTGCATGCCTCATCTTTGAATCCCAGGGTGCCGGTGACTAAGGAGGGGGCTCTCTGCCTCCCACTGGGCTTGACAGGGATGGAGGGAAACACCCATGTGCTCTAACTACAGCTCACCAGTCAGCTGTGATGCCCAGGGTGTCCTCCCAAAGAGGGAGGAGGCAAAGCCCCTTGGCAGAGCCTCACAACAGGATTTCCCCCTGTGACCTTAAACTGTGCGCAGTGTTTGTGGTCCTGCCCGCTGCTCTCTGCATGCACGACAAGCTCTTTGTTATTAATTTATACGAGATGCACAGCCAGCCGTACTTGCACAGCATACTACAGATTAAATTTAACATCAAAGAGCAGCTGTGAATGTTTCTTGGCATATATAGGCCACCTAGTTTAACATTTCAGCTGTTTCTGTAGTTAACTGCTTCAGCCCCTGGACAAAGCCAGGCAGCTGCCAACAGCTGGAAAGCTCCAGTAGAATGGGCAGAGCATCCACCAGAGACCTCTTTGCCTACGTGGCACTATCAGAGCCACAGCTATGCAGGACAACACCCTGCATGACCACAAAGGTGAATATTCAAAGCAGAACCCTCACTAGAGCTGGGGCTGGTGATTTGCTGCAGGTGTGGCTTCCCTGGTCAACCACTGTGCCCTTCTCAGAGGCACTCATGTCACTGGTTGTGATCTCTGCCACAGCAGTGCTGCTGCCAAGCAAGCTCCTGCACTCTGCTGAGTTTCTGGTTGGTCACACACAGAAGTCCATTGCTGTGTGCCTCTGGTTGCTCCCAGCCTGGATACCAGTGCAGCCAAAGCAGGGTTTGCAGACCCTCACCCAGAGCATGCTCACCTTATCTCCTCATCTTGAAAGCTCAAATTCAGGGCTTCCTGCTGGTGACACTAAAGTTTTCAGTGGGGTCACCTTCCAGGGCAGTCACCACTCCACCATTGCCACTGCAGCAGCACCTCAGAGGAACAGTCTCTGCCAGAGGTGGGTGTCCCCTCCTCAGCCATCTCTACTGGTGTGCACCTCCCTGGCCTGCAGCCATTTGCTCTGGGCTGTGTATCTCCTCTCTCCCAGGTTCTCGATGACACCAAACTCACTCACTCCCAGAAGAAACCAGAATATGTTCATATACCAGTGACAGATTTCCTCCTGATGCTAGTGGTTTCTTTGACAAAAGCATAGAAAAAAATCATAAACAGTGAACTAAAGCCAAGGCTTTTTCAGTAACTTCACTGTGGGAAAGGGAGCACCTTTGCCTGTTGGAAGCCAAGATTTACAAAAAAAAGTAAATTACTCTTCAGTGTCCCTTGCTGTCTGCAGTGCACTGGAGCACCTCCCTGCAAGCAAAATGGTGCTTGTTAGGGGTAGGCTGCAACAGGCTGTCCTGCACCTGATTGTAGTATGGCAGCAAAGATTCTTTTAGGGAAGACATGATGAGTTCCTAGGAAATAACCTGTCCCTGCACTCTGCCATACCCTACTGAGTCAATGTGAGCTGGGCAGTGAGGAGCCACAGGCACCCACAGAATGCTGCCCACAAGGAGTCTGATGCAGAAGGAACGAAAAGAAGGGAAAAGCACATTATAAGAAAAGTAGGAGTTAGGGGGAACTGCTCAGGGTCAGCAGGATCCAGGGTGGGTCTTGTGCAGCACCACCCTGCGAGTCTGCTCTGTGTGGGGCATGTGATGGGGACACAGCACCATGGCATTCAACCAGTCCCTTGTGCAGAAGAGCTGTGACCTGCTGTCCACAGCCAGGTGTCAGAGTTTCCAGGGTCCCACGCCCCTGCTTTGCATCAGGCTGAGGTCAGGCAGTGCTGGCTGAGGCTTGCCAGCTCCCTCTTTCCCTGCTGACTGTGAGTGTTTAACACTATGGCAGAGAACATTGCAGCTTAGCACATGGTGGTCACCAAAATGAGGGTGAGTGAGTGGTATGACCTCAGTCAGGGTAAACAAGGGAAAGCTTAAAAGAGACAAAACATTTATGTAGATTTACCCTGGTGACAGAGCAGGGACAAAATTCAATTCCTCAACCCTTGGTTGATAGGGTTGGCATTGGATGAGAGGCAGGATCTGATCTTCACACCAAAGGGACAGAGCACTTGGTTGTTCTTCAGTCCATTCTTCCTCTTTCACTGATAGCCTGGAGGGCTGCTTGGGTTTTTTTGTCACCAGGATGCTGGCCTGCCCTCTGCCCTGGCCACAGGGCATCCTGCCTGACCTGTTAGACACTGATGTGTGTTGCTGAGAGCACTTGGCAGCTCATGGTGGGACCCTGAGGACACCTTTCCCTCAGAAAGCAGGGCCTTGGTGACCATCTAGGGGGATGAGAATGTTCCACTGCCTGCTAGTTATATAAATATAACGCTTGGCATCTTTGCATATATACTTTTAATGCCATGAGTGCCTTTGCCAACTCCCACATTTTCCAGTGTGCTGAGTTCTGTTCTCAGTATATTTTGCCAATTTACTAAACATGTTTTCAGTCCCATTAGGGTAAATAGAAAGCTTTCTGCATCTGGCCCCTTCATGTCTCTGGGCGCTCTGGCAGCTCCCCTCATGCCAAAAGTGAGGCCTGTTCCCAATGCAGCTGCTCCTGGAGCCTGTTCTCCTCTCAGGGAGCAAGGATAAATAGCAGCATTTCATAGAAGCATGGGTGAAGGGAAATGCACCCCTTAAAAGTGGGATTCAAAGTCATGGATAAGTTTGGGGAGAAGAAACTTCGAAGGAAGGAACAAGAATTAATCCAGATTCTTCATCTGTAAGTGACACAGACTTTGTCCCATCCCTGCTTGTCCCTGCATCAGGGATGTGCAGGCACCTCTGAAGGAGCAGGTGTTAACAGTTAGTGAAACTGTCCATCACAGCTCTGGACTAAAACTGCAGTTTCCCTCTGTGCCAAGAGCCAGTCCCAAGCCTATGAACCCGTTCCATGCTAACAGGGGACACAGTAGGATGCTGTCTCTAGCAAGTGCTTCTGCCTAATAGGTTTTAACATGAAGTGATATAGGAAGTAAACAAGCAGCACAAATGGCGACAAGTCACCTTGCTTTCTAATAATCAAAATTAAGCTTTAAATGCAAATCAGTAGTAGTAACAACAGGCAGGCTTGAAACAAGGCTTAGATGTGACCATGTTTCCATCACCCTCTTCCTGAAATTTCTATCCATAGCCAGAAAGGGTCAGTTTTATCACTGGAGGTACTTCACCACAAGAGTCCAAGTCTCTGACTGTCTGTTGTTCAGGATGAGGTCCAGTTCTCACTCTTAGCCTTGACCTAGGGCAGACTTAGCCTGAATTTTAAGCATCATATTTTTATTCCCCACACCAAGAGACAGAGAAGTTAAATCCTGTATCAGCTGGCAGCAGATCCACAGCAAACAGCTTTCCTTTTCAGATCTGGGTCAGCCCCTAGGCCAGGCAGACCTTGGACATAGTCATGGGGTGGCCAGATCTGCAGGGGTCCAGGCAGGGCAAGGCCCCAGCTTCACACACTGCTCCAGTGTCTTCTTGTCATCAGAGGTGCCTCTGACTCTTCTCCAATATTCACCTCAAGAATGAGATGCAAACTGGCCTCAGCACACACTTCCTAATGAAATTACAATGATATTTTTCCAAAGAAGTGTAAAATATCATTTCCCTGGGCACTGGGAGATGAATAAGGCCAAGTAGCCAAGGAGACAAATGGCATGAAATTTAAAAAAAGACCAGCACTATCAGAGAGTTGAGAGCTTACTTTATAGGAAATACTGGGAGCTACTTTGAGTGCAGTTAACAGTTTAGAGCTTTACCTTTGTGGGGAGGACATATGAGGAAAAAAAGATGTTCATAATTTCAATTCAACTTTGCTTATTACAAATGTGAATTCCAGCTTGTGTTTGGGCATGGATCTACCAAGGCTGTGCACTCCCAAAAACATTTTAAGTAGAAGCGAATTAATGCTTAGTAGATTTTCTAGGGTTGCATCTGACAAATCTCACTCCTTTTATTAAGAAAAGTCTTTCTGGGAAAATGAGAAAGTCCACAATATTCACACTCAATTCCTGAAGCCCAAAGTTATTTGCTCTGGTGACTTCAGCACAGACTAGTGGAAGCACATTAGCTTGGCATCGAGGAACCTAAACCCCATGCAAGGTTCCCCTTTATCTTTTTAACCCTTGTACTGTCTAAGGTAATTTTTGAGAGCTTCTTTACCTACTTTGTGCATTCATGCAGAGTTCTTCTTGATTGTATAAATAATTTCCTCAGTGTGCTTTATTACAGCGAAGCAGCCTTGCACTTCCTTATTCAGCAGAAGCAGCTCTTGCAAACAGCCCAAACACCTTCATTTGGCAAAACTCCACATCTGCGTACCTCTCACTTATCAGCAGAGATTTCCTTTGCCCTTTTTGGGTAACAGCATGTCAGCAGCCATTCAGCCAGGTCTGCACTGTGACGGCAGCAGCTCTGCAACGAGCGGTGCCCAGGGCTGTGGGCACTTGGCCTCTTCCAGCATTACTGGTGCTGTGTGGTCTGACCCACAGCCACACACCTCCATGGCTGGCTGCAGAGCATCCCCCTCCCCACAGAAAGGGGAAGGGGGGTTGCATGATATGTAGGGCAATAAGGTAGTCTTAAAAAAATACCCACAGCAAAAGCCCCTATCTGGAGATGTCAGCCTGAGACATCCCCAGATCTAAACAGGACAGGCTTTGGGATAATCGTACCAACTCTTCATCCACTTGTGTGAGCAGAGTTTTGGAGACAGGAGCCCAGCAACAGCACTAACATTGAGGCTGCTGCTCAGGGCAACTCCGGAGAGACATTCCTGCTCTCACTGAAGGATGATTTAAGGAGGAGTGTACAAGTGCATACAGAGGGCACAGAAGAACATGTGCCCCTCCCAAAGTTCTACGTTCAATTTTGCAGTTTTATTTTCCCCTCGTATTTTAGTGGGTTTTAATAATACCTGTATATACGCCTTTAGGTGGACTTGTACCCATCAAATGACCCCCTCTGGTTACAAAAGATCTTTGCTTAATTGGCCAAAAAGCCTCTAGGCTCTCAAGAGAGCCTCTGTCTGTGTTTTAACAAACAGCAGTCACCATGGCATTTTAAGCTATCTAAGGAAATGTGTATCTTAAGGTAAAAAACGAGTGTTTGAACTGGCTTTGTGAGCATTTGCTAAGTCTCACATTCTTCTGCATAATGTGCCCAGCATAAACGGGGGCTCTTGTTTTGCAGGCTGAGCTCATTAGGGCTGATCTAAGCCTCCTGGTGCAAGTGACTGCCAGGTTCCCCAAGGGGACAGCCAGGAGAGTGACACTGAATTAGCTAAAGCCTACCTACTTTAATCCTATGAAAGGAGTCTGGGAGGAGTTTAATGAGATCTAAGCTCACACATGTTTTTCCCTGGTGTGTTGATTTTGGTGCTGTGGTATCCCAGCATGACAGACCCCCACTGCTGCCACCCTGGTAGAACAGTCTGTAGGGCTGTCCCCTGGCACAAACCACCAAAAAGAGCCTTTTGCTCAAACTAACCTGAGGAACAAGTGTCATTGTGTGGACTGGATGGCCCCAGCACCCCAGGAGCTGGGCTCATCTTGGAGTCAAACCAAGCAAGGAGGTGGAGCACATCTCTGGAGCTAGACCAGAAAGGAGGGGAACAGAGACATGGCAGAGGAGTGAGGAGGGACTTTCTTCTCAGGGTAGGGAACAGCTGGATATTCTCTGCTGCACCTGAAACTCTCCTGGAGAAACCGGGACTTGTGGCAAAACCTAGGCGGTGTAGGTATGCTCCAAGGTGTTTGCTTTGGGGGAAAAGAAGATTGTTTTTTTCTGAGGAAACACAGTGGGAGACAGAAATAACAATATAAAACAGCTTGAATTCCAATGGGTCCTTGGTTTTTAGAAATAATGTAGGTTACATCAGGTTTTTTCACATAATATAAGAGAGAAAACAATTTCATTCCACTTGTAGTGAGGCATAAAATTATATGGGACTAAATATGTGTGTGGGCAGTTTATTAGCAAATGGAACTGAGCAGAGAAGGTAAACAAACAAGCTTGTTTTAGGGAGACTTTGTCATTATATCACTGCTCCCCAGGGAAAGCAGGCAAGCCTCTAATTTGACTTCTGCTGCAATCAGCAGCTGGCGAAGATCCCTGCTCAAGTGTAGGAGAATTGTGAAATTTGGCTTGCTTGAAAAAACGTGCCATTTCGCCTCGTGATGCCAACATCTACGTGGTTTGCAAGTATTTGTTGAGAATTGGTTACCTTGTGGCCAGTGGGACTGCTGCCACAGCCCGGTGGGTCATTGGGTACAGAGGGTTCAGAGAACTGAGCTGGGCAGAATCCTACCCCCATAAAGTTAAAAAAAAAAACGATGGCTTCATTTCCAGGTTGTTCAGCTGCTGGCAAAAGAGCGCAAAGGAAACATTTCTGCAGGGTTGGTGCTTCAGCCACTTGGACTACACTATCACCCAAGTGATTCCATCCCAGGGGCTGCACCCCTATGTGGAAGTAAGAAGGATGGAGGAAGGCAGCCTTAATTTTACACAGTTTAGGCTGCTGGGGAGGTTTACTTTCAGGATTTTTTTGTTTTGTTTTGTTTTCAGGCATTTAGCCATTGGTTAAAGTGCTCTGACTGGGAGAATGACTTCCCAGACATTTCCCTCTCCACTCCTCTGCAGACCAGCCCTGTAGTGACAGGGACACCCATGTGGCTCATGAGCCACTTCTGAGCATCAATGCCTTGCTCTAGCAAAGTAGACTCACTTTCCTTGTCTTAAAAAGTGTATTCATACATCCCAATATGATTTTGATTTTTTCCACCAAAATGTAACTGTGGTCAAAATTCTGCACGTGACTCTTTATGAGCCCTTTCCCTCCAGCAGACCCACTACCTATCCCACCATCTCCATCTTACATTTAATAATCTGATTATTCCTTCCTAAGGATACTACTTTGTACTTGTCTTTATTAAAGTGTCTCCTGTTATCTTCAGACTATTTCTTAAACTTATCAAGAGCATTTTGAATTCTAATCTTATCAAATGTGCCTGCAGTCCCTCCCAGATTAATGCCACCTGCAAATTTAATAAGCTTGTTCTCATTCCATCATCTGAGCCATTAATGAAAACATTGAATAACATCTGCTACAGGAATGATCACTGCAAAATCTCAGCTGATTAATCATTCCAACTTGACAATTAAATGTGAGCAGTTTTAAGCCACCCTTATACTCACTCTATAGAAACTGCGTTTGGGCCATGCTACCCTAAATTGTTTATGAGTGTGTCATGTAAGTCCAATGTCATAAACCTTACTGAAGACACATGACACTGACTGCTTGCTCCTACCTCATCCACAAACCCTATTAACCTGTCAGGAAAGAAATTGGATTATGTTGACACAACCTATTCTTGACATGCTCCTATTAACTTAAAAGTTTCTCAGCCTTATTATCTAGGTGCTTAAAAAATTTCTTCAATTATTTGTTTTAGGATTTTTCCCAGAAATAGTTCAGCTCATGGCTTTATAATTTTCTGACTTCAGTCCCTCCCTCTCCTTATTCAAATGAAACTCTTCTTCTGTGCCTGGGAGCAGGATTTGCAAAAGCTCTCCAGGGTGGCCATTATCTTCAGAGAATAGCCTTAGGTCAATGTTTGCTTTGGGCTTTTGAAAAATCTCTTCTCCATCTGCACAAAAGACTATGAAAACCAGGGGAGATGTTGTTCCTGCACTGCCTTTCTTTAATGGTATTCATTTTTAGGATACAGGAGGACTTTACCCATTCCCTCTGAGCACCAAGTAAAGCCTATTGCTCTGGCAGGAACGGAGATGCTCTGCTGCAAGGGTAGCAAGCCCACTCATTCACCCACCGCTGTGTTTGGAATGTGTGAGCACATCGGCAGGTTCACCAGCTGCGCTCAGGTTCCGCAGAAGCCCATTAAGCTGATTTTAGAATTACTTTCTTATCACCTAGCTTCTTCTAAAGAGAACTCCGATGCTGAGAATTAGTAATGGGTGATGCCATTTGCATCTTTCAGGAGGACAATGAGAGAAGAATTAATAGCACAGCGATACTGCCATGTATTATGATGCTAATTTTTCAAATAAAGGGTCACAGGGCTTCAGGCAGTTATGAAAGGAGGTCTCTCTGTTCTCCCTCGACCTCCCACTCCCCACTGCATTTTAATTGGCAGTGGAAGCAGAGTACAGGTCGGTGCTGGGGAACACTGGGAAGAAGCAACAGGCAGATGTTCATAGCAGAGCCTGCTACGTGCGTGTGCTCACCCAAAGCCCTTTCATGACAGACGTACGTTGAGGAAATCCCGTTTGCGCGAGGAGCTGCGGTCGGTGCAGTCAGTGGCATATGTGAGCCATTGTCCAGGCAGCCGGCTGAAATGAAAGCGTTATCATCAGCACTGCTAAGGCACAGCAGCTGAGCAGCTCTGGGGTTAGACCCTGAAAAGCCCCGGCATATGGGGCGGCCAGCCTCTCCCTTTAACCCCTCCCCAGCCCGACAGATTGGGACATGAAAGGGACTCGCTGCTGCAGACTGAATTGCTGGAGCAGGCGGTGACTGCCGGCAGCCGTGGGAAGGGATAATCCCTCAGGACACTTTGCTCCTTGCTGCTGGTGACACTTCAGGTGGGATGGTGGGATGAAGGTACCACCTCACTGCCGGCCGTTCCTGCTGCCGTGCCCACAGGGACGGGCTTTTCTGTCTCTCTTCTACAGGTGTGCTTTTTAGCTTGGCATAAATTATTTGCAAGTGGGTAAGAGAGGGAATTACAGTATCCAAAACTACTTTGTAGCAGAGTTCTACCCCCTTCTCCAAACTCCTGGAGGCAGCAAGGAGAGCAGCAGGCATGGGATTGTGGTGAATGGTGGGCATTTCTTTGTCATGGCAGAGCTTGATACCCACTCTTCATTAGGTAGCAAGGGTGTGTCTCCCTCAACGCTGGTGTAGGTGAAACTGGTCATTTGGGAGAGCTGAATACAGAATGAGAAAGGGCTGTGCAGGCAGTGAAGTGGGAAAGGAAGACTGAGTTTGGAGAGGCAGGATGGGTTCAGGGGAAGGTCTGACAAGGTGCAAGACTGGGCAAAGCTGGGGGCTCAATACGGAGCTGAGGAGCGGGGGCTGGAGGAGAAACCCACTAAGAAGTGGGCAACAGATGCCAGCAGGATGTGGGGAGGGGGGAACATGGGGGGACAAATATTGTGTTGTTTGGAATTAAGCCTTTGGAATACCTTTGTGTTATCCCATCTAGCTTCCAGTGATGCCCATGAAAGCCTTACCTTGTGGCATTGCAGCCCCATCAGTGTCTGCTGGAGGGGGTCACCTTCTAACATCACTTGCAATTACTGCTGCTGAAAAATGGATTTTCTGCACTCAACTGAAGCCTTATTAAGTTAATATGAACCCGATCCAATAAATTATTCCAAATTAAGTTGGGCAACAGCCTCTGAATGAAAAGTCCAGCTAATGAGGGAGCATTGTACCCAGAGGGTGAGGGGTGGGTGGAGGAGGGGGCTGTGCCATGCACAACGGTCTCTCAGTGTCATATGCTGCACAGAGGGGATTTTTATTTATTTGTCTCCTTTTCATTCTGGGATGACACAAAGGAGGAGAAAATAACTCCTTTTCTACTCCAAACTGGAAATCAATGTTGCAGCTGTGCAAGCAGCACCCACCCTGATTTGCCTGAGAGAAAAGCCCCAGTTAAATGAGGGGAGGCTCCCAACAGCCAACAAATTATATTACAGGGGAAGAAAGATTCAAGCATCTCTTGTCTGATGCTGGTTCATTTATTGAGCAGCATTAACCCTTCTGTTTGCTGCTTTATTGGTTGGCTTGGAGATATGCCCAGGCAGGCTCCCTGTGTGAGCCTGTAGTGACCCCACTCCCAGGGGAGCTTCCCCTCATGGGCTGGAGGGTCACCCATAACCTCTGAATAACCCCAGCATCTGCCACTCTGCCTCATTAGGGTCTGAGAGTTAACGCTGTATGGCCAGCTCATGCGTGCCCTACACTGGTAATTAGCTTTCCAAGGGGAGGTCTGGGGCCAGCTGAGAGGGAAAGAAGATTCATTACTAGCACTAGGGAAGGAAGGGCTTTCTTTCCATTGCTAACCATGCTGGCTTCCCATAGGATCTGCCTTTAAAATCTTCTTTTTGATTTTCTATTTCTAAGCAGAAAGCTGAGCTATGGAGATAATTTGTCTCCTGACTCTTTCAGTTCTGCCTTTGCCATACAATGGGGTATGAGATACTTAAGGATTTTTTTTGATGAATCAGTAGACCCTAGTATTGCTGCAGAGGAAAGTGTAAGCAAGGTGAACATTTCTGACAGGTAGATGGCAGGTCCAAGCTGAGGATACAGAGAGATGTGAGCTCCTGGGCTAGACAATGTCCCACATCTCAGAAAAAAAAAAACTCCAAGAACTGGACAAGGAAAAAAGAAAAATAGTTAAAAAGTGAACTAAAAATAGAAACAACAGAAGTGCTTACAAATGAAAATAACTGAGGATATTCTGTGGTTTAAAAAAATGAATGAGGATATTGAGAAGTAAAGCACAGAGAGGCATACATTATGGAAATAAACAAAATGAGTCAGGGTTAAAAATAGGTAAATACTGAGAGCAAGCAATGTTTAACATTTACTGACTGCAAGAGCAGGAAGGAATTCAGACCCAAGCAGCAATAAAGTAAGAGCATTTCAGGCAGAGCAATCTCGTGCCACTCCCCTGCCTCCCAGCTAAGCAGCTTTAGCTGCAGAATGAGACAATCAATGACTTGAAAGCATGCAAGAAAGAGGAAATGAAAGCGGCCAAACGAGATGAAGGATCAAACGCATTTGGACTTGAACTTAAATGTTACTTGAATTAATAAGATACATCCAACTCCTGTGCCAGACCCTAACACTTTTGTTCTCCATTTTATTCTCCTTGGAGAGTAGTTACACAAATCAGTGTAAGGGTAATGGATTACAAGTTCGAAGGAGGCATCTACAGTCCTCCAGTGGCTGAGATGCTGTGCTGCTCCCTCCTTCCCTCCAGCCTGTCTCTAAGCTGCTTGTGTCCCAAGAGGTTCTCCTGGACTCTGAGTTGTTCTGAGCTCTTCCTATTTGTCTGTGCAGTCTCCAAGCTGCAAGTAGAACAGCAAATCATAAGAATTACTGAAACAAGCAAACTTGTCCTCTTGGACTGGGGAATGCAATTACATAGCTGCATAAAATGAGGAGGATTAATGCTCATATTTGAAACAGGGAAAACCACAAGAACAGGACTGAATTAAACGAAATTGCTCTGATTTTTGATTTATGAAAGGAAGAATAGCATTTTTCATCTGCCACTCACTTCAGGGATCCTGAGCCTTCTATTCTGTACTGTCTGTGAGGGATTAAAAAGCCTTTCCATGATATTGAAGATTATTTTCCTTCTTTAAATAGAATTGAAAAAGAAATAAGATCCAGGTGCATCTTTTTTTACAAGAATGGAGTGGGGCACGTTGAGATAGTCTCTGCTATGATTTATATACACCAGTCATGTCTGAGGGGGTGTATGAATAATACTTGCCTTGAAAAGTTGTGGCACATCTGCCTCTCTTGTTATTATTGATCCCAAGGGCAGAAAGGTTTTGTCATTTGTTTCTTTAGTATCATAATCTCTGGCTCAAGGACTGGCTTCAGGGAGGGACAGTGCAAGGCAAGGTTGTGATCCCTGAAGGAGGGACCTCTATGATCATCCCAGGCCACTCATCCATCTGGGTCCAGAAGAAACCTCTCAGTGCATCACAAACCTTAAAACACCCTGTGACAGATTAGAACCTTCATTGCACAGGACCAACTTCCTTGTGTGTGTGACAGACAGATTATTTTATTGGTAGGAAGCATATAGAGAACCCCAAAAGAGGAGCCCCTTATCACCAGCAGACCATTATAACACACCAGAGGAGATTGCTTGCTCCTTTGATTACCACCAGTTTAAGCACTTAGTGAAACAGTGAATCAAGCAAAATGTCTATCTGTGACCTAATCCTTCTTAGGAGATGGAAGTGAAGGATCAGATGAAAATCAGAGTTTGTTCCTGACTGTTGTGGTTACGGATACAACAGCCCAGCAAGGACTGGGGAAACTCAGGTGTACCAGCTCCTTAACAAGCCCATGATATGCAGCATCTTACAGCAATTGCCCACCATGCTGCCAAATAGGGTCCATGCCCCCAAAATAACACTAGCATCACAGGCAGGTGCATGAGTGTTCTAGAAACACCAAAAGAAGTACATCTAAAGCATCAATACCTCTTGTTTCTATCCATCCAACCCTTTATACCAGTGCTTTCCCCACAAAACTAGAGTGACAGCAAAGAGGTGTTCAGGCAAGGCTCCTCTTAATTGCCCCCAACCTGCACTGAAGGACACATTTTTGTTTTAAGAGGCAAGATTATTCTGACCATGACAGGTGATCTTGCAGCAGCACAGCATATGCTCCATGTCATGAGAATCATCATAGAGGGGCACAGCAGCTCTCCAGCACAAGAAGATGAGATTGATTATCTGTCAGGAATATTATGTGAGTTTTCTTAAAGTGACAGAAGAATCCCCATTTTCAACTCATTTAGTCACAGGACATTGAATATTGAATATTTTCATCTGCATCCAGGTCATGGTGCCAGGCCAGGTGACAACTGTCATTGTATCCACCAAGGTGATTTCTGAGTAATGCCCTGAGCTGCCTGGTCTTGCTCATGGTAATAAGCTCCCCATGGTACAGGACACCTTGATAGGTACAGCCTCTCAAGGCCAATAAGTGCTTCCAAGCTATCTCTTAAAAAGCTTAAAATCCTGCAAATCTGATGGCATGGTTCCCTTCCCAAGAAATGTTTGATGGCACAAAATCATTATTCTCATTGCTCTTTTTTAACCCTAAGGGCAGTTATACAGCACAGTGGCCATGGTCCTAATCTGGAAGTCATAGGAATGGCTGTTTTGTCACAAGACAGAGAAGTGCAACACCGAGGTGGAGAGAAAGAGGAGCTGAGTGCTGTAGAAGCGTGGGTTCCATTGCTTTGAGATCCCTGCTGCCCTATAAAAAAGCAGCACATTGTGAGCTGTACTGCGGTGATGTTTTTTCCACAAATTGCTGTACTGCTCTGACTTATGCTTTTGGGGTCATCCAGAAACCCTGCTAGAGACAACAAAACAGAAGGCCCATAGAAAAATAAAAGATTAGACAAGACTGTGTGACCCCATTAAGATGTTTTTTTCTTTTCTTTCTGGTCTCTAGATCATCCTAACTCCACTCTCATGCAGTGTGAGAAAGCAGCTTGTTCCCAGGCCTTTGGGGAATATGGGCTTGAAAAGAAAACTTGGAAAGTGTAAGTAAGGGTATCTTTGCACAGGCTGGTTAGGATTCAAAAGCTGATGTCAATGTTTGTCTTGAATTTGGCTGTACTTCCCAGACTGCTGGTGAGTAGTCTGGCATGGTCTCTGCCTTGGCAGAATGTTTAGGGGAAGGAGATGATCTGGTTTTGTTTCCAAAGGTATGGCCACCCAGGCCACCTGGTTCAGCCATTCTGAGGCCCCTTTGCACCCTGTACTAAACATACAGAGTCTCAAGCCAAGAATGTGGCTCCACCATCCAGCCCCAACACTGCTGCTGCAACCCTGCAGGGTGTTCAGTCTTGGGGATGCAGCCCTGCTGCATCTGGGGAGAAGGAACATCAGGACCCTTCTCATGGCTGCTTCCACTCTCTTAACCAGGCAGTGCCAGTCTGAAACCAGTGATTCTGTTAGGGAAAGGAATAGAGAGAATGTGGTCAAATACTGGAATAAAGCAGAGGATACAGACCTAGTAGATTTCGGTTTCAGTATCACCTTAGCCAAAAATTTGCCATGCAACACATTGTCAGTTGCATAATTAGTAGGTAGGAGGTTCAAACAGTGTCCTTGCTATTTCCCATCTTGACAAAAAGCCCTCACCAGAACCATGCCATAAGCTGATCATTGTTTCCTGTGCTGGTAATTTGCTGCCCTCACAGTATATCATCATTCCAGGGCCAAGAAAGAGGTATTTTGCCCATCTTCTCTCCCAAGCTGAGGAATGCCCTGTGCAGCCGGCTTGTGCTTGATTGCTTGAGTCAGTTTGATAGTTCATCTCCCATCCTTGCCGTAGAATCTTGTGGTTGCTATGCCTCTTATATTTGTGTTTGTTTTCCTGGAGCCGCTGCCTTCATTGCCAGTTTCTGTTGGCTACACAAATCTGCTCTGTTGGCTGCCAGATCCTGTTTTGGTCCCCACACAAATGCTAGGGAAGAACTCTGTGCAGCTGCTGTCCCTGTGGACTCACCTGCCACCCCCTGGAGCCACAGCCACACCTGGCAATGGGTGCAGCCAGCTAGCCTCTGCCAGGCATGACACCTGCCACGCACAGTGGGAAACCCCACTCCCAGTGCCTTCATCCATCAACACCTGCACAGGAGCTTAAAACAACCAGCCATAGTCTGTGCCAGAGAAAAAGATGATCCAGCCTTTTGCAGACATCTGAAGTGTGAAATTAGGATGATCTTTTCCCATATGTGAAGCAATGAGCAAGAGCATTTGTGGAGGGAGAGGTAGTACCTGTCACGAGCATCACTCCTACAGATGGGAGAAAACAGCAATCTTTTGCAGGGAGTCTTAAAATTTGAACTGAGATCTAAAAGGCATGTTCATGAGTATCTATTTCTATTGTTAACAAAGATGTCAGGGGATGACAATTAATTTTGATTGGTCGGGCTTTTTTCAGGGAGGGAGGTGCAGACTGGAAAATTATTATAACCTGTCCTTTCTGTCATCATCAATGTGCCAAACCACAGTGTGTCCGGGTAGCTTCACATAAACACTGCTGAGTCAAACCAGAGATCATATTTGGTCTCTAACAAGTCTGTCTCATTTTCTAATTTTGTGACATAAGCTGGAGTGATGCATAAGTGGGAAGCAAATATGATGAGTATATAAACAAAATAGGGAATATGAGTCAGTTCCAGCATTCGAGTCACTGAAAACAAGCCACTTACTCTCAGGACTGTGACTTGGGGTTGAGTGAGCAACCCCTGTGCTGGGGATATGGCTGGTAGAGAAGAACATCTGGGAACCTGCATGCTGGTTCGAAGAGCAGTGGGCTCAGGCCAGTGTGACATCTTGAAGGCTCTTTGCCCTGCAGCCATTTGTGCCTACTGTATGGAAAGAAGGACAAGAAATTCATCACTTTTCAAAGTCTACCACTGGTTTTTCTTTTTTTTCTTCTCCCACAAAATACTCTTTGTGGAACATGTAGTCATGAGCCTCACTAATTGGCTTTGTCTCGAGGATAAAGATTTCCTTTCTGGAACCAGTCAGCAGATATACTCCTGGATTTGCTTCTCTAATTTGGAAAAATGACCTTTCCCTTTTCTCAAATTTTTGAGGATGAAAGTTTTCCTACCTAGTCTTGAGGTTTAACATCTTTCAAAGGCTCTTTCTTTTAACGGAGAAATAATGTTATAAGACATTTTAATTAAGAGGAGATACTAATCCAGTAAGAACTAAAGCCGGATCCCACTGTCGTCTTCAGACCAGCTAATGACTAGCCACCCCCTTTTGTTCATGCCTGCAGGAAGGAAGTCCCAGTGTCTGGAAACTGGTAGACCAGAGGCCCTGAGTTCACAGTAGTGAGAGTATCCTCAGCAAATTAATCTCATTTTCTTGGCTTCCTACTGAAAATTGCAATCAGAACTTTTAAATATTGTTGCTACTTGGCTGGTTCTTCTCACTGACACTTCGTTGTCCTTTTCTTCTTGTGGCAATCTTTGGTTATGGGGTTTTTTTTCAGGGAAAAATTCTCTCTTGGCAGTTGTTACTATTGTGAGAACTCCTCAATAACAATTTTTTCTCTAGAGAACTGATCAGGGCAGATTAATTGGTGTTATTTGTGTAGGCCTGCAGATAAAATGCTTGCCATGCCTTTGCCCATTTTGAATGATTACAGCTTGAGGTGCACAGATTATTCTTTAACAACTGCACACAAATTCAAATTTGATTAGATAAAGATGATTCCAGGCATTTTTCTCATTCAGACACTGGTGACAGTCCTCTAATTTGTTCAAGAAATGGGATAATTTTCTATTAATTTGCTGATTCTTAATGATATAAAGCCAAAGTCTCCTATCAGATATAAACCACAAAGCTGAGTGGGTCAGAAGTGTAAATCTGATTGTGCAGGGAAACAGCATATTTAATGGCTTGTAGACAAGTAACTAGCATGTCCAAATCGCATTGTGGCTATCAAATATGAACTCTTTAATACAGGAACATTTTGTCCCCTCCCTGCCTTGAGGAACGTAAAAAGGTATTTGTATGAGTCTTCATGCCATCCCAAAGCCAAGGGCTGCCCTCTGGTTTTCCTGGGTTCAGGACAGCAAATCTTATTCAGTGCCAGGAGCGGACAAAGCAAAGCTGAACAATATCTATAATTTCATTCTCTCTGTGCTTTTTGTCAGAAAGTGTCAGAAAGTGCATTTAAAGAAGCACATGGGCACCTCTTGCCCATCACTGCCACCCTTGAGACATTGTAGAGCTTTATTGCAGAGGAGTCTAAGCAGACATTGAGCCTATCAGCTGCTTCCCCTGGCTCAGTGTACAATTCGTTCATACTGTTCTTTTATTAGTTTGTGACTGATCCTGTCTCTCCACTGAACAGTGCTTCTTTGGTATAAAATTGCTGTCAGCACTGACAGTTAGAATTACCATCCTCCTGTATTTTGGTTATTTGGTTATTTGTATTACTCCACAATTTATTCACCTGTCATGGTTTCCTGATAGTGTATTCATCTCTGTTTTTTGTAAGTCTGCCTGTCTTCAGTCCTTTCCCACAATCATCGCAATTTATCTTAAAATCTGGAATGGAATTTGAAATACTTCTTTGAAATCACTTTAATTGTGTTGGTCTGATTCCAAAGGAAAAGAATTAGGAATAATAAACCCCACATCAAACCCCGGAGCTCATGCAATGCCTCTGGTAGTTAGAATTTGAAAGCTAAGCAATCAAAGTAACTAACACAGGTGTGTCTGACAAAAGTCAGATTGACTCTGTCTGGTGTAGCCCGACAATGCAAAGGGTTAAAAATGCACATTCTTGAGTCCAGTGCAAGAGGCTCTAGGCAGAGACACTGGCCAGTCTCTGTCTACTCCACAGAGCCGTGCTGTTGTGTTACACATGGATATGGAGACTAGCAGAGCTATCCAAGGATGAGGGTGATGAACAGGGTGGGGCTCTTGCAGACAAGGGTGTTCCATGATCCTGCTCTTCCATTTCTCTCTCTTTGCAAAACTGTGTGAAAAATTAGCTAAAAAGTGCTAAGAGAGGCAAAGAGAAAATTACCCAGGCAGCAAGGAATTAAGAGAAACATGAGGAGAAGAAAAAGCTAGACATGCAAACCTGAATTGTGCACTGTAGAATGATTGCTCAGGGTGAGCAGATAGACTTGATGGCAGAGATGGGAGACTATAAACACTTCACAACAGCAGCAGTGAAGGAGGGAATTACAGAAGACAGTAAAACAAAATTAAAGAACTGATGCTGAAGATATTGATTTCACATCTCCCCACCACCAGACTTCCCGGGAGCAGGACAGCAGGACAGCAGGACACGTCTCACCAGCCTGTACAGTATGAAGTGCAAAGGGCCAGCATAGCCCTGAGAAGCTCCCAGCAGCTCTCCTTGCTGGCAGAGCCTCTGGCTCAATTGCTGACTGGGAGCCATTAGAGACACGGGCACAATCTCACAATAATTGCATTCTGAGTCACAGGGAAAGCTGCTTTCCTCTCAATAAACCTGTGTGCAGCTGAGTGTAAACAAAGATAAAGGAGATTATCTGCCTCCAGTTTAGGGAATACAGAGTAAATGGGCTCCTCGTATCTACTCAACAGGTCAGTTTATCCAAGTTTCATTTACTACTACACCCTTTCAAACAGAGTAGTGGGGCTCCCTAGGACATGCCCTGGCACTCTGCCCAGAGAAGACCAATCCGTCCATCATTTATCTGCAACACCACATGGGGATTCTGCCTTGGCCTGACTTGGTGCATCAGCCTCAAACAAATCCAGCAGTAGCCCAAGTAATTATTTTCTTTCCCTTTGTCAAATAAATATGCTTCAACATCCATGATGCAAGTAAACTCCAAGCCACAAAGATTGTATCAGCACCTTCATCTGCACCAGAGAGCAGCCTTATTTGTAAATCAGCTTGACAATTCTGTTAAACCCTTGCTTGCAGTCAGAGATGTTTCCTAGAAAATCATGGGAGCTGACCATTGTCTGTACGCTGCTAACGTGCTGAGATGGCCCCTTAGTGTTGATGGAGTTTGGGTGCAATAAAAGCAGAGCACAGAGTAGCAGCTGCCACTTGCCATGGGGAACAGAGGGAAGGTAAGGGGTGAAGCCCTCTGAGCCACACTCACTGCTCCACTGTATCAGTTTCTTGAGGTTGGGATTGAAGGCACTTCAGACGGCATTCCATGTTCAGACTCAGGTGTTTATTATTTTATCAGTGAAACAGTCTCACAAGCATGACTTAGGCAGCTTTTCATTAGCAAGGCACAAAAAGGCTAACTAACTCTTGTTACCAGGTCTTTTAAAACTAAACTATCCAATTAAGAAAGGACACTGAGATTATTTTCCCTTTTAACCCAAAAACTGATCCCCCAAAGCCCGCAATGTGGACCTTTCTGTCCAATCACAAAACATCACCCAAACCCATGAAGAAGAAGGAAGAAGAAGGTAAAGAAGAACAACCTGTCTTCACCCTAAAACCTCCATCTTGCTTCTTATTTATTTCTTTATTCTAAAACCCCAAACTCTAAGTTTTCCACCCTGTGATATTACATACTTCTAACCAACTACATACCCAGTAATCCCAGTACTATCAACCAATTTTTAAAGTGTTCTCCACAGCCTCAGGTCAAATGCAGTGTTCTCTTGTGGGTCTGTGCCTTTCAGCACAGAAAGTCTAAAATTCTCAGCATCCAGGATTCCAACACCACTGGAGACTTTCAGCTGAGCCATGGAACAAGGGGATACCTGTAAGACACAGCATGGCTGAAAACATCCTGTGCCAGCCCAAAACAAGGATAAAGTGCTTCAATAATCTCTTAGCATCTTCTGTGAATAAGGAAGTGCCAATACATGACACAAGCCACTCTCAATCCCCCTGGTTTTATTAACATTTATTGCATACGTAGAAAAGTGCAATTCAATTCATCAGAGAAAAAAGGATAATGGGATGTGTTCATGATTGAAATTAGTCAGATAGTTACTTGCAGGCAACAAATGTTGTAGTGTTTATACATGAATATTAGTGCTTTGGGTTTGATTTTGTTTTGAGGGAATAAAAAAGTCATCCTTTTTTTTCCACTCTGATGAGGTCCCCACCTGGAATACTTCATCCAGCTCTAAGGTTCTCAGTGCAGGAACAACTTGGATTGAATCCAGATGAGGGCTATGAAGATGATCAGAAGGATGGAATAACTTTGCTGTGAGGACAGGTTGAGAGAGCTGGGATTGTTCAGACTGGAGAGGAGCAGGCTCCAGTTAGACCTTATCCAAGCTTTCCAGTACCTAACAAGGACTACAAGAAAGAAGAGGACAAACATTATTTGCAGGACCTGTTGTGGTAGGACAAGGGGCAATGATTTTAAATTGAAAGAGAATCAATTTAGATTAGATCTAAGGATGAAGTTTTTTACAATTAGGGTCATGAAACACTAGAACAAGTTGGTCATAGAGGGGGTGAGTCACCTGTCCCTGAAAACATTCAAGGTTGGATGGGGCTCTGAGCCACCTGATTTTAGTTGATGTCCCTGCTCATTGCACATAAGTTGGACTAGATGACCTTTAAAGGTGCCTACCAACCCAAATCATTCCAATGATTCTATGATTCCCATGAACACCAAAATCACTAATTTTCTCTGAAAGGGGATCCTCTCTCTCTACACCTTTGACATTTAAAAAGTGTATACCAAATTCTGTGTGTCAAACATTGTCCATGTCTGCATCCACTGAATGGGGAATTTTGTCGCAGGAAAATGCAGGAGTCTTTCCATTCAGCTGGCAGGGGAACAGCTCAGCCCCATAGCTGCTCACAGGAGAGCAAAGACAGGTCTGCAAGCAAGACCATGGCCCCTCCTTTTTCAGCATATCTATTAATGGCAGTGCAGAGCTGCTCCTGATAGTAACAAAAATTTCTGAAACTTCAGAGCAAGGTTTATATCATATCAAAAATCCCAAGTGATCTTTCATGGCAGTTTTGAGACGTTGCTGCATCAGATACATCCTATTACCAGACAAGCATGCAGGTAGGGAAAAGGCATTTTTTGTGCCTTTCCTTGCTTTGTCTTCATCTAAGTGGTCAGTGACAGACGTGTGCTCAAGCTGTACTTAATGAGACTGATCTTTGACTCATTTTGCTTCCCTGGAAAGTTCCTTCCCCGTCCCCAAAGCTCTAGGGGTGAGAGGTAACAAACCGTAACCAGTCTGCTGCTAAATGGCGGGCTGATTTCCACCAGACAGTCCTATTCATACCCCTGATTGTATGGGGATTTTTATCCTTTGAATTAGAGTCTGCTCTGAATAAGCAGTGGAAAATGTTCCAAGAATAGATCACTTACTGTTTCCCCTTTGTCAAAAACTGCCACATGGAGGACAGAGAAGTTAAAAGTAGCAGCAAATTACTCAAAATGTTTGAACAAGAATTACAAGATGTGCCCAGATAATGATATATTTTTTGGTTTGTGGTCTTACTCATCTCTAGAGCACTAAAATGAGCCTTCTGTGATGCTTTCCATTTTGGGATGGGCCTCTGTCGGCATGCTGATGAGCCAAGGCCTGCTGTGCTCCACCACAGGGGCCATGATCATCCTCGCCCTGATCTAACCATCTCAGCTCTGGCTGGGGCCACAGGGCATAGAGAAAGAGCCTGGGGATTGTTTTGGTTGGACCAAAGATGATGTGCAGTGTGTTCTCTCATGATTATTGTTATTCTCAGTCATGTGTTAGAGATCTGACAGCCAGATCTGATGTTATCTAGTCTGAACCACTTGTGAAAAGAACAGATTTATTTCCTATTTGATATGAATAAATTTTAACCCCTGAGGGATTTGGAATTAGCTAAAAAAATTATCCACTCCTACAGATAGGGAATGGGACAAGGACTTTTATATAAATTTAAGGGGCTAAGAAAAGTGAGCTTACAGTCCCATGTTGTTGCTTTAAACAGAAATTCAGCCTGATCCTTCTCCACAGATGTTTGGTATAAAATGAAATTGGTGTGAAAATAAACTTGCATGCTGTGTGTGCATTCATGTGTGTCCACATCTGTGTGTACACGTCTGTGTGTACACAGAGATTCAGCTCTGTTCACCTCCAGATCAGCCCTTTCATGCCTAAACCACATCCTCTCCCTGTGCTTCCAGAGTCTTGAAAGGCCTTTGATAAATGATGGAGAGTCATACAAGGGCTCTAACACTGAAGCATTTATCTTCCAATGAACCATCTGGCAATTACTGTTCCCTTGCTCCCCTACAAAGTTCCAGGTGTGAACATACCAGAGGCAAGTATACTAATGTGCAAAAAGAGACCCTCTCTCACAAGCATTCATGACCACCTGTTCCAGGAAGGCAGCAAGCTTGCAGGGCTTTCCAGAACAGAAAAGGTTTGGGGCTGCCCCTCATGTCCAGGAGCTGTTTTACCCTAAGGGAGTGGCTGTACCCCTTCCCATCTTGTGCAGCACTTGTTGATGGCTATTCTGAGCAGAAACCATGCTCCTGATCCAAAGACATAGAGTGCTGGTCCTCTTTAGTAATAGTGACTTCATTGCTTTGTTTTGTTTTCTCTAATGGACTCATGAGGCTGCTAGCCCTTCCCTCACTGTACATGGCAACTGACAGGACCAGGCTCTGAACTAAGAGCTCTCTCCAGCTAAGGTTTTCTGCTTGCCCTGAATTATGCTTGTCCTTGAGCTGATGTTGGTTTCTGTTCACAGCAGAGTTGTTTCCTATGCAGGAGACCCTAGTAGCAGCTCTGTAGTTCTGTGTATCTCCCTTTTTGGTTACCTCTGAACTTCTGATCTGTATGGTCCAAGCCTGGAACTTCAATGCAAATATGGCTGAAATAATCTGCTGTCAGGGTAAGCTGTACCAGATGTATTAGATGGATTGTACCAGTGCATCCAACACAGTTCTTGCCTTGTTCTTCCGATGACCCCCTTTTTGCGGGTGATAGGGGAAAAGGACTGTACAAATGGTACCAGCACAGAGCAACCATTTTGCATTTCACATGTATCACACAGCTTTATTTTGCTTTCACTTTTCAGCTGTTATCACAGCATTTATGGAGGAAAGGAAATGTGTGGATGATTTGTGGAGGAACAAAATGTGCCTTGAATAGTTATGTGGGTTTCCAATGACTGGGGAGCTGTCAAGAAGTCTATTACATGCTGCATGTGAAGTTCTGTAGGGCAGTCAGGTGTAACTATTGCCACTGAGGTAGGGGCTAGGAGGGCTTGGTACACTGCCAAGGTGTGCAAGGTTTGTGTGGCAAGGTTTGGGCTGTGGCAGGGCTTCAGGCTGTCTTCTGCTGGTAGAAACTTCCTTTATGTCCAAAAGATACAACACCAGCTGGCCAAGGCTGAAACTATCAGCAATGGTGGTAGTGCCTCTGGATAGCAGAGTTAAGAAGGGAACAAAAACCTGTGCAATTGGAACTGCGGCAGGGGGGAGGAGCGAGGCTATGTGAGAGGAACAGCCCTGCAAACACCAAGGTCAGTGCAGAAGGAGGGGCAGGAGGTGCTCCAGGCACTGGGGCAGAGATTCCCCCGCAGCCCGTGGTGCAGACCTCCAGCTGTGTCCCTGCAGCCCATGGAGGTCCATGGTGGAGCAGAGATCCACCTGCAGCCCATGGAGGAGACCCACACCAGAGCAGTGGACGTGACCGGAGCAGGCTGGGAAGCCTGTGATGGAGCGAACTCCTGGCAGGACTTGTGAGTCCATGAAGAGAGGAGTCCATGCTGAAGCAGGTTTGTTGACAGAACTCTTCCTGAAGGATTGCACCCCATGGAAAGAGACCCATGGTGGAGCAGTTAGTGAAGAGCTGGACTGTCTCCCATGGGAGAGACTGCACACTGGAGCAGGGGAAGAGTGTGAGGAGTCCTCTCCCTGAGGAGGAAGGAGCGGCAGAGACAATGTGTGATGAACTGACCACAGCCCCCATTCCCTGTCTTCCTGTGCTGCTGGTGAGGGGTGCAGGAAAGGAGGGGGCCGTGGGGAAGGGAGAGAGAATCATCAATAAAGTTAATCTCAGGAAGAAGGGAGGGGTGGGGCCAAAGTGTATTAAGATTTATTTTTAATGTCTTATTACCCCACTCTAATTTAATTGGTAATAAATTTAATTAATTTCCCCAAGTTGAGTCAGTTTTGCTGGTGACAGTAACTGGTGAGTGATCTCTCCCTGTCCTTATCTTGACCCACAAGCCTTTTGTTGTATATTCTCTTCCCTGTCCAGCTGAGGAGGGGAATGATAGAGCAATTGTGGTGAGAACCTGGCATCCAGCTGGGGTTAACCCACCACAAAACGCTCTTTGAGCTTTGTGTTTTAAGAAAAGATACATGGAGCCTTATGATTCTGATTTATTTGTAACAAAGCAGCCTGACACCAGAATGGTGTAAGGAAGCAAAAATGTCAAGGCTGCATTTAAAACACAGGCTTTCCAATGCTATTCCAGTTATTTTGCATGTCTCAGTTCTGGGGACATATCTCTCCATGTCAGTCAGCACTTCTGACCCACATGGGCCAACCCATAGACTTCCTGCAGGGATGTTCAAGAAGACCAAGAGGAAGTGAATATATGAACTAGGAAAGTGTGAGGCTGCAGATTTTGGTCATACACAACCTCTTGCTTTCCAAAATGTGTGATGGATTATGAGAAAGGTACAGTTCAACACAGCCGGGAAATATACATGCAAACGATTTGTAATGAGTGAGACTTACTTGGGTTGTTTAGTCCTCTCTCCCTTGACTCTGTAGTTTCATGTATTTTTTAATTTTGTTTGGTTTTGTGGCCAAACAATATTCCCAGCTTTCTCTTTTAAAATCCCCTTGGGCCAATAACAACTCCCTGGAAATCAAGTTGTTTTACTGAGGCTACTCCAAAAAGCCCACACTGCTCCAGTGTGTTGCTTCTGACATCGACGTTTTGTGAGTAAATCGAAAGCTTCTCGTTCACAAACAACTGAGCACACAGCTCTGACAGTCCATTCACAGCCCTCCATGCCAGAGCAACCAGCCTGTGGGAGTGCTCAGAGAAAGCAAATCCCATCAGGACAAAACCAGGCCAAAGGAAGTTAATTTAAATGAATATTCAAGAGGCATTTTTTGGCAGTAAGTCTGTCTTTATTCAAAGGTGAAAGGCTAATTGAAGACGATTAACTTCAAAAAGCCTTGCCTCACAGTGGTATTGCTGCTGCCTTTTTTACCACCCCTGCACCACTTCATGCACCATTCACTTTCATCACTTTTGTACATAAAAGTCAGGATAAAAGCCCACTTAATGCTGCCACCCTTCCAGCAACTTTAGCAGGAATTCAGAGGAAGTGTGTGCAGGAGAAGCCCAAGCTCACAAGACTGAGCTGTCTGAGGGAGCAGCTTTTAGCTTCATGTAATTTAAACTGCAGGGACTTCCAGTGCTAGAGGTTGAACACAAATTATTACATTTAATTGCCATTGGAATTTAATTGCTACTGGTATTCCCACAATTGAGATGGATTTATCTTTTAAATAATTTTTGCTTTTGAACAGAATGATGTCCAGTGGCAATGAATTTTGAAGTTTAGTTATTTTAAGGCATTCATGCATTTTTCTCATTATTGAGAGAATATAGAATCAGAGAATTGTTTAGGTCAGAAGGGATGTGGGTAGATTGTCTATCCAATTGCCCCCTGGAAGCAGAGCCAGCATGGACCAGGGTACTTGGTCTGCCTGGGTCCAGATGAGCTTTGAACAGCTCCAGGGGTGAGGATGGATTTTAGCAGTTCCCAAGGTAAGTCTTTCCTCTGCAAAAACCGTGGTTGTTCCTCCTTTTTGTGCCATTTATATCTAACAGGATGAACAACAGAAATGCTGGTTTATGGTTCTCAGATCACCCCTTCAGTTCTGGTTTTGGAAATAGTGCCCTGGTTCCCACACTCAGTTCTTTTATCATCAAAGCAATTATTCTTCAGTAATACAGCAGGAAAACAAATAGCCTTTTTCACATAGTGGCAAGAAAGTAAATAGATAATTTATGAAATAAAGTGTTTTGAAAAGCAGATTGAGACCTCTGTCACACCATAATCAAGGTGTTTATCACAGTATTAAAGCATCCCTATGTGGCAAACTCATTATCATTAGGTTACACTGGGTAGAGCAATGTGTACATCTATAGCATAACAAATTAACAGAGGCACTGCCAGGTTTCTGAGCAGTGAATTCCATGTGATTGCACCCAAAGACCTCCATCAACATCAGATGTGTTATAGGAATGCGCATGAGCACCAGAGAACTGAATCAGAAAGAATCAAAAAATGGGGATAATTGCTGCCTTTTTTGTGAGGCAGATTGCATTTCAGAAAGAGTACAGAGAAAAAAGAAGAGCTCTATTTAGATAAGGCTAATAATACTCTTCCTGGATTTTGGGCAGGAATGCAAGCATGCACCCTGTTCCATAGATCATAAGAGTTTTTGTTATTAACAATGCATTCCAAATTTTTTTGAAAGGACTTCACTGAGCTTGTGTGTACATAAAAGACTAACTAGATACAAGGAATATATTATCTTAGGGATGACATGGCCAACTGTGCAAAAAATAATTAGTGTAGGGCATGAAACCTGGTTTCTGTCACCTTGATGGATGTTACATGACCAGGGTGTTGGATCTGCTCCATGCTATTCACCAGTGCTGGGTGACATAGCAGGTTTTTATGTTTCAGAGTTTGGATTATTTCCTCATGAGAAATGACACTGTAGGGGCACAGAAAGACTCATCTGGGTTGTTCTGTAACTGATCTGAACACCAGAAGAAATTAAATGTGCTGTACTGGAATGGCATCACCAAAGTGCTTCTGCTAACTGGATGCAGTACCTTCAAAAGACAGACATCCCTGAATGGCTTTGTTTGTTATAAGGACTCTCTGGGGACATGTCATGGACAACTGTCCATAAGTGCTGGACAGAAACCTATCTCACATTTTCATGCATGAAAGGAAGCTTTGGTTGGGCAGACAAAACCAGCAGAAATATCAATTTCCCTGCCTCCAAAGGTAGAGTGGCTGAGCTAGATGGAAAGGTGAGATCATTGCTCTGGGTAAGAACAGGCAACCCGTCACAGCTGATGGCCATCTCCAGCTCACTCCCTCCAACTCATGCAATGCCTGCTCTTCCTTCTCCCACTTCCACATCACCAGCACTTGGGATTGCAGTCCAGAAGTGACAAGCTAGTAACGTAGAGGCAGGTGTGGATATTCTGAAAGCTGTAGCTGCAAAACTGTGCCAGTATGGTTCAGGGCCCATAGCTGTTTTCTCCTGAGCTGAAGTGCAGAGAAATCTGACGGCCTCCCAGTGACTGAGAATTTCAGCATGAGAAAGGATATGGAAACTCTGCCATAAAAAAGTCTGTTTCATCTTTCCCAGAGGTGATATGAACCTCACATAAATGGGAAGAATCAAACTTTGCAGCAAGATACAGCATAAGCATCCCTGTGGACAGTGGCTCATTCAGGAGGTACCGGAGGAGTCCCCCTTCGCTGAGGAGTCACCCTCAGCGCATCCCAGTCTGCTGCTCTCCCAGTCTGAGCCTGTGGTGCACTCAGAGCTGGCAGAGTCCTCAGGAGGCTCGACAAAGCCACCAGTGGTCCCTAAAAGCTTTGGGTGGAGCTGGGGGAGAAAAGAGGTGCTGAACTTGCAGTGAAATGCAGAGTAATTCAGAAGGTCACAGCTATACCTGCTCAACTTTATGCCTGTGATTGCAGCGTTGGAAAGAACCTCTACACCCCAGGGATTCAGTGGGACATCTCGCTGCTCTTGGTGCTGTTAACCCCGGTGACCACAGCTGCATGGCTAAGTATAAAATCAGTGGGTGTCCCAGTGTGGTATAAAGCTGACAAGACTAAAGATGAGGTAGTTTACATTGATTTTTATGGGCTGGGTGGCCAAACCATGTGCAGATAAGTATGCTGCAAGGTAGAGCAGTGGTTGAGGAGAGTAGGGTCACCTGACCTGTCAAAGTCTGATGTTAGATTATCAATATTAAGTAGTGACAGCTCTTGTAGGGGGAGAGGACTGTCTGAGAAAGTTCAGCCCCCAAAATGCCAAATTTCCACTGTCTCACTGGGACCTGTTGCACAACTGATAAAAGACACAATATGATGATCAGATTGCACTACAAAATACTCCTATCTAGCCCCTAAGAGACAAGAAAAAAAGCCCACAAGGCCATCCTGGCTCCCCTGGTTCTGTGCAAGTGAGAACTTTCATCACTATGTCTGGGCTTCATATTAGAAGTCATTGTTAAAATTAACGTGGAGAAGGAATTGCTGGTTGTCATCGCTGACAAAGACAGACAAGCACTAAAGCTATTATTTGTATCAAATACCATCAGTGGTTAATAATGTTGTTTTTTTCTGTCTCAGACAATGAGTAGCAGACTGCAGTATTTAACCAGATACAGCTAATTGAGCAGCATAGTCTGTATAAAGCTTAAAAGCTTTCAGAAATGAAAATGAAATTATATTGGCATCTAAATTTGGCTTAATTACCTTATCATTAGCTAATATTAGCCACAGTGCTTCTAATATATAAAATCCTATATTAGTACCAAGAAATAACATCACATTGTGACTGAGTCTGTACTGCAGTGTATGTTTTCACTGAGGTGCAAGATTTATTGCTGCCACCAAGATATAATAATGAGAGTTTTGTTCACTTACAGCAAAGAGTATTCTGGCTCACAGAAATACATACAGATGAAACAGAAACAACATGGAAAATTAACCATGAACAGACAGGAGAAAAGGGGTTTTAATTCAATTATTCAGAAGAAGTCTGGTTGTTTTTCTAAAACTTATCTTTTACTTAAGCAGGAGTTATTACCCTCACTGCAGTCATAAATGAGTAAAAGTCTGTGACCTTCTTATGGAAGTCAAACTGGGCAATGGCATAGAGATTCTAGAACATGCTTCATTTTAATACTGCTGGATCAGAGGTCATGCCTGTATTATTCAAGTCTTTCTTGGTTTTGCACGTTCCACTCATCTGTCACCTGCCTTGTGGGATGGGTTTATGTTGGGAACTGCTGAAATCCATGCTGTGTGTGTGGGATGATGCTCCACAGCTGTGCTACCATTCCCAGAAATGAATGTGTGGGGTCCACAGGGGACTATGGCCCTGAGAGAATGCAGCTCCTGGTGGTGTAGCTCTGGCTGCCTCTGGCTGTCAGCAATGTTTCAGGGGACAGCACATACAGCCTGCAGCAAGCTATTGTGAAATAAATGGCCCTGTGTGAATCTTCTGCCTTTTGTCTGTATTAGTGATTATCTTAGGTCCTGGTACAAAGCAGTTTATGCTTCTCAAATTCTTGTAGTTTTCCAGCTGCAAATTCAATCTTTGCCATAGTACTTGAGAGTATCCTCTTCTGTACAACACAGATTCCCTCCTTGGGCTCTGCTGAGCTCTGGATTAAATCCTGAGTCTCACAAGCTGACTGTGTGCTGTGTGAAAATTACAATTTTTTTTCCTGGGTTTTGCATTTACTGAATATCAGCTTCATTGAACATCTTATTTTTCTTCTAGAAGAAAGCATTAAGGATTTACTGTTTCTAGCCTGTTCATATTTTATGTAGCATGTCCTTCTTACTTATTTTCTCTGCAAATTAGACAGGTTCTCTCTTTTCAATCTGTCTTCTATGAAAGTTTCCCCATGCCTCTAACCACTGTTCATCCTGCTCTTCCATTACTCTACATCACAGCAGAAAACAGACATTTCCTAATTAAGGCTGAAACTGCTCTTCTGATTTGTAACTGAATTCTTTAAAGGCTCAGAAATACATGTTTATGAATTGAGCCCCACAGATTTGTCATGAATCACAGAGACACAGGACAGTGCTGGAAGTCCAAGCATACAGTCATTGGAGACAGGGGTCATGAGATCTAGGCCCTCTCTGAAAAAAAGGGTTTGGATTTCCAAAAAAAAAAAAAAAAAAAGTGCTAAGACCCTTATCTCTTTTCCTCCAAAAATGTCAGGAATGGTAGGTCATCTTCCCCCGGAGGCGTTCCTGGAAGGATGCACCCCGTGTTTCCAAGGCTGACAAAGGCCTGCTTGCTGCTGCATGGAAGGCAAAGGGCACGCTGAGATGCAGGATCATGTGCAGGAGGAAGAGCAGTGTTTTCCTGGCGCTGACTCCTCCACCCTCTAGAGTGCTTCACAGAGAAGACCAGGGTTTGAGATGGCACGGGCAGGTTTCTGCTGGGGAGAGCAGAGAGCAGCAGACACCAGGAATGTGTCCCAGTGCCCACCCAGGGCACTCCACACCCACCAGCTGCCTGCAGAACATCTACAACACACAACAGCCCTGCCTCTTCTCCTCCAGGTGTGCTGGGACATGGTTTGGAGCAGCATGAGATGTGCTCCCAGCCTCAGCCTTCCTAGCAGGAAGGGGCTTGGGCAGGGCTGTGCTGAGCAGCCACCAGTGAAGCAAGACTGGAGTAGCTTGAATTTAAATTCCGCACAGGTCAGCCCTGCCTTGGCAGAGGGTTTGCATGCCAGTGCTCACCTCAGCGTGGCACAGGACTGCAGTGTGGTGTTCACTTGTGCCATGAAGTGGCTCACACCAGCACAGAGCTGACATCAGGAAAGCCAGAGGCAGCAGGCTGTTTTGGGAGCTGCGTCCATCTCCCATTGCCATCACAGTGAGCAGGAGGTGGTGTGCTGGCACAGCCATGGAGGTGCCGGGCTGTTGTTGAAGAATTCAGGAGGCTTTTTAACCTTCTGCTTTTCAAACCATTACAAAAAAAACATTTTTAGTTAGCTTTGTTGGAAGTGCGGAACTGGAAATAAAACCTGCCTTCAGCAGATGCTGGTGTGAAAATGTGGAATGTATGAGATGTCAAAGCAGGAGTGAGGAGATGCTGGGAGTATCTGTGATTTATACTAATCTCCATAAAAATGAAGTCAGTCTGGTAAGTCAGAAAAGAATATGTTGAAGTCCTTGCCTCTTTTTTTCCTTTGCTCAAATAGAAAATCTCTCCTCACTCCTATATGAAATAGGTTAAGTATTTTCTGTGATGTGACATTTCTACTCAAGTTGTAACAAAGGACATTCTTTAATAGCCAGTCTTTGTTGCTTTTGATACATACCACTTGCAGGGAACTACTCATTGATTTATTTAGTTTTTTTGTTTTCTTTTTTTTTTTCTCTGAAGAACAGGAGGAAGAATGGCGAATTCTCCCTTTCACTGTTTTCAGCCACAATAATGACAAACCCCGAGGTACAAGGAAGCTCATCAAGACCAACTCAGCTAATATTTGTGTTTATTCTTTGACTCAGAGTGAAAAGGTTTAATTTAGAAATAATTTCATATAATGGTACTGAATAAAGAGAACTCCTCACATCTACCCTTTGCCTGAATGGTTTCTTTGTGCTGGGATGCTATGGTTTGTACTTTCTTGGAAAAGCTGGGGTATATTTGCTCTCAGAGCAAAAGACTATAACATTTGTCGTGGTGAGAAAGTGTCTGGGGGACTATCACAGGCAGCAGCAGCACTTTTTAGCTGATGGGGCCTTTGGCAGAAGAAGCTGTCCTAGCTGTACATGTGTGTGCACATGTTACACAGTAGGGATCTAAAAAAATGCGGTGCACAAAGCAGGGCCATGTTGGGTCACTCATTAATAAGGCAATACTAAGAACATTGAGGGTATTTCTTCTACATGTCCCTTGTCACAGTGAACGCAGGTTGCCACATGCTTGTCTCTGCAAGCTTGGAGGCTGCCAGCCCCACTGAGACCTACTGGGTAGGGAGACAAGGAATGAGAACTCAGAAATGGGAACTTGCTGCCTGTTGCTGCAAATTAGAAGGATTTTCATATTTACCTTAGTTACATAAGACAAGTAGACCTACACTGAGTTATGCCACTTCTGTCACTGTTAAGAAGGAACAACAAAGACAAATTTAAACAAAAATTACAAATTTCTGCTGGGTTTCTCCCACCACCCCCGGGCAGATGCTTTCTGATCAAAGGTGCTTTTTCCAATGAAGTGGGGAGCTTTGCTGTGGTTTGTTGTGGCTGGTGTGGGGGTTTTTAACAACCCTGTGTAAGCTGGTGTGTTTCTGGGCACAAGAGCACATTCTCTGTCACAGGAGCTGTACTTCAGGAAGCCTGAAGAAGGGTCACCCTGTTTCAGGGTGTGTAGATTTCTGCTATCACTCCATACACTTGACTTCAGTGCCTAGATGCAGTACTGCCTAACTACATTATGTCCACCAAATTATTTGATCTCCCTTCTACTTTCTGCAGTTAAACAGGAAGTTGTTTAGCTCAAGACCTCCTGTTTCCTATGCTTCCATAGAATATCTTGAATACCTGCAGAGAAAATTACAATCAAGAATATATACTAAATTAGAGATAAAATGCCTCCTCTGTCACACAGAAGTTGGATGGTATAGTTGTAAAATAAAATCCTGGAAACAGTTAATTCTGATAAAGGGAATGACTGCCTTCACTTTAGTGTTGATCTCTTTCATCCCTGGGGCTTAGGAATTATTTTTCCCTTCTTGTGAGAGTTATTGTAACCTGTCCTCTTCCACATGAAAAGGTGAAGTGGCTCCAGCCTCAGACAGAAAGGCTGTGGAGCCATGGCCCTTTCCAGCTATGCCCATGCACAGTGAGTTGTTCTGTCCTCTTTGCTCCAGCTGACAACCTTTTCCATTCTTCTTCTCCAGGATCTGCTGTCTATTTTGATCAAACCAAGCCTGCCTCTTCCTTTTCCTTTAATTGTGCTGAAAAAATGAAAAACATTTGGCTGGGAAATATTTCCTCAGAAAGTCAAAAATATGTTTCGTAAGCAATACCGAGCTTTTGGCTTCCTGGAGAAAGATCCTGGACAAGATCCTTTTCTCTCCTCCTGTCTGTCCCCTTAGAGGTGACCTGAAGGTAAGGTGCTGCACATGATTTATCCAAAAGGGAGCTATTTCACTTTTGTCTCATCTGGTGATTGATTCACAATAAGAATTTGAGAAAGGATCATTTTACACAGCACACATCTAGCACCATAGGTCAGCACCAAATTTGACAAACTCTCCTCTTCTCCACTCTTTATACCTTCAAATAAATTTCATTTAAAGATTTTCTACAAACTACACATCACTGCCTAGTGAAGGGAGGTAATTACAGTTGTCTCTTTAGGACATTTTCAGGTTTCTTCTTTGTCGCTGGAATGGTGTCCATGTGAAGATCAAGAAAGGCTGTCTTGATGTCCAGTGTGTGTGCCAAGGGTTATTTTTAATTTTTTTTGCTTTTGAGATTATTTTGCTGAGGAACTGAGACCATAATATTGATAATGTGTTCCTGAATGAGTAGTTAGAATAGAACTAGGAGATGAAGTTCTTGCCGTCATAATCACTCACTCCAGTCCAAGCTCTCCATTGTCTTTCTTTGCCCTAGTGGATGTCACACGATGCTTTTTGTTGTTGGGGACTTTGAAAGGTCATCTGAGCTGACCTCCCCCCTGAAGGCAAGCTGTCTTCACAGTTAGATCAGGCCATCAGGGCTGTGTCCAGCTCAGCTGTGACTCTCTCCAAGGGTGGAAATACTGCAGGCTCCTGGGGCACTCTTTCCAGTGCGTGAGCACTTTTATAGGGCAGTCAAAAGATACTTTAGGCCTTTGAGATGGTCAGTAAGGGAATCTGGAGCACAAATTGTGGTTATTTTTTCCTCTATTAATGGACCCAGTCTATTAATACATGTCTCTGTGGCTGGTGTTGCTGCCAAAGAGCTTGTGAAACCTCATGGGACCCCACCTGGAGTGCTGCAGCCAGACACAGGAAAGACGTAGGACGGTTGGAAGGTGGACAGAGTAGGGTCGTGATGGTAACTCAAGGACTGGAGCACCTCTCCTGTAAAGACAGGCTGAGAGAGCTGGGGTGTTCATCCTGGAGAAGAGAAAGCTCCAGGGAGACTTTATTGCAGCCTTTCAGTACCCACAGGGGACTCTTAAGAAAGATGGGGACAGACTTTTTTCAGGGTGTGTACTGATAGGACAAGAGGTAATGGTTTTAAACTAAAAGAGACTAAGTTTAGGTCAGATATAAGGAAAACTTTTTTTAACAATGAAGGTGGTGAAACACTGTCACAGGTTGCCTTGAGAGGTGCCACATCCTTGGAAACATTCAAGGCTGGGTTGGATGGGACTCTGAGCAACCTGATCTAGCTGAAGATGTCCCTGCTCACTGCAGGGGGGTTGGACTAGATGACCTTTAAGGGGCCTTTCCTGTCCAAACTATTCTATGATACAAGGAGGGATATTTTTCCTTATATGCAACCAAAATTTTCCTTTTTGCAATTTGTCTTCCTTGTTTCTTATGTTCCTACCCAGAGAGGAGGCTGGTTCTGTCTCGCCACATGGGTTAGCTACAGTCAGCAGTGAGAAACATCCTCAGGCTACAGCAGCCCAACTTCCTCAATATTTTCTTGCACATCATGCATGGCAGCCTGCCAGTGTCCCCTCAGATGGATCTGGTTTAGCTCAAACACACAGTGTCTTCCCTGATTTGGGAATAGCTGTTCACACATCACCTGATCTGGAAGCTCAGCTGCAGAAGGATGCAAATCTGTCCCTCTGGGTCTGTTTTCCTAACTTGCAATTGGAAGAGAGTACCTGTGACCCTTGAATATCTGTGCCAGTATTTGAGAATTGTTGCCTGGAGCACCTGAGACTTGTTCAAGGACCTGTGTTTATCCTGAGTTATTTATAGGAAAACCAGATATTACCTCCACCTGGAAGTGTGGTGTCAGGACAATAACAAGTTAACCATGTTTCAGGGATGACACCGGGCTACATTATTTTTGACAATGCTAAAAGGTGGATGACAGTTGGATATGAGTAAAATCTGCAGAGAAAAAGTGTGAAAATAAACTTGCAATACTTTTCTCTGATCTTTGTGTTCCTGGACATTTTTGCCTGAAGAACTGTTCTTCAGTGCTTGGATTACTGTCCAGAAAATGCTTCCATCCCATGCTGTCAGTGTAGCCATCCAGGCAATGTCAGCAATACCTGACAGATGGTGAGATCCACTGAAAAAATGGTTTTCCACATGCAAAAAGGAATAAACAGAAGAGTGTGAAGACTCACTGAAATGGAAACTAGCTGGAGAAGACAAACCAGCTAGGTTTGGCTAAAGGAAAGGCTAACGTGCCTGTGAAGTGAGAGCTAAAGGAGAAGCACCAGAGCAGGATGGCTTAGAGAGAAAGCATGCACCTGCAGAGCCAGAAGGAGCAAGAGGCCTCTGTCTTCCTTGCCATAATCAAGTGGTTTGAGAAAGTCAAACCACTGTGCACTGAGGCTTCAGCCAGCCTCCACAACCAGTGCCATGGTAGTTAGGGGCAGGAGTGAGGCAAGTGGAGGTAGAGAGAAGGAGGGCTCTGCCTGCCCTGGCTGACAGCAATGCTCCCAGAGGGCAGGCAGAGCCCCTGATGCCAAAAACAAGTCAAAGAAGGAGAGGGAAATTCCCCAAGGGCTTTTCCAATCTACTGGTGACCCACTGCACTTGACAGCCATGCTAGGTAAGGTGTACCCTGCCCAAAACTGTAATAGGGAAAATAATCATAGAATCATCATCATAGAATCACAAAATGGTTTGGGTGGGGAGGGGACCTTGAAGATCATCTAGTTCCAAGCCCCCTGCCATGGGCTGGGAGACCTTCAACAGACCAGGTTGCTCAGAGCCCCATGCAGCCCGGCCTGAGCCCCATCCAGTCTGGTCTTCAAAAGGAGAAATCAATGAAAGTTTCTCTATGGTTTATGAAACAGTCAAAATGAAAACCAAGCAGTTTTCACCAACAGTGCTTATCAACAGTGCTTGTCAAAAGAAGGTTACTTGCCTTTCCCTGTAAAATAACCTTGGGGTTATATTTTGCCTTGAATTGGGTGACATAATAAAGGAATCATCTCACTAGCACAGCCTATTTCCCTTCATGCATCTGAGGATTTCCTGCTGGCTGGGGTTGCATTTCCCTGTTTTGTTTGTTCTGTATAAATGTGCAGTTTTATGGCATAGGGTTATTTCAGGCAGAAGACGACTTCTCTTCTGCAGGACAGCATTTGCAGGTGTCATTTGAGAGAACCTCTGTGAGCCTTCATTAGGGCTAATAAAGTACTGTAAATCTACATGGCACTAAACACAAATTATCAGTTATGCTGCTTCTGGATCTTCCCCTCCCTTCCCCTCCCTTCCCCAGATTGTTCGCTACCTTCTGCACACAGGTTTTATATAAACTGCATTTCCATTTGTTTGGCTTTGTGGACATGTGTCAGACTCCCTTTCCCATGCTGAGTTACAGTAGCTCTCTACTTAGCCCATACACACATCCTGCCTCTTTGTTCTCCATAAGTAAACAAAACAAACAAACAAACAAAAAAGCCTCTGATCCATTGAGACACCCTCAAATATTTTAAAATTTTTCATTGAAGCAAACCCCTGGAATTTCCAAACATTTTCTGCAAATCCAAAAATGCCACCACAAATATTGCTTCACATACGTAGAAATGTTGTGGCAACATCAAATAAAAATAGATTTGATCTTTCCCAGACCAGGAAACTGAGTGATGGCCCTCACCAGGAAACTGAGTGATTTGGCTTCTCTCTTTCCTCTACAATTTGTAGGCAAATGAGACAGAAGGGCCTGGAGATGCTGTTTGCTCACTGTGAGATGTGTTTATTCACTGTTAGTTGATAGATAATTAAGTTAGCTCTGTTTCTCTGCTTCTTCCCTGGGAACTGCCCAGAGAGGTGATGAGAAAGCTCATATGTTTCAGAGATACAGACAGCCCTGCTAGCAAGAAATTTATCTCCCATCAAGACTGTTCAAGTCAAACAAAAATTACCATGCAGGCTGAACAAACTCCCCTGACTCATGTACCAACAAACCATCAAAACCAGAGCACTGTGCTTTGGGAGAGCAGCACCAAACCCTGGTGCCGCAGAGGGGAGACAAGCAGAGCTTCATCCATGCTGTCAGTCAGCTCTGGTGGCACAAGATGCACTTGGTTGTCTTCCTGTGGGTTAGGGGGTGGCCTGATGCCACCAAAACCCCTTCAGTACATCCCAGCGTCATCCAAACAGGCACAGGGTGCACTGGTGGGTATGATGTCAGTGGAGATTATCTCAACATACATGTGCTTTTCTGAGAGTCACCTTCCCCTACTGCTGTGCTGGGAGGGCTGTGAGGATGACACAGCTGTCTACCCCTTTCCTTCTCTCCCACAAATATTCTTTATTTAAAACATCTCCCACATATACGTTTATTTTAACAATTCTTGTATTAGCAATCACGTGTTTACACTGCACTCCTGTTTTACTGGAACTTGAAGAAATGTTAACCATTGCTTCTACCACCAGCTTGTGGAGGGATGAGTTCTAATACAGGCTCTTTACCATTTTTTTCCCCCTTGAGGAGCACTGCACAGCTCTCCTCACCTGCCCTGGGCTCTCACACAGAAACCAGGTGTTGGCCAGCTGACAGTAAGTGGGAGAAATCTCAGCACACAGTGATGCTGAGCACAAACCCCACACAAACAGGAACCCAGTGCTGAGCGTAACCACTGTGACACCAGAGGAGGAAAGTGGCAGATAAACTGTTGTGTGTCTCCCTCCAACAATTCATCCAGGATTATATCACCTTCCAAATCTGATCCAAAGAAAGCACATTGCTGATGGCAGGATATTAGTTCTGTGGATATGCACATTATGAGTTGGCCATATGTGGTGTGAAACCACCTGCCATTTCTTACTCTGGGAATGAGATAATTAAAAAAAGGGGTGGAGAGAGAGGAAAAGTGTATTTCCTGCAAGCAGAGCATTGCTTTTCTAACCGTACCAGATGCGTATATCCTGCAAAGAGTCTACAACAGACACCTAACTAAGCCTCCTAACATGGGGTTAAAGAGCACAAAGCCCAGCTTTCCCCATTTTTGGGATCAAAGATTCAGGGAGGGTTTCTCAGCTCACTCCCTTCCAACAGCTTCACGGTCATGTCACTGGGAGAGCCATAGCCATGCTGAGGGAAAATGAGGGATGTGGTGATTACTGAGATGATCAGATAACAAGGCTACTGAAGCCTTTTCCATATCCCCTGCCTATCTCATCCCTTCTCTCAATGCTCCACTTTGTGCTGACAGTGAGCAGGTGCTTTTGATAATAAACCCAGTAGATTTTCTGTATTATTTGGCATTAAAGAGTGGACAGCAGCAGCAGCCTGCCTGGGAAGAGCTGCTCCATGCTCTGCCCCTATGGCAGTCCCCTAGATAGTGGGCAGGGCCACCCTGAGCACAAGGACCTCCCCTCGTCCCCAACAGAGCCTTTATTTGTCCCCCACTGCCATTCCTGCTCCAGTCTTGCCTCGTTGCTGTGGGTGCTCCGAACAAACCTGGGCACTTGCTCCAGTCACCAGGACTGCCTGTATCTCTTCCAGCTGGTTTATTTTTGCTTTTTTTATCCCTGCCAATAGGAAGGACCCTGTGGTGCTTTTGAGCTGTGCTCCAAGAAGCTGCTAAACACCAGGAATCTGGTCTGTTGGGGCTGCCTTGGGAAGGCATTTCTCAGGGTACAGGCAGCAGGATTCAGGCAGGCACCTCCAGGCACTTCACCCTGCTCTGGAGCATGAAGCCGCTTGTGGCCAAGGAATCACTCCCCAGCAGCTTCTGCAGGGGAGCAACCCAGCCTTGGCTGCCCTTGCCATCACTGTCACTGCTCCAATGGACTTTTTCCCTCACTGAAGGGCTAAAGGATGGTGTTTAGCTACTTCCTTCCTTGTTCACAAACACGTGTCCTCTGGGGGCTGGCATCTAGCTATGCTTTGCTGATCCCATAGAAACAAAATGATGGCCTCTGTTCAGCTTCCATAGCATCACAGAAGGGATGAGTCTGCTGTGTCCTGTTAATTGATTCATGGCAGTGAGAGCTTCTGCACTGCCATTCTCCTCAGTTTGCAGTGTGGGCCCCTTTGAGGCAGCTACAGACAGCCTCCAGGTCTTCATCACCCACACACATCTGCCTCACAAGCCTGCTTTGCAATGGACAAACTAAGGGACAGACTGGAAGCCTCCACTGCAAAGTTCTGTCTGACTGAGAGCAGTTTACTTGTCACCACAGAACAAGAGCTGATCTTCTCCAGCCTGACTCCAGTGCCAGCCACTTTGTGCATGTCATCAAAGGCACTCCTGGAGATCTGCAAACCTGCACCTGCATGACATGGTCTGCACCTCTAAGGATGATGGTCCTGCATCCAAAGGCTTCCTGCTTCCTTTGCTGGCAGTCACTGCTGCAAAACCAGCCTGGTACAAGCTGGGAGAACTGGGGGCTGTGCTGGCTTGTGTAGGAGCTGGCTGGTGAGAAAGGGGGTGAGCAAAGTGGGTTTTTCCACTGCCAACCTACAAGGAAAATATTTAAAACAGTGAAAGAAAACCCCAAACCACAAACCAGACTGAAAGGAAACAACATGCCCAACAGAGTGGGCTGTTTTGTTTCTTTTTTTTTAAGAAATTGAAACTGCAAAATTTAAGGTTGTGCTCTACACATTTTTTCAGTGTAAATTGACTACATCAGCTAACAATTCCTTGTGTGTGACTTGTCACATTTTCCTGCCTTTTCCTTTATGCTGAACAATGCCACTTCCAATGGCCAATACCACATCTCAGCCGTGTGAAGAAAAATTACATACTTTTTTTTTCAGTAGGTTTGTTCTTCTTGTGTACTTGGTAGATCCCAGTTTCTTTTCTGTTCTAGGGAAAAATATTTTGTTTAAACTTCAGCATTATGAAATAACCCATTATGGGGTAGAGGAGATTGCCACCCAACTGCATTTAGAAACAGAAAGTGATTCTATAATGTGTAAATAAAAGCCTCATCCTGTTGTAATCTGCTTTACCAGTCCTGTGCCTGTAGGTTGCAAAAATGAGGAAATGTAAATATTTGAAGGAAAATGTGGATGCAGAATCTTGGGCTAGAGGTACAGTTTTCCCAAGGGATTTCCTGCTACATCTTCCCTATCTGGGACCAGAAAGCATTCTGTCTCTGGCCATGTTCACACCCCTCTGGTCCACCCAGAGCCACTCACCTTCCCTGGGAAGGGCAGCTCACAGGGCTCCTCGTGGAAGTGGCAGCAGACCCCAAGGGTGCTAGACTGCCATGCCCTTACCCCTTCTGTGTCTGTCCATGATTTGGGGTGAGTTCAGCTGCTGCCCCACGGCTGCACAAGGCCCAGGCAGCCCTGAGCCCTGCCCCACTGTGCAGCTGGGAGAGCCCTGGCCCTTAGCACTGCCTGCCAACCCCTCCAAAACTCAGGCTTCATTCACTCCCTGCTTCTGTGGAGTGCCTGCCTTTCAGAGCAAGCAGCAAAAGCCTGTGACATGGGGTTTCCTCCAAATACTGAGCTTGCATGGCCCAGTATTGATGTTTTCTCAGTTGCTGCCCCTTGGAGAGGACACCCCAAAGCATCTTCTCCAGAGAGCACAATTTCAGTCCATCAGGGTGAACAGGGTCACCAGGGGATCACTGGGGGCTGCTTTGAAAGGAAAGCAAGAAGGAAGCATTCCCCCTGCAAGCTGGGCTGGACACCTTCCCTCTTTTCCAGCTGCACCAATCTTTCCATGCCGAGGAGGCCCTGCATGGAGCCCATGTGCCACTTTCCAGGTTTGGCCATCACCTCTCCAAAGAGTAGAGCCCTCCTCCAGGATGCTGTGGATGGCTGTACTGCTCCAGTGGTGCCTGACAGCCTTACCAAGGAGTCAGTAGTGCTGGGAGTTCTGAGAGAAGCTCATTATGCTCTTATTTATTTAGATAAATGTAAAGTAGGCTTGCAGCTGGGGAGAAATGGATGCTGCCTACTGCACAGGCAGTGTCTCTTGCCTCTGACTTAAGCAAAGCCCTGGAGGACTGAAGGGATAAATATATTTCTTTGACCTAACTCTTCCTCCAAGAACAGTGTGACAAGTGGGTGGTGATTTGGCCATGAGTTATCATGGGACATTAGTGCCCAGGACTTGGATACATCTACCAATAAACTGAGCTTGCTCTTCATCATTTTGATCTTAAGGCTTTCCTAACCAGTTCCCTCATTAACAGACCCTGTTACTGGTAGAAAACCCTGTGCAGGTAGGCAGCAGTGTTTTAAAAAATTGCTTGTCTAATCAGACCCAAATGACGTCATGGCAATAGCAGCAGCAATCCTGGACATGGATCCAGACTGGAAATATTAAATCCCTTTGATGCTCACGGTTCAGCAGTCAGCACAGTGAATAAATGTTTGTGCCCAGAGCAATGGGAAGGGATGGGGCTGTGATTCATCATGACATCACAGAAGTCTCTGGGAAGCTCTGTTTGGCCCCCTCATTCCCCACCTGAATCTTTCTGGTCTAAGCACTGATGCTGTCAACTCAGTTTAAGTTCAAAATACTTCTGTGCTTCTTTTCAGTAAAGGGCCACATGTGCTACAGGCTGGCAGGCAGCACGTAAAAGGCAGCCCGGGAAGGAAAGGGTGGAGGAGAGGAAGTGTGGCAGGCTCTGTCGATGTATCAGAGACTTCCTGGGCAGCTCTGTCTCCTGCCAATGTCTTGCAGCAGGTGAGAGTCCAAAAGAAGCTGAAGGAAGAAAATAAGCAGGTGAGTCAGTAGGCACATGGACCCTTGGACACAAAGATAGTAAAAGCACAGTGCACTTAGTGATGTCTCTCTCCTCCTGCTCTCTCAGCCTGTGCTCTGACACATCAGTACAGCATTACTGGAGAGAATTTTTCTCCTGTACTGTTAAACACCTGCTGTGGATTGTTTGATCCATGTCTTCTGTGGGTTACTGGAAGAGGCCTGATAATCACAAGAGCAAAGAGGCAACTATTCACAGTAGGACACTCTCAAGCAAACTGTAGAGTTGACATGCTGTTCACCAAGGAATTGCTCAGGAGCCTCAGGGGAGGAACCAAAACCAGATAGGATTTACCATGAAAATTCAAGAACCTTGTACACATTTTGTGCACGGTGAGGTCATGTGCAGTGACTACACCATGACATAACGTGTCTTCACCAGCCTGGTTAGTAGTTTCGTTTCAAGATGCCACCTGTTACTAAAACAGGGGGTTCTCCTACATTATGGCTTGATGTCATGTTGATAATTGGGAACCAGAGGTACTCTGTGACTCTCAAAGACAGTCTGAATCAGACAGCTTGATCTGTCCTTCTCCTCCTTACCTCTTCTGCTTCTGGATGCTCAGATTTCACCTGGACAAGTGACAAGTTTCTTCTGTGGCCATAGGGTGTCAGGCAAGTAAATTATCAGCTTGCTCATCTTTCATCACAGACTGACAACACTGCCTGTGTGTCAGCCTGTGGGGTGGAGGTACGTGGAACAGCAGCAGATTGCCTCCCACCATGTGTATGAAGTCATGAACAAAAATGTGAGGGTTTTTTCTAAATGAAAAGTTTCCCGCAGAAAGGGAAATGTTGGCAAATGCATTTGTTTCTAGCATGGCAAGTTGGACATGTTCAAACTCTGATCCTGGGATGTGATCTGGGAGTGAATGAATGTATGTCAGAGCAGGATGTGTGATGCACCAGGTTTACAGGCCATGAATTGTGGCTGCAGGGTTCCTGTGGGCTAAATTTCCCAAGTGAGGCTATGAATATGAATGAGTCAGTCTCTGAAACCCTGGAAAAAGTTGAAGGTGACCTTGCAGGCACAGAGGACAAAGTGTACTGACTGCCATTCTAGAGTCTGCTGTTTTGGTACTCCCAGCTTAGTTTGAAGCACAGACTGCCAGAAAGCTGGCAAGAACTTGTCACATAGCACTTCCCAGAGTCAGTTTTAGACTCAGAAAAAGTGAAATAAAGATGATAAGATCTGCTGTCTGCCCTGTTGAGCATCAAAGTCCAACCATGTTCCAACAAGCTTTTCCAATTTTCATAGTTCTGCAGTATCAGAGATGCTTTTCTAAAGCAAACTTCTGAACTGTGCCCAGTGCAACCCACTGCCTGATGTGCAAAGTGGATGAAGTAAATGCATATTACATTTCATTCTGTTTGTAATTAACGTGACATTTTATGGTGAGTGAAACTAATTGTCTCCAAAGATATTAGATATGGGAAACACAGTTGACAATTTAATGTGGCAGGACATAAAATTGGTGCATTAGAGCAGACTAGAGAGGTTTTGATTAACTGATGTCCTTATCCAGTCTGGCAATGGCTAGGACATGTAACTATATAAACAAATATCTTACTCTTGTGGGCAGATGCTCCCTTCTGAGATGGTTTAGAGAAACAATTTGCCACTGACAACATTATACAATTAGGCAGAGATGCTACATACCAAGGATTTGCAGCTAAATTGTGCTACCTAGAGCTGGCTGCACATATTTTTGCCCTTTCTCACCTGTTTCACAAGCAGGTTGCCAATACAGTCATTCATCACCTGAGTTACTTCCCCTCTACACCAGTGCAGCCTGCTCCTGCTCTACTGCATCGTATGCTGCAGTGTTGGATGTACTGAAATGGTGAATCTCAGTGTGCCCCTTATGACTTCTGCTACAGCAAGCAACACTGAAAAGTTCTTTAAGATCCACCAGCCACTGTATCTTTAGCTTTTTTTTTTTTATTATTAAGGTCTGTGACAGAAGAACAAATTGTGTTGTTCACATGAATAATCTCTCCCATTAGAAAGCTCTTTGAACAATGGAGATACAATGAGTACTGTAATTATATAAACTGCAAACAGTCAAATCACATCATATCATTAAATGAAACAATCATGGCTAAATGACAAAGAGTTGTGTACAGGTGCCTATACTTCAGCCTCTACTGAGCATGTCTTTTCCAGAGTTGTTTGAGGTGTTGGATTCCTACCTCACACAGCTTGCACCGAATATCATGTTACATAGACCTCAGATCCCATAAATTGACATTTACAGGGTCTGTCCAGCATGAAGATCAACACAAGATAATCCTGCAGAGATTTATCCACCTTCTTAGTTGGATTTTGCTGGCTGATAGGAAATTAGAGTGAGCACAGCACTGCTGTTATTTGGGCCTAATTATATAATTTCAGTTAAATTATAATCTCAAACTGGCGTAGGTGTATCTATGTGCAGCATCTCCACACCTTGACCATATATTTTAGAGTTATGCCAGATAACTCTGTCAAAATATTTTTAGGAACTTTCTATACCTAACAGCCCCAAACCCATGTCACCTTGTCTCTATCAGGCATAGGGATATCCATTGTCTCCTCATATATGTTTGTTTCCAAAGTAAACTAGTAAATTATAAGAAGTAGGGAACAGAAGCTCCCATCCATTTAGAGATACTAAATTTGATGCTACCCATCTGTTTGCTCAGAAGAAGCAGGTTTCATGGGTTATTTGCAGCCCATGAGCAGATAGGATTTGCTGGGACCTGGGACAGGCATTATTTTTACCTGAAAATTGCAGAACTGTGATAGGCAGAGCACCATGAGCAGAGCAGAGGATTAAGTAGTTCATTTATCAGGAACTTGAGCAAGCTTGGCACAGGAATAGGTCTCAGCTTTGGGAAGCTACTGGAGTAAGATATTTTACTCTGAAGCTTTTTGAGTTGGAGTAACTAGCTACAAAACTGAGGAGCAGAAGTGCCTTGCCACAGTGTAGACCAGGTAGATAGACCAGAGTCTATCTCTAAACAGAGTAACTGTTTCATTAGGACTTGCATTGCAGTGAGGGCAATGTCATTTATTTTCTTTTTCAGTTTAATGCTTGCCTATTGCTAAGGGTGATTCGGGGATTGGCAAGCGATCATATTTCCTTTCTGCTGGGAGCAATGGGCTGAAAGGGGGCTAATGCTCCTCTCCCACTGCTCAGTGCTCTGATGCAAGACCAGAGATCCCCAGGGGCCTGCAGGCAGCTCTCCCACTAATCAGTGAGACCATTTTCTGAGGCATAAATCCCACTGCAAGGTCATCATAAAGCATCTCTAGATTGTAAAGTGGCCAGTTTCCAGTACTGAGGATGATCAATTTTGCAATCACGGTTGGCCTCACAGGACCTCTGGGCTGGCTGCTCCTGTAGAAAATCTCTGGGGTTTAAATGCATGCTTCATACATATGTGCAAAGATAACAGCTGCTTTTCCCAGGCTGTCTTCCTCTCTTTTGTCTATGTAAAATTATCTGTCTTCCTGAAGAACTGCAACAAGGAAGAAAATGGCAAATTTAAGTTTCTTTCACATGTTTTAACCTCAGCATAATATAACTTCCACCAGTGCCTGCCATGCAGTTGTGAATCTCTTTAATCTGCATCCTCTGAGTCATGTTAGTTCTTTTGGGATGAATAGAGGAGAATACAGAATTTATACTAGTGTGGCCAGGAAATGGGAGAATTATCAATTTTATTTCTAGTTTTCAGATTTTTCCCTGCTCCCTACATAACCAGGAGGGACTGTCCTTTAGACCACATGTGGAGGTTCATAGGATGTGGATGCTGTTCAGATTCAGGCAACAGGGACAGGGAGAGAAAAGACAGCCCAGCAATGGCCTTCAGAAAGAGTAGATTTATTTGAAGCATTAGTTTAATACCAGTAGGGAAGATAACTTTTTCTGCAGTTCTTAAATCTACTCACTTCCTGCCTTGAAAGAAACATCTCAAAGCAGAGGATATGTCCTGCCTTCTCTCACAAACCCAGATGGAAATGCCTGTTCTGGTTTGACAGGGCAGGATGTGCCCCTGCTTTGCAAGCAGGGCCATTAAGAGTTGGATTGCTGGCCACCCAACTCTCTCTGTCTGGGTTAACAGATGGGATTCAGAGACAGTCATTTATTGCTTTTATTTATTCTGAGCTAAATTTGAATGAACCATCTTTACACAAAAACAAAACTTTGTACTTTGCCCTGTTAACTGCTGCTCTTTAGCATAAAGCCAGGCAATAACATTGCAGTGAGTAGAGCTCAGTCATGCTTTAACTTTGCATAAGTCAACAAATCTACAAGGGCCAAAGCTGGCAGCAGACCCAAGGTTTCCCAATATGTGGGTCTACTTTGCCATTTCCTGCCATTTGGAAAACCTTTTAGCTTTTTCCCTGGTTACAGATATCTCACAGATTTGGATTCCAGCTCCAGCAAACTGTTCTCTTCTCCCAGCTCCTGTTTTAAGTGAAGGTTTCCTCAGCAGCAGCCAGCACAAGAGCTTGTTTTATAATCCAGCATTAGCTCCAGCAGTCATGGTGCTGCGCAAGAAGACATCCAGCCTGGAGCAGCTCATGTCTTTTAAATTAACTTGCCTCCTGGCTCTCCTCCTTCCTTGCCTGGTCTCTGTGCTTTGCTTTCTGTCTTTTTGTATTCCTGTCCCCAGCCCAAGGAACTCTTTCTTGTCAATCTGTATATTTTAGTTTCGATTCAGCATTAGGCATGCTCTGTTTGTCACTGGGGAAGCCTTTGCAGGACGGGTTGCTTCATTTAGAGGAGTCTCCTGGGAGACAGAGATGAGAACTTTTTTTTTTTTTTTCCAATATCAAAACTAGCACCACTTGTGCTTTAATTGTGTGAAAGCAAGCTGGTGAAGAATTCGATACTGACAGATCACAGTTGAAGGCTGCCAGCTCGGGGCAGGCTCCCATTCCAGGCAGAGAAAGCAGTTCTCCTCAGGTATTTGCCTTTTCACACCTTTCTCAGTGAGCTCAGAGTGCAGTTGTGAGCTGTATCTATTGAATACATATACATGACAGAGTCATATATGTACACACATATACATATATATTTGACATTGTACCAACGTGAGCATCAGCAAACAAAACATGAATATCTAGAGACAGGTGGTACTCAACACATTAAAATTCTGATTTTGGAAGACAGGTTTGGGGCACTGGGTTGTCTAAATATGAAACCTATTTAAAGTTTTTTGAAACTTTTGGATTCATCTCCTTGATAGTGGACAGAAAGCTGCAAACAGCTCCTTGAAGAGTGCCTTTCTTCACTTCTCTTTCCACAACATCCTCAGCAGACGACCAGGACATCCCCAGCTGGAACATGGGCTTTGGCCCACAGGCTGCTCTCAGCTTGGGCCTCTCAGCTAGAAGCTTCTGAAGACCAGTAGTATTCCTACCTAAATTTCTTTTTTTCTACTTTTCTGCTTTACAGTGACACAAGGAAGAGGGTGATGATATAAGCAATGAATGAGAAAAAGTAGGTCTTCCCAAAACATCCCAAATAATTCTTCAGGAATATCCCAGAGAGGGATGGGGACAACAATTAATGAAGGATATAGTTTTCCTCTGGGAAGGCCCAGCCTAGACAAGGATGGCACACAGAATATCTGCAGAGGGTTCTGTACTAAGCCAAGGCTAGCAGGGGCTGGCAGCTGGCACCTATCAGCCTGACCCACATTAGCCTTTCTCTGATACATATCAGGGACTCTTTTCAGTTCCCCAAGCGCCTGGGTTATATTTACACAGCTGCATTTTGCCTCCTGAATGGGCTTGTTTGGAGAAAATCTTGTTTTATAAACGCCCCATAGATTGCAAATGCCTGCAGAGAGCTGCTTGCCCAGTACCCTGGCAGCTTTGGCTGTACCCAAAGCTCCTGGCAATGCTTCCTGCAGTGTGCTGGCAGATGAGACCAGTGGGTGCTGGAACCACCACACTGCCTGATGACACTGTGCAGTGCCACCACAGCAGGAAATTATAGACCCTGTCACTTATTCAGAATTTTTAAACGGATTAAATTTTTGCATGGATAGGATTTGCATGTGAAATGATACTCACTAGGAAATAATTATGAGATAAGGCCATCATTTGTGCTTCAAGGCAAGGCTGATTTCCATCTGCATGAGAAATCACTGCCTTCCCACTCTTGGAAACACACTCTGATGGTTAAGGTGGTGCTTTTGTCCCTGGTCATTGAGCCAGAGATGAATCCAGTAAGAAATCTGTAGATCCAGTAAGACCTTTTTAAGATCCAGTAAGACAGAGTCCTGATCCAGTAATATCCTTAGCCCGTCTTTAAATAGAAGATATAAATTGTGAGGGACCAGTGCTTTTCTCTAGTTTGGAGGTGAGTACAGCATTAGGTAGTGTTGCATGGTGTCCTGGTTCCCACATGTGGCAGGACATCTACCCCCTCTACCACAGACAGCTGGTGCATAAAGAGATAACCTGGGCTCAAAGGCCCAGCAAGGGCTCATCTCTGGTGCCAAAAGGGCTCAGGCCTCAGCTAAGAATCAGCATCTTAGTCTGGAGAGCTGAGTGGGAAGAGATAAAAGAAATATTCTTGGCGAAGAGACACTGTTTCACAAACTATAAAAGACACACAAGTTATCACAGAGGCAGAAGCCTTCTACACACACACCCTGAAATTGTGGGAGACTTTTCCCTGGAGTTTGAACACAAATCCATGGTTACTTCCCTGGGGATTGAGGGAAAGGATCTCCATGTGTGCCCCACCAACAATTGGATGGTAAGATACATTGAATCCTAAATTATTTTACTTCTTTTCTAGCTGTAACATTAATAGGTACCTTTAATGCAATGCTGTATATACCTACTAGTAGTCTCCTTTTGTCCTTACTCCTGTGTAGTATTAGCCTATTTGAAGTCTTATGTCTGTTAGTTTTACATTGATTAAATAAATAGTTCATTCTATAATAGATCAAATCAGCCATTATTAAAGAAATTGTGAACAAGAATGTGTTTTGGGGTGCTGGCTGCCTCAATAAAGCTCCTTCCAGTCACTCAGAAAGGTCTTCTGGAGACAGAAATGAGCCACAGACCCCTTGGCTGTGCCAGTAAAGCCCAGCCTGCTGGAACCTGGCTTTTTCTCTATCCCATCGTGAAAAGCTTTCAGTAGGGGTTGTACAACATAACATTTCTTCTATTACAGAACACCCAAGTTTCCTCATTTTTTCCAGCAAGCAGAACAAAAAAGACAGGGTAAGAAGAACATAACCCTGGCTGTGAGTATATTTAGAGGTGGCAAAGAGCTTCTCTATGAGAACTGGACATGGAAACATTACTCAACCTGCTGGGAAGAGCACTTCAGCATTGTTACCTTGTTTGCACACTGAGCTTCTGGCAGGACTTTTAGGCCAGGGCTCTAAAGAAAATAAGCAAACCTCATAGTGTCTCAGCGGAAGTGTAACAACAGCTTTAATAAACCAGAGGAAATTGTTTTGATCTAACTGGTTTCCTGTAAACCCAGAAGATTTGGTGATTTTTTCTGAAAATAATTGCTTGGAAGCAAAGGAGTATTTATAGATGTATATTTATGTACCTGTCTAGGGGAGACAGGAGATTGGAGAACTAGTGTGCATGCAGGTGCACCACTCCTCCACAGTGGCACTTGTATGCGGGTATGAGAAGCCCTGGGTGACTTACAGCCACCTTGGCTGGCTCTGCATCCCAGTCCTGCACCTCACAGTCTGGTTTCACCAGGGAGAGGGCTCAGGGCTCAGTCACGGCTCACCCTGGCTATTCAAAGAGCTCATAATGGATTTTATAAGCTGGCCTTGTTTGCAAAACTCCCAGAAATGTTCCGCAGAAACAGTATTAGCTAGGAAGTTAGAAAGCAGAAATATTTACAACCTCCTGCAGGTGAAATGGCATTAAAAAACATGTAAAGGCAATACTGCCATAGTTCATAACCAACACAGTGAGATATTGATACCTGAACCATCACAGCACTGTGATTAAGAATCACTTTGTCTCCTACAGCCAGCAAAAATGTATTAGCAAAGGAAACACACAGGTAATGTCATTATGCACCAAAGTAATTAAATAACACCCTTCAAAAGCAGAGCAATCTCAGTGCCTCTTGGCATGCAGGCTCCTGCTCCAGCCACCCTCTCCTCCAGAGCAGCAGGTACCTGCAGGCTCTGCTTTCCCGTGGGAAACACCAGGTACTTGGGAGCTTTTGTATTCCCTCCTGAGGGCAACCAGAGAGGCAAGGCCCCCTCTCCCCAGCCTGACTCCCCTGTTTCAGAGAGCAGAGACATTGGAATGCAGCAAGCCAGGCCCTCTGGATCCACTTTGGCAAATGCATTCACACTTCTGGCACTGTGATGCCACCAGGGATTGACTTTGCAATGCCCACCCCGGGGCAGAGCCAGCCACTGAGAATGACTGATCTCTTGCCTGTCCTTGCTAATGATGGAAATGATAGCCAGCTCGATGGCTGAATTCACTAGCATTCCCACTTTGATCCCCTTTAGGATCAGAGCCCTGGATGTCTTGGGCAGGCATGGCTTTTACCTGCACCTCTTGGTGATGTGCCTTTCCCTTTGGGCTCCAGCATCATGCAGGAAGAATATAAAAAACCTCAAGCTTCTCCCTGGCAGAAGGCTATTGCCTGCCTCTCTCTTGATTCCCGAGATAGCAGCTACCAATGGCTCCCTGGAACAAAGATCTCCGCATGTGCCTGCAACAAGCTCTCAAAACAGCACAGATGATGGGAACATGGGACCAAAGAAACAAAACCTTTTTAGCTCCCCTTGTGTGTTTGCAAATGATTGAAAAAACAGACTCAAAAGAATTCTCAAAAAAAATGCCCAATTCAGCAAAACTTTGAATGGCATGGAATAAGCAATTCCTGGCACCGGCTGTGAATTCCAGGTCTGATTCATGCAAACTTGGAAAACACTGTGCAATGAGAGCTAGGGAAGGCAAGAGAGCATCACATTGGGCAGTGAGCTGAACAGCAGGGCTGGTTCATTCAAGTGCTTCACCTCTGCTTTACAGAAACATTAGCTCAGCAATGCTGCCTAAATGTGGGTGATGGCTGCCTTGCCTTTCTATTGCAGATCTGATCTGTGCCTTTTCCACAAGATGCAATTTAGGCAGAAAATGTTTCCACTTTTTGTGCTAGTGGCAATATGAGAAGCAAAGCCATATGGAAGTTGGTCCAAATAATTAATTTAGCAATAATAAAAAAAAAGAGTATAATTTCTCATTTGCAGCAGACCCATTACTATAACAATGCAGTGAGAGAGGCAGAGGGGTAGAACAGCCCTACAATGCCAAGAGGATCTCTCTCCCTGAGGAGCTTCCCAGCCAGCGATGGAGCACGCAGGCGTGTAGAGAACATGAGACCTGGCTCCCAGCAGGGTGGTTTGGACCGTGGTGTCAGCAGCCCTGCACCTCTCTCTGCCACCACTTTTTGGTGATCCTAAGCTGCAAGGACTGGATCCCTGATCTGCCAAGGGGTGAGTGTCAGGGTATGTGTGGTCCATCTCGTGGCCATCAGGATGGTAACATTTTTCTCCCAGCATATTGTTCCTGCTCAGAGACAATCAGAACAAGGCCAGGCAAAATTTGTATTCCTCTTAATGAGAAGAAAAGACTTTGGGGAGAGCTGACTCAGGACCTCATGCCACAGAGGGAATTACCTTGTGGCTCTGGAAATGAAGTGCCACGTGTGACTTCTTCACATAGTTAAGATTTTGCTGTCAATAGGGATCTGCCAACAAGCAGTCTGAAAAGAAGTAAAATGGTTAGGATGTCTTTAAAAGAAGAGCAGATCACAGCTTGGCATGAAGCTACTTTTGTTGGCAGTGCATAATTGATGTGAAATAAATTACAAGCCAAAAACCAGAGAAATCAGCCTGTTCTTTAGGGCACTGCCTCTAATGGGGGTTGAACACTTTCTATTTCTGGCTGAATTATTCTGATGTGTGAAGCATGACAGATTGAATTGCTGCCCAGCATCTTATTAGGTTTATTTACTAAAAGGCAAAAAGCATGGGAAGACAAGATAATCATACCCGAATTTTGCCACCCCTCCCCACTGTCTCCCTCACCCGGCAGTGCAGAGGAAAGAATAATTTTGTTACAGATCCACAAGAGAGATGTGAGAGGCCCTTGGCAGATGGACTGTCATGCTGCGCCACTGTGGCATTGCCAGCAGATTCCCTGTGGCTGTCCCAGAGGCTGCTGGCCCTCGCACGGGGGTGGGGGGGGGGGGGGGGACAGGAAAAGCCCCATACCCAGTGGTGTGATCCAGGAGGCACAGCCAGATGCTGATGCTCTGCCCTGCTCAGTGACTCTTGGACTCTTGCACACTCTTGGATAGAACTTGCTGTGCAGTCATCTTTGGGGGAGGCAGACAACAGGGAGGGGGCTGGGAGAATGCCAGATTTTCTGGTTTTCTCTCATCTTTGAGAGACAATTCATATTAAACCCCTTCTAACAGAGACCGCCCCTCTATCCACATCTCCCCATCTGGAGAGTCCCCAGGCATTTCAGATGCATAGTCACAGCCACACTCTGAGTATGAAATTACATCTGTATGTGAACCCAGAGATGCCAAAATGGGGAAATATATTTATTACTTTAAAGGAGTCCTCAAGCAGCATTGTTATTAGGCTGTGATATTGCTGTTTGCTCCCTCTTGCCTGTAGTGCTCTTTTAGAAATTTAAAAAGAACATTTCTTTCCCTGCCAATTTTCTCTTTTGGTTTCACTAAACATTTAATGGTTAATATGTTTCTATTCATGACTGCATTGTTTTTGAGGAATTCAGCACTGTGACAGGAAAGGTACTTGTGCAAGCTCTCAAGTGATGTTCTCCCAGAGTTTTGTTCCAGGCTGTACCAAAATGATTTCCTTAAGTTGAAAAGAATGGATGGTGGTTTTTTTGCTCCATTTACAACACCTCTATCAGGTTCCCAAGAGACACTCCAAGAGTAAGGTCACCCAATCTATGCTTAAATCCACAGGAGGATTGCAACAGGACCTGCTGTGTGTGTCACCTGTCATAAGAGTGGCAGCCCCAGTCTCTGCTGCACCTCCCCAGCAGAGATGGGAGCAGAAAACAGGACTGTGCATCTGTGCAAACTGCAGCAGAGCAGAAAAAGAGCAGGTAAAATCTGACCCACAGGAAAATGCTGGATGTTTTTTGAAAATATTGAAAAATGCTTTAAAACAATTAATTCCCGCTGAAGGCTTGCACTTTTGTGTTGTTTTGACTCCGCCTCTCACACATTTAATGGAATTTTGTTGGTCAGCCTGTGTTCCTGTCTCAGGGAGATGAATGCATTACCAGCGTGACTGAGTTTTCTTCAGTTCTCGGGTTTATGGGCTCGGATCTGTCATTTCATTCCAACTGTGCCTGGTACAGAATTCAAGCCAGCATGATTTTGGATGAAAGCTAGAGAACAAAGCTGGCTTTTTCCTCTAGCTGTCCTTCAGTCCCTGATCCCCTAGCAGCTCTCAGGTTGCGCTCACTCTATCTTAAGCCAAAACAAATATAATTAAAAACATTGACCACATAATGAACCAGAAAGAGTAAAGATCTTAACTCTGGCTTGCCCATACCTAAGATAAATGCTTTAAGAACTGGGTTGTCTGGATGCTTCTGTAGAATTTACAAGTCCTGGCTATTGGTGGTGAGATTGGGGAAGCAAGTGGTTTTATGGTTTTGGTTTTTTGTTTTCATTTTTGTTTTAATCTTTAAACAGCTCCGCATTGGATCATTTGTAAAAATCCTTTCTTTCTGGTCAGCTCTAGTGAATAAATCAGATTTCTTCACTATTAAGTTGCAAGAAAAACACAAAAGAACAAAAAAAAAGGCTAAGGTGAGCTGTGAAAAGTAGCAATGTTTTTTGTTTTAAGAGCCCATCTACGTCAGTGGATTTGGCACTTCTGATGACTTTTATTAACCTGAAGTTTAGGAATGTACATTTAGATGCCTGTGTTCTAACATTTTGCCCAGCCTGTGTTGGGAGCATTCACAGTTGTTTGAAAAGCCATGTCACCCTGACATGACATCAGAGTGCCAGAGGATAATTTGGGAGGAAATGTAGTCCTGAGGATCATCTCATCCAAAGCAGGGCAAACTTATGCGGGCTTACTTGTCCTTTGTTCTGCCAAGCTATGAATATTTCCAGCGATAGAGATTTCACAACAATTTCAACAAGCCAGCCTGCTCCAGTGCTGGACTACTTATCACTCTCCTGAAATGACACAACAAAAGTTGTGCATTCATCTCCAAAACGCAGCTCCTGTGCTCTATACGGAAGCCCTGCGTTGAGGATCCAGCCTACTGCTTCCTCCCGTAGGACTCAGGAGCATCAAATTCAGGAGACTGGCATTTCAATACCACCACCAAGCTGGTATCTCAGGTGGGTACAGAAGAGGATGTCCCAGTCCACTGGGGACATCTCAAGGTGTGTACGGGGCGGATCTGCTTTGTTTGGTTTCCTCCCTCGCTGCCCACCCCCGGAGCTGGTGGAGCTGACTCAGAAGCAGGGGCTCTGTGTGTCCCACTGCCAGAGGGGCTCTGTGTTTGGCAGCCACAGAGAGACCTCTGCCTACAACCAGTTCCACCAGCAGATTTATGGTTGTTTAAAATTTCCTGTGACCCTTCCTACATTCAGATCAGCTTCTTCTCTCAGCAGAGAACTAATGAACACTATTACAAATTAAGCAAAAGAAAAGTGGGGTGCTGCCAAGTATTCAGGGCAAACCTGCCTCAATTGCACCTATAGCCAGCTCAGCCCATCTCCCAAGAATTTATGGAAAAATTTAGCTGCTGGATACTGTCAGTACCCACCACTGCAGTATGTCTAGCACAAGTCAGGCCTCCAGCACAATGAAGAAGTAAACAAAAGTTGCTTAAAATACCATGCTCTGGGTGGTCTTCATCTGTTCAGACAGAAGGCATCCAGCTAAGCAACCAAGAAAATGCCCTGCAAATTACATTTTTCATTGTTCTCTATTTATAGCTAAATATAAGGTCTGAGGGAGGAAATTCCCAAGAGATCAGCACTCGCTGCAATGGGGTTAGCAGTGGCAGCCCTCGTGCCTCATTTTAAGTGCTGTCACAGGCAAAGACAGTGGATGCACAAACGAGGATCTCAGGATCATGAAGGTTCTTGAACTGTGTCTACAAGCATTTGGGCAGAACAGAGGAGGAGATGATGCTTTGTGCCTCTAGCATAGGACAACTTCTTCCTCACTAACAGAAACTTCTGAGACCTTCAAATTCTGAAGTTGGGCACAATATATTCAACGTATTCATATTGCATCCTGTAGCCTATTTCAGCATTTGAGCTGAGAAGTTGATTTGGGAACAGAAAGGGACCCCTGAGGGTCATTTTCCCAGAATTCTATATTCAGGCATACTGCCTGCAGAGCATCCAATGAACTCAGTTTCTGAAGAGAGAAAATAAACTGCTCTCGGTAGTTGTTGTCATACAGCTTTGTCTGTAAAGCTGGAGAGGAAAATCTTGAATCCTTTGAACAGATTTTTTGACTTAAACCTCCATTTCTATTACATGTTATTTTACCCAGATGGTAGATGACAAGGCAGTGTTGATAATGCAATTTAGACCTGCCATCTATCTCATCATTAATGTCTCCTAGTCTTTCTGATATATTTTAAAAGTAAAAGAGATCAAATAAATGTGTATAAGCATGAAGCTAAAAGCACACAGAAGAAAAAAAGTTCCACAAAATTATTCTACAACATATCTGCAGAATCTGAATTAGTTCTGAGTGGAACTGCCATACTTGCAAGCAGTTTCATTCACTAGATGTATTGGTTGCAAGTGCAGAAAAATTGGGGCAGCAAGAGGAAGAAGAGGGCCATCCTATCTAGGTTGACTCTGTGAAATGCAAAATAGATGTGGTTGTTTGTCTAGATGACTTTAATTTGGACAAAGCAAGATCAGACACAAACCTGACTCCTTTTATATTGATGTGCCATCATGTGGGCAGCCAGCACTTGGGGGACTACTGTGCCACCACTTCCCAAAGCTCAGGGTCCAAGCTCTGAATTCAAGTTTTGAGGCTTTTTTCCCCTCCCCACTCTGGCACATGTAGGCTTAAGATTATGTTTCAAGCTTGAGAGCTATCTAAGAAGCTGAGTAGAGATAACCAAAGATATTTCTCCAATGAGGACCTATGCTGCATTTTCATATGCTTTTTATGAGCCTGGAGGATTCCCCTCATCCCAGAACAGCTGCCACTTCAACACCAGGAAATATTTCTTAATAATTTAACTCAGGTAATGCAGCTTTTGTAATAATTGAACAGTATAGCATATGTATACACCTGAAAATTATAGCCACCATGGGTCCACCATTGTACAGTCTAATTGCTCATTAAAGGAAAGAGCTGAAGAAAAGCAAATGCTAGTGATTAGTGATTGTGAGCAGTCAGCGCACAGAGTGAAAAAAGATTGCTGTCACGGCAGATTAACAGCTTTAGTAATATCTTTTTTTACAAAACATGTGGTGAAGTCTGCTGGCAAATTCAATTAAAGCCCACTCTCACCCTATCCTTTACAGTTTACCAACAGCACATATTCTGGTCCTCAAAACCTACACTGGTTATATCGATCGTCCCATCAGTCCTCACGGAAGAGGCGGATTTACCACTGACTGAAACTAAAGGTTGCACATCTCACAAGTGCCACTGAAATCAGGGAGCAGTTTTGCCTCCCTTTTCCAAGGGGAACAGGATTTCACCCCGTCTCTCTAAATTTCGGGTGGATGGATGGATGGATGGATGGATGGATGGATGGGCTTATCCCCACCACGGATCAGCCTTTCAGAAACTTCAGTGATATAGTTCTTACAGGCCTCCTGCAAGACCAAAATGCCTTATCCTCTTTGGACATGGAGGTGGGAACAGAAACTCTGTAGAAAGCTTCCGAGCAGAAAGTGGAAGGCACCTGTGCCGTTACCAGCGTGGCATCCAGTCTCCTCCCATAATGATGCCTGACCAAGACCACAAGGATGGCATCATTAACAATGTATTGAAGCAATCTTAGCAGAACACCTTGCAATGACAATATAGTTTGCTGAGCACTTTGTTACTGCAATCCTGAGCATATTTAGAAAAAGTTTCCTGTCACCTGACAGCTTGAACAGACTCTAATCTGCACCTGTATGTTGGAACAGTTCTTGCAATGGACTGAGGACTGGGAAAAAGAAAGCAATCAGAGGCGGTGGATCTTAAACAGATGTTACCCAGCTAAAACGCAATTGCTGGTAAGAAAGTCTGGCCAGCTTGCTAAAATAGGTGGTCAGGCTAAATTGCCCTGTGCCTCCTGGGTTTAAAAGCTCAGACTCTATAAATACAGGGCAGAAAACAGTGTCTATTTCAAAATCAATAACAGCCTGTTTCAAAGTCATCTGACAAAATTAATTATTCTTTTTAATATATTTTCTGCCACAGTCCAATAAGATTACTTGCCTAAGAAATGGCACAATAAAATGGCACAGGCATGCAGTTCCCCACATCTTGTCGCACAACGTGCACTCCACTGGACATTAGGGCTAGAGTCAAGCACTGTGATTGTTAATGCTGCCTTAACTTTTGCTGGACCTAAGAACTGCTCCAGCTCCAAGAAAACCAGACATGTCAGGGTTCATTTGAACCAAGGTAAGAGACTGCTTTGACCTCCACTGTTCTATTTACTGAAGCAAGTGACAGCTGATTCCAAAGAGGTTTTCTTTGGCTGGTCTTGGTTCAGTCCTGTTCAGTCATCTCTCTGCCTTGAGAAACCTCTCCCTGTGAAGCATTTCTATCTCCCTGTGATAAAGCATTTCTTGCTTTATCACCTCAATCTGTTTCTGTTGCTATGGCTCTCCCAAGGCCCGTTGTGCTGCTTCACTCAGCACACTCCCTGTCCTCCTTCTTATGCACTATAACTTGCCATGGTGCATTTCTTCCTCTACTTTCCTCAAGGTCAATGTCATCTTATGTTAATTTCTTTCATCTTTCTTTCCACTTACCTGGCTCACTGATCTTTGCCATTGCTCCTCTCCAAGGAACATGAGGATTAATGTGTTTGCTGATGGTACTGTTATGAGCTGCTGTGAAATTTATTATCTTTTTTAAAATCAAGCAATAATTTTAACTATCTTTTTTTTTTTTTTTTCTCAAAGCAGCTTTCAAAATGAATGGTTGCAATCCCCTTGTCCATGCTCGGAGCAACCCAGACAGGGAGGAATTGCCCAGGCGGAGCAAGCAGCAAGCTGACATATGGTACCAATTTTTAAAGTTGCCTCCTTGCAACTCCACCCCAGCTCGCTGATTTGTGTCGCTTCCCACGCCTTGGCAGAATGTTCAGCACAGCCAAGCTGAGGCCTCATTAATCACCTGCTCAGCTGTTGCATCTCCCTGGATGTAAGGAGCTGCTTCAGCACATCTGATGTGCCTGGATTTAAAAATTATGTAGATGATCTCCTCATGCCCCTCCTTTACTCCCACATATACTTATTCCATGCTCTATTGCATCATCCTTCCTGATAGATGTTGTTAGGATTTACAGGTAGCCTTGTTCTTAATACACTGGAAGAGTTGTGCAGCTCTGGAAAGAGCAAGAAAAAATGCTTGTTATTGTGGGTGCTGTTTTGCAAAAGCCCCTGAAATTGTTGCTCCTGTGCACGCAGCCAAGATCCTAAGGTCTCCTGAAGTTCAGCAAAACACTTGCCCCATCTGCAACTCACAGATGTGTCCAGATGACCCATCCTCTGTGATCACAGGCTGCCAAAAACTGTTCATCATGAGGCAGTTCAGTATCTACTGGCAATTTAAAGAAGAGTCTTGCTTACTGCAACTGCTGTCTTTGACAAGGGACTTAAAAATGTCATCTTAGGTCTCTCTCTTTGACTTGAATGGTAAGGCCCTTCTGTTGCATAAGAATGAGCTGCTTCACTTCCTCCTGCTGCCAAAAAGATTTTGCCCTTTAGGCAGCCATGCAATAAACCCCTTCTACATGTTCCCTCTAGGTCCAAGCAGAAGTTTGGCTGCTGGTGGGGTGAGGAGAAGGATCTGGCCCCAGAATGCTCCTGAAGCCCAGCACAGAATTTGTATCAAGTTCTTCCCCTCTTCTCTCCTCCCATTACTAGTTCTCAAAGGCTCTCAAATGCTCCAGGGCAGGAAGCAGAATATAAAGAAAATTTAAATTAAGAAACTAAAGAAAACAGTGCTCCTTAGTGGTAACACACACTGAAGGTGCAGGCGGTCTTTTTTTCTAACTACAGTGAGTGCCATTCCTGTAATTATTTTATTCACATTAAACACAGCATTTGCTGAGCCTGGAGGCTGTGCCTAGGTTGCTGTGATTATCCAGAGCCAGGCCCTGCTGAGCTCTCCAGCTGAAGCAGGGCCAGCATTGCATTGCTCCAGGTCGACAGGCTTGTGCCTGGCTCATGCCTCCCTGTGCAGGGCTCCTGGCACAGGGAGAGCTGGCAGCAGCTGCTGGGTTGCCAGGACTGCACCAGGGAGCCTGGCCTGCTGTGATGCTGTGCTCCATGGGGCTGGGCAGCCTGCTGGGGTGAGCCAGGGCTGCAGCAGAGGCCATGGGGCTCTCCTGGTTTAGGAGAGCAGAAATGTGAAGAAGAGCAGTGTGATGGGAGGGCGAGGCTGATATCTGAATGAAACCTTCTCTGCACAGCATTGAAAAATGCAGGCAACCTCATGGGAAGAGGGGTCCAAAAAGACAAGCACATGCCAGAAAGGAGATGAACCAGAAGAAGCCTCCATTAATGTCTCCTGAAAGGGAGTGGGAGGATGGGTCCCCCTGGGCAGGTCAGAGTTGCCCTTCTCCAGGGAGACGCATTACTGCCTTCCAAAGCCACCAAAGCCAAGGCTGCTGCACAACCACCCACCCATGGCTCACACTCTGCTCTGCGTGGGTGGAAAAATTCCTCTGCTTTTTCTTAAATTTCCTGGGGCCTAGCAAGTCCCAATGTCAGGGAACTTTGCCATTAGACAGGAGATTTCATTAAACAAGTTCTCTCAGATCAGGGCACACAGTAGGAAGGGCACAAAGCTACTGAGTACAAAAGAGGAGAAGCCTTAGCTGCCAGAGGCTGCATGTGGGAAAGGAGGCCAGCCTCACTGAGATGGCATTTTCTAACTTTAATCAAACAAGAGAGAACAGAAATTCCTGCTTCATTCCTAGATATTTAATTCCTCAAAAGTAATGGTGCATGTGAGGTTGGTCTGCCTCCTGCATAAGGCACCCTCTTGGTGCAGGAGTACCAAGGCTGAGTGCTTGGAAGCAGCAGCATGGATACCCTGGACAGTCCTGCTGCACCAGCTCTGCCCCTGATGGCATGGGGCAGTCCAGAGGGGAATATGGTCCTTTGGGAGGGAAGAGATCAAATACCTCGAGGATCAGCCTAGGGAGGACAAAGTAAATGACCTGCATTCCTTGGAATGCAAGCAAAAAATGGAGGGCTGCAAAAGAACAATTCCAAGCTAAGCTGCTGAGTCACTCCTGGAAGGATACACCTCCACAGGACAGCTGGGCCAGAAAAAACGTTTTGCTTTTTTCCTTTTCCAGCAGGTACGGGCTAACATTTGCCAGCAAGAAGGCATCCTCCCAGATAATACCACAGCCTGAATTCACACAGAGAGTGGAAGCCCAGCTGGGTGGTTTCCCTTTGCAGTAAATTTTTTTAGAACGTGGATATTTTTTCACCATTATCATCACTGTTTAGCAAATGACAGATCTGCTGGAAAGGCTCACAGACAGTTTTGATTCACTCAGGTCCAACTCTGTTTCCCAGAACTGTAGCTTCTAGAGACAGAAAATTCCATTTTCTCCATCTGTCAGGCCCAGAAGGGCTTCTTTGCTACAAAGAATATAGTTTCCCAAACAAATTGCTTTGTTTCACAAGCTTGAGGTGGCGAGGATGTTTCTGTTTACCTATGGTCTGCTGCCAACACCTCAGACACATCTGGTTTTGTCTGATCCTAAAATTTTTAACTTTGCGGATGTTCCTGAGCCCCTTCAGCCAGTGCCTCTCTCATCAGGTGCTAACACCTTTCAGTCATCTATCTCTAATTTTTTTGCATCCACTAAATTTTCAGAGCATTTTCTGGACTCTAATATATGAGGATATATATATCATATGAGGAGCATAAAAATTTTCTTCTATCTCCCAGCTCAATTTCAAAGAAATAAGGAGGCCAGCCCTTTCTGGTAGGTGCTGAAATTGATGCATAAAGACACTCAATTATTTTCCTGAAACCACATTTCCAGGTCAAAAGCAGAGTCTGAGTCCTCTGAATCCTTTGGTCATGCACTACTTCTCTGACCCTTACCCCCAAGCTTTGGGGAATCTTCTCATTGCTCATGCTAGACATTGATACTCCTCCATTTCCTTACTTTGTGACAAATGGTACTGATCTCTGGCACTACCCTTGCCCATGTCACACTTAAATTTGTCCCAGTACCAAGCCTGCTGTTTGCACAGGCCATTCATTAGGGATAAGGAGAGCAGGGAGTAATGAATGTTGCTAACTGCTAATTACAGATCCAAATGATCTTATGCTGTATGTGTCTGTCTGTTTATAGGGCAATTACTCTGTAAATAGGATGCAATTAGAGTGATCTGTGCTGGAGGGCTGCACTTGTCTCTGGGTGCTAAACAGAATGGACTCCAAAAGGGGATGCCATCTCCTTTGACTGGAGTTGGCCCCCAAATCGAGATATTGTCAGGTTCTTCAGCTTCAACCCTGACCATTGAAGGCAATTTTCACAGGTCTGTCTTGTTCTGCTGCCCCTGTGGCAAACAGATGTCAGTTATGCACTGTTTCTACTAACCATCCCCTTGTCTTAGTTTTCCTTCTGCTGTTCCTCTTCTTTTGGCTAAAGCATATGTACTACTCAGAAACATATCACAGCTTTAGGTCAGAGTCCTCCTAAACCAGGATTTTGATGGCAGCCTAAGCAGATGGTGAGTGATAAGGTGTTCACACTGTTCCCTGCATAAAATGAGTTTCCTGGTCTTGGTCAGGACAGTGAAAATCCACAGAATGTAGCTGTCATTTTCTTGGAAATCTCATGGGAGTGAAGAGTGCTTTACTATCCTGGTCCTGCTTGCTGGAATGGAAGAAGTTGTCTATTTCTATAGTGCTCAGCAGCAGGAGCTGCTGGTTGGAACTCTGAAAACCTGCTTTGGTACAAAAGTTAGGTAATCAGAATAAAGTTGGCAGGGAGTGCTGGGAAGGAAGCATTCCCTGCTGCTGTTTTCTTTTCTCTTGGTTCAGTGAGTAAACAAACCTCAAGTCCCCACCTTTGTCAGTCTAGCACTTTTTACCAGAACTGGCATCTTAAGCAATACAGATGGTGTTGGGTCAATAAATCTCTGCTAATAGCTGTGCAAAGAGGGCTTTGAGCTTTCTGTAACATTTACCTGTGAGCTTCTCACATCCTGTCTACAGAGGTTACTCAAACAGGCACATTGTTGAACACAACACTCTTTTGGAAAGCAAAACTCAAATTCAAGTTGGACTTTGGATGAATCCAAAAAATGTGTCAGATGAATTCTGACTGTGAAAACTTCCTGGCTGTTCCTGATGTTGGCTAAAATCATGATGCAGTTTGAAGGGTCTTTGTTTTCCACTCTGAGCTTTTGCTGTATAAATCTGTATCCTAGTTTAGTTTCTAGCACAGTGGTGCTACTGCTGGCAAACTGAGAGGCACTGACATTTGGAAAGCTAACTATGACAAAAAATAAAAAGTCAAGCATCAATAGTTTTCACCCACAGGTTTCTGGTTTCCCAGAGAAGTCTCTGGGTTGTTCAGTGCAGTCACTTTGGTATTGCTTGGCAAAAACTGTTCCTTCATTTCCTCCATCAGGAGGAGGACTTCCCAGTTTATAACATCCCTTGGGTCAAAACTAGTCCAGAAGGTCATTCAAAACAAAGATCAGAGATTAAAAGGCCTTTAGGCAGGTCTTTTTCCAGAAATGTGGAATTCATACCAACATGGGCAAAAGTGTGGTGGAGATGCAGGTATTGCTACTTCTTGGGTACATTCGTGCTCACCAGGCAAAATGAGTTCTGAGTTTTAGGCTTTTCAACTTTATATCTTAAAATGTTGAACAAATAAATCCATTTTTCCATTGAACTTCTGCATGAAAGACCTCTGCTCAAGCAACCTGAATGTCTTTCCCTGTCAGTGGAAAAGGGAGTGGGACAATGCTGTGCCCATTTCCTTGTGGTGATCTTGTGGAGGCTTCCACCTTTCCATCTCCCTTCATAGGAAAGAACATGGGAAGGTGAGAGGTCCCAGCATTTCTAGCCCTGGTAATGACTGTCAGAGTGACCTGGTCTAGTGAGGAAGCAAAATGAAAATGCTTGGCAGGGCACACACAGTCACAGAAAAATCCAAGACTGAAGCAAAACAGATCTTCTGTGAGATGTGTGAGTAGTGTCCACCTCATTTTTCATTGAAAAAAGTACCTGAATTCTGGGGACTTGTCCAAAACCATTTAAAACCCAGAGATGAGCTGCAGAGGTAAGAGGGGCACATTGGAGCAGAAAGAGCTGCAGTATGTCTGTGACACTGCTTTCCTCTAAAAAGAGTTATTTCCCTACTATACATTCCTGATGCATTTATCTATTTCCCACAAATATTTGAAGAAAACACATGAAGTAAATCTGGTCTAGATAAAAATGTCATGCAGCTATTTGTGCAGGGCACATTCTCACAGCTCTTCCAAAAACCTTGGAAGGGGGTGTTGAGTGATGTGGACATCATGCTTGCCTGGGAAGAAAAACAATAGCACTCCCACATTCCCACAGTGCAAATAATTGAGAGTCATTAATTGCACAGTTAGAGACTGCCCGTGTTGAGAGCGTCCATGTCAATATGTTTGCAGGACCATTTGGCAAGCATTTAAAAACAGGGAGGGGAAAACCTTTAAAATTAAATCCTGCCAGTAAATGGATCTTGTAAATTAGCTTAGGCTGCTATAAGTCCATTCAGCTTTCTGAGTTTATGACACCAGGGGGTTAGGAAATGCCTAAGCATTTCTCCATTTTGAAGATAACTTAAAGGATATAGATTTGACAGGAAAGGGCTGAACACAGTCATCCTGAAAGTGAAGTCCTGCACAGTGATCAAGGGCAGCAGCACCTGCACTGCAGAGCAAGCCTCAGAGCCAGCTCTCTGGAGAGTGAGAAAGGAAGTCCTGTGGCACCAAGGAACAGCTGTGCCAGGGGCTCACATCTGGATAGCAAAACCCCTGTTTGGAAATGGCTGTTGGGAAACTCCTTCCACCCAATATCACCTCTTCAAGCTATCTTCTCACAGATTTTTCTTTGCCCTGGCACTGGTGCTGGCAATTTATCATGTCCTGTCTCTCAAGTGTTGGCCCCTTTGATAATTTTAACTCTTTTATTAGGTCTATAAATAGTCAAGCAGCCCTGTATTATAAATTGTTTATAATCACTAGAAATAGAACGTGATATGAATATGAGTAGTGGTTTACCAGAAATGAGTAACTGTAACAGGCATCTTACGCCATCCTTGCTTTAGTTAAGCTAAGTGGAATGTAGGTAATGGACAAATATTGGAGGTGAGAGAAAGACTTTCCGTGAGAAAAATGTCAGAAGATCCAGCTTGCTTGCAAGTACCAGCAGACATATTCTTCACATTACTTTGGCTAAGGTAAGATGACAGGAACATACTTAATTAGATCATCTGGATTTCAAAATTTAGTGTTATTTCTTAAGAGCATAAAAAACCGGTCTCACATTAAGGCTGAACTCCTCTGACTGATGTCGCTGCAGAGCTTCTCATCTGCAGTGCCTGATCCCTTTCAAAAACCTGCTTTCTGAGTTTAACCAAGACTTTCTTCTTTTGCAAGTATTTACTTCCATGTCTTTATTTGTGACTATTTTTGCTTTTCTTTCTTATTTTCACTGCTGAGCCACACAGCCTCCATTTGCACGGGTTCCCAGCAGCTCAGCAGACGAACTTGCTGTGTCATATGTGCCCTGCGTGCCCTCTGCTCCTCCGAATGCTGTGCTGTTGGACCATTAGCTGATCTTCTACTCACTTCTGTCCATCAAAACCAGCTCTGTCGGAGGTGGCCCACGTGAACTTCCATGGCTTTTCAGCTAATGTCTGGGAGTTAACACATCTCTCCTCTTGAATGCCAACTTCCTTGAGGCAAGAGGCAGTGTTTAAACACCGAGTCTGAGATGAGCACACAGCTGCATGTCTCTATTCATACAGACATGCCTGTCTGTCAGATACAGATAATTGGATATTTATCCATATATTTGCATGAGAAATCAGAGGAACTGTCTACAGAGGCAGAGACCCTGCTTTTCAGGGGCTAGCTCAGATCCCTTCTGCCTTTAAAATGTCAGCCTCCGGTAGCTTCCCAGACGGTGGCTCTGTACCCGGAGCAGTTAGGCTAAAGGTTTGAGCAAAAAGTTAATTATAAATAATAAAGAGAATAGAGGAAAGAACCCTGTGCTTTGTCTTTTTTGACATTACACAATTACTGCTCAGCTAATTTCAGAGATTTATGCTTTTTTTTTTTTTTTTTTTTTTTTTTTTTTTAATTTAGCAATGTCTGGCTAATTTCTCCTTATGGAACCAGAGAGTATTATATACCACCTGTATTTACCTTTTCTCTCGGGAGTCCTCTCTTAAACCTGGTGCTTTGTGGCTGCCTCTGGTACATATGTTTAATAAATATTTAAATTCTGTATGAACTTAATACTCTCTGCACTTAATCTTTTAAAATCATGTTGCTGTCTGAATGCTCCTCCCATGAAGTGCTGGTGGCAAAGTGCCTTATCTCCTCTGAAAGCTTTTTTTGACTCCCAGCTGTACTCTCTCTTGTTCTTTAGCCAGGCTTTCAAAGTGACATACACAAATAACCAGCTGCTAGATATTTATGTGGAACATTAGCCCTGCAATTAAAGGAAGAGAAAAAGAAGCTCTGCTTTGGGGTCCTTCAGAGTTTCATTACTGCCTGTTCTACTCCATTACTGCATCTCTTTGAAAAGTGAACAGCATTAAGGGGCCCAGCTGCAAGCAGGTCCCATTGATCACCAGATGCCTAAGGAATTATCCATGCTAAATCAAACAAGTTAAGTCATACTGGAGGTTATAGGTGATTCCCCAGTCCTATCCACAGTTTCCTCCTTCTGGTCAAATGAGCACACTGAAAATAAAGGTCTCAGGCTGCAGGAGCAGCGGAGCTGCAGAGGCAGATGCAGAGGCTGCATTGTCCTCATCGTTCTGCTAGCGGGTTTCTTGCTATGTCCTAGGCAGGAGAAGGCTGCAGTGATGGTGCCTTCTGGATAAAACTGATCCAAATCCAGACTGTCCTGCCATTTCAGCCTGTATCTATCCTGAACGGGATTTAGCCTGCCAAATTTCAGTCCGTGCTGCTGGAAGCACTTTTAAAACATTTATCACTCAATCCTAAGCAAGTTCTTGTAAGCTCAGCAAACAGAGGTGGAAGGAACGAACTTTGAGGAGCAACAAAGTGCAGAGCACAGAAAATCACATATTCTGAACCATATGTCAAGTAACTAGGTAAGACTGATTTAAAGAAAAAGAATGTAATAATTAGGAGAGTTTTCAAGAATCCTGTGGTAACCATATCTGCTATGAGGCTGTAGCTGAGGGGTCAGGAGTGAACATGTCTCCAAATAATGGTGTATGTTGTGATTTCAGAGAAAGCTGTTGTGAGAGAGAGTGCCACTGCTCAGCTCAATACACTGTCCCCAGCTGGTGAGCAACCAGATCTTCCATCTCCCACCCAAAGGATGCTTGGAAGGCTCAATGAGGGTAGCCTTGTAGTTGTGAGGAGCTCATGGCACCCAGTAAGTGCCAGAAATGCAAATGACACATTTCCTTAGGACACAAGACTTGAGGGTCTGCTACTGCTCGCTGTGGTTGGCAGAGAAGGGAAGCCAACATGGAGCTACATGTGGGGAAGGAAATGTTTTCCCTCCAACCTTCCAAATATTCCCAGCACTCCCATGATAATTTAATTGTTTCCCTTTCCCATAGGAGGAGAATGGATGATGCTACTGAGCACAGAGTGAAAAAAAAGTTTCCTGGTTTCTATTTCTAGCTCTGCATCTAGCTATCTGTCTGATCTCCAAACCAGATACTTATGCTGATCCACAGCACCTCATTTTATTTCTCTGCAAAACAGGAGTGAAAAAGAGCTGCTCTGCAGGGGGACTGTGAGTATTCCCTTTACTGCTTTTAAAGCAAAGTTTTATATCACTTAAAACAATGGTGTATATATATATGAAAATAATTTAATTATCATCAATTTATAATTTGTAAAGAGAGAGCTCATATGGCAAGCAAATGTACTCAGCAATCCCCACGCCTGCACTTGAGATCTCACATACTTTGATGGAATGCTGTCTGCCTAGATGGAGAAGTAGTTGGTGTTTGGACTCCAAGAGTTCTGCCATATGACAGGATTTCATTAAAATCTGCTTCTACACATCAGGATGGCTGTCCCCCCCCTGCCATCATCAGCCCAGGCCACAGTGCTGGTGGGAGAGCTCGCTGACCAGGTCCTTGGCTTCCCTCCCTCCCTCGGTCCTGGGCCAAGGCATCTCCCAAATTGCCAGACAGCTGCTGAGGAGGTTCTTCCCTTGCAGCAAGGCTGGCAGCACTTGCTGGGCTTGCTGCTGAGCGGTGGATGGACAAGCAGTGCTGACAGCACAGCATCAGAAGATGCTGCCTCATGAAAGCTGAGATCTCTTGTGGGAATACTTTGTATCACTTCTAAGAAAAATGCAGATCGAGAAGGGTTTCTTGAGTAACTTTCTGATCTCACTATGTGCTGATTTTCATGAACTACCTTGCTGTCTTTTCAAAAGGTTTTAGCTAGTAATTCACTTTAACTGTGTGCACTTATAGAAAACCTCTGAGAGTTTGTTAAGAATGAATGTCATGTTTTTAATCCATACTATGATATGTGCTAACATTATAGAGACACAGTATTTTTAAATTTTAAAATGTAATTATCAATTAAAGCTATTTCTGTGTTAAAGAAAATGGAACAACTGGGCTTTGCCTTTTCACAATAAATTTTGAAAATATATTTTGCTCCAACTTGGAAGTCTAGATCTCCAGCCATAGCAGCTTCTTCTGTTCCAGGCAGCTCTGTCATCAACTGGTGGGGCTTTCAAAAGTGATCTTTGAATATGAGGGTGTAACAAACCCATAGGTTTTACTTCTACCTGCCTGAGCTACCTTCCTGGCTGCAAAACATTCTGTGGTGCTTCCACATCCCCAAACCACTAGTCATTTAACTAGGACGTGGAGAGATGAGATATCCAGATGAGAATGTGGGGGAAAGCTGAAGGAGTTTTTAACAAGTGAGTTTCAGGACAGAAATTGTTCTGTTTGGATTTCCTTTGCTTTCTTTCAGAGCCGTTATCTCAAATTTGTGTGGGGAAGGCAAAGCTTCTAATTATACACTGCAAAGAGTGCATTTTTTATAAATAGCACCAATTGTTCTGCTGGGACATTCTCATCTGTATCAGCTCCTCCACAGCTTTGCAGCCTGTCTTCCATGCACAAGGAGAATATTTTTACTAATGAAACCCAAGTGTATCATATATGACACAAAGGCTGAAGCAATACAATAGGATTTGGGATTTTGCAGCTGTGCCACCCTGAATTCACTTCAGTTCCCCGTAATTCTGCCCCTTTGTCACTCCTGAGTCCTGTACAACGGCCTCTGGAATAGGGTTGTTACTGCCATGAGCAGTCTCACTGCACATGAGAGCATTGCTGCTCTCTTCAAGGCCTCAGTGGGTAAAATTGCTTTGTTTCTTTCTCTGAAGATTGTGCATAGGGCTCAGAAAGCAGGCAGAAACCCTGGCTGCACTGCTGTCAGTGTTGGTTGCCCTCTCCCCATGGTCACCAGAGCATCGCATCAGCCACGGGGCCCAAGCCCTCCTGCCAGGGTGGGAGCCCATCTGCAGACACTGAGCCACACTCCCCCGAGAGACCATCCCAACCTTCTGGTCAGCCACATCCCAACGGGGCACTTGGCAGTGCTCATCCCAGCAGTGGCGTTTGCCTGCAAACAGCCATGGCAAGAGAGGGGACACCTGTCCAGAGGACACCCAGGACACGTGAGCACCCCTGCCCCTGCAGCTGCTGCACCACCAGACACTGGTTGTGCCTCTGCAGCTGAGGGCAGAGGGGGATGGCCCAGCCTGGGGCCAAGCCCATCTCAAAGCAGCAGGTCCCCAGAGGTGCCCTGGAGAGCCCTGACTCTGCTGGAAAGCTGGATTGCCCACTGATGCAGGCCAGTGTCGGAGGCTGTGTTTGTGTGGCAGTGAATCTGTCATGGAGGTGACATCTCGAGCGTGCTTGGGGCGAGCGATTCACAGGCTGCTGAGTTTGTGAATGCAGCTCAGCCAGGAGCGTGTGTTTAATTGCTCAATGTACTGTAACACCCGCCGCTTCCTGCATTATCCACTTGCTCCAGCACTAGAGCTGCCACCTTCTCAAAACAGTAATTTCATGAAGTGAATTGCCTTTCTGTAATTATCTTTTTATGCAATTAATATTTCCTCAGCAAATCACAGATCTCTCTGCCTCCTTGATAGGTAAAGCAACTAATGAGCCCCAGCTGCCAGCCGTGGCTGAATGAGTCACTCTGCTGGAGAAAAAGATATCGCCAGTGCATATTCTCCCCTTGTGCTGTTATTTGCCACTCGCTGTCTTGGTCTGAGGGACCTTGTCTGTCACTCCCACAATGGAGCTGGACCAGCCCTCCAAACCTGCCAGGTCTGCCTGTTCAGAGGACTCAGTTCTGTCTCCCTGCTCAGAGAACTCAGTTCTGTCTCGCTGCTCATCCTGGCCATCAGCTCTGCCCAGCCATGACTGGTGAGAAAACACTGATGAAGCTCACTCCTTGCCAATAACAGATGGAGAAGGTGCCTTCTATAAAATGTTAGCCCACTTGACTTCTCTAATGGAGTTTATGAAGTTCAGAGAGCTACTTCATGCCCCATACATTATGAAATGAAAGCAGTTTTACAGCCTTCTTCAAAGAAAACAAACTGAGACTTCCCTGGGGCAATTTCTGGGTCATTTTTTACACATATACGTCAACTTTTCAGTATGTATGTCCGAGAAATGTTTCAGGACATGTTCCATTCCATTCCTTTCATAGTCTACAAGAGTTATCTTTGCTGACCAAGGTCAAAAAGGTCTCTCTGAACTCTCTCTGCCATGATATATTGTTATCACTCTTATCTGACAGAGCTAATGTGGAAACCTTTACAGCATACAGATACTTGAAATGCCTTCCTGCAATGAGTTTTATAAAGAAAATAATAGCACTGAATTTCTTTTGTTGCCATTTACCTGCCTGATTCTACAAGAAGTTGCTTTGAGTCTCCTTTCATCTCTATTGACTAAAGTGAAGCTTTGTCATCAGTGTGTTGTTTGGTCTTTTCGTTCACTTGCAATTTTTCCAAACAGAAGAAATGTGATTTGGCAGGGGCATATGTAGGGAGATGAAGGCTCCTGGCTTAGCTCAGGAAAGCAGTTGTGTACATATCTCAAGAGAGCTGGAAACCTGCAAGAAGCAGACAAGCAAGGACAGACAGCCCACGTGGGATAAACAGAAGCATCAGAAGTCCTGGGGAAACAAAACAGGGAGCAGACAGCAGTGCAGGACAGCATGGAGACAAAGTGTGGATTTGGAGAATTTGGGTAGAAGAATCACGCAGACATTAGCAAAACCCAATAATGAAATACAGCCATAAGAGGTTGCTTGGATGGCAATTTAGCTGACAAGTAGAGGAAAATCCAGAACTAGGAGAAATTAACAACAGGGGGAAAAAACCCAAAACTCAAAAAACCCAGTAAAAATCCAAGTACTGATGATTCAAACTCCTTTACTGACTCAGTTTTGCATTTTTTTTTCTCCAAAGACTATAGTGTCCCCTCTCCAGAGTAAAAATTGAAGAAAAACACATAAGAAGGAGGTAGCAATGAGCAAGGGGCCCTCAACATCTACTGAATCATGACATTCATGTGATGTAGCTTTGATTTCTCACAAGAATGCTCCAGGTCCGCCCAATTGTTAGTCTGAAGCTGTTAGCCATCATTTCAGGCAGTGAGCACAGAAATATCTGTGGATAATTTGTAGACTGTGTTTGTGTGTGGGATTAGTCCAGCTATATTGTGGTTTCCCCATTCAGGAAGCTTTCCTACATATTGTCTCCCTGCCCTATAAAAAGTAGGGCTCAGGAGGCCTTGTGATGCCCTCCCCTGGATACCTTTATTGCTGCCTATTGAACCAAAGACATGTGTAAGAAAGACACAGACCATACTTTAGCTTCCTCCTTTCCCCAGCATTGGACAATACAGACTTCTACTTTCCATGTGGCTCTTTCAGTTAATGCTTCTTTTGGGAGGGGAGAAAATCAACCCACAATTATTTTTTAAAATCTTCCTCACGTCAGATCACGAATTTCTGACCTACATTGTGCTTGAGCAAAGAGCTCATTGAAGGGGAATTTTGCCTAGAGTAAGGAGTTCCAGTTTAAGTCTATTAATTATTAATTTCTCTATTTATTTATTCAAAAGCCCTGGTGAAATGGGAATATCAGCTATTTTCCTTCTTCATGAATGAGTTCTTTTGCCTGGGCTCATCTGGCTTTGTATATGTTCTTCCCCAAATAAACATGTCAAAAAGTGCATGTTTGTTCAGGGAGAGTGTCCGGCTTTTTGTGAGGCAGGTCAGGGTCCAGTCACATTTACTCTTCTCACACACTGCTTTGTAGAACAAGCTGACAGATAAAATGAAATATTAGCTTCATTTCCTGCAAATCCATTTTTTTTTTTTTTAAGCTAAGGATGGAAGAGACTGAATTTAGAACAAAAAACACCAAAGCTACAGAGATTCTGCCAGTCAAAGAAAATCTTTCACTGCAGTGATTTACTAATTTGGAAATGCTGTAGAAGATCCCCTTCCATCATGACTGTTCACCTACAAGCCTGTTCAGTTGCCAAGGTTTGGAGGATGCATCTGTGCCAATCAGTGACAGTCTTGTGTCTTCCCAGCATATTCTACCTGCACTGTGCTTCCAGTTACTCGATAACCCAAACCAGCAGCAGTCCATAACCTTCCCTTTTGTGCTGCCCCTCACATCATCTGCAGCAGGCTGCTGCATGTCCTACAGCCAAGGCAGGGAGACAAGACTGGGGCTGGGAAAACAACCCTGCTCTGTGCTGCAGAAAACAGCCACAGAGAAAGAGCTCAGGTGGGATTGGGAACATGCACTGTGTGGACACCTCCGTGAGCTCAATGCTCCTGCAGAAAGAGCCTCTGCTGTGCCACCTGCACACTGAACAGAAGAAATGGCTGCTTCTGAGACAGGGCTTCAGGGACTGTTCCAAGCACACAACACAAAATAAAATAAAATAAGACCTGCCAAGCACTCAGGTGGGATGTTCAGATGGAACATATTAACGCTTGACAATTTAGACCCTTGAGATCCACAGACATTTCCTGGGATATGAGAAAGTTGTATTCTTGTACTGCTTAGTGTTGCCCACAAATGCAGGAAGAGTAAGGAAACCTTGCGTGTCTGCCTGAGTGTAACTTGTTTTATTTTTGAGGCAGACAACCCAGCTGCAGGCTGTTGGCCTTCTGGGAATTGTGAGGTTGCAGACATCAATGTAAATAACCCTCAACTCTCTCCTCCAAATAATTTCTGAAACATCATCTGGCATTTCAGCTCAGCATCACATATACTCCTTTTTTTTTTTTTTTTTTTTTTTTTTTTTTGTTCAGAAGGGAACAATTTAGAGCATAGACTTTTATTTGAGTGCACTATATTTCCCTTCCTGTGAAGGTCTAGATATTGCTGCTGCATAAATACTGCCCCAAGGGCTCTTTCTAGCAGCTCCTGGGATAAAGTTATTTTCTTCCTCATGAGGGTTCCCATACTGAGGAAATAAATATGAGGTTTCTATCCAGAATCCTTTGCTTTTGTATTTGGGTGTTCTTGCAGCTCAGAAGAGAGAAGACAAGAAAGTCTCTCTCTCTTTCACTGTGCTGCTGACAGAGCCAGCTCCTCTCTCTCCTCTCCCTGCAATGTCCTGCAATGTTCACTGACCCCAAGCCCCACCAACTACTTCATCAATAAGCTCAATGTGTCTCCATGTTAGAAGAAATAGGAAGCCACATATTCCTACAGGAGGGGACAGTGGAGGGAGCAGCTGCCAGCCAGCCAGCAACCTGGCAGCTCAGGCATCACCTTTGATGAGTCTTCTCAGAAAGGACACTTTGAATCCTTTCCACAAACCTTCTCCCACTGCATTGGTCCAAACACTGCAGGGCTGGAGGCACAAGTAACCAATGCTGACAGGAACTGGAAAGAGAAATGCAAAGAGAAAAGAGGTTTTGTAAAAATTAAAGTAGCATCAAGTAGCAGTAAACGCTGTACCATCTCCCTACAGTTTTCAAGAAAAGCTGACTTCCTCCAGGTCTGAGTGCTTCACCTTCTCCCTGCTCATCTCAGCAGACTCCTCATATCTGCCTCTGTAGCAAAATCTCTGCCTCTCTGATGAAGCTCCTTCCTCTCCCACCCACCTCCTCCCCACCCCTCTATGTCCATACCTTTTTCACATCTGCAAACTCAGTTTCTCTCTTGGTCAGTGTGATACCTCCCTCTGCCCAGAAATCCCCATTGAATCCAGAATGCAGCAACCAATGTGAGGGAGCCAGCTCCTACCCAGTCGCAGAGCACGTGGCCTGTAATAAACTGCAAACAGATAAACACCTGGTTGTCATCCCTCTGAGCAGACAAGCCCCCTAATGTCTGATGCAGGTCTGTGCTTCTATGCTGTAACCCAAAGGCAGATGGATAAAACATGTGAATGCTGGAATGGAGCTCCAGTTCAGACCTATTCTCATTTCTAAGACTAACAGCACTATATATAAGTGTTTGGCTGAATAATTTTCAGCCCATAATTTCTCTTCATATAGTTTTTCTTCCACACACTGCTGTTTGTGACTGCAGATATGCAATTGGTCAATAGACTTTTTTTTTTCCTCTCACTAATTGTGTGCTTGAAATGTTTAAACTAAAAACAGAAGATAAATATTGAATCTCATGCCTGTGGTATCATCTTCCAGGCAAGAAGTAACTCCTGCTAGATATATTCCCAGAGTTTCTGAACATTTTCACCACATTATGCTCAAAGATAGAGTGGCTTGGGCTTTGGGGCTTTTGGTGCAGTGTTTTAGTTGTTGGTTTGTTGATTTTTATTCTGAAGGGTCCATGTTTCTTTCAGTAGGGTTTGGGGTGGAAAACCGGTTTGGAGTTTTTCTCACCACATCAAATGCACTAGGTTGGATGCACCTTCTGCAGACTAAATCTAGAAAGTTTCTGGATGAAAATAAATTTCTTTCATGGCATTTAAAAAGTACATTTAAAAGTACATGTCTCCATGTGCAAAGAGGCAGGGCAGAGGCCAGCGGGCAGAGGAGCTGTGGTCCATGTCTGCATGCCGTGGTCCATGTGCTGTATAACCACGCAGGAAAGCAGACATGGTAGGGCAAGGGAGATCAGTTTGCTGCACATCAAGGGTCATTCTTGGTAGACAGGGATTTTCAGGATTCAGCTACAGGGAGGGGGAGCCAAGGAGAGGGGTGGTGTGCCTCTGGGGAACATCAGCAGCCCATGGGAAACTGGGCCTTGCCAGGGGCAGGGGGAGGTGCACCCTGGAGCAGAATGGGATTTCCTCCCTCATGGCATTGGCTCCCAGCTTTGCTTCTGCAGCTTTGCCTTTAAGGAGAAGCTACAGGATTTCCCATAGCAACCTTTTTAATAAGAGGCAAAAAGAGCATCAGCTGCCCCTAAAGACACCAAAAGTAGGTCAAATTGCAGGAAGAGTCTTCACATTTCAGCGACCTCTCCTGTAGCCCACTTGTGTTCTCACAACAGCCATGGCCCAGTTTTGTCTCTTGTCCCAGTTCCCATTGCAACCCCTTACACCACACTCAGTGAGGTGAGGGGGAGTGAGGAGAGGCTCTCACAGTGACCTTCTGCAGCCCCAGCAGTGAGGAGAGCCTCTTGCAGTGACCTTCTGCAGCAGTGAAGAGGAGCAGCCCCACAGCACCATCATTGCCACACAACATTTACGAAGGTGAGTTTTATTGTCTCTGCCCAGAGGTGCTGGCACTTGCCAAGGGAGGACAAATGGCAACCTGTAAGAAGGACACTTGCCCCAGCCTCCATCTGCCACTTCCTCATATGTCCACTTCCTTTTCCCCAGGGAAACATTGTACAGACACTGAAAATGCTGGAGTGGATGCAAGACCACACAAACAAAATGGAGCCTCGTGCAGGTAGGTGTTGTTAGACACAAAAAAGCTTCTTGTGGTGGCTTTAAGAGCTCTTAGATGAATATATAATCACAAGGCTGTCAGGGCTTGATTTATTTTGGTTATCTGCCTGATGCTAAATACATATACATCTGTGCCTGAAATCACCACATGGTAAGATGTGATTGCCTTCACCTCTGATCTTATGGGAAAACCGATTGACTTCAAAAAAGAAATTCAAGGCAGAGCAGAGACTGTATCTCACAAACTCCCTCCCTCTAAACTGCACTGGGAGGCAAGGAACATAAAGACATTGGAGAGCAGTCCCCTACATGTACTCAAGGCCAATGGGATTGTGAATGTGAGTTGGAACACATGTTTTTTCTCAAAGTCCTAGGCTGTGTGGGGCCCTCCTCTGCATTCAGCTCCTGATAGTAGGGCAGAGTAGGACCCCTGAGGTTTAGAGTCCATTATATATATTATGTTTAGATCCATTATGTTTTATATGTTGACTGGGAATAGGAAAACCTCCATCTGTATTCCCCAGAGGAAATCTATTGCATTGGCATAGAAGCTCCTTTTGTCAGAGGGTGAAAATGAAACAGCCCTAGGAGGCTCCTTCTGGGCCATTTTCCTCAGAAAAGACGGAGGGAGATTCTCTCTTCCAGCTCATTTTTTCTGACACTGTTTCAGTTATGCTTGAAGTCTGGCTTCCCACTTTATCCCTGTGATACTGTCTCACAACCACACATCCAGCACCCATATGTTCCTCCCTAAAGCTTCCCTGTATTCCCTTGTTTTAATGCTGTCATTCCCAGATGGAGATTCCCATTCAATTCAGCTGGATGTTCTCCCTCCTCCCCTACTGCCCCATAAGCTGATGGATGCTACACTGGTGCTCAGACATAGCTTACACAAGCATTGTGACTTGGCTGCTCTTCATCTCACCTCATATGTCTGTAAGAGGGATAGCTGGCAAAGAAATGCTTTGTGGAGCAGAGGCTTCTTTGTGTGATCTGCTCAGTACCATGGGATCCTGCAGACACATCACTCCTTTCTCACCACCTAATGCTCACAGCACCCACAGGCAGCTGCTGCTTTGGGCAGGAGTCCAGAGCCTCCCTGCAGTTTGAGGTAGGTGTGTGTTTCTCCTCATGGGGCACTGCCTCTTAATTACCTCTGTGAAAATGACTTAAAAGAACATTGCAGCTTCTAGAGTCAAGAAGCTCCTAAGGATGCAGTGATGCAGATGTGGTCAGAGAATAACAGCAGCAAGAAGAGATGGCATATTCTTGCCTGGAAGGCAGAGAAGAAAACAAGGAGACAGAGCCCCCAGAGGCAGCAGAGATGCAGAGAGGGCACCGACTGTGGGCACACACCCACCACTGCAGACAGGGTCCATCACCTGTCTGAGGGCACAGCATCTTCCCTTCCATCCTGTCAGCCCTGCAGGACCAGGCAGGGGACACTGACAGCCAGGCTGTCACCTGTCACACCTTTCCACCGCTGGCTTTGCTGTCAGATGCTACTGGGCACAGAGCTGGATGTGACTCACTGGCACAGCAGAGGGAGACGGACTCTTTGATGAGTTGCCCCCAAGCACAGCAAGAGGGATAAGCCACTGCTAGCAGGGCTCCTCCCACAGCACCTACTCACTGCGGGCTGCCCAACAGGGATTTTTCATTTTTTGGATGAAACAAGGCCTGAAAATTTCAAAGCACCTTGGGAATTGCAATTGTGTTTTATGCAGAAGGTTTAATGGTATCTGTGTGGATAAATCCCTTGGACCACTTCGAATATCACCAAAAAGATATTTTGGTGATATTATTCTGGAATAATGAGTCATCAAAGGACTTATTATATTTCCCATAAGAATTGATTGTCTGATGAGAATTCCAGATCAAGAAACCACATTTTAATTTCACTTTTCTTATCAGCCAGACGAGATCTAACTCATGCTCTGCTCTGAACCTCTTTCGAGTATTGTTAGCCAGCCTCTGTGATGTGCTCCAGCTACAGAGGATGAAACAGTGCCAGTGCACTGCTTTCCCTCTGGGACAGCGAGGCTTTGTTCTGGCATGCTTTCCCCGCTGGTGAGCAGACCACTGAAGTCACTCCCACCACCTGACTGAGGCAGGGATGCTCATGTGGCTCAGCCCAGCTCAGCAAACAACTCTGATCCTCTTCAGGTTGAAAACTGCTCAGGAGGAAGTAAAGTGCATTGCTGATACTGCTGCAGGAATTTTTACGAGTTGCTTCCTTCTAGAGCCTCATCCCCCTCTATTAGTCTCCAGACCAATGTCAGCAATAGATGTCTTCCCTTTCTTCTACCTTCTGTAAGAATTTCACTCGGTAGGAGCTGGGTGAAAGTGCTTCTAAATCCCTTTACTGATCATGAAAGTGGATCGGATCAAAGATAACCTTCCCCTCCATTCCTGAGAAGGAAATGGTATCACTCTGCAGACTGGCTCCTCCTTACAGTTCTTTAAACCCTCAAAGAATGGGCCATTTTTCAATGTTTTCCACACTGTGTTTTGCACTTTTCCACCAGTCCTGATCTGTGGCCCTTAAGTATCTTCAGTTGCTAGGGTGGAGAGTTACACAGAGAATTTAGGCACTTCCTTGGCAGAGTTTACCTTTGCTTTCTTCCAAGAGTCCTACAGGAGCAGACCATGGTCTTCCATATGCCTGCAGACAGAAACCATTCCAGGGCATAGAAAAAGCTCTTTTGTGTCATGTATTAGAAAGCTCCTTCTCACAGCGTATCCAAGCTTCCCTTTACAGGGGACTGTAAAGACAAAAATTTGTGTCCATTTTAATCCCAGAATATTTCCAGTAGATGACTGTGAAACAGAACAGAATGACTCGCTTTTTGTTAGAGAAAGCTGAATAATTCAGGCACCTTCTTTAGACCTCCTCATCTCTTCCCTAGGTAATAATCATCCCACATTTTTGCCTTACAACAAAACCAGCCACCCAGGACTTTATTGTATTCTCTAGGCCTAGTACTGACAGGAGGAAAAAGCACAGATCCTCTTGCCATTGGAGTGAAAAGAAAATTTTATTTAGTTGCTGGAACATGAGGCTTGTGATGTAGTTGTGCATTTCTGGCTGCCTTGGAGGATGGGCAGTGGCAGGTGCCCACATGTACGGACATCTGCTCAGACATTAGGGAGGATGTTTATGCAGCCCAAGGCTGGGGACTCAGTTTAATAGGAAAAAAATTTGCTTCAGATTTCCTCTGTGGTTTTGGCCACATCACTTTATCTGTCTGTGACTCACTTCTCCACCTGCAAAGAGAGCAGTAAAAGCAGTGCCTGCCTGCTGCTGAGGGCCACGAGGAGCAGCATGTGCAGTAAGCATCACAGGCTCAATGACCATGGTGACCAGGAGTGTTAACGTTATTTATTCCTCACCCTGGCCCCAGCTCTCCAGGAAGCATTTCTGCTCTCCTATGGTATGCACCAGCAGCTTGTTCTAAGAACAAAAGAAATCCTAAAATCATTATAGATCCTTTATTAGATGAAGATAATTATATATCTAATACTACTGTGCAAAAGCCCCCAGCTATATCCAGTATATATTTATCTTCTGTATTCTGAAAAAAAAAAAACAAAACCCAGGTGCCATATTAGTATCCCATGAGATTAATGCATTATTCTACTCTGTTCTACACTAACAACAAAAATTATTGAATATACTTGAGATAGATATTTTTAAATCAGGACACCTAAACAGTATTCAAAAGTTTTTTTAAAACTCTCTGAAGATGTCTCTAGGCAGTTAATGTCAATTTTTAATAAAATTTGGGAAAACTGAGATTTGTCTGCAAACTGTAAGGGAGGCATCATTCCATTAGCACTTTTAAATTATAAATGGGACACAAAGAAGAGAGGGAGATGGAGGAGGAGAGAGAGAGGCAGAGGAAAGCTGTCTCCAGTTCAGCCCTATGGCCACTAGCCCACTGCTGGGGAGAGGGGTACAAGGCAAAGGCAGAGGCATGTGAGGCTGGGTTGTTATTGCACAGAGCAGGGTACTTTGTGTCTGGACACATTTGGAGGAGGGAGAATCACAAATGTGCTTTTGTCCTGGGATAGTGCCCATCACTAAAATGGCTAAATTATACCCCATCATTTCTTGAATTGCAACCCAACTAACTAATAGACCTCAAAGCCTTTTCACCAACCAGAAATGGCCAATATGATAGCCACTTTCTCAACATGTTTCAAGGGAGGTGCATCCCTGACCTGCTGCTCTCCCATATTCCAGCAGCAATCCAGAAAGGAACTTAGTGTCTGCAAACTTCTCAGCTCTCACTGCCTGGAAGGCTGGTAAATAATGAAGATTTGCACACATAAATTCTGGTTATATTGGCAAAGAAAAGACTGTCGTCTGGAAAACAGTATTTGTGAACATCATGGTGAGAGCCTGAACAGACAGAGTGATGGGCTGCCAGAGCACTGCTATGATCGGTGGAAAGGCACAGGCTTTGATATACAGGAATGATCCTGCCAAGAAGGTGCCCTTGCTGGGTCATCCTGCATGTGTTTGTGCAAGATGATGGCCAGACCTGCAATTACTGGAAAATGTGGGCCGCTGAAAAGATGGATTTTTTCTTCTGCCTGAGCAGCTCTTCAAAAGGTTCTCCCTGTTTCAAAATGTTGCTGAAGTAAATTTGAAGAAGGCAGATTCTTTTAAGCATTGTATGATATGAGCCAGCAGAAGAAGCAGTCTGTGTACTTGGAAGGATATGGGCATAGTGGCAACTTAGGATTTTGGGTTTCTATTACCGAGCAAAGCCTAAGTGGCCCATGTCAATGTGCACAGTCTCTGCTGGGAGAGCAGCTTGTGCACAAGCACCTCTGGGATCTGCCAGAAATTCGGTTTCTCATCTTCCTTCATTATTAAGACTTCCTCTGGTTATTGAGACTGGCAGTCTCTCAAGCCACTCAGGGGTCCTTATACTTCCCTATGATCCTTTTCTTCTTCCAGTTACCTTTATCACAGGTAAAGGTAATCACCTTACAGATTCCCTCATAAAGTGGAATGTCTGGACCTGTGTCAAGAGATTAAACCAAAGATAAATGGAGCTAAACCCATCACCCTCAATTTCACTGCCTAGCCTGCAGCTCCAGACAGGGTGAGATTAACCCTTGCCTACCTCTACTCCACTGCTTGCCTACCTCTACTCCACTGACCACCTCCTCTTCTTGCTCAAAGTTTCTGAGGTAGCATATACCACAGAAAAGGCAGAGTTGTGGACTCAGACATGAAAAAGAAGATAGTCCTCTCCTCATTTTCCATGATAACAGGAATGGCTAATGGAATGGCTGCATATAGAGGTATGCTAATACATTTGCACAGAAAAGAGAAAACCTTAAATCTCCTAAACATTGGGAATGGTGCAAGCAAATCATGTGTGTATGTGTGTGTGTGTGTGTGTGACTGCAAAAGAAGATGCATTGCTCTTTTTCATGAATGTGTACACTTACTATTTCTTTTGATACTTGCTCTTGTCAAGCTCCAAATACAGTTTTTTCCCTTTGAATGTAGTTTTCCTGCTCTATCCTAAGAGGAATGACTTATCTACCTATTACATCAGCTTCTCCAAGTGGAGAGATAAACATGGGCCTAGGGAAAAAGCTTTGTCAGCTTTTGACAGAAACATTAAATGCAAGTTGTTGCTGAACCTAAGGCAGTGCCAGTGCCCAACACATGAATCTCAGTAAACAACATATATCCCTCCATTTCAGAGGCACCAGTAGCATGAGAAATGTGTCCCACTTAGCTGTGACAATCGGTCTGATCCCAAAGCTCAGTCAGTTCCAGCACTTCTTATTGTTGCCAGCAATATTGTTTGCCCACCCCTCTCTCAGCAGTTGGACAGCAACTCCCCCTTTTTGGGGCTACAGAAAAGCAGACAGCTGGTCTGAGCTATCTCACCACATGGGGAAGAGCAGTAAGAATTCAGAGAGGATTTCTGCATCTTGCAAAGGGCAGCTTCTAAATCCCTTTACTTCAGCTTCTCCATCCAAGTTTGAATAGTATTGATGAAAAAGCATCATAACAGAAAATTTCTCCCCATACTGGAAAAGGGCTGGTGAGATTTACTCTGGTAACCATGAAGTGATAACACCAATCACAACCACAGACATGTCAGCTCTGCCATTGGCTCAATCCTTCTGCTTTCCACTGCACAGACCTACAGGGTAGCATGGACCAGAATTCATTTACATGTTTACACATGTGTTTTGGATACCACAGCTGGAATAGAAATGCAGAAGTTTAACAGCCTGGCTCTGCCTTACTCATCAGGTTCTGGGTCAGCCTTCACTCAGCAACACCGCACCAGCAACTCACTACATGGGTTGAGGCTGTACCTTCGCTGCCACACATCCTGGTGCTTCTAACTGCTCAGCAGAGACATGCTTCACCCTTTCACAGTCCCCTTGTCACCTATCACCACTGCCACCAGCATCCAGGTTTGAACTATACACAATAAAATCCGTTGCTGATGGTGCCTCCAGCAAGCAAGTAATACAAGCATGCCTGCATCCTTGGATTTGATGATGATTTTTTCCAGCACATGTGTGTCACTGGAGCACTGGAAGGACATAAAGAAAGGAAAAACTGAAACAAACCTCCTATGACATGTTGATCAGAGCAGGAACATTCAGGGCTTTTGCTGTATTCACTGACATCACCCTGAGAAGGACTGAGGCTGCTTTGAGGCTACAAGGGACAGTTTGCTGCTCAGAACATGAGAGGAAAGATGCCATCTTTCAGTTCCACTGTCTGTGAAACTGTGCTTTCAGATACACACTCACAAAATGGAACATATTGTATCCCCACAAGTACTGAGGAAGCCTGTAAATGCATCAACAGTCGTGAAAGAGGAATACTTTATTTTCACACCTATTCCAGATCTGATGTTCTTTGACCCAAACTGGGGTAAACTATCGCATGGGGATAGCATCAGAGAGCAGCCTGCCAGCAGACCTTGAGCGTTCATTTGGTTCAGTCCTTCTAGGTGGCTCAGAGATGCACAGAAACATGCCATCTCTGGACTTGAAGAAATAGTTTTGCCAAGAATTTAGCAAGCCTCAGTGAAGTAGCTTCAGGCTTCAGCTAAAGATCTTCCATGCCCCTTGCTGGAGAAACAGTGCCATAACAGAGCTCTGGACAACAACGATTGAAACGGATAAAGTGGAGAATAAAAGCCAAATACATAATGAATCTGCATTCCCATGGATAAAGAGGTTTTCTAAAACTCATTTCCATTAGTAAAAAGTTAACAAATAAATTTAACAAATAAATCATGTGCAAAATAGCACAGGCCTTGCATATACTGGCACCATTTGTTTGATGTAATACAGTGCATATTCTCCTGTTTTTAAAGCCAGAATGACCACTTCAGAGGCTGTGGTATGTAAGAAATCATAACAGATTTTCATATGGCATAGAGGAAGATGGCATAGAAGTGACTATATTGTAGTACAAAGGTACTGGAAATAACTTCAAAATAATTAGCTAGTGTTAGTCTTGATAGCCATGTAGTGGTCCACTCTGGGATCAGCATTGCCACGGGCTGTTTCCATTGCTCGAGTTAGCCAGCTTCAGAACGGCTCAGGAGCCTCCACTTGGCACCATCTGTAGTGCTGTGACTGCATTGTGGAGAAACCCAAACCTTCTGGGCAGCTCTTGCATAGAACTAATTAAAAGCAGAAGAAGAGTGGAGAACAAATCAAATGGAACAAAGACAAGTGTAAGGTCTTGCACCTGGGAAAAGATAATCCTGAAGGGCAAGCACAGACTGAGTCTGGAGTCTGTGGGAAGGGACCTGGGTCCTGGTGGACAACAAGCTCAGTATGGGTGAACAGTGTGATGATGTAACACAGAAACCAGCAGGATGCTGGGCTGCATCAACAAGGGCATCACAAGCAGAGATAAAGAAATCATCCCACTCTATTCAGTGCTTGCCAGGCCACACCTGAAAAACTGGGTTCAGTTTTGGTCCCCACTAGGTAAAAAAGATGTGGAGAGGCTGGAGAGGTTCCAGAGAAGGGCCATGAGGATGATCAAATGACTGGGAAGCCTGCCATGTGAGGAAAGGCTGAGAGAATTTGGTTCGTTCAGCCTTGAGAATATAAGGCTTAGAGGAGAGTTCATCACAACATTCCAATATTTAAAGGGTGAGTACAGAAGAGATGGAGACTGCCTTTTTATGAGGAGTCACATCGTAAAATGAGGGGTAATGGGTACAAGTAACTCCTGAGGAAGTTCTGACTGAGATCTGAAACAAGAGGACAAACTTTTAACAATGAAAACAATCAGCCACTGGAATTATCTCCCCAGGGAAGTGTCGGATTCCCCAGTATTAAACAACTTAAAATTTTGGGAGGATGCTGGGCTGTCTTGTCTAGGTCATGCTTTTGCCAGATGATCTTTGTATGATTCTATGATACTCTGAACTTAAAAAGAGAAGTGATTTTGGATTGCTTCAGTTATGTAGAAAAGGTTAATGCTGTATTAACAACAGCTGTATGCCCATGTGGGCAGTTAGAGCTCTGAGACTGCCATCCAGAAGACTTTGAGGTTGTTTGAAAGATTGGCAGTGCTGGGTGGACAGGGGTTTCACAGCATTCAACATTACTGTGAGATGTGGTATGGGTATTTCCACACCCCACAGCTTCCTGTCAGTGCTTTGCTTTCCCCACTCATTCACTCCACTCCTGTATCTCTCTCTGATACAGGCTATTCCAGTCCCAAAATACCCTCCCAACAATTCCATGTAGCTCTGGCTTGGTTTTGATCGTCAGGGAGCTATCTTTCTTTAAAATGAACTTTGATATGAAAAATATGGAAAATTCCACATTTGGAGACACAGCTTTATTCAGAAATCAATTTGCACTTACTGATTCATCAAAGGTAAAAGAAACAATGCTCTCTTTTTTGAGGGGAATACTACAATTTACTTGCTGTTCTTCAGATGAAGAAGGAGTTCCATGGAAAGACTTGTAACATTCCTTCTCTTATGCTTCTGTTCTGCCTGCATAGTCTTCATGAAAGCTGAAGAAAGATCAGTGTCAGGAAACCTGAAGAAAATCGGTTTTGTTTAAAATAGTGGGGGGGTTTAATTATTTGGCAAACATTTAATGTGTTCCTAATGGACCATAAAGTGAGTGGACTCAACTTCTAACACTTCATTATCTCGTTTACGCTTTGTTCCTTGGTAGTGATGGCAACTGAGTGGCCTGGAGGGAATTGGCATTTAAATTTCTGCAGCAGCCCAAAACGAAATTGGTTTTAATCTAGGTCGTGTATAAATGAATTGCTGATTTTCATAGAAACATAGAATCATAAAATGGCTTGGGTTGGAAGAGACCTTAAAGATCATCTAATTCCAATCCCACGACCATGGGTGGGACACTTTCTCCTAGACCAGGTTGCTTAGAGCTATATCTAACCTGCCCTTGAACACTTCCAGGGATGGGGCATCCACAGCTTGTGTGAGCAACCTGCTGCAGCGTCTCATCTATCTCACAATGAAGAATTTCTTCTTAAGAACTAATCTAAAGCGACTCTATTTTTAGTTTAAAGTCATCCGCCATTCCTCTGTCACTGCGGGCCCTTCGGAGCAGTCTATCTCCTTGCCCCCCAGGCATTCGGAGGTGGCGATGAGGTGAGGAGCGTCCCTCCTGCCGCTGTCCGCTCCGAAAGCCTGAAGGCGGCCGGGTCGCGGTGTCACCGCACAGCGCGGGGCCGCCCGGCCGAGGGCGGGGAGCGGCCGCCGGGTGGCACAACATCCATCCCTCCCCGGGAAAAGCAGGGTGGGCTGGGGAACAGGCACCGCCTGCCACGGGCAAGGACCCGGAGAGCCGAGGCGAGCTGCGGCGGAGCTGGAGCCCGCCCCGGGGCTGCCCTGCGGGAGAGCGGCCCAGGCGGAGCCAGCCCAAAGCGGCTCCTCCGCCGCCACACGGCGCGACGAGGCTGCTCCAAGTCCTTCCCACCGGGCAGCGGGAAAACCTGATCTGGTGCCAATAGAGACTTCAAACCTGCGAGGGTTTGCGGGGCGGCTTGGGCATTCTCTCAGTTCGCCTTTAAAGCCACGCACAAACAGGCGAAGGTGCCCATAAAAGCCACCCGAGCAAAGGGAATATGCACAATACACTAACTCGTTCACAAAGGAAATTGAGGGAGAAAAACATCCTTCAACTTATTTTTTCTTCCTACTGGAAGAGATCATGACACAAATGATATTCCGACAAGTCTGGAGGAAACTGTTAGTGAAAGTTTAAAATAAAAACATTCTTAGCAGGAAAATCCGTGGAATCTATCCAATGTTTTAAGGCATTCCTTTGCCTCAAGTGTTCTTACAACTGATCAAGATAGGAAAATCCATTCCGGTAAAATGTTTTTAAGTGTTGGATCTGTTTTATTCTTCAGAGAGTAGAAAATAAAAATCCAGAACTTTTACTGTTTTCCTTTTCAGTTTGTATATATATATTATTGAAATTGTTCTCAGAAACACTTTTGACACTTTGTATTAAGCAAACGGCCTTTCCTTCAATAAGCTTAAGCTTCATTAACAACGTTACTAAAGGAAAATAGCATACAACATTTGGGGGAAACTAAAGTTTCCACAGGCAAACACATGATATTTTACCTCTGCCTAAAAGATGAAGCTTTCATCATAAAAAGGAAAAGTCAAAGGAAATGAGAAAATAATAATTTCTCATTAACAAAAAAAAAAAAAAAAAAAAAAAAAAAAAAAAAAAAGACAAAAACCCTAGTTTTGAAATCTCTTACTAATGCAAGTTGTGCCCATGAAAACATTGTTTTCAGCTCAGTGGGCCTTTTTTTGATGTTTTTCTTCACCTTGAACACTTTTGGTGTTCATGCTTTTGATAATGTAATTTGTCTGCTTTGAAACTACCCTGCATCATAGTTGTTGTTGTCACTTGCATTAGTCCTTTGTATTAATGGAAGATATAGAGACTGTAAGATTACCCAAGTGCTAATCAAATGCAGAACACACAAAAAAAAAAAAGTGGTTCATGACTTAAACACAGTGTGATTAGGCAAGAGACCTGGCAGACTACAGAATTCAGGAACAGTAACAAAACAAAAAAAGGTAGCCAGACACTAAACAGCCAGAATTAGCTTTACAATCATGACATTCAAAGCAATAATAAATTGCTTTTATTTACTTCTATCTTAGGTATCTTTAAATATTATTTACTTCTATCTTAGGTATATTTACTTCTGTCTTAGGTATCTTTAAATATTTTGTCCAGAAGCCCAGGCTTTCTGCAGCCTCTTAGCCAGAGGATAAGAAAGCACTATTTTTAAAATGAAAGCTGAGAAAACCATGTAAAAGAAATTTAAAGAAAATTTAAAGAATATTTAAAGAAAATACTAAATGTCATGAGAGTAGGCAACACTGTAGTTCCCTACCACCGTTTTTCTTCAGATTCTGCTTTTGATGCATAATTTAAGGCTTTTTCCCCCTTACATTCTTCAATGCTATTGTTAAGTGCAGTATGTTGGCCTCTAAGTGAATGCTCTTTTTACAAAGCAATTTGATTATCTTCAATGACGCTATTTTCAACAGCTGAGATTAAGAAAAAAAAAAATCAAAAGTCTACAATTATATCCAGTTTTATTCTCCTTACAGGAGAATAAAAGGTCTGGATAGTCATTTTACTTTTTGTTTATTATTAGCTCTCAGTCATAATAATTTTTAGACTCTGATGCATTAAAACAACATGAAATGGTTTGGACGGCAATAGAACAAGCAACAAGTTCCTTAGTATAAAAATCTTTAATTTTTTCCCCTCTAAGACTTCAAAACCACATGGAAGTATTTCTTTAATGTAGATTAATTCAGTTACTTTAATTAAAATTTTGATTCATAGTTAAATTTGATCAACATGTCTCTATGAAGAGAGAATCCTGAGATTTATAGATCATGTTCTCATGATGTAGAGCTCGTAACATAATATGCCAGTGCAGCAGTGAATGGCAGAGGCTCTGCCTGCGAAAATCTGCTGGAACTATGTGCTTTGGAGCTCTCTGCTCTGGCTGAGCATTTGTGTTGACTTATTTTATAAAATAGCCTGCTAAGGATAACATCAGCTAGTGGGGAACTCTTGCACAGATTGTCTGTAACATACCATGTTAGTGTTTCTGGAAGAGCAACACTCCTGCCATTCCAATAAAACGAAATAGTAATAAATGATGTGTGCAGGAGGCATTCCATATGGTTGTCCTAAAGTTGAACTGGAAGAGCTGCCTGACAAGGGCCATCCTCTTGTAATGCAGCAAGCATCATGAGAGCCTTCCCCAAGCCTTCCCAAGAGCAGCAGGGAGTACTACAACTTCCTGGTAAGAAGAGTGGGTAGAGAGTCAATGTAGAGTCAGAATCAACTGCAAGACTTGGGCTGAAGTGACAACAGCCTCTCCCAAATAATGTCCCCTGCTCAGGAACTCTGCCTCCAGGTACTAAAATAGATAAACACGTGGTAATGAATGGGCTTTCTAAGAAGTATTTACATCTAACCTATGCAGTATTATACCAGAAAGTTAAATATAAAACTACTGATGATAAAATTCACAGGTGACATCAAGACTAGCAAACAAGAGAAGAGAAGGTGTTATGCTATCTGATCTGAGAGTGCTTGATGTCAGAAACATGGGCCCATTCCCAGAAAAGGATTTTGCAGGCAGTACCATGTATGGCACTGCGAGCACAGGCCATTCCCAAGGAGTGATGGAACACCCTCTGGGTTACAGCAGCTCTGGAAAGGGTAAAAGGACAGTTTCATGGGGAACCTGTAGTGTCCTGACACAATGACATACTGTGGTGATCCTGAAAGAAGAGATGTAAAAATACTTGTGTATAAATACATATGTGTATTTTTGGTTTGAATCCTATATTGCCAGGGGCAGTTCAGACAACCGTGTTTTAAAATGGATGTTGAAAAACTGAGTGGGGCTCACAGGAGAAGCAGGAAAACAATATAAGGACTGATAAAAATATCCAATCTCTTTTGTTGAGAGATTTAAAGAGAAAAATTCATTAACTAACTCAGAAGGAAGTTAGTTTTCTGAAGGAAATATTTTGAGTTGACTAGATAACAGCATAGATAATATCTTCCCAGAAAGAAAATATCAAGAATGTATCTAAGCATAAAGAAAAGCATAAAAAGGACCTGTGGCTAGAAGGTGGATGCTGCCAAATTCATACAGAGACTCCAAGCCCATGTTTATAATGTGGAAAGGACAAAGGGAAAGATAAATTCTTTATCTCTTGATTTCTGAAGATCAGAACTCAGTGTCTTTCTTAAAGACAACTTTATAGTTAAGCAAAAGTTATTTGGCTCAAGCCAGGGTAGCTGCTTGTGATATATAGAAGTGCACATTCCTATGGACTGCCAAAACATGTGACGGGTGCCTAGAAACAAACCACTGAGTTTTGAAGTGCTTGTGAGCAGAGACATTCCTCGCTTTCCAGTCTTTGGGCCAACTACAGAGAGACCATTTCATATGGAAAAGCAGTTCTGGTTATTCATTAAAAACATACCAGTGCAAATTCTCAGACCCTAGTGTTTGAGAAAGGCTTTGTATGTGCCTCCTTTAGTCCAAAAGATTTCAGGACTGGTCTTGGGCAAGTGATTTAATTTCTGTGTTTCTGGCTACAGTTTGACTGCTCATTCCTGCTGCCATCCCTGCAGCCCAAGGCATGGGCACCAATCTGGGTAAAAGGCTATCTACATGCATGGACCAATACTATGATAACTAAGCAGCTTTTTTTTTTTTTTTTTTTTTTTTTTTTTTTTTTTTTTTTTTGGATTATTTTTAACCCAGTTCACCTTTCTTCTTCAGCTCATGGCCTATGAACAGCCTTGTCAGTACAGCTAGGACTGGGTGGCCATGGCAGCACCCACTGACCACAGAACAGGAAATCCTAAAGACACCACTGCCTTGGAGATACAGGTGCTAAAGCTGGTTCCCTGGCTCATTGCTGCCAAGGGAAAGGCCTGGCTTTCCTCCTCTCCCCTGACAGCATGGTCCCACCACCACCTCCTTTTGCTGATGTTGGCAGTTGCTGGGTTAGGCATGCAGCTCAGAGAGGGCAGCCCAAAGGACTGTGACTGCTGCAGTGGCTCTAGCTACCTGCAGCATCATGGCATCTCTCTACCATCAGACCATACCCTCAATTGCCTGTACAGCTCTACAGCATTCTCAGGAAGGGCTCCATACACTATTCTAAACCCCAGACAGGATCATCCCTCCCTCCCCACTGTCCCTAACAGTGCCTTTTCTTGCTCTCTTGTTAGTACCAGAGCTGCTTGTGGCCACAGCATGGGCCAGCTCAGCCCTTCAGAAAGTGACACAACTGCCAAGCCTGGAGAAGAGATTAAAGGGTAGAAGGTTGCACCCAGAAGTTTCTTGCTTACCAGTTGAACTCAGCACTATTCATCAGCCTCCTTGGAGAATTGTTCATTAGGCTCAATCCAGTGAAACTCATAACTTCAAGGAGAGCACTGCATTGCTAAAGGATTCATATTCTTCTACCAATAACAGTGGAAGACTCATATAGCATGATGAGGAAAAATACCCAGCACTACTGGGTGAAGGTCATCACCGCTTCTATTGTACAGCAGAAATAAAAACACAAGCTGCAGCTCGGCACAGTTATGTGCTCTTCAGAGAGCTCTTCCCTTGCACCTCATTCAGAGCCTGTCCCACCCTGCTACAGTAATTTGTAACTATGGGCTTCTGGCCGAGTTTCCTTCTCAGTCATGTAATTTCCTTTTCTTTTGTGTGCCATTTTCAGATTTTCAAAGGGAAAAGTTTGTGTTCTGCTTCACTATCCAATAACCTATGAATGTGGAAATGTCCCTGATTTTGGTGTTGCTTATTAACAGAATTTTTAATGCTAAAAGATGTTTATCAGGTAGTGACACACTGACTGAGAGCATCAGCACTGTGATCCACAAATTTGAATCTTTTCTGTGTGCCAGAGAAATGTGGCATGGGCAATAGCAGTAGAATTTTCCTTTCTACTGGCAACTGAGCAACCTTTCCTGGAGGAAGATGAAGTTTGGCCCAAGCAACTAGCTTCTCAGAGCTTGGGAAGCAACTGCCTCTTGATATTGATGTGGTTACATATGATGTTGACAATCTTGAATGAGAGAATACTCAGTAATGTCAAGGCTGCTGTGTGCTACAGCTTGCAGAAGACCCCGAATGCTTTCCTACCTTTCCTTAGGCACCCTGTTAAAGACAGCCAGGCATCCCCCACCACCCCACCTCCAAGCACAGGTCCTGACTTCCACACTCTTTGCAGTGTTGTGCCTGAGACACTGGGTGTTTTTAGGTAAACTCATTCCACAAAATAAATCCAGACTTTTCTGATGCAGGGATCAGAATTTGCAGCTGACAGATGTACCTGCCAGCTCCCAGCACCAGAGCTCTGAAGACCATTTAACTGAAGCTTGATTCAGTTTTACCCACTTTTGCAAGCATTATTTTTTATACCATTTGCTAAAAGTTCAGTGTCAGTAGAAGAAACTTTTTGCCTCTGCAGAATATCTAGCATTTCATAGAGGAACAGATTTGACAGTATACTAGAAAGTCAACACTTAATTAGACAGTCATTCTGTCAACACCTAATCAGACAGTCATTCTGAACTGATGTTGCCATTTGTAAAGTTTTATTCTGAGAGCCTGTCAGACAGAGGAGAATTGCTGTGGGTGGTGGAGTGGGGTCTGAATGTACTTATTAAAAAAATAATTAATTCTACATCTTCTTAATAAGTGAGTAGGCAGCTTGTTGAAGAAGGGAAGCCTTTTCAAGCCCCAAAGGTAACGTTTTTGCAGAGAGAGTACAAATTTGCACCATCTTTCTTCCATAATTTGTTTCTATATAGAAAATATACAAAATCTTCTTTATGGGGATCTTATCTCCTGATGGGATGGGTTGATCTTGGCTGGACACCAGGTGTCCACCAGAGCAGTCTATCACTCACCTCCTCAACCACACAGTGGAAAGAAAATACAATGACTAAAAGCTCATGGCTTGAAATAAGACAAGGAAAGATGACTCACCAATTACCATCATGGGCAAAACTGACCCAGCTTGGGAAAATTAGCTTATTACCAATCAAACCAGAGAAGGATAATGGGAAATAAAAACTAAATATTAAAACCCCTTCCCCCACCCCTCCCTTCTTCTGGGCTGAAATTTACAGGGAATGGGGCTGCAGTCAGTTCATCACACATTTTTTTCTTCTGCTCCTTCCTTCTTAGGGGGAGTACGCCTCACATTCTTCCCCTGCTCCACTGTGGGGTCCCTCCCACAGGCTTCAGTTCTTCACAAACTGCTCTTGTGCAGGTCTCCTGCAGGGTCTCAAGTCCTGCCAGCATACCTGCTCCAGTGTGGGTTCTTCTCTCCACAGCTCTTGCCAGGAGCCGATTTCCAGTGTGAGCTTCCCAAAGGGTCACAGCCTGATTTGAGCATCCACCCACTTTGGTGTGGGGTCCTTCAGAGGGCAAAAGTAGGTATCTGCTACACCATGGACCACCATGGGCTGAAAGGACACACCTTGTCTCACCATGGTGTTCTTCACAGGCTGCCTGGAATCTCTGCTCTGGCACTTGGAGCACCTCCTCCCCTCCTTTTTCAATTGACCACGGTGTCTGGAGAGCTGTTTCTCTCATATACTCTCACTCCCCTCTCTGGCTGCAATTGCTGTTGCAGCTTTTCCTTCCCTTTTTAAATGTGTTATCACAGTGGCTGGTGGGCTTGGCCTTGGCCAGCACCAAGTCCAGCTTGGATCTGGCTGGAGTTGGCTCTGTCAGACATAGGAGAAGTTTCTGGCAGCCTCTCACAGAAGACACCCCTGTAGCCTCCTCACTACCCACACCTTGCCACACAAACCCAACACACCTGACTATTAAACATATCAAGGCGACTGGCACACATTAAAACAAGGCAACTCCCTCTCAATAAATTAGCACGCCTGTGTTTACAGGAAGACGTAATAGCTGTTATTTATATTGCATTTACATATTTAATTTTCTTTACAAATAAAAGCTTTATGTCTCCCTTTGAGCCTCCCCTTGTAGCCTTTGACTACAGTAGCTACAACTAAACTATTACTCCAATTTAGCCTGGCATTCAGTGTGCATTTGTATTACTCATTTGATTTTTATTGCTTTTTTAGTTATTATTTTTCCTCTTGGTTCATTCATCAATCATATTTACAAACCCATTGTTGCACTTACTGCCAGTTGAGTGTTCTCACACATTTCAGCACACAGAGAGAAACTGCAAACTAGGGCAGCTCTATTAGGATCTCTAATATTTCCGAGGAGTCTGAAGGTGCTGACAGCTTATGGTCTTTCCAAGGCAAGTGCAAGTGCCTCAAAGTCCATCTATCTGCAATTACTGGAAGGGGTAAAATGACACCGCACGCTTTTCCTCTGAGAAGGAATCCTCTCCCCAGAGGTTAGAAATGGGGAACAAAAAGCAAACTTCTGTTGGAGATCTGAGGACTGATACTCATTTGAACTTCAGAATAATCATCTGTGCCACACTGGCTGGTTTTACAAAAAGAGCTCATTTTGAAGCTGAGTTGATTACCTTCCTTGTTGTTCTGCTAGGCAATTTAAGTTAAGTGATACATCAAGACCTAACCCTGAAGTTCTGCCACACCACAATGCTCAGTGAGAGCAGTAGAAGCAGCTCAAGGATGGCAGGAGCAGGCCTCTATTTCGCTTGGGCTATATACTTTTTTACTTTTTGTCCTCACTCAATTTTTCTCTTCTTTATACCAACTTTGTATAGTAGGCACTTCAGAGTGGAGAGTATCAAGAGAGAATTTATTCCTCAGGACAGCAGAAAATGGTGTTTCTCAGGGCTACAGAAAATGGGAAGTAGTTCCAAGAATCCAATCCGGCACATTGTCACCACAGCCCTGTTTGCATACAAGTCCATTGTCAAAACTGAAGGAACTGGAAAATTATGGCTATTTATCCATTCCTCTCTTTACCCCCCGTTGTGCCTCTTTTGGCAAAGCAGCTGAAGAGTTTGCATTGTTTCAAATTTCATGCTTGCAGATGGTTTTTATTTAGAATTTGTTTTATTGGTGAGACATGCTTCCTCTGTTTATTAAATTGTGCCTACTTTTTGTCATCTCTCATGTTGCCCGCAATTTCTGCGCAGAGCTCGAGGGTAGGGTTTGTTGTTACTGTTGCTGATGGGTGGGTTACTTTCTGGGGGGGTAATCTGAAATATGATCGAGCTCCAAGCGCCGGGGAAACAGCGCGTCTTCTCATTCACTTTTTCCCGCTAAGAGCATGAGGCTCCCGACGGCCGGGCAGAGGAGCGGGGTGCTGCCGGGGGAACAGGCGCCCGGCCCGGGGCAACTCCGCCTCTGGCCCTGGCCGGCGGGGGAGCCCCGGGGCACGGCCGCGGGCGGGGGTCACGTCTGGCCGCCGTGGCCCGGAGGCGGGCGGCCCCGAGGGCGCGGGCGGGCGGCCGGGTCCGGCTCCGCGGGGCGCCGCGGCGGCTGCCGGGCGGCGGCAGGTGGTGGCCGCGGCAGCGCCCGGGGGGGAGCCCGGCGGCTCGGCCGGGACGGACCCCTCGGTCGGCGGCTCCCCCCGCGCGGTGCCCGCGGGCCGTCCGGGCGGGTTTTGTCCTCCAGAGCCGCCCCGAGCCCCCGGCCGGCCGCGGGCGCTGATCGCCGGCGGCTCCGCGCGGAACTCGCAAGCTCCGGAGCAGGAGGTGGGAACGGTGGGCGGTTTGGGCTTGCTCGGCTTCTGCGTTTGTTTTTTGGTGTTTTTTTCCCCCCCCCTAGCTGTATGCGGCTTTTGGGGTTTGTTTTTAATTATTTTTTCCCCTCCTCTCTTCCCACCGCGGATATTTGGAAGGAAAGCGGGAATGCCGCGGGGGAGAGCCTCGGCGGGCCGGGCCGGGCCGGGCCGGACCGGGCGGGCCGGCGGCGCCTCCCCCCGGTTCGGGGGGTCCCCGGGCTCGGCCCCCGAACGCCCCTCTCTTCCGTTCTCCATGTCATTTCCTGTGCTAATAAGATGGTGGTCACGGCCGGGAGGGAGGGAGCCGCCGCTGCCGCCTCCGCCGAGCCCGGCCCGGCCCCGGGACCCGTCCTCGCCTGGGACTAGCCAGGGGGGCCGGCGGGGTGGGAGGGCGCAGCCAGCCGGGCTCCCCCCGCCCCTCCCGGGCGGAGCGGGCCCCCCGACGCCGAGGCGGGCTCCCCGCGCCCGCAGTGCCGAGGTGAGTCAGCCTCGCTGGTAGCCAAGGTGGCCACGAAAATGGCTGCGGAGCGCGGGGGGGAAACCCGTCCCAGCCCGGGGGGGAGGTCCGGCCGAAGGGTGCCCGCAGCGGGTGGGGCGGCGGCGGAGACCCGCGGGCACAGCTATCTCCCCCGCTTCCCCCCCCTTGTCGCTTTCCCCCCCTCGGGGCGGGCTGCGCGGGGCCCGGCCCGTCCCCGCCGCTCCCGCCGCGCCGCTCCCGCCCGCGCCGCGGCTGCGCCCGCGCGCCCCCCGCCCCGCCCGCGGCCGCCAGCGGGGCCGGCGACTGACGCGGCCGGCGGCCAATGGGCGGCGGGGGCGGGCGGGCGCGCGCCACATTGGAACGCGGGGCGGGGCGGCGCGGGGCACTCCCGGGCGGCGGCCGCGGGACACGGGCACCCCCCCGGGGACACGGGCACCCCCATGCGGGACACGGGCACCCCCCCGGGGACACGGGCACCCCCGTGCGGGACAAGGGCACCCTGCCCCCATGCGAGACACGGGCGCCCCAAGGGGACACGGGCACCCCCGTGCGGGACACGGGCACCCCTCCGGGGACACGGGCACCCCGTCTGCGGCATCGCTCGCGCCCCGTGCACAGACCCAGGGCAGAGCTGCCTTGCGCCGCTCAGCCGGGATGCTCTCTTAACTCTCGCAGAAAAACTCCAAATGCATCTTCTTGGGCCTTCTTCCCTCTGTGGGTTTGTTTTTTTTTTTTTTTTTTTTTTTAACTTACAGAATTTCTCAAGTTTCTTTGCAAATGGTGCTATATCGCTTCCATTTCAGAGAGAAATGGAAGATACCTCCAGAGTCCCCTTTTCAGATCTCTAAAAAAATAAAAACAAAACGAACTGGCCTGTGGGCAAAACTGTTGGCTCACTGTTTTCTTCCTTTTTTTCCTGTGATTAAAGCCTCTCATAAGTGGGAGGAGAACTGGCAGAATCAGCTTAAAAAAATACCAGCCTAACTGTAAGATAGGATTGTTTTCCAGCACTGCAGGTGTGTGCAGCGGTTTGTTGATCAGCAAAGGAGCCCCAGCCCGAAATATCCAGCAGTCTCTTGGATCCGGTCCTGCCGGCAAGGTTTAACTCCCTGTGAGACTGGCAGAACACAAGCTCACTGCCTGGGTTGGGCTTCACATCCTCTAAATTTCCGTTTGTCTAATGACCAAGATTACAAGCAGTGAAAGTGGAAAGAGAAATGAGTCTCCTGACTTTCTAATGAATTGTGTATAAACCACTTTTGCTTTTGAAGTGCAAGCTGCAGTCAGAAACAAAAGTAGTGAGATGATGGATGTTTGCTTCTTGCAAGGGGTGCTTTTGGACCAAAGGTGCTCCTGCTCTAGAAGGAATAGTTTAGCACAGGGCTGAGTGCCAGGGAGCTCTTGAAATACATGCAGCCTGCAAAGAGTTAAATGTTGGCGTGGCCAAGGACTGTGTTAGCAAAGGAGGGGTTGGCTGCTGGAGCCACTCACCAGGGAGGATTTGAGGTAGCCATGGGAGATGCTGAAGTTTGGATCTTGGCTGAATGCTGAATTGACCGATCTCACTACGGCATGCAGTAGCAGGACCAGGGCGAGTTGTTTTTCTCCCGTGCCCAGGAGTCATGTCAAAGGCTGCTGCTCCTTCCAGCTGTTTGTGGAGCATGAAGGAGTTCCTGAGGCTCCTGACTCAGTGTGGTCTTTGGTGCAGAGCTCTCTGGTTTTGGGATACTGGCCTGTTGTTCCTCTAGCATCTTTGGGGACCATGCATGAAGCATGGTGCTTTCTGGCACAGTTTGTGGGGGATTCTCAATATCAGCCTTATTGCTCACTGATAGCAATTGCTTGCGCTTTTTTAACAACTAAAGGGGAGTATTGTGAGGATAGGACCTGATTTTAAATAATGAGGGCAAAAGCAAGGACTTCTTTGAAACCTGATATTTTATGAACTGATGGAAGGTCCATCTTACTGGGATGGGATGGGGGCAGCTTGTTGATCGTATTCCTTGCTGGAAAGTGATGGAACTGCTTGAAATTGGTAGGAGCAGTGTAAAGGTTGTGAACAGTGCATGAGGAGCCTGAAGCAGGAGGGCTCCTGCACTGCAGCAGACTGGCTTTACGATCAGGGAGCTACAGGCATTGTGGGGAGTGGAAGTTGCCACTCTGAGTCAGGAATCAAAGTGTGTATATCAATGAGAAATACAACAAGCCTAGGCAAGAGAGGTCTTTTTGTAGAGAGTGCCACGTACACTTTATCCTTCTGTGGTTTTTTTTTTTTTTTTAATATTATTTTTTTCTTTTCATAACTTCTTTCTCATGCTGGTTAATTCCCAAGTGGAGTTGTGGGGTTTTAAGTATTTTTTTCCCCATGTCCATTTATGCAAGATACGTATATGCTTCTACCTAACTCTTTATTCTTAAAATTGCTGTTAGCAGGGCCTGTCCCTTGGTGCTACTAAACCATTTCCAGAGCTCTTAAAATGCTGCCTAATATTTGTGACATTTTGGGGTAGCATATTTAAAATCATTACTGCCAATCTGGTGGTGTTACATGGATGTGAAAATTTGCACAGAGAAACTAAATGTAGTCCCAAAGACAAAATGGTTTGGGTTTGTTTTTTTGTTTGATAGCCAAGTAGTAATGCTATAGGTTAACTTGGGGACCTTCAGAACAAAGAAATAAGCTGCTAAAACTTGATGTGAAGACTGGACCAGTGAGAAGTAGTGACTTGTTTCCAGTGGAGTGAGTCCACGTGGGAACTTCTGATGACTCCTCTGGAATATGTATACCTGAGACCTGTGGTTTTCCTAAGTAAAGCCAAAACAAGCAAATATCGCTTTTATTCTTCAGTTTGCATTGCAGCTTTCTGGCATTTTAAGAAATCTGGAGTCAGCTGGATACACATCCGGGTTTGCTTGATGTATCTTCTTGCGTCAGTGCTGTGTTGCCTGATCTGTTCTCTCCCCTGAGCACAGACCCTCCAGACCCTGGGGCTGAGAGCTGCTTGAGGCAGCAGCATAGCCAGTGAAGGGAGTCAGCACGTGCAATATCCGCTGGCATTGAGCAAGTGGCAGAATTCCTGCTGGCCGGCAACTGGGCAGCCCTGCTGTGGGATGCTGGCTTTGCTGCTTCACGTTTCAGCCCTTGTCATGCTGTGGCGTTTCTCATTGTAACTGACTGTATTGCGCTCCTGCCTGAGGCTTTCTTGTAGTGGGTGAAGTTTCTTAGACCACAGCTCTTGTGCAGCTGCAGGCAGTTTTAGTGCCTCCTGTTGCACTGATGCCTCTGCATTAGTGGAGTAAAGAAGGCTTTAATTTCACAGGGTTTTCTGTTCTCCCTGTGACCTCTTCTATGCTACCAAAGGTGTTTTTAAATAAAGCCTCTAGAGAAATGTTCCTTGTAAAGCTACATAGTAAAATGTGGCTTTTCAGGAATTCCTCCTAGTTAAACTTGTTTGTGCAAGTGGATTCCAATAGCAAGTCCTACCGCCCTAAGAAAGGCAGAGGACAAGGTGAGAGGTTCATGCAGTCCTGTATGGCATCTTTGGAAAGAAGATGAGGGAAAAGGAAAGGGAATAATTTTGCAGGTACAAGAGGCCAAAAGCAATGGAAAACAGAGCAATCCTGTGGCATTTTTGAAAGGCAGTGGCAGCCAAGGTGGATGGACAAGAAACCTGGTCCATCCAGGAGGAGGGCCACACAAGCATGCCATGCTGGAGAAGTTTTTCTTTTTAATGCACACCATGAGAGACAATGCTGATAGAAAAGACTGGGAGAATTGAGAGCCAAAAAGCAGAGATGAAGGAGAAAATTTTGACTTGGCAACTAGAATGATGTTTTCCATGTGGGTTTTTAGATGTTTGGTCACTGTCCACTACACCTAGGCTTTGAAGTTCAGCTAGAATTGAAGGTGGTACTAGCACAAGCATTTTTCCAACTTCCATCCCGAGCTTTTCACATAAGTGCAAGAGCATATGTTTCTGCAGAGACAGTCAATTCAAAAAAATATTGACACTTAAAGCTTTGCTGTTGTGTTTCTTGGTCATGGCTCCATTTGTGGGGGCATGATAATTGTATCCTTCAGAGCTGTTACTGAAAGGGCATTTCTCTCTGCAAGGCTGGAAGGCAGTACTCGGGCTCAGAACAGTTCCTCTGCAGTTAGAAGGTAAAAGCATTATAGATATAATTTAAGGTTTAAGCTGCAGAAACTGGCAGCCTCTAGCAGTCAATCAGTAATGCGTACTGCAGAGCTGTTTCAACGCAGTCCCTCACTCATGGTGAGCTGTCAGTAAGGGGCCTGTGAGAAGGATCTGTCATAAGCCAAGTTGTCCAATTTGAGCATGCTCTGATAAATGGCTTCCTTTCTCTGCCCCCTTTCTTCTCCCTTCCTCAGGCTTTGGCTTTTCAGCAAGGCTTTTCCTTTGCCTGTAGTGACTTGTCCCAGAGGAGGGGTTGCTGTTCTAAAGTCTTGGCATCAAGCCCTACTGGGACTGCCACTCCCAGCGCTTGCCTTGCTGCCTGTGCTGCTGTCAGCTGGGGCTGGCTTCTGCCTATGGAAACCTGGCTGTGGGTAGTGGGGAGATGTATAAGGACAGAGTGGCAAAAGTTCATGGGAGGTGATTTGGGGGATTAACTCATGAAGCAGCTCTAGGGTTGCTGTAATTAGCTTCCCTGAGAGCCAGCAGTGCTCCTGCCTTGCGCAGTGGGAGCTGAGGCACTGAGCATCCTGTGCTGGTCCCCAAGCCAGGTCATCTCTGTGGGCTGCACGGCACTGGCTCCAGGCTCCTGACTATGGATCAGGGCGTCTGGGGAGCACAGCTCCAGTGGTCCTCCACTAACACCCTTTCAGAGTGTTTCAGAGTGTTGAAGGCTTCTAACTGGGGCTTGTATTGGTCAGGGCCATCAGTCATTTGCAGGCTGATAATCAATATTAAATATTTTCTAGTGCTTTCCTTTTTTAGTACAATGAAGCTCTATTTTGAAAATGTATCATATAAACTGCATCATAATATGCTAGGTGGAGTTGTGTGGACCTTCAGCTGTAGACTCTAAATTAAGTGTTCACAGCATCTTCCTTGGAAGATGTCCTAAGTTTGACCTAGTATGTTCCTCTTTACACCTTTCATTTGTACAAACCTTGACTTCCTCATGTCTATGTATATCAAGGTGATTTGCTGTTGTTTGGGTTTTTAAATTTCTTCTAATGCTGCTGGAGTACTTCATGTGGTCTGCTCTTTCTTTTGACTTGGAGACTCCTTGCTTGGAAATGCTAATAGGAATGCTAAATATGCCACAGTTTGCAGAATCCAGTCCTTTTATCAGTTCTGGGGAAATTAATGAAAACTCTTGGAAACTGACTGAGGGAAAAATCCATACTGATGACACAGAAGCATACTTTTATGAGCAATAAAATATGTTCTATAGTTGTCATGTTTCACACCTAGGCTTGCCGATTATCTTTTCTGGGATCAAATTAGTTCAATCAGCTAGAAGACTAGAAGTTTTTAAATTACTAATTTTCTTTTCCCTTTGTGATTGTAAAGACAACATTATTATACATGGTATTGTAAGTTGCTTTTTTCCTTGAAAATTCTACCTCAGGTGGGGAAGGGCTGGCTGCTATGTGGGTGTAGAGGTGCCTGACCCTCAGTGCAAAGTCCCACCAGCTAATGCTGCATTGCTGTTGCAAAGGTGGTAGCTCCAGAACAGCAGATCCACTATTGTGTCTCCTAGATGTGCTGAGACAGATGCTAATGTGTTCTCTCTAGCTGTAATGGAGTTAACTGGTGATTGGCTGGGTGTTTTTTTTCACCAGGTCTCATTACTTATCAGGTGTTGAGATGTTGCTTTTGAATTCTTCTAGGATAGTTGGTGAGTGTAGTCCCTTAGTGACTTGCACACATGACATTATTCTGACATGCTCCCTCTGCTTTTTGGACTGGAATTGAATGAGTTCTTGGGCTCTTTCTGTGCTTCCGCTAATCAGTGTTTTAAAAATATCCATAGTGTAAAGGACCAGGTATTTCTGTGCAACCCAGTACCTTTATGTAGAAGATGCACTTAAGGTTGCACATACAGACCAGAAATGCTTGGCCCCTGCTGGAAATTTTTTTCTAGTTAGCTGTGTTAGGATATACAGGGTCTGAACACCCCTCTCTCTGTATGGAAGAGAATGTGCAGATCAAATTGTGGTGGTGGTGAATTCAGCACACGGATATCTGGTTTCTTGGCAGATCTGACACTGGGAGTATCTGGACTGCTGCCTGTCACAAGGAAAAGGGGGTCGGTGTGACCCATGCTCAGCCACTACTCATCCAAGCCATGTAACATGAGTCCCTAACCTGTAGACAGATTTACCAGCTCTGAATAATGTCTGTTGTGCTGTGAGATCTTATCTTCCTAATGGCCTGCAAGAGGGTACAAATGAGGAGAAATAAATACTGCTCTTGCTTTTGCTTCCTCTGCATTTTATGGAACAGTTGATGTGTTCTCATTTGGCCTGCTGTGTTTGTTAGTGCTTTTAAAGGACTGAGCTAGTTTGTCAGAATTTTGGGAACAAGTGAAAGGAAGATCTGCTCCTACCTTCACATTATCTTCCACATACTCTTTCCCTTTCTGCTGAACAAGTAAAAAGAAAGGAGCTGCCTGTCATGTCCTGAAGTCCAACTAGAGTGAAACTACTGTAACAACCATATAGGAACTGCCCTGTAACATCCTTCCACAGAAACAGGCACCAACTAGATAAATGGTGCCAAAGCAGGATTTTAGCTTTGTTTTGCATCTGTACTCATAGGTCCCAACGGAATGGGGATTCCCCTGCACCTGAAACTGCCTGCCTAGAAGTATTGGTGCTCCAGAGGCTTTACAATTATACATTTGATTCCTGAAGCTTTTGAGTTGGGTGGTGGGAGGGAGCATTGTTCAATAACCAGGTGCCTCCTGGAAGTCCGGAGGTCTCTTGTAAGAGTGGAAGTTTTTCATCGGCCTTTGGGATAAAGAGCTTTGAGTTACGATTTGTAAGTGATAGTCTGCTCAAGACACTTTCTGTCATGTGACTGTATTGAGAGTGAAATCGTGTTTTGTGATTCCTGACAGAATCACTGGTGTATGTAAAGGCAAACCAGCACTTGGCTGTTGCTGTTGAGTGGGTTGTTGGTTTTGTGCAGGAAAAAGGAGCTCTGGCAAAATGCACTGAATTTTCTGAGTTGTTGGAGCAGTTTGATTTTAGTGCATAGCTTGGCCATGGCTCACAGACGTGTGTGCAAGCCTGTCCATCCATTTGGTCTTCTGACACAGCTAAACATTCACCAATGGAAGAAAAAGACAGCATGCCGCAGGTAATCTTTCTTTTTTAAAGAAAGGAAAAGCTGGAACTTCTGGAAGAGTGTTGAGTGGAAGGCCGTCTTTTTAGAAGATGGATGTGCTTTCAGAGGAGCTAATTTTGACACTAAGGAAATGTATGTAGAGCTGATTGCTGGCCAGGTGCCAGTGACTGAAGGGCACCGGAGGCTGAATGCCAGGTAGTGCTGGCACTTCAGCCCATGACGGTTGGGTTGCATGAATTATCCCTCTGCCTTCCAGCTAATTTTATCCTGTTGATTTTTCATGAATCATTTCCCATATCTGTGGGTTAGAAATTAAAGTGGAAGTTTGCTAGCCAGAATAGCCACATCTGCTATTTAGAAACCAATGTCTGGGGTTTGCTTCCTTCCCACCCCCACACCTTCCCTTTCCCTTTTTACCTCCATCATTGTTGAAATACATGAATCACTAGTGTTGCTCATCTAAAAAATTTTTAGGCTGACCAGCCTGCACAGGTGCGAGGGTGTTCTGGGTACATGCGACCTCACTGTGGGCAATGGGATGGCAGGCAGATGCTCAGTGCTATGTGGCAGGGTCCCAGGTGCACAGTGATGCTGGCAGGACCTGACCAGGGCATCTTGAATTTCCTGCACATGCTTTATAAAGCATTAAAGACATTCCAGTGTCTTTTCCCTCTCTTAACACAGCAGAAGAGCAGGAGTGTAACAGTGGCCCAGCCTCATGTGCCTACCAAACACTTCCTCTCTCCAGCTTTTTTGTCTGTCCATGAATGAGAGTAAAAAGTCATTTGGGCAATAAATTCACATCTCTGCTCCCCTTTGTTGAACTGTGTACCCTTGAGTGCTATTGGGGCTGACAGCTGGGCCAGCAGCAAAGGAAGGATAAGTTCATTATTCAGAAGTTGAGTGCTACAAGTCAGGATCCAGGGACTCACATGGGAATTGTGTAGCATGGGGCCCTGTCGTTGAGCAGTTTTGCTGGCAGCTGTGCTAAGGAAAAAAGCACATTCCTTTGAAATATAGTGAGCACTAGATGAGTGAGAGGAGGTCTCTAGCTTGCTCATGTTCACTTTTATTCAGTCTTGGTATATTGCAGCAAATGCAGGAGACTGAATGAATGATTGTGTTGGGATAGTTTTGAAAATTGCCAAGTGGATGGCCCAGGAAAATAAAAGCTGGGGAGCATGACACCAATCCTAGGTAAATATAAAATTATCCATGCCTGAAAATTGGTGTCATGGAAAGTGTTTTGTACTTCTTAAAAAGGTCTGATTTTGTTCTTGGAGAAGTTTACTGTTGGTTTAAAGAGACATCTCTAGATGTGATATGCAATTACATATAAAATGCAGCTAACTCAGCGTGTGAGGATCCAGTTAATATCCAGTGCCGGAGAATATCAATAAAATATATGTGGCTTAGGAAGTGAAGGCAGTGATTGATAGAGAACCAGCATCCAATAAATAAGCTGAAGTGGCAGTATAAACAGTAAGGAGGATGAAGGATACTCTTAAGGTTAAGGACAGTACTAGCACACTAATAAATCAACTGTTTGAGAATTGACTTTAAGATGAACATAGAAAATATCTTCTCAACATCAAAAGATCACGGTTTTGGCATTGCCACCTTAGATGAGGGGAGCAAATAATCCAGCTATTTTAAGCTAGAGCTTGATCATTTTACAGAAGAGTCTCTGCAACATGATATGTGGAGGCTGTGTTTTCAAAGAAGTAGACTTGATGACCCTTCTTGTCGGATAAGGGGAAGGGAGAAGCCAGTTCTTCCTGACACGTACTTAATGATGCAGAAGACGTGACTCATCAGTGGCAAACTGTGTAGATGAAGCATGTTTGGTGAATTGTAGCTGTTGATAGGGACAGGACAGTGTAATGCAGTTTGTTTGGTAAATGAGATTATTGAAACCGAATAATTTTCACACAGACAAGTGGAGATTTATGAACCTGGAAAGGCTTGTCTTGAACGTGATCTGTGAAGGGAGGCTGTGTCCTGAGCAGTCCCATGTGAGAACATGGGGGTCAGAATGGGCAGGTGGCCCTGGGGAGCTTTCTGTGCCAGGTCCTAGCAGGAAGAGACAGCCATGATTTTGGACACAAGCAGGATGGTAATGAATCAGGGTGAGGAGGTAGTTTTACATCTGTAAACCTTATATTTACTGCAGAATCAGTCTTATATCAGTGTGGCTTTCTAATGCCAGCATCTTGAAGTAATACAGAGAAAATTGGAAGAGTTACACAGAAGAATGATACAAGTTGTTGGAAAGCTAAGAAGATACTGCATGGGTACATATCCAGGGCTCTGCTATGTATGTGGTTTTATTCAGTGCTTATCACTATTGCTATCCATACACCTTTTGGTAGTGCCTTAAGGAAGAAGGCTTACAGCTGCCACTTAATTCTACTCTTATTCTGCCCTTAGGGAGAAAAATGGTAAAATAACATCTAGTTTTAGTACTGGGGCTTTGTGTCTGTTTGTTTTAACTTTATAAATGTAGGTATATATTTATGTTGAAGCCAGAGGCAAAGAAGTGCAACTGGTGTTTCTGACCAAAGATGGTGAGGTTTATTACAGCCATTAACCTGGGAAGCAATTCTTTCCAGTTGCTCAAAGCAGTGTCCCAGCATACTGGATATTTCAGCCTTTCCCATCTGGTTCCAGGGCCCTTTGAAAGAACCGTTGCCTGATGCCCAGAACTAAAACAAATCACATATGACTTGTCTGTGGTGGGGATTAACAACTGAGATAAACTCATGAAATATTGGCTTCTCTTCCTCTTGCTTGTCTCAGAGGTTTTGTCCTTTTTGTAGGCTAAAAGGAAAGGAGTGGGACATAAGGGGTGTTAGTCAGATTGTCTGAATTCTCATTTCTACCCTAAAACTGTGAATCTGTGAGATCAATGCAGGGAGCAGGAAAAACGAGAAGTTACCATGTATTTTAAAAATGCAAGTCACTTATGTATTCTTTCAGCTGCAGTACTTGCCTTGGTTCTGTGGCATGTTTCACTGTTTCAGAGGCTTTTAGGCTGCATAGGAGCTTTACATTGTCAGCATCCTGCTTGTTTGAGTCCTTACTCAACACTTAACATGGAAAAGTTGCATTGAGTAATACCTGCTTTACATAGGCTATGCTGATCCATGACAGTGCATGGACCAGCACATGGATGCTTTTCCTACTCTCTCTGAGATCAAGAAAGGGCAAATGCTCTGAGACCACAACACAGAATTTTGTGACAAATCTTGTAAAGTTATCAGTGTGTTTCATCTTCACTAGAAACCATCATAAAACAAACTTAAGACTGGTTCAGGGGTTATTTCAGAGGTTTTCTGTCTTCTTCCCCCTCTGAAACGTGTCTGAAGCAGACCATGGAGGGTTTTGATAACATGTTTTGCCAATGAATCATGTAAGAGTGACAGTGTGAACTCATCTCACATCCGTTTGAGTGTTCCAGGAGGAACAGGAGGAGTTTGAACAGGAGGAGTTCCAGGTTGGCAAACGAAAATTTCCCTGTTCCCAACTTATCTGCAGTGAGGATGGCCGTGGGAATTTGGTGCTGTGGCACCCCATCCCGTCATGTCAGTTGCTGGTCTTGGGCAAGTTAAAACCACTGGAAACTCTCAGCTCTCCCTGCTGTAAAACAGGTTTAAGTTTTCTTATTTTGAAGCTTACTCTCCAAGCTTCTTCAGAAAACTGCAGAAAAACTGGTGGTATTTCCAGGTATCTTACTTGTAGTCCTGACCTTCTTCAGTGTTTTCAGAATTTGAAACTCAAACAAAATATTTCATACTTCTGGTGAATTTATGGCTCCTGAGTGTAGTGGGGTAATTGACAATGAGTTAAACAAGTCCTCACCACAGCCCATGACTGCTCAAATCCTACATCATGTGTGACCTATAATTTTCACTAATTAAGTGTGAATTTGTGACTACTTCAGCGTGTTAACAGGTGTGCTGGCTTCATTCAACCTTGCTCTGTGGCCATCAGAGAAGAGCCCTGGCCTTGCAGCAGGCTGGGAGGCAGGTCACAGGGACTTGCCCTAGTGCCACCAGCCTTTGCTGTGCCGGGACACTGTTCCGCTGCACCCCCAGGTGGAGGACAGACTCACCCACAAAAATATTGTACTTTTGTGGAGAAAATGCTGTGGCAACCATCTAGGCAAAACCAATTTTCCCAGTGGAGCATTGGCTTATATCTGTCTGTGGACAGTGTTCATCCTCAGAGCAAGCTGGTTCTCCCTCTTACTTTGCGGGATCTTTGATCTTTCCGAGTTTGCGCTGGCTGTAAGCTTGAGCTGCATAGCCAGCTGGTACTTCAGAAAGTGACCTGAAGTGGTTGGCATGGCCAAGGACCTTGGTAAGGGCATTCACCTCCGGGAGAACGGTCAGCCTGGGTCTTCCACAGCTGTATGGGGGGCAGCTCAGAGCCTTGAATGCTGTGCTTTATTCCCTCTTCTCAGCTTGTCAGTACTATTTCTGGTAATAGTATGCAACTGTAGAAAAAGCATATGAAGTCATGTCCATCTTTCACCATGAGCCTGCACTTCAAAATGTGGCAAAAGCTATGCAAGATCTGCCTTAAAAGAAGAGGGAATGACCTCCAGAAGGTCAGCAGTGAGAAGCTGAGTGAAGGAGCTGTGTGCTGAGGAGGGGATGGATTCCTATATGGCTGTTTCACATGAAGGAATGTCCCAGTCTGGGAAACCTGCCAGTAAAATGTAAAATTAAAGCTCTGTTTTGGAGGCTGATCCATGCAAATAAGAGCCTGTGACTGTTAACTAATAATTACGAAAGTGGCAGTGATAAAGGCAGCATAATTGAGGACAGGAATTCACAGGTTCGTTCATGCTTAATCCCATTTGGAGGTTTTTCCCTTGCATTGGAGATTAATAGCTCAGATGTTCTTGTGTTTTCTACTTCCCTGATTTTGAGCAATATGGCAGAGCCACTGGATATCTTAAATTGTGTGTCATGCAGAAATGTGACAAGACCTTGCCTGCTTTGTAAAGAAAAGAGGAGGGGTTATGTGGCACTGCCTGTGAACCCAGGGATGATCCAGGGATGCTTCTTGGGATTTGTAGCAGTCATGCTGGTGTCCTGGGTTTGCCAAGGACCTCTGTGCACAACTGCCTTTGCTGCCCAAAGCACTTGATTTTGTGTGCAGACAGCACCTGGGTCATCACAGCATCCCTCTCACCAGGGATTGGCCTTGCTGACATGCTGCTAGGACGTTGCAGTAGGTGTGTGCCCACTGAATACTGGGAGGGCTAATGTTCTCGTAGGCACAGGGACATGTACAGGTGAGGCCAAGTACACCCTGGAAATTCTCTCAGCAATAACCAAGGAGCCTGCTGTGCTTATGCTTACATGCTGCTTCTCCACATCATCTGAAATCTTTAGAGGCTCTTCATATTTAGGTGCTAGAACAAACACAATTATAAAAACTGCCAAGAAAACCCCAAAACAATGAAGTGAAGGGAGTGAAAACGACAGAATGTGAACTAAACTCTTGTAGCTGTAGAAAGCCAAAGGGGGAGGAGAAATGGCAAGAAAGAGGAATTAATGAGCAGTGAAATTACAAAAAATTAAACACCTCTTTGAATACATCAGAAGCTAAAAGAGTCCTAAAAGCATGGTCATCGGCTGAAGTCTGGTACTGGAGAGGTTTCATATGTTTTTTTTCCTGGAACAAAAGCTAGAAGGTGGTACTAGTTACAGCAGCAGTATAATGTAGCAATAGCTTGGGAAATTAGCAAATAGCAGCTACCATAGCTGCTATTTGCAGTACATTTTAAAGTTTGCTATTCTGGCTTACTTGCATCCAGGGACTTTAAAAGGCCTGGCTGAGCAGTGCTCTCTGAGCCATAAATGCTAATTTAAAAATAATTTAAAAAAAAAACATGTATAATGAGTTAGATTTAAAAAAAGTTTGTCTATTACTCATAAGTGAGTAGGCCAATTTCAAGTTTAACTGGGCAAATTAAACTAGGCTACCCGCACTCGGATGTTCGCTTCCAGTAAAATAATGTAACAGCTGATATGGATCAGATTGATCATGAATTAAGGGGTTATTAATTGTAATAGTCAGTCTGTACAGGTTTTTTTAGATCATTCTTTTCTAACGTAGTATGATTTTCTGGTGTTGCTATAAAAACTGTTGGTAAGTCTAGCATGTTTAATGCACTGAAATTGTGCAACAAGTCATGGGAATAAATAGGTGGGATGATTCAGTGTGTCACACACACACTGTTGGAGTGAGTCCAGAGGAGGGAGGGCCGTGAAGATGATCAGAGGGCTAGAGCACCTCTCCTGCAAAGACAGGCTGAGAGACTTGGGATTGTTCAGCCTGGAGAAGACTCCAGGGGGACCTGATTGCTGCCTTTCAGTACTTCAAGGGAGCTTTTGAGAAAGCTGAGGACAGACTTTTGGCTGGGCCTGTAGCAGTAGGACAAGGGGAAATGGCTTTAAACTGAAAGAGGGTAGATGAGATTAGATATTAGAAAAAATTTCTTTACTGTGAGGGTGGTGTGGCACTGGAACACAGAGAATCTGTGGCTGCCCCATCCCTGGAAATGTTCAAGGCCAAACTGGATGGCACTTTTAGCAGCTTGGTCTAGTGGAAGTTGTCTCTGCAGTGGGATTGGAACTAGATGATCTTTAAGGTCCCTTCCAACCCAAGCTATTATGTGATTCAATACATAAAAAGAAACCTGACTAAATAAAGGGTTACAGTGTGACAACGAAAGGAGCCCCATTGCTGGTAGTGTAGTAGTCTCAGTTGGGAATTTTTTTGTTTTTGGCTCAGTTCTAATCAAGAGGTAGAAATCAGTCTCTTCTCCCTATTAACAAGTGATAGGGTGAGAGGAAATGCCTTCAGGTTGCACCAGGGTAAGTTTAGATTGGAAATTACAGAAGAGCTATCAAGCATTAGAACAAATTGCCCAGGGAAGTAGTTGAGTCCCCAACCCTGGGAGTTATTTAAAAGACATGTAGCTATGGCACTTAGGGATATGGTTTAGTGGTGGACTTGGCGATGCTAAGTTTATGGTTGGACTTGATGATTTTAAAGGTCATTTTCAGCCTAAATGATTCTATGATTTAGTGGTGGACTTGGCAGAGCTAGATTTACATTGGACACGATGATCTTAAAGGTCATTTGCAGCCTAAATGATTCTCTTGATTCTAAGATTGTTGGTGTCTTGGGAAAAAAAAGCACAAAGTTAATTTGGATTGTGTTTGTGGGCAACATAAAATCTGGGCAAGTTGCAGGTAGTGAAAAGAGGAGAGTTAGTGGTGAACTTGGGCCAGCTGTGTGCTGGGTGGGACAAGAAGCAGTTGTGCGATGCCTTTAAAGCAGTCACCTACTCTCAGAGCAGGTGGGAGGGCTGGCAGGATGCGTGGTGGCCTGGGAGCTGCAGCAGGAGCAAGGGCTCTTACAGCAGCACGGTGGTTCACTGGAAACAGAACCCCAGACACGGCAGTCCTGAGCAGGGGCAGGGAGGGCATTATCTCTGTGCAAGGTGCTGCTCCTGCCAGTGTGCTGCAAGGAATGTTGCTGATAAGTAGGAGGGAGTTCAGGGAGGACCAGGAGAGGGGCGGGCTGCATAATGTGCTATACAGTAAAATAAAACACAGAGCTTCATGTGTAAAGTAAACACAGTGTTTATTTCTTCTTCTTTCTTCCCCTTTATTTGGAGCTATGCAGTAGTTTAACCAGAGCTGAAGGAAGCACAGTGACCTTCTTTGGCAGGAGGTCAGACTGTGTCATCACAGGGTTTCTCTCACTCTGTAAGACTCCATGGGGCAAGAGTGGGAAAGGAAAAGTCATTTTATCTTCTGAAACAAAGGCACACATCTCTTCCTACTAAATGATTGGTGGATATGGTGTTGTAACTTCAGGTGTCCTGTCTGCCAGGCTTCCAACACAGATGGTTGTTCTGACTGAGAGCATCTGCATCCACCTTTCCTGTGACAGTGCAGGCCCCACAGCTAACCAGCTCTGGGGCAGCACCTATATCTTCTTGTCTTTTAACATTTTCCCGCTCCCCAAGCTTTCTCCCTCTTCAGCTGCTTTACTGCAGACTTTGCAGAAAAGACTTCTTCTCTGAGAAGGCTAGGTAGGCCCTGATTGCAGCACTGGCTGGTGTATGGGTACAGGACTGCAGAGCTTTCCTCTTGCTCCAGAGAGTGCAGACAAGGGACTCAGCCTGCCAAAATAATGAGCCCTTCTTTGGCCTTACTATCGCTTTCCTTCTGAATGGCTGTGGTAATTCTGAAAGAAAATGTGTCTTGTTTTGGACATCCTGTACAGGCTTAAAAGTACATGTGTTTTGCATGTGTCTAGTTGTACTTACGCTGGGGCTTTGCTTTCAGACCACTGTATGAGTATTAAGTAACACTCCTTGATAAAGGTTTGATAAATGTCTTTCAGGCTGCACATTGGCATGTGAGAAGTTTGATTGGAAAAACGAATTATTTGTTCCCTGGCCAGTAGAGGAAGTAGAGCCAGAGAGGTTGGGAATGGCATTCTTCTTGCAGTAAATAGGGCAGAAATGCAGACCAGACTTCCATGGTATTCAGTCCCATACAAGCATGTGTGGAATAAGAAAATTCCTGTCTTCAGGGGTTTGTGAACATGAATTTAGAAATACCCCGAGCCAAGTTTCCCTGATAGAAGTGGTCTGATGAGCTGTGGAGGCCCCTCTGTCAGCACTGCAAGTATGCAGCATAACAGAGCATGTCATTGGGCATGGAAGGGGCCATCACAGGGGATTTGGGGGTAGCAGCTGTGAAATCTGTCTGATCTGGGGTGGTACCTGAGAGCAGACAGTTTGTGTGCCTTAGAGGAAGTCTTAAAATAAATGCAAATGAAGAGATGAGCAGCACTCTATTCCTTTTCTCACACTCAAATGCTTTTATGTTTAGTAGTCCTTTCAAAAATCTAAATTAAATCCATTCCAAATTATTATCATTTGACATATCTATATTTTCTCTTCAGCACCACCCCATAATGGGAGGGGGAGGGAAGTGTTATTGTTTTGGAGCTTGCTGTCCTTAAACATCATTAAGTGATTGATGATTCTGTGAAGTGCCTCCTGGCTCTTGTGTTAAGCAGAGGGAGAGGTGTTTTCACTACAGCAAGCCTTGTGTGCCAGAAAGGTGGTGGTGGCTCAGCTCTGGCTGCTGTAAAGGAACATCACAAGTATGATTTGTGTAATCTTGGTGGAGTCCCAAAGGGTGCTGTAGGCACTTACCTGTTCCTCAGAGGTGTCTAGAGCACATAGAAAGCTCTATCTGCAGGGGTGTGTACCCTGTATTCTGTTCCCCGATGGAGACTGGCATATGTAAGGTTTGTAGGCAGATCCTGGTTCAGTGCTCCAATCTGCATTCCTCTTTCTTGTCCTTCTGCCCCCAGAGACTTGCTCTGAGGTAGTGGTGCTCCATGTTCCCATAACATAGCACACCCATCACTCTTAAATTCCATGTGCAGTTGGAAATCCCATGTATGTTTTTAATAGGCTCTGTGAAGCATACTTCAGATTCTCCATGCCTCAGGTTGTTCTGTGATGTCTCACACTCTTCACCTGAACTGCAGCTGAACTGCTCTTTCCTCCCCAGTGCAGGAAGAGGTTTCCATGTGCACCTGTGGGTGCTCTGGTGTGTGATGGCAACTCTTGATGCCTGATCTGCTGGCTGCATCCTGGCCTGGGGAAGAAGGCTGTGGTTCCTGGGGGAGCAAGGTTGTCATTTCTTGGCTACTCATATCTCTACTCCCTTCCTTCATTCTTTTTCAGAACATGAGTGAGAACTTGAAGGACTGTTTGATCCAGACCCAGGCTTCCTTAGGGGAGATGGTGACGATAAAAACAGAGGCCTGCTCTCCACACCTGGACCAGGAGTATGGACAGCCTTGGTATGTGGCCGAGCTTTGGTCTGATGTACTCTAACCCCTTCTCTCCACCTACCTCCCAGCTTAAAGGTGGTTTTGAGGAATATACTTGAGCTGTTTGAAGTTATTAGAGCTCTTCCTTGTGGGGTCTGCCTTGGGATGTTTGATAGGAGTGGTTGCCTACTTATGTGCACCTATTCTAGCTGAAGCCATTTTCTGTTGTGGGCTTTAGCCTTAAGGATCTGATATACCAGCTTTTGGCAGGTTGGGTGGCAGTTTAGTTAATTCTCTGCTAGAGTTGTGGGACTGAAGGAGTTGGTTAGGCCCCATTGCTTCAGCTTCTCTCTGTGTGCAGTCCCAGCATAGGACCATTGCTAACATCATTCTTCTGTTGTTCCCTCCTCAGCTCTGGAAGGCCTGACCCACAGTCCATGGAAATG